>NC_141940.1:29025205-29748177 GCF_057802395.1 Ceratotherium simum simum
AAAAAAAAAAAAGAAAAGACATGGAGGAAACAAATGCATACTACTAAGTGAAAGAAGCCAATCTGATAAGGCTACATACTATATGATTCCAACTCTAAGACATTCTGGAAAAGACAAAACTGTGGAAACAGTAAAAAGAAGATCAGTGGTTGCCAGGGGCTGGGGGGTGGAGAGAGAGATGAATAGGTGGAGCACAGAGGATTTTTAGGGCAATGTAAATACTCTGTATGATACTGTAACGGTGGACACATGTCATTACTCATTTGTACAAATCCATAGAATGTACAACACCAAGAGTGAACCCTAAGGTAAACTATGGACTATAAGTGATTATGATATGTCAATGTAGGTTCACCAGTTGTTACAAATGTACCACTCTAGTGGGGGATGTTGATAATGAGGGAGGCTGTGCATGTGTGGGGGCAGGGCGTATTTGGGAAGTCTCTGTACTTTCCTCTCAATTTTGCTGTGAACCTAAAACTCCTCTATAAAAAATAAAGTATTTACAAAAAGTATTGCTCAAGATGGCCATCCCCAGAAAGACTCACCACTAAGCCATTCATTCATAGTAGAGGGAACAAGCACCCTGATGACTCTTCACACCAAACTCCTCTGTCCTAAGTACTGTCTGCCTGGGTATGACCTCCAAGGGAGCAGAACTGGAGTGTATTCTACTTTCTCTAACTGCAGTATCTAACAGAAAGAGGAAGTACTACATCACAGTACTGATAGTGAATCAATAATATACATACCGTGTCTTATCACAGCTCTGACTTTGGCCAGGACTCACATCTGGTTCATAGCCTCACTGTGCTAGATTAAACACTTTCAATACGTAGTTTTATGAAAGCTGGTAATGTTAAGAACACAGGCATGAAGATCCAGGGCAGAGAGCCAGGATCCAGAGAGCCTGCGATATGTCAAAGTGAGGGCTCTAGACTAGGCCATAGGTTAGTACCTGGGAAGGGGAGTTGTCAAGGATCAAGGAGCACATGTGAACGCAAGGTCAAGGAGAACAATGGAATAGAAACTAGGCAGCAGAGTGAAAAGCTGTAGGCTCTAGGGCTTGACAGCCCAATCAAGCTGGTGCTCCAAGATTGGACAAAGCAGTCAGGAACCACAAGAACATGTGTGACAAAGAGTAAGGAAAGACATCTAAGAAAAAACCATATATGTGTTCAGAATCCTGAAAACCTGCAGAAACCAAATTGTCAGAACAAAGAGAGCAAGAAAGCCAACTGGAGGTGCCAGGTTCAAGGAGATCCAGATTTAGAGGCCAATCCCCATCCTGATTAGGAAGTTTCTCAGAAGTTTCTTGTGACAAAAGAACCCTAGATGAGGAAGCAAGGAAGTGAATCATCCTAACTTGAGTAGAATAGATAATGGTCAGGGTGAAAAATAAGAATAAGGGTAAATTGGGTAAATAGTTTTGTTGGAAACCACCTAAACTCTGAATCTAAAGAAAGAGGTTGGGGTGGGGGGGGCGGCAGGGGGCTCTTCAGAAGTTTTTTGTATGCCTAAACCAAAGTTACTATCAGTCAACATGTGACTGGGCTCCAAAGAAGGAATGAGCTCTGTAGGGGAACGGGTCTGCTATGGCACCCTGGCAACCTTGCACATATCCACATAGGTCACACAGGCAAAGGCTTGAACCACAGCCTGAGTCTTGTGGAATGCTTTGTGATCCTCCTAGAACATGAAAGTATGGGAGGCCTGTAAAGAGCTGCTATGAAGCCATCACTCACTCACCTCTCTACCTCCCCTGGGAAGCTGTCATGAGACAGTTTCTCACAGCCTCCAAGTTCTCATGAATTATGGGGTTGTCTGCCCTGCCATCTCAGAATATAGAACTGCTTTAACATATAATATATAAATTTATAAAATATAAATTTTATATAAATATAAAAAAATAAATTTATAATAAAAAACATATATTTTGCAGAATATAAAACTACTTAGTGACAGCCTAGATTGGGTGCCCCAGTAAGCAACGGGGTGTCCCACAACTCAGGTTGCAGTCATCTAGCCCCTTTTGTTTCCATGTCATCCTTTTTAGTGTGTGGGACAAGGACCACAGGGACCTGGCACTTTGGGCTTATTTTTCTTTTCACTCTCTATGTAAGCACTAAACTGTCTAAATCTAAAAGTGGCTCATTTTATCCTTAGTAGTTGAATCAGTCAGGCCTTGGCCTTGCCTTGTGTTGTATGTGTGAGACTGACAGGCCCCAGGCAGAAAAAAAGGCAACTTTCTCATTTGTACTACAATGTTTGTTGTGAAGGATTTCCCTGCTGGGCAGTTTGGGTTAAAACATTCAGATATGTGTTAAGCCCCTCTGAAGAAGCCCTGATGCAGTCCAAACCCACTGCTGAGACCTTACTCAGCCAGGTCCCTGCTGACACACATATACTTTGAAGCTATGGGCTATTTGCTACAGGGGGACAGGGCATCCCAGCAATGCAGTCTCATGGGACTCACAGCCATTGTCCTTACAGAATCACAATAGTTCATTTTGACCATGCCTCTCACTCCAGGCAAGTCTCTACTTCACTCATCTAAGTCCAATGAGGATACAGCCATTTACAAACATTTCTAGAAAAGATCTACCACCTCCTCCATCTACTACTGCAATCCTTGATCTACCAGGACATTCTTACTTACTTAAGTTTTATATGATTCTCACACTGCAGTGGTGACCAGCAAAGTCCCTCCCTGTCCCCATAAAGGCAGGGAGCCCAGTACTAAACACCCACAGGGAGGTTAGCATGTATAGCACAGTCCTTGACCCTTAGCAATTTATACTCCAAGAAGAAAATCAAATTGAGCCACAAAAACAAGCAATTAGCTATAAAATATTTGGTAGTATATAATAAAAAGGTGCAAACCAAGGGTTATATAAGCGAGGGAGAGAAGGAGTATTTGCTTCCAATTTGGGGGATTAAGGATAATATTATGGAGGATGTGGCACTTGAGTTGGGCCTAGAAAAAACAGATAAAAATTTCAATAGTCAGAGAAGGGAAGATAATTAAGCAAACAGGAAAAACTAAAAGACCCTGGAATATAGATCATCCTGAGAACAAAACAGAATTTTTTAAAATTCTAATTATTTTTTTCAGAGTGATTTGAGATGGCCTTTGCATCTATAAAATATAGGCAGGATACTACATGCAAGAAACAGAGAACAAGAAATAGCTTTGGAATTTAAAATATAATTGCCAAAACAAGAGGGAATGGATAGTGTTGGGGAGGAAAAAATCTTCCTCTACCCTTGTAGGTTCTTCCGGTTGGTCTAATAATCAAATTGACATAAGACAGATTAACAGGAGACAATAAAATTTAATTTCATACATATAGGGGCTGCAAAAAATATGAAGCCCCTAGGCCGTCAGTTGAGGCTTATATGCCTGTCTTAAGCTAAGGAGAAGTAGGTACGCGTCTGGGACTTCAAAGGGAAGGAAGACAATTCACAGGAAGATGAAAAGAACAAATATTTGCTAAACAAATTTTTGCTGGCCCATGCAGAAACAATGGGACACAGAGGAATTTTAACAAACAGACTTTGCAAGTTTCCTCCCTGTCTACCACACCCAGTTCATATTATACTGTAGTTATCTATGGTGATAGCTCCTTCCTGGAACAGGCCCTTTATCTAAACTCTTTTAGGCAGTTAGGGGGGAGGTGAAAAGAAAACTTCCTGAGTCTTTTGTTTCTGGAAAATAGCCTAAAATAATCCTCATGCTAAAGAGACACACTTTGGAGGGACAAATTTTGCTCCCCTACAATAGTGAGTAAATGTAAATGAGTAATCATAAGGATAACCCAGTCATTAGAAATATTGAACAGTTAAAGGGAGGAGAGAGAAAGGAGAGCAGGCAGACAATTAGTAGAATAGTCATAACAATAAAATTAACAGCAGCAGCTATGGATTACAACTCCTACGAAGTGCTAGCTGCTTTACATACATTACATCATTTAATCCACACAAAACACAGCAAGGTAGGTACTGTTCTTAAGAAACCGAGGCTCAGAGAAATAAAGGAACTTGCATCATGTCAGACAGGTAGCAAGCGGCTGAGGTATGTCTGACTCCAAAATTATTGCCCTGAACTCTCTCATTTGTAGGAAGGCAGAGGAGAAGGTTGAAGATGTCAGACTGGAGCTGATGTGTATGGGAACAAGGTCCTTCAGGAGCTGGGAAGGTGTGAGGTCTCAGGAACAACTTGGGAATTGGCAAGGTGATGGAAAATAAGCCTGTAAGAGGTCAAGGGGCCTGTCTTCCTCCAAGACTCCAAACACTGCTGAGGAGACCCAGGGAAGCTGAGACACAATGAAGTCGAGCAGACATGCACCAGATATAAGAAGACCTTGAAACCAACGCCAAGCCTGCCTCCAAGAGCAAGCTGCTTACGTCTGATGACTCATTCCCCAGGACAAGGCCAGCTCCTGGCCAGCAGCCACTAAGGATGCTGCGGCAGGGCACTACTCCACGCTGGTAGGTGCTGTCACATCCGGACCCCCTCCACTGGTCTCCAGGAAGTGTAGCCAAAGTCTAAAGCCACTTTTGACTTTGTGTCTCTAAACCATTTAGTTCCTTTTGGCCAACTGGAGGGCAAAAAGAATAAGAGCAAACCAAAGAGGGGATGTTGCGATTACAAATTACTCCGCAGAATGCTTTCTAGATGCATCTGAGTTTGGCTGCCTATAAAGGGCAAGAAGGGCACAAAAAAATATGACTACTCCATCCTTGAAAATTGTTCAAGAGTCGTAGCCCTGCAAGTCTGAATTCCAAATCCCCAAAGCAGGTGGCCTTTTCAAAAAGCTAAGTTGATTTTATCACTAGCTTTAGTCTGAATTCACTGCACATTTCCTCCCTAATCCAGGATGTGATAAGAAACCAACATAACAGGAACTCATCTTCCCCCAGGAAAAGGTGAGCATCTCTGACTTCAACACAGACAACTGGAACCTAATTACATTGCCTCTTTTCAAGCCTTGCAGTAAAAGTGTAAAATGAAAGAGGACTGAAAGAGGCTGTTTGGCACAGCTACAATGCGACCACATTTTCTTTTTAAAAATGACATACCAATGAGCCGCCGTCTTTGGAAGATGATCTGAAATCAGAGCAAGTGTCACTCTGCAGCAAAAAATCAAGACCTTGTTTAGAGAGCTTTGGAATCCGGGCCCCACAGAGCAGTATTTCCTTGTTATATTTGATTAATATCACACAAAGTGTAGGACAGGAAGGCTAGTCTGGGAAAAGAAAAGCACCTTGGTGAAGAAAAACAAGTATGTGGCCTTCAGGGAGCTAAGCACATGTTTAATTTTGTGTTTTAAACTTCTCAGCAGACTGCAGATCTATAAAGGGAATCACTGAAAGTGAAGATAACGGCAACTTAGCCAGAGCATCAGGCTGTTTTCCGCAAGATGAGGCGAGAAGCGAGAAAGCAAAATCTTTGCTTCAGTTACACAAACTCCCTCTCCTTTGCAGAGAAACTTCAGAGCTGAAATGGAGCCAGACGCTGCTGCGGGAGCGTCCGCGAGTAACTCTGCGCTTGTCAAATACTGACATCTACTGGTCACTTCTGAAATGTATTTTTATTTCTGAAAGTGATCCATTTGCAGCACCAAATAGATAAATTCCTCGGTGCTTTTTATTGTGGAGGATTTTTCTTCTTTTGCCCTTTGGAAAATATTGAACTATAATCTAATTTTTATTTCTGTAAAATATACAGTGTTATTTATATTTTTAGTTTAAAAAATGATAAGGATTGTTATTCTCATTAAATAGGGCTTGGCAGGTGTGAGAAAAAAGCACAGGATCTCTAATCTGATTTTGTGGGGTATAATAATCATCTCTTATATCCATAAAGCACTAATCAGTTTCCAAAGCATAACCAGTTATATTATCTTATTAGATATTCATCAACCCTGTGAGGTGGGAAGATCAGGCTCATCCTATTTTGCGGAAAAGGACACAAAGGCCCATAAAATCTAGCTAATACATCCAAGGTCGTAGAGCAAGTCAGAGGTGATGCTAGTTCCAGAATCAAGGTTTTCCAATTTATAGGCCAGGACTTTTATCATTAAGGCATCATTCCCTTTGTGGAAAGAAATAAATTACTCTCAGCTGGTGAGAGAAAAGGCAAATGGGGACACACAAACACACACACCCTTTCTTTTCCTCTGTACTATTAAAGCTGTGACATTAACTGATGAGCAGAGGGAGAAAGCCGCTGTGGATGATAGCTGCACTCCATTTCAGTACATCAAGAAAGACTTGGCTAAGGCTAATAGACCCACTGGGCATTATTAACCTTCCCCTCCAGCGTACCAGAATCAGCCACCACAATGAAGTGCAGCAGTTGATCTTTAAAAACACACTGGACTGTCATCTAAAGACATTGAGTTGGTCACCTTACGCCCAGATTTATCCACTTTCCCCCGACCAGGGCACAGAGATGCATCCTGATGATGCTAACAAGCTTCCCAATTATCAAAAGGAAAGGTTCATAGGGAACCTCAAGACATGGGAGGCATACCTGAGGGCAGGGTGAATGGATTATAAACTTATCAATTTCTCTCTTCTGTGGGTAACTTACCGAAGGCCTCAGAACTTTACTGGGACTTTTTTTTTTACAGGATAATTAGCTGGAACTCTAAAAGGGACTTCAAACCATGGAGGTTGGAACATAAGTGAGCACTTCATAAATGTTCCCTGGAATGAAAACATTGCTATGAGATTCCCAAAGAGGCATAGAGCATCTGCCTTAGAGGCCTGTGGCCAAACTTGTACTGTAGTGCTTTGCTAAGAGAGGAGGAACTCCAGCATATTGTGGGGGGCTGGGGGAGGGATGGGGGGAGTTAAGAAAGACCAGTCAATCAGACAACAGGGGAGTGCAGATCAACCCCCAGGGTTTAGATAGCTCTGCCCCAAAGTTTCTCCATCTCTAGAAAACCAAGGTGTCAGGTTCTACCATTAACGTCCTTTTACATGGCAGATTTAAAAGGGAATGATATGGACTGCCATATCAATGCTCTTTTCCCACTCCTAGGAATCCTGTTCCAACTCAGGGGCCTGACCTCTTAATAACAATAATAACAACAACAGTGAAAACTAACACTAATACAGCAGGCACTATTCTAAGGGATTTATGTATATTAACTCATTAATCCTCACAACAACCCTATGAGTAGGTGCTACTATTAGCCCCACTTTACAGATAGGTAAGCTGAGGCACAGGGAGTAAGTAATTTAACCAAGATTCCACATCTTCTAAGTGGTGGGACTAGAATTTAAACCCAGGTCTGTCCAATTTCAGTGCCCATTCCCTTTACCTCAATATCAGTGGTTCTCAAAGTGTGGTCCCTGGATCAGCAGTATTAGCATTACCTGGGAACAAAATTCTCAGCCTTTTCTCTCTGCACCTGTCCCAGATAGACATACTGAGACAAAAACTCAGGGGTTGGGGCCCAGTCCTCTGTACTTTAACAAGCCACACAGGTGATTCTGATACATATGACAGTTTGAGAACTACTGCTCTATATGATACTACCTGTCTCTAAAAGGTAGTAGGAGGTGTGGAACATTCAGGTCACAAGGAACATTCTGCCCAGTCAGGGTGCAACTTGATTTCTTGCCATTTGCTATTTTCTGATGAAACTGGAGCATGAGAAGGTAATTCAATTTGATTGGGGGCTTGAATTAATCTTGGATGTTTTGGTGTCGTTCCTTACTCCCAGCAAAATCCCAAGATGCAATTCAGTAACAGTAGATCCATTTTTCAGATGCAGAAATCAAAGCCATTCAAGTCATTGGATAATTGACAAAACACATCAGTCATTTAGTCCATTCTCCTTCCTCCAAAAAGTACGCATAACCAATTTGAGGCCGGCAAGTGATTATCCCCTTAAAAAGAAAAAAAAATATCTGGAGCTGGGGAAGGAAATGATCTTTGAGATTTGAACGCCAGAGTTATAGACCTTCAGCTCAGGCTTAACTTGACCTCTTTTACTTGCTTTCTTCCCCAAGTCATCCCTCTAAAGTCTTTAAACCAGAAGGACCCAGTTCGGATTTCCAAAAGTATGTGTGTGGGAAAGACTCGAACGCTATGAGATGCTTTGCAGGAACAGGGTTACAGAGTCAAATCATATTAGCTAGTATTTATTGAGCATCTCCAAAGAGCCAAGAATTTTTAAGTACTTTATATATATTACAACAACTCTATGAGATAAGTATTGCCATTATCATTCCCATTTGACAGATAAAGACAACTGAGGCACAAAAAGGTGAAATAAACTTTTCCAAGGTCCCATAACCAGCAAGTGACAGATCCTAGCTGGGTTCTAAACCTAGAAAGTCTGCTGCCAGAGTCCCCCCACCATAACACCATGTTTTACTGCCTCTCTTTGGGAAATTCTTCATATTTCATCTGTTATTTTTCCCCTCTCAAAAAGTCTCCATACACATTAGCCCACTGGGAAGTCCTGCAGTAGAAAAGTATGCTTACATTGTATAACCCAACGTCCCCCAAACTTACTTGACCAGGAAACCCTGTTTTGTATACCACCTATTAAACTTCCCTGAAACAACTGGTCTTAGGAACACATTTTGGGAAAAACTAATTTGTCCTGACTGAGGAAGACAAGTCTCTCACCCAATCTCTAAGCCACTGTAAGAAGGCACATGGACTAATGAAGAAACTGTGTGTGTGTGTGTGTGTGTGTGTGTGTGTGTGTGTGTGTGTCTTAGAACAGGCCTGAAACAGAATAAGCACTATGTAAGTGTTGACTCCTGTTGCTGGTGGTGGTGGTGTCATTCTTGACATGTACCTAATGCCTCTACCACATCTTTGGCTAACCTTGAAGAACAAGAAAGACAATTAGATCATCATGAGGGAAAGAGGCTTGTTTTATTTCTCGTAGAGTAGACAGATGCAACTTGTATCACTGACAGCAAAGGCATCATGCCACCATCTCAGCCCTTGCATGGGCAACACTTTGTAAGAGGGAAGCACAGCCGTGCCACCCATTGCAAGACAAATGACTAGCAATCTCCGTGCATGTGGTTAATTATGCATGGCTTCCCCCACCCTGCCCCTGCCTCATCCACTCCCATCCTTCAGAAGCTCCATAGTGCTTATCGCCTTCATCCAAATCACCCTAGAAGTTTTAGTCTATTGGCTTTAGTTACTCCAAACGGTCAGATGGAGATTTGGAGTCGCATTCAGAAACCTCTCTTTCAAATCTCTGTGATTCTAGAAATTCTGCCTGACAGTATAGAGTATTGAACTTGTAGGGTGTTGGAACAGGAGGCAAGGAATAGGAGGAAGGAGGTAGGATTCTACAGTTGACAATTAGCACCTCTCATACTGGGGAACAAAGAGCAGGAACAACTCCAGACTACAGGGTAAATTGTTATCAATCTGACATTTGGAGTCAGGTTACAAATCTGTAATTCCCAAATCATACCAAGCTACAGGTAAAAACAGAATATTAGTGGTCATAAAAAGCATTTCTCTGGTTTTCAACCAAACTTATCATTATGGTATCTCTAGGTCCTCCACTTACTTCTCGTACTGCCCAGCAGTTGTCTCAAGTCTACTCATAAAGAAGCCTTCTGAGCCTTAGGGACTTCCTAGGCCTCCACTACTATAGAAGTCACATCACAGGCACCTCATCACTGCTACCAGTGCTCACCATAAAAGATGAGGGCATTAATGCTTGTACCAAAGATATTGCTTCCCCCTGTTCCCAAAGCCTCCAGAGCCACATCAAACCACTGTTACTGCCTTGTACTAAACTTGAAACAAAATGGCACCAGGTGCTACTGCTGTGCCAATTACTGGAGGCTGGGTAGCATCTGCCTTTATGTGTTGCCCCTGGTGTCACTGATGTGCTACAGCCCTCCAAGTGCCAAAGCTGAGTTCTGTTCCCTGGAAACCCCATGTGCGAACGTTGGCTATGTTCTGAGCTACCTCGCAATTAGGTAGGCATAAAAGCTGGGCTGCCTTATCTCCCTTCCAATGTCTCGCAGAGATCTTTAAAGAAACTACTGTTTTTCCTGCTTGTCTTTTATTCTTCCTTTCAGTATCCCTCAACCTTTGTGTCTATTTAGACACAAATTCCTGGGGAACTAGGCCAATGGGTAAATCTGAATGGCAGGCAATAGACTATACTCAGATTTACCCAAACCCTCTAATACCTAAGGCTTTATTACTGAACCTAGCATGAGTACATGGCCCTCTTTCTCAGGAGTTTTCTTGGGAGCCCATGGGAGAGTGGGATGGGGAGCCTCTTTACAGCATGCCCAAAGATATCTGAATCCTAATGGAGAACCTGGCCTAAGCTTTTGTTAGGCTCTCTTCTACAAGAGATTTTATTCCCAGCACATGAATCTTGCAAACCAATCCAAAAGACGATAGGAATATGCACTGGACTAGGCAGAAAATGACCAGAATTCAAATTCCAGTTCTATCATTTATCAGCCACGTGAGCCCTGTGCAGGCCATTTAACCTCCATCTACTGGGATAATAATAACTTCCCTGACTACCCCCAGGCTTGTCCATTCAAGAAGTATGTATTGAGCTTGTTTCTAAAAGATAGAAGACACAATGCCAGGCCTGTTGGAATTACAAAGAACAGTCACAAATTTCGCTAGCTAGCAGCATACTAACCAGCAATATTTTTGAGAAAATATTAGTTGAATTCTTATTAATTGTCCTGCACTTTACATGTTATCTCATTCCTCACAATAACACCATAAGATGAGCATAATTAAGCCTATTTTACAAATGAGGAAAACAGAAGCTCAGTGAGGATCACGGATTTATTCAAGTCACACATCTAATAAGTTGTGGATCTGGGATCCAAATCCAGGTCTGCTGATGCCAGAATCTGTGATTTTTCCACCAGACCATACTGCCTCATTTATATAAATAGCTATAATACAAAGTAGAAAGTTATTCATCTCATAAGGCATAGATGAAGTGCCAGGGAATCAAATGAGATGCATATGAAAGTGTTTTATAAACAGTCAGGCTGACACAATTGTAAGGTGTTTCTGTTATTATCATTAGGGTAAGTGCTCTATAAAATATGCTGCCTGTAAAATTCCATCTGTAAATAGGAGTTAACCAAGCCTTGTAGAGGTATAAAAGAAAGGAGTGTTTAATTTCAGCTGCAACGGATCATTGGAAGGCAACTGGTGCCTCAAATTCAATCACTATTCTAAGTAGCCCAGCATCTGTATATGGGCGTGGGTAACCCATGTGAACAGCTCGAGACGACCCAGAGCTCAGTGGTAGCACCCAAGCAGAATGAAAAAGAGTTCAACATATTGCAACATGCTGGATGGGCCTCCTGAGAGGATGTATTTGGATGGCTTATTAAGATCACCTGGTGAAGAGGGAACTTGTTCAGGATGTGTGGACCACTGTAACCACTATGAGCAAGACCGTGCACCCCAGCAGAGTGTGAAGACCTGATTTTTTAATGCAGACTGACATAGAGGCTCTTTGTTGTGAGTTTGAGGTCTAATAATCATAGCTTACATATACTGAGCACCTACTATATGCTAAGCACTGAGCTAAGTACATCTTAAGTCATCATATTGTGATGAAGCCAATTGTATTTATCTGATTAAGAGCAGGAGTTTTTAAGTAATACAGGCCACTCTTTGTTTTACATTGAACAAGTTAAAAGCTCTCTGCGACTTAGTTTCCTAATCTGTAAAATGGAGATCATAATGCCTACCTCATAGAGTTGTCATGAGGATTAAATAAGCTGATGAATATAATACAGTAAAACAATTAATACTATACCTAGCACATATAAAATGTTCAATAAATGATAGACAATGTTGTTGGTGTTATTATCGTTATTATATTTTTCTGTTGAAAGTCCAACATGGAACATTCTTTTGACTTTTAGGAAATAGCACTAGAAAGTCCATTTTAGGCATATTGGTTACCATTGCATAACAAATTACCCTAAAATTCAGCAGCTTACAATAACACATTTATTATCTCACAGTTTTTGTGGGTCAAGAATCTGGGAATCGCTAAACTGGGTCCTCTGCTCTAGGGTTTCTCACAGACTATAATCAAGGGATCGGCCAGGGTTGGGGGTCTCATCTCAAGGCTTGACTGAGGGAAGATCCACTTCCAAGCTCATTCATGTGGTTGTTGGCAGGATTCAGGTCCTCACAGACTGTGAGCCCAAGCTTCCTCACTGGCTATTGGCTGGAAGCCACCCTCAGTTCTTTGCCAAATGGGCCTCTTCAACATGGCATCTTGCTTCATCAAAGCCAGCAAGAGAGCGAGTCAGCTAGAAAGATGGAAGTCACAGTCTTATAACCTAGTCACAAAAGTGATATTCTATCATTTGCTGTATTCTATTCCTTAGAAGCAAGTCACTAGATCCAGCTTATTCTCAAAGAGGATTACACAACAGCATGAATACCAGGAGGCAGGGATCATTGGGGGCCATCTTAGAAGTCTGCCTTCCACACTGGGAAAGGTAATAAACCCAAGAACCAAAGAGAAACTGTAAAAGGGCTTTGGAGTATAAAATTAAGATTCAAAGTAAATAGTGAAAATATATACAGGCTATTAAGGTAACAATTAAGAAGGAAAGATATTCCTATGTGTTTTGGAGGTTTTGTTTCTCTCAATGATGATAAAAGGATTAGTTCCTTTGATGAATGTTTAGTTTGCTTAAGTTCATTTTATAATAAGAAGATTTTAATCATGCTCATACCCATTTTACAGATGAGGAAACTATGGCTCAGAGAGAACTTGCTCAGGGTCCCTAAAAGCAACGTAGGATTGGAATCCAAGTCTATTCAACTGTAAAATCTCTGCTTTTTGACTAGGCACATATATATCCTGTCTTTATCTCCCATACCCATAATCCTTGTCATAAACTTTATCCCCTCCAAAACTGATAGTAGTTATTTAGAAATTTAACACCAATTCTTTGTAACTTACAGCAAAACATCTCTTTTTTAAAGATTTGCCCTGAGCTAACATCTGTTGCTAATCCTCCTCTTTTTGCTGAGGAAGATTGGCCCTGAGCTAATATCCATGCCCAGCTTCCTCTACTTTATATGTGGGACGCCTGCCACAGCATGGCTTGATAAGCGGTGCATAAGTCCATGCCCAGGATCCAATCTGTGAACCCCGGGCTGCCGAAGCAGAGCACGTGAACTTAACCACTATGCCACCGGGCCAGCCCCCAAACCTCTCTTTTTTAAAATAAGTAGGTGATATTTTGTTTGTGTTCCTGTGGACCTCAGGTGCTGGGTGGTATTTTCTTAAGGCTTTTCTGTTTTTCTTTTTTTAACATTTTTAATTTTAATGAAGTATAATTTCTCTCTCTCTCTTTTTTTTTTTGGTGAGGAAGATTGGCCCTGAGCTAACATCTGTGCCAATCTTCCTCTATTTTGTATGTGGGACACCTCTACAGCATGGCTTGATGAGTTGTACGTAGGTCCGTGCCTGGGATCCGAAACTGCAAACCCCAGGCTGCCGAAGCAGAGCATGCAAACTTAACCACTATGCCACCAAGCCGGCCCCCTAATGCTTTTCTGAAAGTAAAAATACTAGGATTTCTTTTTGTACCACGGTTGTCCCTGCCAGCAATCTTTGCCAGTGTGCAGGAAGCTAGATTTTCAGCATGATTCAAAATTTGTACACATTAAGAGTTCAGAGCACATTGGTACTGAAGAGCAAAGGGAGTTATCAGAGGAGTGGAAGAGGAGTAACCCACACTCTATTGCAAGGGTATTTCTTTAAAGCAAAACAAATTTTGTAGGCACACATACTGTCATCATTGAGCACCTAGTGTATACACACAAAGAACTAAGCTCGTTAGATACTGAGTGGGATACAACACTCTTTAAGACATAGGAGATACCTGCACTCAGGGAGCAATGCCATCTAGCATACACCCAAGTGAGCATGAGCCCCTCAGAGCAGACACTTTCAGATGGAATCACTTCCTATCCATATTGACTGCTTGACACTACAGAATGAATTCTTTACTGCACCAGGTTTTTCGTGGGTATATAAAACATCATATCCATCCTGTCCTCACTTGTGTTTGGCTAGTAGGTTTTCTCGGATCTTGGAGATGGTGTTATTTGCCAAGGCAGGATTTCTGAGTTAGACTGGAAACATCAGTATGTATGACACGCTTCCATTTATCTTTTAAGGGTGTATCTTTTAACGATAGATAGATAGATAGATACATAGATATACAGATAGATAGATTCAGTATTTGCTCAGAGTATTTCTGGAAGGACAGGCAAAAAGAATAGCAGTTGCCCCTAGGGAGGGGAACTGGAAGATTGGGAACTGTGGAACTGGGGTAGGTGGGAGAGAGAGACTCACTTTTCACTGTATAATCTCTTGTATGCTTATGTATTACTTTTTTACTTAAAATTTACTTAAAATAATTTTTTAAGATTCAGGAAATAAATTGAGAGTTCTTAACTAGGTATGCAATCCGAATTCCTTATGGAGCTTTTGTCAAAATACACCTAGAGGCAGTTTAACCTTAATAGCTGGAGCTCTGGAGTCAGATTACATGGGTTTGAATATCTCTACCACTGGGCAAGACACGGAGCAAATTATTTGACCTCTCTAAGCCTCAGTTTCCTCCTCTGTAAATAGAGGCTCTGTTGTAAAGCCTGCTTTTCTGAGAACTGGGATGAAATGAGGAGGCCTTGGCAAAGATAGTTCTTCCTGGGACTTGATTCAACTGGTGAAGTAAGGGAAAAGATGGCTCTGATCCATCACCCCACATTTCCAGATGGAAGTAGGGGTAAATAATCACAGTGTGTCTATGGATTTGAAATTAACAAGCAGTAATAAGGAGACTTGTTTCACTAAAGCCTCAATTGATATCACCAACAGTCTCTATTGCCTTTACTTCGCTTCAAAATGGAGTCATTCAAGAGAAGCTATCTTTCTGGTCTTAAGGACTTTGGTGGTGTTAAAGAGTTGTATAACACTATTTGCCTTTCATTCCTTGAGAATCAAAAAGCCTGCTTGGATTTCTGATGTCAGAGCAGAAGAAGGGAATGGAATGGGTTGAGAATTAGGCAAACCTCCACACAGCTGGCCAGACAAGTCCTAGGTGCCAGGCTACCTTTTCTGCCTCTTTCATTCATGCCCCAAATCCAGGGTACTAAAACTAATCCACCTGCTTTGTCATTCTGAGTGAGCTTCCAACTCCCCTTAATAGTCTACAGTACACCAAAACACTTTGCTCTAATCATGAAGAAAAGAGAGACTGGTGAAGAGGAAGCACTGATTGGACATTTCTATAATATAAAAAATTATAGTCTGCTATCAATTAAAAATAATGTCATTAAGGGATTTGCTTTTGAGCTTGATCCAAGAAGATGGCTATTATTGGTAGGCAGAGAGAAGACATTCTTTTTAATCTAGAATGGCACAAATTTCCAGAGATATAATGAATCCCAAATAGCAGCTCCCAGACATGACTATGTTACTCTAGTATGCAGTTCTCTGGTACAACTTACTTCACTGAGTCACTACTGAAGTATTGCGTGTTACCCTGAAGTAGAGAGACCAGAGCGACTTGTGGAAGGAGAGGAGATATGATCACATGTCACAGCAGGGATATGTGGCAACTTGTTTCCATTTCAGGCCTAGGAATCAATTAGCGAAAATTTTACAAAAAGAAGATCCCTAGGTCCCTCTTCAAATCTACTGAATTGGAATTTGCAAGGAGTGGTAACAGAGCTTGTATGATATTAATAAATATTATAAGTAATATTTATTGATCATTTGCTGTGTGTACCAGACACTATGCTAAGCATTGTACATGTATTAGCTCATTTAATCCTCACAACAACACTCATAAGGTTTAAGTATTATTATTATCACCATTTACAGAGGCCCATGACTGTTTTCACTGTGCTCTTTGTGAAGCATCTTTCTTCAATATAGTATCAATATACTTTCTTCAATATAATATCTCCCTTGATCCACTTGAAAATAAATGCTCTTCTGTATCGCCCAAATTATTGGGGTTTTGCCCCCAAGCTTGCCCACTTTATGGTACTTCTTCCTTAGTGGAAATAAAGGCCTGTTCTCAGATGAAAACCCAAGATCCAAGACCACAGCCCTGCCTGCCTTACACCGCTTCCCTCTCTTGCTCAATGACCTATCCATCTCACAGTGAGGCTGCTTGGAAAATTAGATCTAAAAAGAAATTCTCTCTTTTTGTGTTCAAAGTATTCAATAGAGGGATAGCAGAGGCCATGAGGCTGTCTTTTGAAGGCAAAAAGGTCTTCTTGGTCTTAAAATAGCAATACATATCAACTTCCACAACCAGTTATTTATAACAGTAATAACAGCTAACATTTATTAAACACTTTACTATGTTCCAGGCACTGTTGTACTACATACTTTAAATTTATTATCCCATTTTATATTTAATATAACCCTGTAAAGCAAGCATTATTATTATGTCCCATTTTATGGATGAGAAGACTGAGGCCAGAAAGGCAAAATGACTTGCCAGAGATCACTCAGCTATTAATTGATAGAATGGGAATAAAATCCAGTTCTGTCTGACTCCAAAGTTAATATACTTAACCACTAAGTCCCTAATGTCAAGACGAAAAGATGAAATATAATTGAACTTGTCTTTAATTGTGTTTGTGTATATGTGGTTTTGGGGAATTGTTTTTTGTTATTTTGAGGTTTTTGTTTGTTTGTCAAAAAGAAGAGGGTTTTATTTTCCAGTCTACTTGGCCACAGGAAGCAAATATTGCGAATTAGTGGAATTTTAGGAGACTACTTTCTCAGAGATCTCTGATGGTAGCTTTCTGGCCTAGCTGACTGATAGGACAGAAAGTCAAAATCACAAATCAGTGTGTTAGAACTGATTTGTACTCCTTTTATCGAGCACTATAAAGAAGTAATTTCTCCCTCTAAAGTTAACATCTGAAGAGATTACCCAGCACCCAATTCACTTCTCAGGGGTGGAATCGCAGTCTTTGTATCATCCCCAAAGCCCATAGCTCTACCCTGATAGCATAGATAGCCAGATCTTTTAGCCCAGTTGCCTACATAGAGATCAGCAATTCTGAAACTCTGTGCCCTGCTCAGAGATCCTCCAGTCCTCTCGCCCCTTTTCAGTAGATATGTATCTTGAAAATTCTCCCCCAAATACATATTTAGTCTTGAAAAATGCAAAGCCTTCTTCCCTATCACCCATGATCAAATTGCTGTCAGTGATAAAGGCCCTTGTCAGTACATGTCACTGCTTTTGGAGGGGAATGCAGGAGCCTAAACTCTGTCCCCTTGCAGCCAATGACTCTGTTCATAGTGTGAAACCACAGATATGGCCTCTCTGAGAAATAAGAAAAAGGCAAAGAGAGTTCTCAGCAGTATAGAAACACCTCCCTCTCAAGCTGCTCCCAACTATCCTTTAGGTGGCTGAGCTATCAGAGCTGGAAGAGGAGGTGGAAGGCAGGTTAGGTATGAAAGAACTAAGTCTCCCATTAGAGTCAGGCAAAGGAGAATTCGTGCCCATTACAACCAGATACTTAAATGCTCTCTCCATTTCGGTCTCTCACTCTGCAACTTTCCTTCTCACTGTTTTTAGTGACTTTCTCTGTGTCCTTACCACACGTAGGTACGCACACATCCTGCTCTGCAGCCTCAGCCCCTGGTTCCACTCTGTCAATATAACTTCCAATAAGCCAGTGCAACTACAAAGAAATACCATAGATATGGTTTTATATATGCATACAGAATCAGAATCGGTTACATTTCTTTGTAACTACAGACACACACACACACACACACACACACACACACAAACACACACCTCCTACAGGCACACCTCCCTTTTCACAAAAGGATGCTCCTGAAAATTCAGTAAATATCAAAATTTTATTGATTATAGTCAATTTAAACTCTAATTTAAACGACTTTCCTAAATCATTTTCACATGTACAAACATTTATTACAATAAATAGAATTTTCATTGATAGTGGGCACAAAAGCAAATAAAATATAAATGGAAATATTTTGCAAACTGTAAAACATTAACAAATATTAATTATCATCATTATTCACTAAGCAGGTAGAGGTGACAATAGGTGCAGTTTAAAGGGCTCTACTGTAAACCATTTTTATAACATGATTAATCCTTCCTTAATGTAAACATTTATACAAATGGATTAGAACACTTCTTTTTTCCTCCCCAAAGCCCCAGTACATAGTTGTATATCCTAGTTGTAGGTTATTCTGGTTCCTCTATGTGGGACACTCCCTCAGCATGGCTTGATGAGCTGTGTGTAGGTGCATGCCCAGGATCTGAACAGGTGAACTCTGGGCAGAGAGCAACGACTACGCCACTGGGCCAGCCCTAGAATACATTTTTTAAAGGCAAATTCTTTATTTTTGATTAAATATTTTCCATATGTTTCATAAAATTTATTTTTTAATTCAAATAATATTATTTGTATATATAAAGCACATTGAAAGGACAATATACAGTATCTATTTAGAAAAATTAAGTTTTAACTTATTCTCTACTATTCTTTGTTCACAATAGGTAATTTTTTTTTCAAATGACCAAAATAATTGTTCCAGCAAAAGCCTATGCTAGAATAAACAATCTATATATAAAATTCCTTATTAAAACAGATTGTTACTAATAATTCTACAATAGTGTACAAACTGCAAATTGTTTTGTAATTAACAATGTTATTTTGAAAATAAATTTTCTTTTTTCTGTTGAGGTAACATTAGTTTATAACATTATATAAATTTCAGGTGTACATCGTTATATTTCGATTTCTGTATGAACTACATCATGTTCACCACCCAAAGACTAATTACCATCCATCACCACATACATGTGCCCAGTCACCCTTTTTGCCCTCCTCCCTCCCCCCTTCCCCTCTGGTAACCACCATGGATTAGAATATATTGTAAGAATACAATGTAAGTCTTCTTACATTGGAGCAAATCTACTCACATTAGACTGTGATTGCTCTTCATTTCTATTATACCCAAATTAGATTATAAATTTTTTTGAAAGCAATGATGGGTGTGGCATTAAAAGACATAGCACTGAATGAGAAAGGGTTTTAATTCCTTCTCTGACATCAACTGGCTGCTTTTCATTGTTCCAACTTCCTCATATGTATTTTTTAAAAAGTGCTCATAGTACCATCCTGCCTATTTAATATGGTTGTTGAAAAAGATAAAATGAAATAACATATATGAAGACAAAACTTCACATATAAACCATAAGGCAGTGTGGTAGGCAGAATTCTACGGTAACCCCCAAAATTCAGGCCTCTGGTGTACATACATCTTCTCTCAGTTATTCAATCAAACACAAAGCTAGGTGCTGCTGTAAAGAGGTTTTGCAGACATAATTAAGGTTCCAAATCCATTGACTTTAAAATAGGGAGATTATCTGAACGGGCTGGACCTATCAAATGAGCCCTTTAAATCTGAGATTCGAAACACAAGAAGGAAGTGAAATGCTGTTGTTGGCTTGAAGATGGTGAGAGCCATGTGACAAGGAAAACCAGTGTTCTCTATTTGCTGAGAGCAGCCGCCAGCTGACAGCCAGCTAGGAAATAGGTACCTCAGTCCTATGACAGCAAGGAACTGACTTCTGCCAAAAACCTAAATGAGCTGGAGAGCAGATTATTCCTCACAGCCTCCAGATGAGAACGGCCTGGCTGACGCCTTGATTTCAGCCTTTGTGAGATTCTAAGCAGAAGAACCAGCTGAACCACACTGTACCCAGACTTCTGACCTAAAGAATTGTGAGCTAATAAATGGATGTTGTTGTATGCCACTAAGTTTGTGCTAATTTGTTATGCAGCGATAGAAAACTAATATAAGTGACATACAGCTTACCTAGCATTGTTTTCTGTCAGCCATAGTAGAAACACATCGAATTTGGAGTTAGAAGATCTGGGATTAAATCCTATACCTAATATTGGCTGTGCAACTGGGTATATCACTTAACCTCTCTGACCCTTATTTTCTTCATTTGTAACACAGAGATAATAATCCATATTTCTCACTTAGTTGTGCAGACTGAGTGAGGTAATATGAAAACCTGCTAGCATCACGCATGGCACACAGTAGGTGCTGTATACATTTTTTCAACAACATTTCATAAATTTAGATCTTCATTTATTGTACCTACCTTGTGCTAGGCATGATGCTATGTACTTCGGATACAAAGACATTTGAGATGTGGTCGATGCTCTCAAGAAGTTTAAAGTATAATAACAGAGACAAATGAATAAACCAGCAATTTCTATACAGAGTGATGGCCGTTATGATGGAAGGCCACAGATGGTATTGTGGAAGCAGAGAGAAGGAACAACTTGATCAGACCAGGGGTTCAAGGAACATTTCTCAGAGGAGGTGATGCTTGATTTGCAGTTTAAAGCGCTGGTTCTCAAACTTGGATGCATAGTGTAATCACCTAGGGAGGCTTTTAATGACTCCCCACCCCATCAAGCAATTGTGATTTAATTCATCTGGGGTATGGCCTGGGCAGGGAAAGCCCTCTGAAGAAGCAGCATGTGCAAAAGCCCCTAGGTATGAAACTGCATCAATCAGGAAACTACAAATGGTTCCATAAGGCAGGCATGAAGGGAAAGTGTGTCAGGAAGTGGTGGTAGATGATACCAAGGAGGAGTCAGGTTATGCAGGACCCTGTATGCTAAGGTGGAGTTCAAATTTTAAACAGAGGGCAATAAAGAATCACTGAAAAATAGAGAGATGCATGATCAGATGTATTTACATTCCTAAAAGATTGCTCTGGCTGCAGGGTGGAGGACAGATGTTTGAAAAGATATCAGACTAGAGTTAGGAAAACCAGTTGAGAGGTGTTCTAGTAAACCAGATGAGAAATGAGGGCCATACCTCAGTGCACTGGGAATGGAGACTAAGTCAAGGGACAGATTCAAAAGATTTTAAGGCGGTAGAACCAAAAAGACTTGGTTACTGAATGTCAAAGATGGAGACAATGAGTTGTATGTGTATATATGTGCATGGGTGGGGATGTCCAGGTTGAGCCTAGACTAGAATATAAATGTATCTATATATTATTACATCTAATAAACTAATGCTACCCATCAATTCCTCGGGGTCCTCTGTTAAGAAATGTGAGTCACTGCTGTTAATATGATCTCATTTGTATACCAAGATAGTGATCTGGGGAAACCTGAGGTAATCCTAGCTTAGGGAACTGAATGGATACATTTTAGTGAAAGTTTTCCTGGAAATTTCTCAAATTAATAATAACAGGAATCTGGGGCCGGCCCGGTGGCATAGCAGTTAAGTGCGCGAGCTCTGCTGCAGCGGCCCAGGGTTCAGATCCCAGGCGTGTACCGACGCACCGCTTGTCAAGCCATGCTGTGGCAGCGTCCCATATAAAGTGGAGGAAGATGGGCACGGATGTTAGCCCAGGGCCAGTCTTCCTCAGCAAAAAGAGGAGGATTGGCAGATGTTATCTCAGGGCTGATCTTCCTCACAAAAAATAATAATAATAATAACAGGAATCCAAGACTCAGAGCGTGAGAGTCAGGCATCACTGAAGCTGGAGCCACAGTGTGGTTTTGGGTCCTAGATGGCTCTGGGCCTACATGTTAGTATTCCACCATTAACCCAACTCAGTTCTACTCTTCAAGTCTGATTCTTTCTGTCACGCTACCAGATGGCAGATTCTTTCTTTGTGGAAGCAGCATGATATTGACATATTAACCATAATGGTTTCCATCCCATTATTTCTTGTTATCCTTATGTTTTTCCCATCCTTCCCACCCATACTAGAGGACTCCTTGGGCCACAGAGAGGATGAATCAGATGAGAAGCAAAAGAATTATACGCTAATGGGATCCTCTTCACCCAGCAGGCAGATGAAAGGAGAATGCACAGAAAGTTATGAGGGACGTTTTAATGTGTCAGGCCTGGAAGTGGCACTCATCATTTTAGGTCACATTCCATTGGCAAGAATTGTGACACAGCCCCATCTAGAAGAAAGAGGGCAGGGGAATGCAGTCTGGTGGTGTGCTCAGGAAGAAGAGGACAACACAGATATTAGTGAGCCCCAGTCGTCTCAACCAGGAGGGAAGGACTGAAGGGCCAAGGTAGGTGATGGTAGTTATTGTCCTTTCTCCCTCTCCAAAAGGTTTTGTATAATGCTTTTCACTAAGTAGATACTTAATGAGCAAAACCTGTAGTAACAAGATGTTCCCTGAAGTAGCATCTGTTTTTAGAGCAGAAGTTGCCAGAACAGATAACTAATGCTATAGAGAAGACACAAAGAAGTGAAGTTCCTCACACTAAAAGCTGCCTAACTGAAGGTTTCAGACAAAAGCAAAAAAGCTTGAGCAAGTCACTTTGAAAGCTGTAATTATGTATGCCGATTACAGCCATAATGAGCCATAAAGCTTGGAATTTCACACTGTATCAAAGCCTCCAGGTATGCAGCATTCTTGAATCTAATTTTTATTCTAACCAAAAAGTGAGAAGCCAACCACCAATAGGCCAACTGAAAAACCCAGAGTCTCCTTGACACATTTTGCTCTTACAGACAGAAACACTCAAAAAGAACCACAGAGATGCAAAAAGCCAAACTTTCCAAAGTGCAAAATATCTACAAAGCATGTCTACAATACAAATTTTGGTGTTTTATTTTGTATATTAAATCCCACTTTAAGAAGAATAAAATGAAATAAAACATTTCCAGTTATGAAAATACTTAAGACATATGTATAGGAGTTGCAAGCTGAGGAATTCATGCGATTGTTACTTTTTTCCCACTTGCCATGGATTTTTAGAAACTTAAGTCTTCTTTGATAAAGGAGAAGAGAAATATTAGCAATACTATTTTGTAACTTAAAAAGATATTTTTTTTAATGTATCAACATAGTCTTCCTTTAGGCTTTTAGGATTCTAATTTGAAAATCAACTTTAATAGTTGCATTTTCGTAAATACAGGTATACATGGTTAGCTCAGAAAGGGAAGTTAGCCAGAAAATTCCATTCTTTGAACATTTTGTTTAAAAGAGGCTTTGCTATAAATGCTTATTAAATGAATAAATAGTGAAACTGAACCAACTTGACTGCACATGACCCTGGTTGATCTATAGATCTAAATGTCTTCCGAAGCACGAATTGCCTGACATTTTATCTTTGGATGAATATCACTGCCAGTAATTGACTTACCCTCTCAAACGTTTCATTCATTTCCCACAGGAAACTCCCTGAACCTCAAAATGCCAAAAGAAAACTGGGAGGATTTGTATTCACAGGCTTCTAGGGGCTGTCTGAGGATCACCATGGAGGTTATCTTCATGTTGAATGGCTTTTAGGCCAAAGCCCACTGGCCACCCAGCCCAGGTCCTTCTAGGACAAGAAACTAGTCTCCTCCTGATGAGGATAAGCATCCACTTTCTCATAGATGTGACCTTGTCAGATTTTAAGGTCACAGCTTCTATCCTTCCTGCCTGTTAGAGTATTTGCTCAACAACTGAGATGTTATTTTTATTAGCTTAAGAGCAGACTTTCTTTACAGCCTGCAGAGCAAGGCCCTCCAACAATGTCCCTACTGAGAATTCTGAAAATTGTGTCTCTTCTTCCATCTAAACCTTTTATTCATTTATTCATAGACTCTATATTGATTTGACCTAAGCCACAATGGCGTTTATATCATTGCTATTTTGGAAGAAGGACTTATTAAGCAAATAAACAGTATGTGTAAGTTAGATGTGGGGCTTCACGAGCTCCAGTTTAAAAAGCACTCTCAATACATGTCTCATTTTATCCTCATAACCACCCTATGAAACAGGTTCTATTGTCCCTTTTTACAGACAAGGAAACTAGAGCTCAGAAAGGTAAGAGGTTACACAGATTGGGTTGTAAATCAGGATACAGATGTCCTCATTGTTATCATTATTATTATAAACAAAACACTTAATATCTATTAGCCAGTGATTATGTAACAGGTATTATGTTAACTGTTTTACATGCATTATTGCATTTAGTTTATATAATCAGCCTGTAGATTAGGTATTATTATCATTCCCACTTTACAGATAAAAAACAGTGTCTCAGAAAAATAAAGCAACTTGCCCAAGGCCATACAGCTAATAAATCTGGGGATATATTTAACCTGTCTAAGAAAATAATCTGTATTTAGAAATTTAGCAAATTCATTTTTGTAGACATAGTTATCAATAAATAATAACTCTTACCTATTCATTATAAAGAATTTGGGAGGTGCTGTAGTTGGAATATTATTGATAGTCTGAGTTACCATAAGATATAAAACTTAATTTCTTTATTCACCAATTCAGATTTCTCGTTCCTCCAAAATTCCCCCAATTTGACTGAATTAGTGATACTTTATCATAGCTCTGGCATTTTGGAGGGATGAGAAACCTCCAAAAGTATAATTTGAAAAAGGATATTCTTGTTATAATTGCCTTGATTTGCTTTTAGTCATGATATGTAATTTATTTTGAAATTTCAAACTGCATGGAAAAGAGGGTATGAAATTTTATACATATAAAAAGGAAGCAAAATATATCATTGCTATAGTTGATTCTCCTTTCCAATGCATACACACACACACACACACACACACACACTCCCTCATCTCTGGTCTTAGAGATTCCTACCAGTGCTTGTGGGATAGTGCACACACACATATGGACACACAAATAGTAACCCATAGCAAACTAAGCTTCTACTACGCATCTACCAGCGCATAGCATTAGAACACATGATATTCCTCCTGACTGGAGAAATAAAACTCACGCAAGAAAATCTGAGGAAACAACTAAAGCAACAAGTGCTACCCAATGGTTAATTCTTTGGCTGTGTATCAGAATAATCTTGGGAATTTGTTCAAACACAAGTACCCCAGCCACATCTCCAGAGAGTCTGATCCAGGGAGTCTGTCTGGGGTCTAGGTACTGCTCAAATTCACTCTGAGAGGGGCTTATTAATGCTGTGGAAAAAACCTGAGAGTAAGGTTTCCTGATGTCTTGTTTTCAAAGTAGGGTCTAAAGGCAAACATGACAAGTCATGAGAAAATATGGAGGGCACGTTCATCCAATTTGAGAGGAAACAAAGCTGGGAAGGATAGCGACAGAAACTAACCCTGATAGTCTATCTGCAATACTATGAACAATTGATCAACAAGTAGAATTCCTCGAGTGCCACTACATGCCTCATGCAGGCAGTAGAATATGGTATAATACCCATATCTCACTCACACACATGTACAAATGGACAGTCATCCTCACAATGCACACAGATACCCTGCTGCCAAACCTAGTCCCTAGCCTATGTCTGTGTCCCAGTAGAGAACTGCTTGGCCACTCTGCTTGGCCACCCTTACATTACATGGTGGCAAGCCCTTTCTGTTTGCAAACCTCCAAGACCCTAGTTGGACCTCACATGTAAAATCCCTGAGGCTGCCAGGCCCCCAGAGAAGCCTACTGCGCACACGGGAGGGGATGGGAGACCAGATGTGGTGGTCACAGAGATGGACTGCCCAAATTCCACTTCAGAGAAAGACTCACTGCCCAGCTCCTGGGAGTGACATCAGCAGAAAACCTCTAGCCATCAGCTCCTTTAGGGTCTGCCTCAGCTGCAGAGAGTTGCCTCACCTGAGATCATGCTGTTTCAGGGACAACCTGCATCCAAGGACTGAGCAAGGCGGTGGTATAACAAGGCCAAGCCATTGCAGCTCTACACGGGGCAGCTCTGATGAACAGTTGTTGCTCCAGAACTGCCCCCACCAGGTTGGCCAACACTTTGACTGTCCTGCTTCACAGTTCAACTTCCTCTGCCCAATCTGGCTTCCTCTCCTTTCACTTCACAGGTCTTAAATCCCTAATCAATAGCTTGCACTTCAAACTCTGTTTCAGCATCTGCTTCCAGAGAATCTACCGTGACACCAGACCAGGCCAGATCAGTGACAAGGCCAAGTGTGCTTGAAATAAAAAAAGGCGAGTGACTTCTGGGGCCCTTGTTCAGGGCTACCACTGCCTTGGTGGTCCCCAAGAGGCAGAAGTTTGACTTGCTCTGGCTTCAAGTCTCTAGCCCTAAGAACTACATAGACCTGTCCAGGTCCCTTGTACTGAGAATAAACCTGATGACAGAAAGGCAGGGGAGGGTGGCCTTATCCCTGGGGAGAAATGTCCATCATTATAGAGGACTGGTTAAATGCCTTAGGATACACTGCTATACTGGAATGATCCACAGCCCTTAAAAAGAAAGAGGTAAAAGAACATTTGCTGACATGCGAAAATGTCCAAAATATATTGTTATCTGAATTTCAAAAAGTGAGTTTTGGAACAGCTTTTGTAATGACACCATTTTTTAAGTTAACACAGTGTAGTCACGTTTTAAATAAATTTAAATTATAGGAATTTGAAATATTTTGATATAAAAATATTTTAGTCCCAGTTTACATACAACATTTGAAATAATGCAAATCTCCCCAAATGAAAATATCACCAGGAATCACATAATTTCAAAGCCGGAAGGCCAAGTGAATTGTAAGCCATGTTTACACTATTGCCACATGGTGGCGCCACTTTAGTTGATAAACAGAAATTCTGGCCTTCATTTGTTAAGACTGGTCTGGAATTATGCAAATTTCTAATTATGTGGGGCCCTCAGGAACACATTCCTTGCATAAAACACAGATGCTCTGAATACTGGTAGGCAGAACATCTGGAGGAATATATACCAAACTTCACTGGGGTTATCTCTTGAGAGTGGAAATGAGGAGGGTGGGTGTTACCTGTCCACATTATGTACTTCTAATTTTATTATTTTTAGATTCAATGAGAAAGGGTGTATAAGGGGAAACAATTTCTGATGAAAATAAATGCCTTCTTTGGATTCTTAAGTAAAACCCCAAGTGTATTTCAAATGCCACGCAGATGGCAGATGGCACATACGAGGCAGAGCAGGAGGCGTGTCATCCTCTGGCCAGGCATCTGGTGCTCCATATGAGTCAAAGCCAGAGGAATGTGAGTGCCTCACCCCTCTAGCCCTAGCAATATCTCTGCCATGCCCAAGGTTTCCTCCAGAACAGCAGCCTCTAGCCCAGAGGGCATGAACACAGCCACTGGACAGCACAACCTCACCCCTGATCAGATTCTGAGCCTGGAGCTTCCACCAACCTCAGAGGGAACACCTAGAGAGGAAAAATCCTGCTAGAATTGGCAAGAAGCCTCAGTGGAGCTCTGCAACACAATGTCACTCTGGCCCTCAGAGGAGGGCTCAGGGATCAGGCTGACCAACATACTAACAGCAGCCCCTGTCATTTGAGATCTTACCCTGTGCCAGATATTCTGCTAAGTGCTTTATATACATGATCTTATTTAATCCTCACAACCACCCTGAGGTGGGTGCAATTATTACCCCATTTTACAAAAGTGGAAACTGCGACAGACCAGAGAAGTTAAAGATACCCGCCCAAGGTCATACAATAAGTGACAGATTCGAACCCAGGTCTATCTGACCGAGGTGCCAACGCTCCTGGTTTGCAGCTATCGCTTCTCTGTTCATGCTTGAGCCCTGAAGCAAAGTAGAGCTGCATCCTCAACATCTCACCTAAATGTCAATGGATGGATGTTATTATATGGCTTGGAGCTTTTGGACCCAAATCATAATAAATTGCTGAGCTAGAGATGGAGCAGGTACCTAAAAATACTGCCTTTCCATCTGTTCATTCATTTATGCATTCATTCAAATCTCTATCCAGATAGTCTGCTTTCTTTTCCGGTCACATATTAGGTCACGGATGTGTGGATGTGTCTAAAGCCAGAGCTCCAGGCCCTTGATAATTCGGAGATCTTTGTCAATATTTACACCTCAGAGAGTGAACAGCATGCCATAAGAGATCATCTGTAGTCAGGAGGCAGAGCCAAAAGACCAGAAATGAGAATCAAAGAAGATACTCTGAAACTGGCAGCTCTAGGAAACCCGAGTACATAGATAGCCTCAAACTCTGAACCAAAGGTCTCCTATGTATAAAGCACATGGCATAAGAGAACCTAGTGCTGGGAATTTCCAGCTCATGTGTAGGTCAATGCTACAGACGGCAAGGGAGCAGGTATTTCCATTGCTCTCACTGGGTTAACTGACTTGTTAGACCGAGAGCTCTTTGAGGACAGGAACAAGAAGCGCAACCCCAGTCTCTAGCACAGGGCCTGGCATAGAGCTAGGGCTCAATGAATGTTGGCTGAAGCAACCTCTACCTGCTGTCATAGTGAGGCACTTGATTTTGTTTTCTCCTTAGGTTTATTGTTGTCCATTCAGGAAAGATTTCTGATACATGCTGGAGACAGAGGAGTATTCTAAAGGAATTGACACTATTGTCCGTGCTCTCTAGTGGCTTACATCCACATTGGGAGATAAGATAAACCACAGATACACAACACAGTTACATAAAAATATTGGGAAGTACCAGCAGACATCAGCTCCCAAATGCAAGTCTTAGGACCAACTCATCCATTCAGATAGCCGCTGTTATGCCACCCTACTGCCATGACGAGTCTCTCCATCCATCTCTACCATCATAAATGTCCCAGCTCACAGGGACTGTAAGCAATTCAGGATTGTTCAAAGATATCATAACATAGAAAGTAGAGACTAGTGAATCTGACTTAAACCCCCTGCGTGTCATTTACTAACTTTGAAACCAGATTATTCTCCTGCTTAACCCTCAATATACCAGGAAAAATAGTCATAACCACTTACCATCTGGATCCAATGGACCTTTTTATAGTTTTATACTTTAAGTCATTTTACAAATAATTAACAGAAGTAAGGATAAAGGGGTAATGAAAAACAATTTGATTAGAAAGTTTAATAAGAATTTAGGCATAGAAAATCAAATTTTTATTCCATGTTTTCCTGGTTTTGAAGGTATATCTATCCCAAATGGGCAACATCCTTTGAATGTAACTGACTGCTCACCAACTGTCATGCACAAACCTGGAACACATCCATCTTGTAAATACTGATTCCAGATTTCAAATACATCTCTAATAGGTTCTAGTTTGTCATTCCTTCTGATTCTTCCTTATACACTTAAAATATCAAAATGCAACACTTTTGAAAAATTTGATGGCTCATAATTTTGCTGAAGAGAGGATGGCCATCTTCCTTGCCCCATAATTGCAAAACATTTTCATTTTTAGAATTCTAAACACCAATTAGAATGATCAATTCAATGATGTTTTATTTTTCATTTCTACATCATCTTTTTCCATCCACTCACCTTTAGATGCATATCTTCTTTCAGTATGTATCTACTAATAAACTATATCAAGTAAATTTTTGTGCAGAAACATTATAAAAGATGAAAGAATAGTGTCACACATCCTGTTAGCAAAGCAGGATCCTCCAGGTTCCTGTCACAAAATATTGCCTGATGAAGTCCTTCCTATTGGACGACTAGTTGAATAAGAATACCGTATTTCCTTTTTGTCCTTGGAAATATACTGTTCCCTCATAGATTCTTGAGTTTGAAAAATTTTATCTAGCATATTGACATCTGAGATTTCA
This sequence comes from Ceratotherium simum simum, assembly GCF_057802395.1. NCBI lineage: Eukaryota > Metazoa > Chordata > Mammalia > Perissodactyla > Rhinocerotidae > Ceratotherium > Ceratotherium simum. Next base: position 29,054,830 of record NC_141940.1, read on the forward strand.
CTTACATGATCAATTTCACCATCACCATTAGTCTAGAGTGCTGCTATCTCTTTGGATTCATCTTCTGATTTATCTGATAATTGGGAAACATCATCCTCTGTCAATTTTCTTCTCTTAGTAGAAAATTAAGATTTCTGAATTTTCAACTGTGTTTAATAAAAGCCTTTAAAAACCTACAAAGATGTGTTTTCAGACAACTTTACATGGTTCTGAAGGACAATGCATGACTTTAGGAAACACAATAAAAAAAAAAAAAAACCTGAAAGATGGTGTGAAGGTGATAATTTCCAGAATTGCATTATCTTTCTGGGCTATTCCATGATTTTTCTATTTTCTTATTATTTTAGTCTTTTTACTGTAGTTGAGAATAATTGATGAGTAATAATGAAATAATTCCTGGGATGTGGAAATAGCAAAGTGTTTCAAGATATAAGAAAAATAAGATACCATAATGTATTTTAACTTTATAAAAGGGTTCAATGGACTCACATTGTAATTGCAAGACAATAAGTTGCATTCTGTTCTTTAAAAAAATAAGTTTCTCTTTGTTTGTGTGTGTGTGTGTGTGTGTGTGTGTGTGTGTGTGAGGAAGATTAGCCCTGCACTAACATCTGTTACCAATCCTCCTCTTTTTTGCTGAGGAAGATTGTCCCTGGGCTAACATCCATGCCCATCTTCCTCTGCTTTATATGGGATGCTGCCACAGCATGGCTCGACAAGCAGTGCGTCAGTCCGTGCCCGGGATCCGAACCCGTGGACCCTGGGCTGCTGAAGTGGAGCACGCGACCTTAACCGCTATGCCACAGGGCCGGCCCCCTCTTTGATCTTTTGAAAACCTCTAAGAAAAAATATAAGTCACGGATATCAATCCTTACAACTAGTTGGAACTGCTCAAAATAGACACTTAAAAAAATAAAATTGGGTTCAGTAGATCCTGATAATATACCAAGGGTAAACCTTCCAAATGTTCCTAATTGCCTTCGGGGTAAAGTCCTTGATAACAAGGACCCCCCTAATTTGACCCTTGCTTACTCTTCTAGCTATATCACTGGACACTCTCCACTCCACTCCAACCCCCAAGCACTCCATGCTCCAGCTATGCCTAACCAGCTGCAGTTCCCCTGAATACATCAAGTTCTTTCACATTTCTGTGCCTCTGCTCATACTGTTCCCCCTGCTTGTAATGCCTTGCCTCCCCAATATTCTTGGTGAACTCCTACCTTTCATTTATTCTTAGCTCAGCTAGCACCTCCTCCAAGAAGCCTTCCTGGATCCCTTCCCCAGCTCAGCTTCCCTGAGCTAGCTGTACTCTGCAGCACCTTCAGCTTACCTTTCTCATTGTGTACTAACACACTATATTGTCTTTGTTTACTTGTCTGTCTCCTTACCAGCCAGTATACTTCTTTAAGTTAAGAATTGTTTCATACCCATAACCTCAGTGCCTGGGCACTCAGTAAATATTTGTGAATGAATGAATGCACCAGCGGGTATGGGCAGAAATTTTCTATTGGAATACACTGGAAAATAAGGCTGAAAAAGATGAGTAGAGCCAAACTATGGAGGGCCTTGAATAACGATCCTTACATGTATCAGAGTGTCCTACAGTTGAATAGGCTTTCAAATACTGATCATATTTGATCTTCCAAGAGCCCTATAAAGTTGGCAAGTAGACAGATGAGGAAGTGGATTCTCTGACCCATCAAGTAACTATCTTAACGACACACTGCTAAATAGAAACTGAGATTTAGATTTAGAACTAGGAGATAGAGCACTCCTAGTTCAGTGCTCTATCACACCAGAGTTTCTCCTGGCTGAGGCATTTGGGCTTTAACCTGTGGGAAATTGGAGGGCCACAGGAATCATTGAATAGGGGAGCAACTAGATAAAGTTAATGTTTTCTGAATCTTTAGCTAGGAGATAGTATTACTACTCTATACTAAGAATAAAATCTGGGTACGGTTACAACATCTGCAAAACAAGTGACAAATGCAAGACTACAACTTAATCTGATCATTTTACCCTCTAAAATTCACCCTCCGGAGTGGAAAGGGGGTTCAAGGCAGCTTAAAGTACATATTTATATGGTGTCTTGGATCTGCTTCAAAATAATCTTGGGGTGGGGGCTGGGTGAGGTATAGATGAAAAAGGATTGCCATGAGTTGATAACTCATGAGTTGAGCTGGATGATGGGTACATGGAGATTCATTATACAGTTCCATCTACTTTCGCATATTTCTTAGTTTATGTTCCCTGAAAGCAGAGCCTGAAACAAACACGAGGGTGCTGGTAGTTTATTTGGGAGTCAATTCCAGGGAGCACGATTAAGGGAGTTGGAAGAGTGAAATAGAGAAGATGGAAAATCCAATATAAGAATGTTATTGAGATCACCGTTATGGGTAGTAGGGGCTCAAATCTGCCAGGACAACCTGAGCTGCATACAAAATGCCTCCCAAAATTGACCACCTAAATTATGGGAGAAAACACATTCATCCATCCTCGTTGGTTGTGGGTTACCCAGAGTATAGGAAAAGGGCCTGAGACAGAAAGTAGAAAGACAAGAGGAACACATTAAAGGTAGGATAGTGTCACTGTGAGATGAGTCTGAGTTTACATGGAAATGTCCATTAGAGCTGTGGATAAAATCAGAGTTGACCAAAGGGATGCTATGGGAGCACCATCTGCTACAGCGTATGTTTGAAATTTTCCATAATAACAAGCTAAACAAAAAATAAAGTATATCTTCCTCCATGTTTATCTTATCCAGGAAGAGTAGCCAGAAGGAAGAAGGCATTCCTCAGGTTGGCCCTGCGTATGACTAGGAGAGCATGAATGTCTTTGGAGCTTTGGGGATACCAAGTCCAGTTCCTCAGGACTGAGGTATAAAAAGATGCAAATGCATTGTGTGACTGTTCTGAGAAGTGAGATGACTGCATTTGAGTAGACTAAGAGAGCAGTTGAATGGATAGAGCCTTTTTTTCCCCCTTTGAACTCACTCAGGGATCTGCATCAGATACAATTTACAAAGGATGGTTTCACAGACATCTCTTTTGTCTGCATCCTTGGCAAGGCTTCCTGAGCCCTACACAGCCTTAATGGCCCCAGCTGCTCCACACAGCTTGGAACTGAGGGACCTGCCAGTCTAGTCCACCAGCTCTTGGGCCGCAGGACTCTTCCTAAGGATAGACAGAGCAGATGGCCACCCTTACGGTACAGTTAAATTTAATATACAGTTACTTCTAAGGACTCACTCAGCCAAGTGGGCACTGGGTGCCTAAGATGCACATTGGCCCTGGAATGCAAGAGAATGACTCCTTAAATATCTCGTTCCCCCAGGCTTAAAAAGCATCTCATGAATATCCAACTTAGCCTTTCACCTGGAATAGAGGGACATACGAAGGAAGGGGATGGAGTTAAAGGTCGCAAACAAAACTCTGGATAGGATTCTGGAAACAGAAATGAACCAGGGGTTCTATGAACAAAATTAGTTTTGGCTAGGTGTTGCCTAGTACAGTGGAAAGAGCACTGGCTTAGAAACTGAAAAGCTCAAGTTCTAATTCTGTCTGTTCTATTTAGAGCTGGGACACTGCAAGGTACAGTCTTACTAAGCCTCTGTTTTCTCTCTGTCAAATGGGGCTAATTATCTCTGCCTTACTCAACTCACAGTGTTTTGTGAATATTTAATTAATTATGAACATAAAAGCACTTGCATTCTATAAATTACTCTAAACATAAGGAATAATTATCATAATGATAATGTTGCAAATATGTACTCCATATTTGATTTCTTTGTTTTATTGTTTGTTTGTCTCTTAAAATATTCTAACCTTACCTCAAACGCATGAAGAGGAAGAGAGGTTTTTATTTATTTCATTCAAGGCTCAAGAATCTGAGTTCAGTATAATGGAAGAAAAAAAGGGGCAAGGAATTGCTGTGGATCCATTTCATCTGAACCATACCCTCAAAGATGGGCACTAATAATGATAATGCTAATAGCTAATACTTAATGAGCAATAACTATGTCAGGCTCTGTTCTATATGCTTTACATATATTAACCCATTTAATCCTCACAAAAACCTTATAAGGGGGGCCAGCTCAGTGGCTTAGTGGTTAACTTCGCGCACTCCGCTTTGGTGGCCCAGGGTTAGCAGGTTCGGATCCCAGGCACGGAGCTATGCACCGCTTGTCAAGCCATGCTTTGGCAGCATCTCATATAAAAAAGTAGAGGAAGTTGGGCAAGGATGTTAGCCCAGGGCCAATCTTCCTCAGCAAAAAGAGGAGGATTGGCATCAGATGTTAGCTCAGGGCTGATCTTCCTCACACGCACACAAAAAAAAACCTTATAATGGGCCAGCCTGGTGGCTTAGCGGTTAAGTGTGCGCACTCTGTTGCTGGCGGCCCGGTTTCGGATCCCGGGCACACCCCGATGCACTGCTTCTCCGGCCATGCTGAGGCCGCGTCCCACAGACAGCAACCGGAAGGATGTGCAACTATGACATACAACTATCTACTGGGGCTTTGGGGAAGAAAAAAGGAAAGGAGGAGGATTGGCAATAGATGTTAGCTCAGGGTGGGTCTTCCTCAGCAAAAAGAGGAGGATTAGCACAGATGTTAGGTCAGGGCTGATCTCCCTCACAAAAAAAGAAAAAAAGAAAAGAAACCTTATAAGGTAGGTACCATTATTAGCCTCACTTTACAGAGGAAGAAGCACAAGAACAAAATGGTTAAGTGACTTGCCCAAGATGACACACCTAGTAAGAGGTGGAGCTGGGGTTTGCAGGCAGTCTGACTCCAGAGCCCGCATTCTTAATCTCCACCCTATACTATGCCTGCTGAGAACTCCTCATCCCTCCATCCCTCTCACCCCTACCCCACCAGCAATATGGCCCTCACTAGCTATTAATTGATCCTGGAATTAGTACTATTGAATCACTTCTTAAGGTTAGCTAACAACAGCAAGGCACGCCTCGAAGGACCTGTTTCCGTGGGTAGGTGTTATCTGGTACACAATCGGTACTTAATACATGTTGGCAATCGAGGAAGGGAGTAGAAAGTGGAAGTGGGTTCCCGGTATGAGAGAGAAGGTGGTTGGATGAGGATGGATTCGTTTATCAAATTTATTGAGTTCTCACCTTGGAAAACAGAGTTAGCTGTAGGGATTAGGACCTGCCTGTTTCTGGATCCCTGCAGCACCCCCCTCTCCTCCCAAATAGATCATCACCCCCATCCGCAGGCTGAGCCCCATTTAGGTTCTAACTCTCATGAGACCAGTGGCAGGAAGTCCACTCTAACAGTGCTCAGAAGTTCCCCACCACATCCTGTTGGTCTACCTAAGATCTTAGGCCCCAGCACCTCTTTAGGCTTCTACCTTCTCCCTTAATTCAAGTCTCCACTTGCTGCCCAATTCTGGGAATGAGTTGCTTCACTAAAACCCAAGCCTTCCAAACTTGAGGCCCTTAAATACCAATAATAAAAATGACCTAAACAAAAAATGACAAGCAGCTCTTTCTCAACCTTCTGCAGCTTCCCATTTTGATCAGTATAAAGCCAAATTCTTTCAATGACCTCTAAAGCCCTCATGATCTGCCGCTTCCTACCTCTCTGACCTCTTCTTCTACTGTTCTCACCCTCGTTCACTCTGCCATACTGCTTCCATGCTGGTTTTCCAACACTCCAGGCGTTCTCCTGATTCAGGGCCTTTATACTAGCTATGCCATGTGCATGGAACACTATTCCAGTGGATTGCTTATTATTTGCAAAGGAAAAAGTAGTAAGCATACAGTAGAGAAATTGGATAACATCTGGACAAAGTGATCAATATTAGCACTATCAGTGAAGGGCAGATAGATATCGCGTGCTTCTGTGACACCCTGAGAAGGACTCAGCATCGCTTACGTAGTTTTCTAGCTAAAGACACATAACCTGAATCTAACCATGAGGAAACATCAGACAAATCCAAAATGAGGAATGTTCTAGTTTTTAAAAAGGACTTTATTCTTCAAAAATGTCAATGTCATAAAAGACAAATGCTGTGGAAATATTCCACATTAAAAGAAGCTAAGGAGACACGACAACTAAAAGCAATACCTGACTCTAGATTGGATCCTGGGCTGGAGGGGCAAATAACGCTATAATTGAAAAAAAACTGGCATAGACTCAGTAGATTAGATAAAATATTGTATCTGTGTTAAAGTTACTGAAGTTGGTAATTATACTGTTGTCATGTAAGAAAATATCCTTATTCTTAGGAAATATCCACTGAAGTATTAAGAGGCCATGATCATGATGATGTATATAATTTACTCTCATATGGTTCAGGACTCCATTAAGAAAATGAAAACTCAAGCCACAGAATGACAGAAAATATTTGCAATACATAAATCTGACAAAGGATGTTTATCCAGAGTATACAAAGAATAAGAAAAAATTCAATTAAGACATGGACAAAATATTTTAACAGACACTTCACAAAAGAAGATATATTAATGGCCAATAAGCACATGAAAAGATTCTCAACAAAGAAATGCAGATTAAAGCGGGCCGGCCCCGTGGCTTAGTGGTTAAGTGCGTGTGCTCCGCTACTGGCAGCCCGCGTTCAGATCCCGGGTGTGCACCGATGCACCGCTTCTCCGGATGCCACATCCCACATACAGCAACTAGAAGAATGTGCAACTATGACATACAACTATCTACTGGGGCTTTGGGGGGGGAGAAAAAAAAAGGAGGAAGATTGGCAACAGATGTTAGCTTAGAGCCAGTCTTCCTCAGCAAAAAAAAAAAAAAAAAAGAGGAAGATTAGCATGGATGTTAGCTCAGGGCTGATCTTCCTCACAAAAAAAAAGATCTTAAAAAAAAGAAATGCAGATTAAAGCTATGATGAGATATCACTCTCCATACTTACCAGAATGGCTAAAATTACGAAGACTGGCAATACCAAATGTCGGCAAGTGAAACTCTGATACATTGCTGGTGGGAATGTAAAAGGATATAACTCTTTAGAAAATTGTTTGCCAGCTTCTTACAAAGTTAAATATACAATTATCCTATGAGCCAAGAATTCCATCCAAAGGTACTGCATTAAGTTTTCTATGCTGCATACTAAATTACTGTAAATTTAGTGGTTTAAAACAACACAAATTTATAATCTCATTTCTCATGGTTCAGGAGTCTGGGTGTGGCTTAACTGAGTCCTCTATTCAAGATCTCACAGGGCTGCAATCAAGAGTGTCAACCAGGTTTGCAGTCTCATCTGAGGTTTGGGGTCCTTCTCCAAGATTATGTGGTTGTTTACAGAATTCGTATCTTGCAGTTGCATAACTTATGGCTGTTTGCTTCTTCCAAGCCAGCAGATTGCCTCTCCGACTCTATTAGATTCTCTTTTAAGGATTCATCTCATTAGGTCAGGCCCACCCAAGATAATCTCCATTTGATTAACTGAAAGTCAACTGACTTGGGACCTTAATTATATCTACAAAATCCCTTCACCTTTGCCATATAATGTGACCTAATCATAGGAGCGATCTCTCATCATAGTCACAGGTTCCATCCACATTCAGTGGAGGGAATTACACAGGATGTATAGACCAGGGAGCAGGAATCTTGGGGGCCCTGTTAGAATTCTGCCTACCATAGGTACTTACTTAAGAGAAATGTTACACCTTTTGATATTGTACCACAGTTCTTAAATGTTCTTTTCTGTTTTTATTGTTGTTATTATTATTTTATTAATTATTTTCTCTTTGCATTTCAGTTTGGTAAGTTTCTATTGACCTATCTTCACATTCACTGATTCTTTCCTCAGCTGTGTCGGGTTTGCCAATGAGCCCATTGAAAGCATTCTTCATTTGTTACTGTTTTTTATTTCTAGCATTTCCTATCGACTCTTTCTTATAATCTTCATCTCTCTGCTTACATTACCCATCTGTTCCTGCCTGTTGTCTACTTTTTCCATTAAAGCCCTTAACATATCAATCATAGTTATCTTAAATTCTGTCTCATAATTAGGCACATGTGTGCGGTGATGGATTGTAATTAGTATTTGGGTGGTGAACATGAGAACATGACATAATCCATGCAGAAATAGAAGTATAAAGATGTACACCTGAAATCTATACAATGTTATAAACCAATATTACTGCAATAAACTAACTGAATAAATAAATAAATAAATTCTCTGTCTCATGATTCTGATACCTGTGTCATATCTGAGTCTGGTTCTGATGGTTGCTTTGTCTCTTCAGACTATTTTTCCTTGCCTTTTGGAATAACTTGTAATTTTTGTTGAACACCAGACATGTTGTGTCAATAGAAACTAAAGTAAATAGATTTACAGTGTATTTATGTTGATATAGCTAGGAGTTTGGCTATGTTTAATATGTGTTCTAACTAGAGGTACTAGAGGCTTCAAATTCCTCTAGAGTCCTTGTTTTTGTCTCCTCTTGGCTTTGGTCTTCCCCAAGTACTCCTCCTTAGATAGCATCTGTGTCTTGCTGCTCTTTCAGCTCTAACCCACTGTTAGTGTACTGGAGGCTGGTTGGCATGGTGGTAGTTTGTGAGAGAGGGGAGCATTCTATAATCTTCTGATTGTCTCAGTCTTTTAGTGGGCCTGCATCTCTGGAATGTGGCCTTCACAAGTATTTCTGTCCCAGTTCCAGGAGTGTAGCTTTCTTTCCACCCTGTTCCCTACTCCCTTCCCTAGCTGCAGCATTCCCAATCTATTTTCTTGAAACCCTGTCCCCAATTGACTGTTTTGCTGTTTTGTTTTTGTTTTTGTCTTTTTTTTTTTTTTTTTTTTTGAGTGCAATAGGAATGCTGGAGCTGGCTGGAATGGAGGTAGGGAGCAATCTCCTTCTCCCAGGTGGGGTAAAGTTTCAGTTCACCCAATTGGAGAGGTTTTTCATGGAGCAGGATTCAGGTGTGTGTTGCAATGGTTCCTCTTCCCCTTTCCCAGTCAGAGCCAGGAGGGCACCTTTCTCAGATCCTCACTTTGAGAACCTAGTAGAGTTCCTGGAGGAAAAGCCCATAGAAATGTGGGAGTCCCCCTTTGAACTGTGGCCCCCAGGAGTATCTCACTCTCATGCTAGCCCACACACAGCCTCTAACAATTTGTCAAAATTACTAGCCAAGTAAATGGTCCTACCACTTATGGAGTCCAGTGCTCCATGTAAGCAAACCTCTCTATTTGTACCTGTCTCTGCAGATTTCAGGGTGGCAGCTTGCCCTCTGACCTTAGTTTTCTGATGAGTCCAAGAAAAGTCACTGATTTTCAGTTTGTCCAGTTTTTCCTTGCTGTAAGGATGGGAGTGATGACTTCCAATTTCTTTACATATCAGAGCTGAAATCAAGTCACTTCCCTAAGAGAATGAAAATATATGTCCACACAAAGACTTGTACACAAATATTCACAGAGCTTTATTCCTGAAAACCAAAAACTGGAAAAAAAATTTCCATCAACAGATGAATGAATAAAAATGTGATATATCCCTACAATGAAATACTACTCAGCAATAAAGAGGAACGAACTACTGATAGATGCAACAATGTGGATGAATCTCAGAACGCTCTGAGTGAAGGAAGAGAGCCATAAAAATTCTACATGATGTATGATTCCACTGATATAAAATTCTAGGAAATGCAAACTAATCTGGAACAACAAAAAGCAGATCAGTGGTTGCCTGAGGCTGGGCAGGGAGCAGGAATGGACTGCAAAAGGAAGCAGTAAACTTTTGGAGGTGATGGATATGTCCTATATCATGATCGTGTTGGTGGTTTCACAAGTATATTCATATGTCAAAACTCATTGAATTGCACACTTTCAATGGGTGCAGTTTATTGTATGTAAATTATTACTCAATAAAGTTGGTTTTAAGTGCTATCTTTGGTATTAGATAGAGATTTTGATCCCAGCTCTACTACTATTATCCACTTGACCTCTCTGAATCTCAGTCTTTTCATATGTCAAATTCAATTAATAATATTTTGTAAAATTTTTGTGAATATTAGATATAATAACTCACATAAGGCATCTAGTATAGTATCTGGCACATAGTAAGTTTTCAATAAATAGAAGGGGGTAGATAAAGAAAGCACTGATGACAAACTTTAACTATGAAACGTTCTGCCTTGGGTACTCTGTGTATTCCATTGCCAGACAGGGCAGTCAAGTCCCCACCCTCTGTACTTCTTATGGCCACTCCCTGTGGCCCCTGTGTTTTCTTCCCTCCTAGAACTTTGCATATTGTATGGTGTTAGTTTACTTTGCCAGTAACCATAAGCATTTATATTCTCCTAACATACACTGCTTCAAAGATTAACTGGTTAAAAAAGGTTGGTTTTCATCACCATTCAACCCCTCAGCTACCCACTGCCCTCAAGCTATCCAGAGCCACCACTATGATGCCTTATCTAGGCTGGCCTTCTCCAAGAAGCAAGCCTTGCTATAGCCCTTGTCTTACCTAGTCAAAACCTGTCTGTCCTATATCCCAGTCCTCTAGGACCTGACAAGCAGATTGAGGAAACTAATGAGTGATGGTGATGTAAGAAAGTGTAATGCCTTCTCTTCCCTGGTAGCATACTTACATTCTAACATAGACCTTAAGTCAACCAAGAGACTTGTAAATATTTCAGGCTCATGGTAAGCTGGGAAAAGAACTAATTTTCTGTGCCCCTTGGGTCACACACTGGATGCTACCTCCAACTCTGGCTAAAAGACCGGCTCAGAGCTGGCCTTCCATTTCCTCTAGCTATTCCCCACCATGCTCCATGTTCTACACAGTCACACAACACCAACATTTCAGAAAAAGACAGTCTTGGAGAGATCATCTAGTCCAGTGGTTCTCAAAGTGTTGTCCCCAGATCAGCCGCATCAACTGGAATTTATGGAAATGCAAATTCTCAGGCTCTGCCTTCTGAATCAGAAACTTTGAGGGCTGGACCCAACAATCTGTGATTTAACAAGGCCTCCAGGTGATTCCAACACATGTGAAAGTTTGAGAATCACTGCACTAGCCCAATATTCCTATTGTACAGATGAGAACATTGAGACCCAGGAATCTAAGTTCACCAAGTTGATACCTGAGAGAACCAGTGGTCTGACCATCAATCCAGTATACCACACAGCCCCAGAAACATGCTTGCTGACTACCAGTGGAAAGGGTAGTAACCTCTTCTTTCTACTAGGAAAGAGCTTAAAATGTTATTAAGTGTTCCAGTAAAGTCAAGATGGTTACCAAACATGTGGAATGAATCAAGGATAGCCACGTGCATTCCATAGGCCAACGAGAGACTCTTTCTGCTTTTAGCATTAATTTTGTTTCTCTTGACATCAGAGATTCTGCATAACAACCACCTCAGACAAATATTTGTGGTGTTTGGCTCTCTCAGCCTGCTGCAAGCAGTCGGCCAGAAGCAACACATAAAGCACAGAACACAGACATATTCGATCCTTTCAGACACAGCAAATAAAGAGCTACTGAAAACTGGCTCCCTAGGGCACTGCAAGAAGCAGCTAGCACATCTGGCAAGGGAGGCCAGGCACACCTCACCACCTCGGAGAACAGGGTAACTGAGTAGCCAAATCTTTTAAAAGGATCCTGATTAGTGGAGCAGCTGAGGCCCCACATACACAGGCAGGGCCAGGCTGGCTGGGCAGCCTACTTCCTTTGATCATCTTGAAACTGATTAATGTATGTGAAAGGATGAGGATCCAGAAACCATTCACTTGATGTCTTCAGCACTCTAGTACCATCACCACTATCACCATGATCCAGAAAAATCCTAGATACAGCACAGGGGATGGTATCTGAGCAACAGTTATGGTTTTAAGAACAATTAGAACTAGAATATGCAGTATGCCACCACTGAGGCAAAAGAAATTAGTCAGGATCAAATTAGCAGAGACTCCATAAAACCATCTGCCCATAAATCATCAATAGAGAACAAGAGTGTTCTTCAGAAACTGATAATAGGTTCAAAGTTGGGGAGGTGAGGAAGGAGGGACTCTGCTCGTTCCTTCTCTTGCCATAAGGATCTTTCCTTTTCTCCAATTTCCTAAATCTATGATTCTACAACTTTCTCTTATAACTTGATTTTTTTTTCCTTCTTCCAGCCTTTCTTCTCCATACCTCCCCCACCACCACCACCTTGTTTCTTCTCTTAGGCTCACTCTCCTCCCAGTGTAATCCTTATCCTGCACTAGGCCAAGACAAGCAGCCTGATATTCAGGTGAGGTCTGCCGGCTGCGTCTCTCTCTCACAGCGGACTCAGGAGCAACAGGAGCCAGCACTGTTTAGGCCTGGTCCTCAAAGCTGCCGGTATTGGGAATCTCTCAGCTTACCCAGAGCCAGAGCACAGCCTCTTTGCATCCCTCTTTGGCAAGAAATCCTCCTAATTAGCACAGATAGCTGTGCCACTGGCCTCTCCATGTCTACCCAGTCCCATGGGCTCTGGCAGCTTCTGTCCCCCCTAGGCCCCAACCCACACAATGCCAATGTTGGGGCTAGACCGGGCCCTGTTCTGACTCAACTCCTAGGCAGACAGGTATAGAAATCGGCATTGTCACCATCTCTGCCTTGTACCCCCAGAAATGCACTCATGTCATACTTTCCATAAGTACAGAGCCCCATAGCCTCCGTGAGATTAAACTTGCTCTCTTCCTATTTGGACTTGGTATTTGGACTGTCGGCCCTCCCCACCCAAAAAAATATGGGTTTTACGTCATTTTTCCCTTCCTCCTAATCTAGGTTTTATTCCTCAGCTCCCCAGCACTTGCTCCCAGCATGCCCTTGTGGCTCTATCACTACCCTCCTGGGACTGAATTATAACCCCCTCTTCTCCCACCTCCCGTTTCTTTTCTCGCTTCTCACTTTTTTCCATCCCCTCCCTCCTTTACTTTCATCCCTGCTCTCTAAACTCTTCTCCCTCCCTCCCTTCCATACCTTCCTTTTTCTTTTCTGACTCCCTTCCCCCCACCATAATTATAGTACATTTAGTGTTCTACAGCAACGAGACAGAACAATCACTCTGTGAACAGGATCCAGGGGCTGAAGTGTCTCCTTATGACCTTGACCATTTTACACAACCAATTTTCAAAGAAGATGGATTAATCAAGGTTGATTTAAACCTGCCACCCCTGTCAGAGTCTCTGAAGCTGATCTTCCCGCTGTAACAATTTTCCATTTTAACAGAGGCTGTCAGGGATGAGGATGTTAAGACAGTCAAGTGCTCTTTGCTTCCCTCCAGCCACCAAAAAGCAATTTTCGCTAATGCTAGTGAAGATTACATTAAAATTGTGTAAAAGAAAGACATGATCTCATTTTTTCTTTCAGCTGGTGTTCAGCAGGACTGTGAAAGTGCTCTTAACAGCTCTAGCCACCAGGGCTGACCTGAAATGTTAAAAGCTCAGGGGTTGAGTGGAAAGGAAGACATTCACCTTGGGTGGCCATAATCTGTTACCATTGGTTGAGTCTAAATCTTCATTGATCCAATCTCTCCCAAACCACTGTTCACGCTTCTTAGAATTCAGGCTAACCTCCCATTTCAGATCTTTGGAAGGGGGAAGGTTAGTCCGAATTGATAAAAAGTTTAAATTGGTGATTCCCAACTGATTCTGATCAATGTGGGGATGGGGATGGGGATGTATCTGTGAATTTGAAAAGGCTCCCCAGATGAATTGCCTGATATATCCAAAACATCCAGCCTTCCAATACTATAACTTGCCTTCTTAATTTAAAGCACAGAGTGTGATTTTAAGTGCCTCCCTCCCTGCCAATCACTGCCAGGTAGAAGTCCTGAAGAGGCCTAAGGAGAAAGGATAAAGCAAAGATCCTTTAATTACATACACACTCACTTTTGTTTTTTTAATTTTATTTATTTATTTTGTGAGGAGATCAGCCCTGTGCTAACATCTGCCAATCCTCCTCTATTTTTGCTGAGGAAGACTGGCCCTGGGCTAACATCCGTGCCCATCTTCCTCCACTTTATATGGGACGCCGCCACAGCATAGCTTGCCAAGCAGTGCGTTGGTGCGCGCCCGGGATCCGAACTGACGAACCCCGGGCCGCCGCAGCGGAGCGCATGCGCTTAACTGCTTGCGCCACCAGGCCAGCCCCAACACTCACTTTTAAAATCCCAAAACATTTCACTTGCGCATTGTTCTCTTAAGTAAAACAATTAGCCCTGCCAGTGGAAGTGTCAACAGAACTATAATGCACTGATTTGCCACTAGATCTTGTATGTGACCTTGTGTTCTTAGAAAAGAATACCCAGGGCCGGCCTGGTGGCTTAGCAGTTAAGTGCGCATGCTCCGCTACTGGCGGCACGGGTTCGGATCCTGGGCACGCACCGATACACAGCTTCTCCGGCCATGCTGAGGCCGTGTCCCACATACAGCAACTAGAAGGATGTGCAAGTATGACATACAACTATCTACTGGGGCTTTGGAAAAGAAAAAAAGGAGGAGGATTGGCAATAGATGTTAGCTCAGAGCCGATCTTCCTCAGCAAAAAGAGGAGGATCAGCACGGATGTTAGCTCAGGGCTGATCTCCCTCACAAAAAAAAGAAAAGAAAAGAAAAGAATACCCAAAAAATGACATTCCCCTTGTTTCTTCTAGTAAAAGAGACCATATGGGCGCATTTTTTTCCAGCAGAAAAATATCTTCCTGCATTTTCAAATAGCTACTTAAGCTCCAAGAAGACCTTCATCAGATCAGATCCCCATTTGCTCAAAATCTTCTCTAAAACTAGCAGTGGGCAAAGTGACCATGGGTTCTGGTCCCTAACTCTGGTAGTCTGACTTGCCCAAAGGATTATGTACAGTGCACAGCTGGGGCTTTTCTAGCCAGAGAAGGAAAATTGCTACTCTCATACCCAAACACTGACCTTGATACCTGGGTGAGGAGTCTCCCTAAGGTAGCCCCCTAACTTCTTTGTGCATCAGGTCAGTATGTTCTTTCATCTTCTTGTATTCATTAATTCACTCAACTATTTATGGAATGCCTACTATTTGCCAGTCTATTGGCTAGGTGCTAAGGATTGTACAGCAGTGAGCAAGGTAGTCACAATGTCTTCCCTCAAAGAGCTTACAATCCAGTGTTCTCCCAGGTCACACTGTCTGTCTGATTCTTGACCCAGATTCCTTTCCTAAGTCTCTTACTTGAACCGAGTGTTCCTACCCCACTCTTTGGACAAACTGTGGCATTGAATCCAGTCCATAGGGGTCTCCTGCCTTAACCTCATGCCTAAGACCAAAAGCCTAGCCAGAAGGATCTTGATAGGGAAGCAAAGAGGCCAGGCAGGTCACCATTACCCCTTGATCTGCTCCTATCTTTTGCCCACTCATGATCTATCCATACCCAGATTCCTGAAACCCACATCACAAGAATCTGATGGCCAAGTCTGTGACTGTTCCTGTGTCGCTGTGTTCCCTGACACTATGCAGTCAATCATTGGACTTGTCTGGAGCTTTGCACATTCAAATTAGTAGTATGGTCATACCACCCTGAAATTGATGTCTTAGACTTGTAGGTGGAATAAAGATATAGACATCACTCAAGACCTGTATAGTCAGGGTCCCAGCACAAAATAGCACACTCAAAAGGATTATTTTGGAGGAGGGTTAATAAATGAACTACTTATAAAGTGCAGGCAGAAGAAAAAGGAATCCAAATAGGCAACAAAGAAGTGAAACTTTCGCTGTTTGCAGATGACATGATCTTATATATAGAAAACGTCAAAGAATCCTTTGGAAAACTATTAGAAATAATCAACAACTACAGCAAAGTTGCAGGGTACAAAATCAACTTACAGAAATCAGTTGCATTTCTACATACCAACAACGAAGTAAAAGAAAGAGAACTCAAGAAGACAATCCCATTTACAACTGCAACAAAAAGAATAAAATATCTAGGAATAAATTTAACCAAAGAAGTGAAAGACCTATTCAATAAAAACTATAAGACATTATTGAGTGAAATCAATGACGATAAAGAAATGGAAAAATATTCCATGCACTTGGATTGGAAGAATAAACATAGTTAAAATGTCCATACTACCTAAAGCAATCTACAGATTAAATGCAATCCCAATCAGAATCCCAAGGGCCTTCTTCACGGAAATAGAACAATACTAAAATTCATATGGAGCAACAAAAGACCACAAATAGCTAAAGCAGCCCTGAGAAAAAAGAACAAAGCTGGAGGCATCACAATCCCTGACTTCAAAACATACTATAAAGCAATAGTAATTAAAACAGCATGGTACTGGTACAAAAACAGACACACAGCTCAATGGAACAGAACTGAAAGCCCAAAAATAAAACCTCATGTCTACGGGCAGCTAATCTTTGACAAAGGAGCTAAGAACATACAATGGAGAAAGGAAAGTCTCTCCAATAAATGGTGCTGGGAAAACTGGACAGCCACATGCAAAAGAATGAAAGTAGACCATCTTCTTTCGCCATACACAAAAATTAACTCAAAATGGATCAAAGACCTGAAGGTGAGACCTGAAACTATAAAACTCATAGAAGAAAATATAGGTAGTACACTATTCATCATCGGCCATAAAGGGATCTTTTCGAATTCCATGTCTACTTAGATAAGGGAAACAAGAGAAAAAATAAACAAGTGGGACTTCATCAGATCAAATAGCTTCTACAAGGCAAATGAAAAAAGGGTCAAAATGAATAGGCAGCCCACCAGCTGGGAGAGAATATTTGCAAACCATATATCTGGCAGGGGATTAGTCCTCATAATATATAAAGAACTCACACAACTGAACAATGAAAAACCAAACAACCCAATCAAAAAATGGGCAGAGGAAATGAATAGACACTTCTCCAAAGAAGATGTACAGATGGCCAATAGGCACATGAAAAGATGCTCAACATCACTAATCATCAGGGAAATGCAAATCAAAATCACACTAAGATACATCTTACATCCGTCAGAATGGCTATAATCACCAAGACAAAAAGCAACAAATGCTGAAGAGGCTGTGGAGAAATGAGAGTCCTCATTCACTGCTGGTGGGAATGCAAACTGGTGCAGCCACTACGGAAAACAGTATGGAGATTCCTCAAAAAATTAAAAATAGGAAAACCTTATGATCCAGCTATCCCACTACTGGGTATCTACCCAACAAACCTGAAATCAACAATCTAAAGAGGCTTACGCACCCCTATGTTCATTGCAGCGTTATTCCCTGTAGCCAAGACATGAAAGCAACCCAAGTGACCCTTGAGTGATGATTGGATAAAGAAGATGTGGTATATATATACAATGGAATACTACTCAGCCATAAAAAAAAAATCGTCCCATTTGCAACAACATGGATGGACCTGGAGGGTATTATGTTAAGTGAAATAAGCCAGAAAGAGAAAGACAAACAGTGCATGATTTCACTCATATGTGGAAGACAAACCAACACACAGACAGATAGAACTGTTTGGTGGTTACCAGGGGCAAGGGGGGTGGGGGGTGGGGGGTGGGCACAAGGGGTTAGGGGATGCATTTGTATGTTGACTGACAAACAATAATGTACCACAAAAATTAAAAACAAAAAGTGTAAGCAGGGTGCCCAGGGCTAGTAACAGGAGTGGGGATGCCTTTACCATCTGGGCCTGACTAAAGATGGGCAAACCCTTGATATCATCCCTACAGGTCAGCCTCCTGAGGCTGAGTGCAGGGTGGAGAAGGATGAAGAGAGGATCTGAAGGGGGAGACAAAAGCTATCTAGCATAGAACTTGTCATTCAAATTTTGCAGTAATTCAGATTGGAGCTGAGATCAAGGTATTGTGCATTGATCTGTGAAAATTGGCTTTGTTAAGCAAATAAGCAGGATAAACTAAATGACAAGGAGCACTTTTATTCCTTTCGAAAAAAGTAAACATTTTCAAACTATGGGAAAACCATTTGCATAGAACAATGAATGATTTTTCTTATCTATTTATTAAAATAGGTCTTACTTTGACATCTTGTTATCATTAGCTCATGTCAGTAAATGTAACTGAAAGGAAGAAAGCTGTATTTACTTAAAATAGCCTGGATTTCAGATCTATAGCTATATTCAGGTTGGTTTCCTTACACCCACTGCCAAAAATATAAACTAAGTATATCAAATTAAGGAGCTTTAACACTTACAGTAACATTATAACATTGTTATTCTGCAGTCCACTAGAAGAGGCTAATAACAAGAGAAGAAGCTGATGTTGGGGCTTTTACTTTTAGAAACATAATCAAAAATGGACCTCATTCCCAGGGCTTCCATCGCAAAGCCCAGGCTCCTGACCTCCCTCTCTGCCTGCCTTGCTGACGCTGAGCAGCACCCCCAGATGGCCAGCGTGGTAACGCTGAGGCCCTGTCTGAATCCCAGGAATCACTCACAATGGAGTCCCTGATGGGCAAATGCTGATCACTGAGGCTGATCCTCAGCGTCAGACAGACTGGCTCGGCCATTTACTAGCTGTGCCACTTTGAGTGAGTTATTTAATTTCTCTGAGCCTCAGTTTCCTCAACTTTAAAATGGGGATATGATGACATCTATATCATCAATTGTTACGGGAATCAAATAAGATGATGTCTGTAAAACACCTAGCACAATGTCTGGCACATTATAAGCGCACAGTAAAACCCATTATTTTTATACTCAGAAACAAGAGCTAATGCAAAGGAGAAAAAAAGCAGGGGTGAGGAGTGGGTTACCTTTCAATTAACTAGAATGCTACATTGCCTAGACTCCCATTCCCCAAGGGGTCCCATTAAGTCTACATTTATGGTATTGATTTTTTCCAGGACAACGAACATTTTACACATTATGCATCTCTACCTTCCGTTGCTATGTCACAGGTGGCCGCTATAATAAGATCTCAGCTCACATCAATGCAGAAGTCTTTATCTCTTTCTCTGTCCAAAGGAGGCGATAAAGCAGGACAAGACACCTAAGTCACTGTCAGGGGGAGGAACATGTCTAAGAATCCTCAAGGAACAGGTCAGGAGGGGGATCTGAGGTGGAATAAGAGACAAAAGAGGAAGAGATTCAAATTGCTGTGGTGTGTTTGTTTGGCTCTTAATCCAGAGAAGCTACAGCTGCAAATGTTAGGCACATTTTCATATCTGTTTTATTTCTCCCTTTATTCTTGTGGCATAAAGTCCAGAGTCATGAACCTCATCCTCGCAACCCCATAAGGAAAGAGGATAAGAGGGAACAAGGACACCCAGACAAATCCAAATACTCCTCCAACCCCCAACATTGCCTCCCTCCTTCCATCCTTGCCCCTCTACAGTCTGTCCTCCCCCCAGCATCCAGAGTGACCCTTTATAAGTCAGATCAGGCCACTCTTCTGCTCAAAACCATCCAATTCCTTTTCATCTCACTCAAAGACAAGTTCCAGTCCTTACAATGGCCCACAAGGCCCTACGCAACTTGCCCACCCCTACCACTACCACCATGAGCCTTCTATCCACCATTCTTCCTCTCACTTCCCTCCAGTCACACTAGGCTCCTTGTTTTTCCTAGAACACACCAAGCACACTCCTGACTTGAGCTTTTCACACTGACTATTCCCTCTGCCAAGAATACTCTTCCTCCAGGTATTTTGAAAATATAACTATCATTATAAAAACTCAATTAAGTTAGTAATTGGGGAAACTGAATTAAACTTTTCCAGAAAAGCAACTGGACTTCAACAGCATCTCTGTATTGCTTTTGGATCTGTTAAATTGTTGATATGCACTTAAAATTGTTATTTTTAACGTCATGTTTGCTGCAAACCACCTGAAATTATGTTCTCTTTATATTATATTTTTATAAACAAACAAAAAGTGTGCTATAAAACAGTATATGTTGTATGATGCCATTTTGCAAGTATATTATGCATATTTTTATATATGCATAGAATAAAGTCACAAAGGATACAAAAAAAGAACGAATATTCTTCCTCCAGATATCTGCATGGCTCACCCCAGCAACATCTTTCAGGTTTCCTTAATTGTCCTTTTCTCTGTGAAGTCTTCTTTGACCACTGTTAACTACTAAATGTGTCCCCCTAAAATTCATATGTTGAAATCCTAACCCCCAATGTGATGGTATTTGGAGGTGGGGTCTTTGAGAAGCCATTAGGTCATGAGGGTGGAGCCCTCGTGAATGGGATTAGTGTCCTTATCAAAGAGACCCCAGAGAGCTCTCTCACTCTTTTCACCATGTGGGGACACAGCGAGAAGACAGCCATTTATGAACCAGGAAGCAGGTCCTCACCAGACATCAAATATACCAATGCCTTGATCTTGGACTTCCCAGCTTCCAGGACTTTGAGAAATGTTTGTTGTTAAGCCACCTGGTCTATGGTAATTTGTTATAGCAGCCTGAAGGGACCAAGACAACCACCCTAATCCAAACTGGATAACATGCCACCCCTGGCATCCCCTCTCCTCCCTTCCTTACTTTATTTTTCTCCATTGTATTTATCATAATTTTACATGATATATATTTAATTACCTTATTTATTATCTATCTTCTCCATTAAAACATAAACCCCAACATGGCAGGGATTTTTATTGCTTGGCTGTCTTCATGGCTGTCTTCCTGGGCCTACAATAGTGCCCAGCACATGATAAACACTGGATATTTGTGGAATGAGGGAATACACATAGTTTAAAGCAGTTGTTCCCGGCCCTGACTGTACGCTAGAATCACCTGGGTGGGGTCCTTTTAAAACTTACTAATACCAATTAAATCTGAATATCTGAGAGTAGGGCTCAGGGATCTTTTTTTTTAAAGCTAACCAGGTGATCCTAATGTGCAGCCAGCATTAACTCCTGATTCAAAAAGTCGAATAGGTCTTCATATCTCATGAATAGCAGCAGTCTCTGGGACAACCCCCCTGCGGAGGAAACCAATTGCACCCCTCTTAACTCAATAAATATGTGTTAAATGCGGGATCTGGATGAAATCAGATTCAAATGATCATCAAGGGGAAAAAAACGAAAGGGACAGCCAGTGGAGTATGTTGAAGGCAGAGTTGTGGGGCATTACTAAGTGTGCTATGGTTAGTCGGTAAGACAGAGGCCATGCCTATGAGGATCTGTGCCTCTGTGGGGTCAGCTTGGGTCCAGGAGCCGGCTTTCAGTTTTTGAGGTTAACAAACTATTTTGTCAGCCCACTCAGGAGAGATCTTGAGGGATTAACTCCCATTCACCCAACTCACAAGTGATTAATAACACAGGCCACATCATTATGCAGCTACATGACTAACTAACCCATGAGAGAGAGAAGGGCCATACAGAGGTGGAGGGCTGGACACATAAGTTTTAATTTAGGAGGAGGGAGGTGGGAGGGGAGAGAAGGCAATCTAAAAGAGGCAGTCCTCAGGTAGGCATGTCTCAGAGAGGAGTGCCATGTGGTAAGCATCTGTAGCCACTGTACGGAGCCTCTGCTTTGCACAGGTTTTTTTTTTTCTTTTTTATGGTAAGGAAGATTGGCCCTGAGCTAACATCTGTTGGCAATCCTCCTCTTTTTGCTTGAGGAAGATTGTCCCTGAGCTAACATCTGTGCCAATCTTCCTCTATTTTCTATGTGGGATGCTGCCACAGCATTGCTTGATGAGCAGTGCATAGGTCCATGCCCGGGATCCAAACCCAGGAACCCTGGGCCGCCAAAGCCGAGTGCGTGAACTTAACCGCTATGCCACTGGGCCGGCCCCTTTGCTCAGGTTTTTAACAAGTCCTTAGAGGTGCCAGACGCCTGCTGCTGAGAAGAAACAGGGATGCATCAAATGGAGAAAAATAAGTTTGCATTTCCCACCGAAAAGGGAAAGCAGAAAAAAAATGCATTGTGGGGGGACAAGAAGTTTGATAACTGCCATTTTTTTTTTATAATTTTATTTTATTTTTTCCCCCAAAGCCCCAGTAGATAGTTGTATGTCATAGTTGCACATCCTTCTAGTTGCTGTATGTGGGTCGAGGCCTCAGCATGGCCGGAGAAGCGGTGCGTTGGTGCGCGCCCGGAATCCGAACCCGGGCCGCCAGCAGCGGAGCACGGGCACTTAACCGCTAAGCCACCGGGCCGGCCCTATAACTGCCATTTTTAAAGGCACATATTATATCATTTAATCCTTCCAATAGCACTGTGAGTGAGGTACTATTATTATTCCATTCTATAAGGAAGAACCTAAGGCTCCGAGATGTTAAATAGCTTGCCCAAGATCACACAGTTAGTAAGTAGTAAAGGCAGGACTGGAACTCTCTAAAGCCCATACCTTAACCCAGTTGTCCCCAGCCCCGGAGATTCTGATTGGTGGGTCTGAGAGGGGGCCCAATAACCTGCAGGTAGTTATGGTACAAGTGGTCCTTTGTGAGGACTCAAAGCTCTTCTCTTTGTGTGATGCCCTTGGGCAAGGAAGCTGCCTTCTCCCTCTTCACAGCACATCCAGACTAGAATTTAAAAGAAGCTTAAACCATGATTCTCTTGTGCTGTTTGATCCTCTTCCACTTCCCGGAGTTGCTTGATGAGTTCAAAGGCCCTTCACAGCGAGCTCAGATCTTGGACAAAGTGCACACATGTCTTTGAGTGAAGCATCTATCCCAGCTGGATCATATCCCAAGAGAAGGGGATGAGCTGTCCCTCAACAGGAGGCCCCCAAATTAGGAAGGGATGACCAGCGGCTCTTGTCATCAAGTGACTTGCAGATCAAGTCACCCTGAACACCTTCAAGAAGAGAACATCTGTCTGGCCTTGATTCGGGTTATTTGGTTTCTGATGGCTTCTTGCTTTGCAGCCCTCCCTCCACAAGTCCCAGGAGAAAGGGAAGCAAACACTGGATCCCAGAGAACTGCCAGCTGTCTGCCTTGGTGAGTGCAGAAGCCTTCCCAACTGCTAGGAAGGAGCTGGGCCCACTGCCTCTGGTGGGCGGGGTTTCCCTTCTCAAGCCAGAAAGCTGTTATTTTCCTGGTCTCAGTGAAATCACCTGCATTTGGATTTAATTCTGCTTTGGCCCTCCCTCAACACACTGTTCTTACCCTCAGCTCCCCAGAAAACCAACCCCTACCCGGCTCTTCCCTTCAGCTTCTCCCCACCCCATTCCCCCAGGCCAGGTTTCTGAGGAAAGTTGAAGTAAGATCCTTTGTGGCTTAGTGGCTATGAGGGTCTCGATAAAGCATTTTGTTAAAGAAATAGTCTAAGTGGGGAAGCTCGCCATTCCAGTCCTTCAAAAAACATGAAACCATTCAATTCATGTAGCAGAAATAGCACAGAGGACTCAAAACTCCACTCTGCCACTTTGTGTAAAAGTTACTTTAATCTTTCTGAGCCTGTGTCCTTGTGTATAAAAAAGGGATAACATCTATTATGCTTAAGTATGATAAGGATTATAGAAAAAAATTGAATATTAAAGCACCTGGCACAGAGGGGCTCAGTAATAATAACAGCAACAATAACTAGCTAATATTTCTTAACTATTTATTACATGTCAGGCACTCTTCGCCACATTTGAATTAATTTATTTAAATTACAAGAACCCTCTGAAATAAGTACCTTGTATTGTGCCCATTTTACAGACGAGGAAACCGATTCGGAGGAGTGGAGCAAATTGCCCAAGTCTCAAAATGGGTTAGAATCAGAGCTGACATGCAAACCTAGGTCTGTGACTCCAAAACTGCTGTTACTGCCATTATTTATTGTTTACTAAGGAGCTGCTGTGTGCAGTGCGCTCGGACGGTTATGAGGACCACAAAGAGTAATTACACAGGGGCATTGTCCCCAATAGGTTCCCAGTCTAGACCAGATATGGAGACAAGGCCTATGCATTAAAGAGACCCCAATACAAGGTAGCTCTGCCGAGTGCCCACAAGTGGTTCAGAAGTGCCAAGAGGGGAGGATTTGGGGAGACACTCTTCCATGAGTCTCTTGTGCTCCTATATTTCTTGTTGGCTATGCTGAGAATGCAAGACCCTGATCTCTCTTTATCTGGGACATTTCTCAGGATTATGTTTGCAGCAAGAAATCTTGAGGAATGAGTTAATGTCACCCTCTGGGACAGATAGTAGGCATGCTTACTGCTTGCTACAAAATGCAGGGTTCCCCAAGCTCAATGTCCCTCAGCTGTGATCGAAACCAACTACATATAAAGCATGCATCTAAGTTTATCTATGTTGTGCCTGTGGGACTTGGGGATAAGAGGAACTGATGCAAACATGTTGATAATCATGCTACTTGCTGTGTTGTGAATAATACAGTCTGTTGTCTCTGATCCTACAGTCATGTGTTTTCTTCTAGCACCCATGAAACACTAACAGACAAGGTTATGAGCTTCTAAGTAGGGTAAAACCAAATCCCAGACCTGACAGAAGACACAACCTCTTGAGACGTTATCACACACACTTTCAGGCACTGGACATAGAGCAAGGAACACAATAGACAGAAGTCCTCTCTCATAGAGTAGGTTCAATATGTGGGCAGACAGACAAGGGGACACATAAACAACATGATTAGAGATGGTGATCAGTGTTATGAAGGAAATTAGCAGGGATAAATGAGCCTCAGTGTCCTCATCTGTAAAATGGGGCCAATATTAATACCTACCTCTCAGGATCGTTGTGAATGCCTGGCTCATTAAAAGTCTACAATACATATGGCCTTTCCTTATTATACCTCCTTCCTTCTCCCATGGAAATGAGGAAAGAAAATGGCTTTCTGGTGTGTTTTGTAAGATCCAAGGGAAGAGAGAGCTGCAGGGGAAAAGAGGCTCCTTGCAGCTTCTGTCAGGGTGGAGTTCAGCAGAAGGCTCCTTTCCTAAGAATATATGATATAAGCAGGTCTGTGTCACTGGATTTTTTTTTTTTTTTTTTTTTGCTGATCGATACCTGGGAACCAGGAATTTGAAATATTATAAACAAAAAAGAACTTGGAATTACACCAGTCCATGACCTTGAATCACCCCTTAAACATAAAGACATCCACTGAAAACCCAGCCTCAGGTGAATGGTTGTAGCCCCAAGAGTTCTCTTCCTCTCTCTCCTGCCCCCAGTTGCTGCCCAGGGCCCTTCTTATCCAGGGCCTTCAGGGCAGAGCTGGGCTGGGGAGTGCTGTCAGTGCAGGATGCACAGAACCCAGCAAGCCTCCTCTCCTTCCCCTCCTACTTCTACCACCCCAATCCAACTGCTTCCCTCCCAGCCATCCTCCACTCCACTGCTGATCCTGACAGCAGTGTTTCCAGCCTATTTCCTCCTCTCCAACCTCTCCCCAGCACCTGTGTCAACACGAATCTCACTGACAGACCCCACTCCGTTCTAGTTGCAGCAGACATTAGCAAATGGTGATTGTCACCATGCAAGGGGCTGGAGTCCTATTTTTTTTTTTCTGGGCCATCATACAAGAAACCATTTCAAGGACCTATTTTGTGCCATGAATACATTCCTCCTCTTCAATAACTCACCCAGACATCGCCCTAATAGCTCTGTCTCTCTTGCAAACGAATAGCTGGCCTCCAATTACTCAGACCCATTTGCTGCTGTGGTGCATGTTCAAGTGATGGTTGGTGATCAAGTGGCTAATTCACAATAATGATGGGGCAGGACACCTCATGTCTTTGTTGCAGGCTTTGCTTCCACATATTACATTTTAAAAGCCTTTCTGAGAATGTTGAAAGAGACCTTCATTATAAGGGCACGTACCCCCTGTTCTGTGATGTCCAAAACTGACTTAGTCTGCCTTGGCACCAAGTTTTCCTCTGAGCTGTATGTTAACTGAGCTTGCCCAGGCCTTGCCGGCCTGAGAGTGTATAAAAAGTCACACTACCAGACGTCTCCCAAATTGTACCAGCTCATGCCTTTATCTCTCATGCAGAACCTAGCCTCTAACAAGAGACCCCTGAATCATATTGGAGTGCATAGGTGACATCTGCTTCCTGCCAGGGGCTGTGGCTGCTGCCCTCCTGTTTATTCCTTTGCACCTGTGCTAGGTAATTCTGTGTTTGCTGGGCACTGCTATCTGATGCTACAGCTGAGGCACTGGGCCCCTTGAGATGCCAAAGACATGCTATGTATTGTTATAGATGGCGGAGAAGGCCTCTCTCTCCTTTGTGATACCCTTTGTTAGAGGAACAGTCAAGCGGGCTTGCTCACGTGCTGAAGTCCTACTAAGGTTGTTGGCTTCTTTTTTAGAGACTTCAGCCTTCTCTTCCACCTCCTTTTTCTCAAAAGATTCAGAAATGGTTTGAAAGTCAGCTGGCTCAGGAGATACACACACATCTGCATTCGGAATTTCCCCTTCCCTCCCAAGACCAAGGATTTCTTACTAGGTCCAGTTCACTGTGCCTGGTCTGTGTTTCCCTCAGAGTGAAGCACATAAATCAAACTTCAATCCTGTGTATACTCTTCAACACACCAGCATCACCATCTCCTATGCACTCCTTTGTCCTTCTCCCTACAAGGGCTAAGTTAAAAGAGAAGAGAGAGACGGAGAGTGCAAAGGTGGGGACACCAGGTGGCCTTACGTCTGGTTTCCGCTAGCAGTAAAAGTTCCTCAAAGGCTATATACTTATGTCAACATCAAAGGGCAAAGAAGAATGTGTGATGGCAATTTCTGGTCAGAAGCAAAAGGTTTTCCATCTCCTCATAAGAGAAGTTCAAGCTGAGGCAGGAGGATATCAGTGGAAAGATTGTGCCGGCTATTTCAGGATTGGATGGGGGAGGGAGGTTCATTAGATGGTCTTCAAGGCCTGTTATAATCCTGAGGACGGAGAAATTGCTTAAAACAACGTAGTGTTACTTAAAGTGTGTTAGGCAAACCAACAGCGAGCTATGAGATGATTGTTAGTCATACTCAGATGAACATTTATAATTAACAGTTACAGAGTTATTATTACAGTTTTCTTTTATTTAGGGCACTTGATCCTGGATTTCAATTTATGATAAGTGACATAAAGTTTCCTTTAACGAAAATTTGTTTAAATATAAAAAAAGCAAGTCAATTCAAAAACATTAAGGAAATAATAGTATAAATAGTACAGTCTCAAGTGGGCCCAGTTGCCCTTTTGGGCTATGAACAGGCTAGGGTAGGTCACTTAGCAATAGACCCTCCCAGTCCAACTCCAGAGAACCCACGGGAAAAGCCCTCCACCTCAGCTGCCAGTCAGAAGTCCAGGTTGTCACCTGCACTTCTCACTGATTGGCTGTAAATTTGAGGTTCTCACAACCCCCTCCTTGGGTTTGATCATGTGCTGGAATAGCTCACAGAACTCAGGAAAACACTTACATTTTATGGTTTATTATACGTTAAAGGATGTGACAAAGGATACAGATGAAGACATACATAGGGCAAGGTCTGGGAGGGTCCTGAGCACAGAAGCTTCTGTTCCCGTGGAGTTGTGGGGCTGAACCCTCCTGGCATGCAGATGTGTTCACCAACCCGGAAGCACTCTGAACCACGCACTTTGGGGATTTTTATGGAGGCTTCCTCACATAAGCATGATTGATCATTAACTCAGTCTCCAGCCCCTCTCCCTTCCCCAGAGGATGGGAGCTGGGGCTGAAAGTTCCAAGCTTCTAATCATAGCTTGGTCTTTCTGGTGACCAGCCCTCATCCAGGAGCCATCTAGGAGCCGACCTAGAGTCACCTCAGTAAACAAAAGACACTCCTGTCGCCCAGGTAATTACAAGGGTTTTAGCAGCCCTGTGTCAGGGACCAGGGTCAAAGACCAAATATTAGAAGAAAAGATGCTCCTAGTGCTCTTATCATTTAGGAAATTGCAAGGATTTTAGGAGCTCCATGCCTGGAACTTGGGGCAGTCTGGTGGGACTGAGCCCTTAACCTGTAGGGTCTGAGATAACTCTGGTTAGTGTTAGAATTTAATCGAATTGTAGGACACCCAGCTGATGTCAGACAATTGCTTGGTGGGGAAAACCCACACATCTGATGTGAGAAGTACTGTGAGTGTGAGATTGGGGAGAACGTGGAAAAATGATATCCGAACTGAGGCCTGAAGGATAAAAAGGAATTAATGGACAAGGGTGTTCCAAGCAGAAGGAACATGCACCAACGACCAAAGATGAGTTTGAGGAAAAGCAGGATGGAAGCATGGAGTTTGAGAGTTAATCGTGATAACACACAGCATTTATCCAGGATGTACTGTGCGCCAGGGCTATGCTAAGTGTTTGGTATGCGTTGTCTCAGCTGATCCTCACAGCATCCCTCAGATGAGGCAACTGAGGCAGAGAGAGATTAAGTGCCTTACCCAAAGTCACACCCCTGGTAAGTGGTGAAGCCAGGAATTACCCCCAGCTGTCTGGCTCCAGGGCCCTCATTCTTAACCCCACTCTGTAATGCCCAAATCTCTAACTCAAACGAGTAAAACAAATGGTGGCACTTCAGCACGGGACTCCAGCCTTCACACCTGGACCCACCAATCCCACTTCCAGGTCCAAACCCACCCCAGCTTCTGGCCCTTCTGTGACCTCACAACCTCTGTCCAGTCCCTGGTTTCTTGCCAGTACTGGTGCCCAGTCATGACTATCTCTGTTCCCTGGATCCCTGGTCAGTATGTCAGGTTCCCAGATCTGAGGCCGACTCCCTAATTCTCATGAAAACTTTCTTGCCTCTGAAGCCCAGTCCCCAGTCCCTTCTTTTCAGACCAACAGGCACCAAACTATGCCTACTTCTCTGCACTTCTTCCTATTCTGGTTTCCTGGGCATTCCCAAGTAGCTTTAGTGTCTCTAACTGGTCTCTGTGGCCTAGCCATCCTCAATCTAGCCTCAGCCATTGCCCACCAAAGGCCAAACTGGGAGGGATGGAGTGGCGTGGGAGAAGTGAGAGACTTGTGAAGGCAGGAAGGGCAACTATGTAAGAGGCTGGTCAAGTGGAGAGATTTTGGAATATGGGTAGGGTTGGGGCTGAGACCCTGGAAGGAGAGCTGTCCTTATTCCAAGGAGTAGTGTATGACTCACCTCTCCCAAAATACCCTACTCCAATAGCCAGCTGAGGACTGAAAGCCCTTTGAAAGGGGTTCACAAAGAAGAGCCCAGAGGAGGAGAAACGAGTTCTTAATTTTATACTAGAGTCCATGCCTTCCTAGGATGTTCACTTTGGTTGGAGAGGGCACCCAGCACCTGAAAGGAAAACAGAGAGGGCCTTGTAGGTGAGGAAATGGAGCCAAAAGGGGGAGCTCAACAGCACTCACAGGCATTGATACCGCAGCCAGGCAGAGACTACAGCTTGACCCAGGTCCAGCCCTGCCTAGACATAGGGCTCTCATCATACTGTGGATGTGGTTTCTGACTTCATTTTAGCACATGGCCCAGACAGAAAACTCAACATTACCTGCTATTTATTAGGCACTGCCCTACAAAACCACTGAATGTGCTACAGTCCCTATGATGCAGGGGCCAACTGAAGAGTTCATATTTTATGCAACCATCCTTCTACCTTTTCCCTACTCCAGAGTTTAGAGACAGCTGTTGAGCAGATGGGGGAGTAGATCAGCAGCTAGCCCAAGGCTTCTCAAGCTTTAACCTGCAATTTATCACCTAGGGACCTTGTTAAAATGCAAATTATGATTCAATAGGTTTGGAGTGGGACCCAGAGTTTGCATTTCTAACAAGCTCTTAGTAATCTTGAAGCTGCCAGTTGGAGGACACACTTTAAATAGCAAGGCTATTCCTGCCTTAGTGCATTCCATGACATTGCCCTGCCTCTTCATAACCTGTGAAGTACTGAACAAATATGAAGGAATCTTGTACTTTTATTTGATAAATCTGGCAAGCCTAAATGGAATGGATGAATGAACAAATACACTTCCTGCAGGAGAAAGATGAGGTGGTGGCAGCCCATTAACAACAAGAAAAGTGAAATTACACGGGCCAAGAGGGAGAGTTATATTTTCCCCAAGTTTCCTACAGCTGTTTGTTGGTCATCAGACACATAAAACATCTTGTGAAGCTTTTACCATCCAAGAAAATCTGCTTCAGGCTGAGCTAGAAGTTAGTTACAGTAGTCTCCCCTTATCTGCGGGGATACTTTCCAAGACCCCCAGTGGATGCCTAAAATGGTGGATAGTACCGAACTCTATATATAATATGTTTTTTCCTATACATACATACTTATGATAAAGTTTATCAATTAGGCAAGTAAGAGATTAAAAACAATAACTAATAATAAAATAGAACAATTATAACAATGTACTGTAACAAAAGTTACTGTAGATCTTAGGAACCTCAGCATATAATTTTTTTTCTTTCCTTATGAAGTTAAGAACTTTCACCTTTTCACTGAAAGGAAGTACTTTATGGCTTCTCTTTGGCATATCCGAATTGCCAGCAGCCCTCCTCTTGTGCTTTGAGGCCATTACTAAGTAAAATAAGGGTGACTTGAACACAAGCACTGCAATACCATGACAGTTGATCTGATAATGAGACGGCTACTAAGTGACTGACTAATGGGCAGGTGGAGTGTACAGCGTGGATACGCTGGACAAAGGGATGATTCACATCCTGGGCGGGACAGAACAGGACAGTACAAGATTTCATCACACTACTCAGTTTGGTGGGCAATTTAAAACTTATGAGTTGTTCATTTCTGGAATTTTCCACTTAATATTTTTGGAGCGTGGTTGACTGCGGGTAACTGAAACTGGAAAATGAAACTGCAGATAAGAGGGGACTACTGTAGTACCATAGATATTAGTACATCTTCACAGTTCAGGTCAGTTACTACATTGTTTATCATGTTGCTTTACAACATGGTAGACCATTGAAGCTATTTCTTCATTTTACAGTGTAGGGATCTAAGGCTGGCCAGAGAAGTGATTCAACTTGCTCCAAGTCATGTGGCTAGTTAGTAGCAAAATTGGAACCAGGCAAAGAGCCTAGTGCTCTTTCCACTACAAGAATTTGTTAAAATAGTGTCTGAACAAGGAAAAAAATTGAAGTTGATTGGTCTCAAGTGGTCCCCATACCCTGCTGCGGGGAGCTTGTTGGAGGTTCCCTAAATGGAAACACACGTTGTTTGGGACTGGAGAAGACATTTCCCAGACCCTCGGTCGCTCAAACAAATAGACGCCTTTTTGAGCATGGATTACCCATTTGTTTATTCAGTAAACATTTGTTGAGCCCTGTGATAGGTGGGGATAGAGATAATAAACCACAGTCCCTGCCCTTGGAGAGCTTAGAATCCAGTAAGGAGAGACAGACATGTAAACAAATAAGTGTAATAAACTCCTACAGGTACAGAGTAGGCACAAGAGAAGAGATGAAAGGCTTCAGAAAAGAGGTCATCAGCCAAAAGAGAAAGCAGGCCAGGTTAAGCACTGAATATAGGGCAGAATCAAGTGTGGTATGGTCAGACTTCAGTGGAAAGATGGAGGGAGTGATCTCTGTGGACCACAGAGGTCCTGGAAGGTTTTTTGGAGAGTTAAGTCTAGAACTGAGCCTTGAAGCATGTGTAAGAATTATATAACCAGAGAGGATGCTTCAGATGGGGAACAGCATGAGCAAAGTTATTATTGATACAAGAAGATACATTGTATATTTGGGGGTAGCCCTTTGCACATGAAGTTTAAAACTTTTTAAATCACCCTTCTCCAAAATAGTTTCCTTTTGCCTTTCCTGGTCAGTGAGTCACATTTGGATTGTTCCTTCACTCTCCAATTTCACTCTTCACTCTCACTGTGCTTCTTGTAGTCTGCAAGGCAACCATGTACAGTTGTGCATGTTGTTCACTGCATAAAGATGCCCGGTCATGGATGCAAATGGGGGCTGAAATCCAAAATGCACTGCACTCACCAAGTCATGCTTTCTTTTCCTAATTTGTTACATTGTGCGTTTTCCAGGCCATACACCCAGAAAAAAGGGGCACTTTTTCTAGTTTATACAAAGGTGCACTAGCAGTGGCTGAGACACTAGATCAGCTGTAGATCAAATGAGATTTTGCTCTGATTTCTCCCAGCCCCAAATCTTTGTAGCTGAAGCCACTGATGAAGCCACAACCTGCAGACTCAGTTCTGGATCAGTTCTTATAGTGAAGTAAATCAAGATTCCCAGTCACCCTTCAGGGAGCTTAGAACCACCACTCTCCTGCATTAGCATCACATAGCCCAGGGATGACCTAGGACTGATGTGGCTCGCATGGTTTCATTTCTTTCTAATCCGATACAGGATGACTCTGAGTGCCACCAGTTCCCCTGAGTCAGTTATACTTTTCCATAGGAACACTACATTTCCGCATGACTCACAACCAAGCCTATTGCTTGTTTCTTGTCTCCCTGCCTGGCAGTACTGCCAGAATTACCATTAGAAATCAGGTGGGCACTCATCTTCCACACCCACTTACCATAGTGGTCGGTCTTATGCCAAGTCCTGACTCCCTTGTCCTGCCACCTGCCCTGTGCCACCAAGAGCCACACTTCCCCACAACCTACCAACCAGGGCTTTCACACCTTCAGGGTCTTCTTTATTAGTGTTAAAGGGCTAAGCTGCTATAATATAAAGACCCAACAATACAGTGACTCAAAGAACAATGAAGTTTCTCTCCACGTGACAATACAGGGTGCACATGTGGACTACTTGATTCTACGGTCACGAGCCACATAACAATGTTTCTGTCAATGACAGACCGCATATGTGACAGTGATCCCATAAAACTAGTACCATCTAGCCTAGGTGTATGGTGGGCAAACCCATCTAGGTTTGTGTAAGTACACTATGATGTTGGCACAATGACAAAATCGCCTGATGACACATTTCTCAGAACATATCCCTGTCATTAAGCAATGCATGACTGTATTCAGTCATTCATGGACTGGGTTCATTCCATCCCATCACATTTTTCCACCCTCCTCTAGGGTAACAGTCTCATCTGCCCAATTGAAGCTGTGTTCCAGGAACATCCATGTTTCCATTCATAGAAAGAGGAGCAAATCATACAGGAGCACATGTGCCAAGTTTAAAGGGCTGGGCCTAGAATGAGCACACATCACTTCTGCTCACATCCCATTGCTTACAGAGCCACATTTGACCACAAGGGAGGCTGGGAAATGTAGTATCCAGCTGGACAGCCTCTTCCCAGTTACAATCCTATTATTATGGAAGATGCCATACCTTCTTTCCTATCAGAAAAAAGCATCTGTTTTGTCACAATTTCCTACCTGGAGTAGAAACTTGATAATCAAGTTCAATCAAGTTCAACCAACTTAAATAGAATAACAACTTAACGTATGAATAAACGTGATTAATATGTAACATATACCTTTCCCTTAGGCATTGTTTCTCAACGTGTGGTGCATGGATTTTGGGTGGTCCAGGGCCACCACTTGTTCCCAGAAACCTAGCAAGTGGCAGAGGAAAAAACAATGAAATTATTTCTTCATATACCTTCCACTTATTTGAGATGTAAGGCTAACTTTGATTTTTTACAGCAACCACATTTCATTCTTAACAATCCTCACATTCTTAAAGGTTGCGCATGAGCAAGAACTATATTTGCCTCTGTCAACACTCACTTATTAGGGTACAATTTATCTCTGCTAACATATATTTGTGCCTTTTGCACGTTATTGCCTATGCTTATTAAATCTGCGCTTTGTGTTATGACTGTTGTGTACCAGTATATCCCCCAACCAAATCAACTACTCAAAAGTGTTTCACTGAATATTAAAGTAGTAATAAAAATAGTAAGTTAAATGTTACAACTCAGTAAACACCATGAACATAAATAGCGAGCAGGACTCCAGTACAAATACAGAATGTGAATTTGTATGTGGCAGGACAAATAAATCTGTGCATGTGATAATATCACACAAGCGGCCAAAAATGCACATATGAAGTATGAAGATAAATATCTGAAAATTTGATTTTATTAGACCTGCCATCCATTTGCCACAAGTCTCCAGCATGCTATTTCTAATAAAACATCAAATTGTAGCATGAAGTCATCAAAGCTTTTACATAATTATTAAAGTATAGTGAACCCTGTGGTAAACCAATTGAATTTTTCGAGAACAAGCGTGAAGTAATTCTTTGCTGTATGAAATTGATGAATATTGTGACTAAGGCAGAAAAGATACTAAAGCCAGAGGGGTAGCCTACAAAGTTGTTAGACCTCTTGGCAAAACAAGTACAAGTCACTTTATTGCCAAGAAGCTTGTAAAACTAGGCACAACATTAATGACAAAGGATTTAGAGAAAACAGAGTGAGCTGTTAGCAAAATTCCTGTAACAAACATCATTGGACATCCATAATATCTATGGCACACAATGTAAAAGGGCAATTACTTACACTTGTGGACGCCAGCAAATATTTTACTTTAGAGTCAGACAAAACCACTGATACGCACTCTTAGCATAGGAGTGGTATATATACAAGGGAGAAAGGCTCCATGACTTTTTTGAACTTTTGACCCTGAAATTTCATGGTCAAAGGATTTTTTTTTTAATTAAATTTGTGATTTTGAGATAATTGTAGATTTACGTGTAGTTGTAAGAAAAAATACAGAGAGAAACCATGTACCATTTGCCCAGTTTCCCCAATGATAGTGTCTTGCAAAATTATAGTACAACATCAAAACCGGGACACTGACATTGATAAAGATGTAGAACATTTCCATCACCACAAGGATCCCTTATGTTGTCCTTTTATAGCTACATCCACTACCCCCATCTCCACCCCCTCCTTAATCCTGGAAACCACTAATCTGTTCTCCGTTTCTGTAATTTTGTCATTTCAAGGATGCTATACGTTTAGAATAATACAGTATGTAGCCCCTGGGCATTGGTTTTTTTCACTCAGCATGATTCTTTATAGATCACTCAAGATGTTGTGTGTATCAATAATTTGTCCCTTTTTATTGCTTAGTAGTCCATGATATGTATGTACCACAGCCTGTTTAACCATCCATTTATTGAAGGACATCTGGGCTGTTTGCAGTTTGGGGCTATCATGAATAAAGCTACTATGAACATTTTTGTATGAACATAAGTTTTCATTTCTCTGGGATAAATGCCCATGAGTGCCAGGGTTGTATAGTAGTTGCATGTTTAGTTTTATAAGAAACTGTCCAACTCTTTTCTAGAATGGCTGTACCATTTTACACTTCCAATAGCAGTGTAACAGTGATCCAGTTTCTCCCCATAAGAGGGAAGGTTTTGAATTTAGTTAAGTGTTTTTTGTGAGTCACAAAGTAGATTGGAAAAGGGGCACTGAGATCAATTCTGATCAATTCTGCGTAGCAATGTTGCTATGCAAATAACAGAGGTTGTACCCAAATGCCAAGCCACTCGCTGCTTGATTCACTGATAACAGTTAGCAATCAGCAATATGTCCCCTGATCATGATTCGGTGTTGAAGAAAACTGTAAAAATTGTGAATACAATCAAATTGTGGCCTCTAAGGGTATGTCTTCCCAGCATGCTGTACAAAGAAACGAGCAGCAAATACCAAACTCCACTTTTTCCACTCTAAGCATGCCAGCTGTTGAGAGAAACCACTTTCCCACAAGCTATTGAAACAAGGGATGGGAAAAAAAGACTTTATGATGATGATAACGCCACTAAAGATCATTTCTCACATTTTAAATGCTGTGCCCAAGAGGTGTTTCATAGCTATATATTCAGAATCTTGAAGAGGCTGCAAGTAATTACTTCAGTGGTGAAATATCACTATGTTTAATGTTAAAATAATCAGGATTTCTTAAAAATACCAAACTATGGGACAGTTTTATCACTAAGAATTTGATTCTGCCCCAACACGTGGAGATTTCTTCACTTATCACAGAAAGAAATAGACTACGTATTATTGAGTATATTTAAACATCACATCCAAGTCTTTCAGTAGAACTTGCCACCACACTTTCCAGAACTGAATGCAAAAAGGTGATTAGGAATCCATACCCATCTACTCCCAAGTTGGACTACACAACCTTCCAGCCCTTGAGCATGATTTGCTCAAGGACTTTAGCAACTGATGGACTGCTTCAAAGTGTCATCAGGGAACTGTCATTGTAACTTCTGGGCCAATGTTTGCTCCAAACACCCAAAACTTTATAATAAAAACACTAAATTCTTGAGGCAGTTCCCAATGATCTATGATTCTGAGTTGGGATTTTTAACTTTTATTATGAAAATCTTTCAAACATACACAAAAGTAGAATGGATAGAATAAGGAACCTCCATGTACCCACTACTCAGATTCAATAGTGCAGCAAATGCCTCTGGTGCCCTACCTCACAGCCCCTCAGTTCACCTCCGATTTCAGCCAGCACCATGATGGACAGTTCTATGCAAGCTCAGACTCACATCACCCTGATAGCATCCCAGCTCAAGATCAAGCTTCTCTCTTTCCACTTCTGCCCCAGTGCCTTCTCCAAAGCCAGGCCACATGAAAGCACAGCCCAGAAGTGTGAGAGTGTTAATGCCTTTAGGGATCACCTTGAGCCAGTGGAGTCAGGAAGCAGTGGATGAGAGCTACAGCCTCTCATCCCTCAGGGGGACAGTTCTGAGAGATGTTCCGTATCCTTCTCAGGAAGTCTGACCAGAATCCAGCCCTTGTTGCCCAACCTCATAATGCACCCTCACATTGACTTTTCCTCCTTCTCTAACTCTCCCTACTACCTCACTCCTGCTTCCGGGCACAACACCCCAAATATACCTAAGTACACCCAAATCCTTACCTCAGACTCTGCTTTGGGGGAACATAATTATAGACAAATAGTTATCAAATTTTGCCATTCTTATTTCATCCATCCTGGAGTATTTGAAGGCATTTTAAAGTATTTTACAGTTTGGATATTTTTTTAAATTTAGTAGAAATGGGAAGGAAAGAAACCAACTCAATATGGAAGTTGATCTGTGATCAAGCTGTGCGTCACCAAGGTAGACCTATACACCTTGGTGAAATATTGCCCCTAAATACCACCCCTCTCCCTGATATGAAGCTATTATTAAATATATTATTATAAATATTTTAGTGTAATGGTGATAAAAATGTGATGGAGCTTCTTTTCACTTTACTTCAATGGTGGTCTATGTGTGGGCAGGGTGCCCATTAGGTGGCTTTTGAAAATCAACTGTGAGAAACTAACCATCAAATCAACTGACCATCCAAAGACTTCCCAGGGCAGTTCACAGGAGTATGTGAAACCCACAAAAATGTACGCTGATGTGTGCATACACACCTGCATTTTGGGGAGTAAAAGTCTTTCACCATATTCTAAAGCAAGTCCTGGACTAAAAAGGAGTTAAGAATTACTGATGAAGGGATATCAGGCTCTATCAACCTGAGTAGGGATGATTTTATTGTGCAGAGGGAGCCCTTCTGGAACTCTTTAAATCATTCTACATGGCTGATCATCGTCTTCACCAAATTGCACAGCTAACCTCATTATGTGACTCTAACTAGAATTTATATGATTATAATGAAAGGATTTTCCCTCCTCAAGGTCTAGTTTATAAAAAAGAGATTTTTTTTTCCTCAAGGCCTAGTTTATAATAGAAGGGTTTTTTTTTCCTTCTCAAGGCCTGGGTTGTGACATCTGGATTAGAAGATCTGGTCCCAATTTTCTCCTCAAAGCTATCTCTCCTAGCCTCAAAGAACTTGGGATTTTGCCAATCAACAGGAAAAGGATTTAGATTACAGTACGTGCTCTTTCCAGACTAGTCCTAGTTCTCCCAGATAGTTCTGTACCCTGAACTGGTGCACTTCCAGGAATGTGAAAGATTCAGGGCCAGCTGTCAATGAAGCAATTCCTTCCACCTGCATCTTGTCCAGCCTCTAAATTATTAACTGAGAAAGGAAGTTGGAAAGTTAAGAGGCACACTTTCTCTAAAGAGCCTTAATTAGGTTTGGCATTTGGGTTTGGGTTTTTTTTCTTTCCCTCTTAACAAAGAACTATTTGTACATCATAAACACAAGTAGAGGAAGAAAATTACATCTTAAAATCATTTCCACTTAAAAACCAAGACAAAAATGGTACAGGTGGCTTTTTAAAAGGAGGGGGGAAAACTCCTCCACATAAGCCCTTTTCTTGAACAGGCCTCTAACTAGCCCTGGTGCAGCTGCAAGGATGCATTTAATGTTCCTGTGATTTATTACTCTAAAGAGGATATTCTCAGCCATCATCTGCAGAGGAGAACCCAGCAGGATGTAGAATGGGAGACTAAGAACACATTGGAATGGGCTAAATTTTCCATGTGGTTTCCATTTTCTTTCTGATTGTACACTGAAAGTCTTTTTTTTTTTAAGATTTTTTTTTAGCCACCACAAATATCACAGAAGCTGCCTGCCCCTAGGGCAGCTTGTAGCAGGCCTGAGTGAGGCACTGAGACCACTAAAAAGGGGAGGAGACTAAAACATCCTCCATATTGAAAGGGTAAGCTTCCTAAAGCCACCTCTTGGCACAAAATATCCTCCCTGACGTAAAGACCTGTAACTGCTATGGTGTGTCTCCTGACCAAGTCACAATTGTTAGGTAGTAAAGAGCAGCTAACATTGGTTGAGCACTAACTATGTGACAGGAATGTTCTGGGCCATCTCCATGGGTTATTTCATTTAACCAATTTATCATCCCCATTTTACAGATGAGGAAACTTCAGCTGAGAGAAATCACTTTACCCAAGGTCACAGATCCTATGAAAGGAGAGCCAGGATTTGATCCCTGGTTTGTATGACTCTAATACTAGTGCTTTTAACTACATAGTTTTCACCTCTTCCTTTTCTTCTAGGGTCCCTTCCTGACCACAAATGCCAGGCCTTATACTAGCTCCCAGCTACCCGGGAGCTCTATCTACAGTAGCCATCTGGCCTGCCATCAGGAATAATGCCCTATGTATGAAATTTCCTATTGTACCCAAATATATCTAAACCCATGGAACTCTGGGTTTCCCATTAAATATTTCAGAAAAATTATGGCACTTTTTTTATATAATGAAAATCACTTTGGCCTCTCTTGATATTATCTTTAAAATTGTTCTTGTGTATACCCACACACACCCACAGCCTCTTATTCCACTAGTTCACATCTATTGAGCACTTACTATGTGCCAGACAGAATGCGAATTACTTCACACACATTTTCTCATTTGATTCTCCACAGTAACCTTATTAGGTAGCTCATACTTATGAGACTATTGTTACTCCTGTTTTACATATGAGAAAACTGAGGCTCAGAAAAGTTCTATCTCTTGCTAAAGCAACTGGAGGAGCCAGGATTTGAATTCAGATGTGATTGACTTGAAAGCCCAAACCCCTAAACTACTACACTCTCCTTCCACTCTTCTTAACAGTAGTAGGTCATGTTGATATACCTGTGATATACTGTGGTGAGAATGGCACTTTCTTTGGTGTTGCTCCCAAATCCCATAGCCCCAGTACAATCATGAGAAAAACATCAGACAAATATCAATGGAGGGGCATTCAAAAAATTTCCCAAAACTGTCAAAGCCATCAAAAACAAGGAAAGAATCCAAGTGACATCCGTGAAAATGGGGGAGTAGGGAACTCCAAAAGTCCACCCCTCCACAAAAGCAATGAATAAACTGGCAAAAACTGTCAGAATTAACTTTTTCAGAACTCTGGATACTATGCAAAAGCTTGCAGAAACAGGAGTAAGTTTAATAAAGAAGAAGCAGCTGGATCTTTCTAAGAGAGATTTGTGGCATTTTAACTTACCCTGGACCCATTCCCTGCTCCCCAGCTCAGCAGCAGCCTTGAAGATGACAGCCCACATTCCTGGTACAAGTACCCAGTACCAGAGAGAACAGAACGGACCTTATTCTCAAAGAGTGGTGTCTGTTTTAACTTGCCTGGTGACTCCCTAAAAGACTCAAAGGGTTTGCCTTTGTATACCCTAACTCAAAACTCTCCCAGAGCTGAGATGACCACCCAGGGGGCAATTGTCAAAAACATTTGAAGGCAAACATATTAGTCGCTGTCACCTGGTGCAAGGGGTGACAGTTGGGGCAAAAAATAGACTAACCAAAATCCTTGGGAGGAAAGGCTGGGCCATGAGATGCTTTGGGGAATAAGGGCTTTGAAAAGCTTCCACATATTCCTGGAAATCTAGAAGGCCACACACATGCCCAGCACTAGGCAAATGCTCAGAAGAGAACTGAGAAGGCCCTACGCTCTATGTCTGGCTGACAATTTATACTTTTTAAATATAATTTAGAGAAAATTAAACAACATGGATTGTTTATAACATGAGAAAACATAGAAATGTATTTGCATATAGTATTCAGTACACATTTTGGCCACTTAACATCCCCTATCTGTATGGTACTCAGGCTCACAACTGTGCACTCTTACCTTCCATCATGGTGTGTACAACTGGAAGACAAAAATCAAAATTGTGTCCTAGAATGAGTTTCAAAGTCACTTGTTCTCTGTTCCTTTTATATGACATTCTGTTCTAGTTTAGTGGATGTAATATCTTAGCACTCTAAGAATGTTATATTCTCTTTGAAGCTTTCTTAAAGTTTTTGAACTATCTCTTGTTCTTTTGAT
Organism: Ceratotherium simum simum; assembly: GCF_057802395.1. Lineage (NCBI taxonomy): Eukaryota > Metazoa > Chordata > Mammalia > Perissodactyla > Rhinocerotidae > Ceratotherium > Ceratotherium simum. The sequence continues at coordinate 29,095,304 of NC_141940.1, forward strand.
TGGCTTCTCTTCTGCTTTTTTTGTCTCAGTCTTTCATTTTGGATGCCTTTTTCAAACGACTAGTAATCCTCAGTTTCTCATTTAATTTTAAACTGAACTTTTAAATACTGAGTTGAATCTCTGTGTGTGGACAGTCTATCAACTGCTGGGCTGCATGTTAGAACAAATGTGTGGCCTTCCAGAATTTTTTGTAGGTTTTTGTAGGTTAACATTACTGGGCTATTCAACTTCTCCACAGAAAGTTTCTTTAATCAACTATTTGTGGGGGAACTGGGTAAGCCTGATTGCTTGCTTTCTGATGTTGGACAGGAGAAGTGTGCTGGGAGTATCTCAATCCAGAAGCAGATTTTCAATTATTTTATCTGGTTTTGGTTTCATGCGTCGCTGCACTGTTCTGCATCTGGTGTGCCAGAGCTCAGAACTTCTCTGCTCCAGTTTACTAGAGATTATTCCTCCTGTCTCCTGAGTGATTTGAGGTCTTGACTGCGTTGAATGGAAGTAAGAATTTGGAAGACTAACTGTTCCATGCAGAGACTTTTAAATGATCTTGAAGTTTTAACTCTGTACCCACTGTCAAAGTTACATGGTTCCCCCAATCCCTGAGACTATTTGGAATTCTGAAGGGAGAATTAGCTTGCTTTTCACTGGTGTCTCCTTTTTTGAGTGCTTGGAATGAGACCTTCCTCCATTCTGCTAAGTCATTTACAAGTCTTTTATCTGCTTTTCCTCCCCATATATTGAGGTTAGGAGTTACTGACATAGCCTGATTTCATCAAATATGGAGAAAAAGAGAGAAAAAAGAATAAAATTAGTGTACCAGTCCAGAACATCCAATATATGAATAATAGGTATACTAGAAAGAGACAACAGAAAAAAGGAGACAAAGAAAATATTAAAGAAACAATACAAGATTATTCCCCAGAACTGAAGGACATGAGCCTCTAGATAGAAGGGCTCACTGAGTGCCCAGCCAAATGAATGAGAAAATATCACCAGTAAGGCTTATCATCATTAAATTTTGGAAAAATTAGAGATAAAGATAAGTTATAATAAGCTTCTAGAGGGGGAAAATCATAACACGACACATACAGAGGTCAAGCATACTCATTGGGAATCAGAATCACATTCAATTCCTCAATAGCAACATTGGTAGTTAAATATTGGAGATTTTTTTTTCCTACCTAGAAATACATACCCAGCCAAACAACAAGAAGTTCTAGAGAAGAATAAAGACATTTTCAGATATTAAAATTCTCAAGGAATTTACTTCAATGCATCTTTTCTTAGGAAACTTCTTGAGAGGAACATATGAAATATAGGAAACAGGTGGGTGGAACACAGAAGAGATGCAAAGAGAAGTCCCAGAATAACAATTGTGCATGAGGCCAGAGCAGTGCTACTCAAAATGTGAAAATAAAGGCAATACATCATTTGCAGAAAAGTTTTACAAATAGCTGACTGAAAGATCCTTTCTTATTGAAGGCCAGAAACAAAATGCAAAAGTTAAAAAGAAAAAAATCAGTTGATTATTTTAACGGAATTTCTAAAGAAATTGTATTGAGATAAACTTTAGAATATAGTTGAAAAAACACAACTATATGAACATACAACTAGGGCCACTCCCAGAACCTTGGATGGGGCTGGTGCAAATACAGGACCCTGGAGCTCAAGCTTCATTAGTGTCAAGGTAAATGTATCTTTGGCACAAGCACTGGCAGGTTAATGAGGGTACCATCAAAGAAGCTCCTTCAAGTAGCTTCTGGGATAGTTCCATCTCATTACTTTTATAGTCATACCATGTTTGTCTTAAAATGAGAAGTATGTTCATTGCACACATAATTTTATTGAACACTTAATCTTTTCCAGGCACTGCTTTAGGCATTTTACAAACATTACTGCAAACATTAACTAATTCTCACAATAACTCTGTGGGCAGGTACTATTATTATCTCTGTTTTACACACATGGGGAGTGAGGTTCAGAGGATAAAGCTATTTGCCCAAGGTCATGCAGATAAGTTGTAGAATCAAGATTTAAAGTTAGGTCTCTATGATTCCAGAACTCTAACTCATTTCACTACACCCCAAACCCCAAAATTCTTTCCATTTACCTGATTCTTCCACTCTTCTCATCTGTCATTAAGGTTTCCCAGCTGCTTCTGACAATGGCATTCTTTGTTTGAACACTTGGTCGTCTCTGGCAGCAGCTATGGCTGCCATCAGCACAAACAATGCGTCCACTGCTATCACTGCTGTTATCCCAGCAAGATAGGAAGGAGACTCCCACTCCTGCAGTATTTATAGGATTTTTTCAAGTTTCCTCACTCTTTCAGATTCCTGGATCTGTGTATTCTAACTATAAGGGATGCGGTATTGTATACCAATCATTAGATCAAGGCGTATACCACACGCTAGCCTATATAAATATATAGCACATAAATTACAAGGTTTGATTCTCCTTCTAGAACCTTAGCTGAGCCTTCAACAGCCTGTTCTATTATTCTATAAGGCATTCTGTAAGCCCTTAGACAGTGGTGTCAGTGTAGGCAATGTGGGCAGAGAAGGCAAATCCATATCTAGAGACGATAACCGTTCTGCTAAGGAAGAATCACTGCTCCCTTCAGGATAGAAGGGATCCAAGTAATTGACCTGACACCAAGTAGCTTGCTGGTCTCCCTGAATAATGGTGCTGTATGGAGGGCTGTTGGCATGTTGGGCACTTAGCTGTGGCAGATGCTAGGCCAGCTTTAGTAAAGGGAAGCCTACCCGCTGGCAGTATTTCCTTCACCATTGTCCTTCAGAGCCACTGCTGAGTAAGGCTACAATGGGACAACAATCCGTTTCCACATAGTGTCAATGTATTGAGCTGACCCATCTGTGAATCAGGCCAGAAACCTTTCCTCCTCTGTTAGTTAATAGCAGAAGACCCCCCTCGCCAACATAAAGCCACATAGGTGTTGGTTGAAAGAGGGCAGTGGTACAGCAGAAACAGGTGACACCTGTTTGGACCATCTACACTTCATTCATGCCTACTGGACCTGCTTGAGCCCAGTCCTAAGTGTACAACTTCCATCACACAATAGATTGATGCTGCTCATACCCAACCTTACAAATCAGTATGTCAGATAACATCCAATTTATTATGAGGAGCTCATATTCATAGTCACTTGGTGCCTGTGGTGGACACATCCTAAGGTGACCCGCAATGAGTCCACCCTTATATAATTCCTTCCCCTTGAGTGTAAGCAGAGCCTGTGACTTGCTTCTAGCCAACATAAATATGGTAAAGGCGACAGGATAATCACTGCAGTGATTGTGTTACATTATATAAGACTCCATCTTGGCAGACTGGAGTGAGAGCTTCTGCTGGCCTTTAAGAACTAGACTGGCCTTCCTTCCTGCTTCGCCTGCACGTTTCGTGACACGGGGCTGAGCCTCCAGTCCGCCAGCACCACCTGAGGGTCCCGGAAGCCGCCCCCGCCATGGAAGAGGACCAGGAGCTGGAGAGAAAAAGATCTGGATTGAAGACCTCGATGGCTGAAGGCGAGAGGAAGACAGCCCTGGAAATGGTCCAGGCAGCTGGAACAGATAGACACTGTGTGACATTTGTATTGCACGAGGAGGACCATACCCTAGGAAATTCTCTTCGTTACATGATCATGAAGAACCAGGAAGTGGAATTTTGTGGTTATACTACAACCCATCCTTCAGAGAGCAAAATTAATTTGCGCATTCAGACTCGAGGTACTCTTCCAGCTGTTGAGCCATTTCAGAGAGGCCTGAATGAGCTCATGAATGTCTGCCAGCATGTGCTTGACAAGTTTCAGGCCAGCATAAAGGAATATAAGGATCAAAAAGCAAGCAGAAATAAATCCACATTCTAGTCACTTATGCATGCTACAGGGAAGACTATCCTCTAGGATATTCTCTTCGTGATCTTGCAAAACCCACAAGTAGAAGTTTGTGATTAAATCATGATCTGTCCTTCTGAAAGGTGTGCTTCTAGGTATTGACCCATTGCCGCTGTTGGAATCCCTGCAAGAACCTTTGTATTGTTCTAATAAATTCCCTCTTTTATTTAAAAAAAAAAAAAAGAACTAAACCGCGTGGTGACTATAGTTAATACAGCATTGTGACTATAGTTAATAATGCGGTATTGTATACTTGAAAGTTGTTGAGAGTAGATCTTAAGCATTCTCACCAAAAAAAAAAAAAGAAAAAGTTAACTACGTTAACTATGTGAGGTGATGGATGTGTTAATTATTTTTATCTTGGTAATCATTCTACAATGTAAATGTGTATCAAAAAAAGAACTAAACTGTGATATTGTAAGAGGACCACGTGGCAAGGAATCGCAGGTGATCTCTGGGACTAAGAGAGGTCGCTGGTCAACAACCAGCAAGAAAACAAGGACCTCAGTCCTACAGCTGAAAGGAACTGAATTCTGCCAACAACCGTGTGAACTTGAAAGGAATGCAGCCAGGCCAATACCTTGATTGCAACCTTGTGAGACCCTGAGCAGAGGACTCAGCTAAGCCAAGACCAGACTCCTGACCCACGGAAACTATCAGATAATAAATGAGTGGTGTTTTAAGCAGCTAAATTTGTGACAATATTGTAACTCAGCAATAGATAACTAATACAGTGCCCCATGATCAGGCACTCAGTCTCTACTAGCACATAAGATGATGTTTTTAAAAGAACAGTTCTCTGTCACCAAGGGCATGGCCTTGCTCCAGAACCTTAGAGATCTGTACTGTGACTTTCCTAGGGGTTTGCCAGAGACTCAATCTAGCACCATTGGATCTGACACATCATATGACCCAGGAGGCAAATCAGCTTGTAATGTGGTCTAGACCTGTTGCAGAGCCTTCTCTTGCCCTGGGCCTCACTTGACACTGGCAGCCTTCTAGGTTACCCAAGCGAGTCAGAACAGTATTCCTATGTGTTGTGTCCAAAATCCCAAAAGATCTACCAGTGCTGTGCCACTTTCTTAGCAGTAGGAAGTGCAAAGTAAGTATTTTGTCCTTTACCTTATAGAGGATGTTTTGCCCCAGACCCTCAAACCTGTAGAAATTCACAATGTAAATATATTCATCAATAAAGTGGCCTAGTGTGATATTCTGCAGAGGATGAAGATGCTTAAGCTTCCTACATACAATATTGCTATAGAAAGAATGAGAGTTAAAATAGTCCTGAGGTAAGACAGTGAGCTTGTCCTTGCCATATAAAGGTGAACTGCTAGTTAATTTTTTATTGACATATAATTTACATACAAAAAATATATAGAGGCCTTACTTTTGACAGTTGTATATACCCACGTAATCACCGCTGAAAACAAGATATGCAACATTTCCATTACCCCAGAAAGTTCCCTCCTGGCTTTTCCAGTTAATTTCCTGACCCCCACCCAGAGGCAACCACTTTCTGATTTCTTTTTCCATAGATTTGTATTGTCTGTTCCTGGAAATCATTTACATGAAATCATGCAGTATGTATTTTTGTGTGTATCTGGCTTCTTGCATACAAATAATGTTTATAAAATTGTGAACTACTTTCAATTCTCTCTATTAATGAGCATAAAAAATTTCTGGAGCAGGGTGTGTACTTCCGTCTAAGCTGTGCTGAGATACGATTCTGATTACTGACCTGGAGATAATGAGGATGGTGGGGTTCATCTTGAGAAAAAATGTCATCTTGCAAGGGAGCTGCTTCAGGTGAAATCATGACATGGTCTCCATAAAAAGGGAAGTTATTCTCCTCTGGCAAGGGAAAAGAGGCTGCTTCTGCCAGCAAGAAAAGTTCAGGGAGATTGGAGTGTTCATGATACTTGGATTCATCCACCCAAGTAACCATCCCAGTTCTCCATGTTCCACTCTTTCCCTATCTGATTTTGAAAAAATGGACCTGACTAGGTTGTACATTTAGTCTTTTTTGCATTTCTACAATCCTTACTATTAGATCCTGAGCCTGATATTTAGTACAGTCCGTCCTGCAGCTGCAGGAGATAAGGATCTCCTTTAAATCTGCCATAGAGGCAGAGTTTCTACCGCAGTCAAAAGCAACCATTCTACTCCAAGATCCTTGCAAATAACATTGTTGGTATTTCGATTAAGTGCGAAGACCACTTGACCTCCCCATACCTTGCCCTACACCTCCATATCATATCAATGAAACACCATAGACCATAGGTGAGAGCTCAAGTAATTGCAATGCCGCTCCATGTCAAGCGTTATTTCCATACACTTACCACCAGCAATAGGGTCCCTATCGCTTTTAGACAGGTGAACAATCCAACTCCAAAACCCCATCCTGTTAGTGTGTTTTCTAGAACCGCTTCTAATATCAACTGTCTTAGCCAGGGTCTTCTAAGACAGAGCCTGAGTAAGGAATTCAAGTATTAACCATTTGGGAGTTGTGCAAGCCTAAGGCAACAAGGCTGAGGAAAAAAGGTACGTGAGGCAAGGAAAGATGTAAACCAATATGATACAGTGCATTACCTCACTGGCCATTACTTATGAAACTGCAGGTCACTTTCCAGGCATGTTTGCTCAGAATGGTTGAAAGGAAAACATGCACACACATTTCATAGTTGTAGATAAAGGGAAATAGTAGGAGAAATTTATCTGCCTGGCTCCCTCATTTCTCCTCATTTCCACTAGTCAAGTTTCCTACCCTAGAGTACTGACTCCCCTCACTTCCAGGTTGCATCATTTGGTCCCTTGGCAGCTTCTCACAAAGCCAGATCCCATACCCATGATATGGCATTTTACCCAAGTATGGAAGTGGAGTGATAAGTTGGCACTCATAGGCTCAGTGAATAGAACACAAGGGTCATGCAGGTGCGGGGCTTCAACTTAGGCTACCACGTAGCTCTGAAAACTCAGGAAGGATGCCAAAAAAATGAAATGGCAGCAGCACAATTCGGAAAGTGGGAAGCGTCTTACAAAAGAATCTGAGAAGGCACACAAGTTTGTGTCCAATAAAGGTTAGTCTAAGTAAGACAAAAGGATAGTTTGGACTAGGGTAATGACAGTGGGGATGGAACACAGCGGACAGATTTAGGATACATTTTTGAAGATAGGGACAACAGAACTTTCTAATGCACTGGATGTGAGAGGTCAGGGAAAGTGAGGATTCATGGATGACCCCTACATATTTTAATTGAGTGACTGGATAGAACCCGGTATCATTTCTGAGATATGGGATTTGGGGGACAAATAGATTTGGCAGGGAGGGGATCAATATTTAGTGTAACACTGTCCAACTATTTTGGTCAAAAACATTTTGTGTTTGTGGTTTATTTTTTAAGACTGGTTCATTAGACCTAATAACCACATCCCTTGACAATTCCATTCCATAATTCAGCCAAAGGCTAGTCCTACACATGGATAGGACCGGTTACCACTTGCATGATGTATCTGGCAATACATGGAATAGCCTGCCCCAAAAGATCTCCCCCACCTATTGGCCAGCTGCCCGTAATCTGTGTTCTGATTATCCAGTGCTGTGTAACAAACCACTCCAAACTTAGTGGCTTAAAACAACAACATTTATACTGGCCACAACATGGGCAAAGTTTGGCAAGGTGGGCTGATCTTTGCTTCATATGCTGTCAGCTGGGGTGGCTCAACTGCGAGCTAGAGGATCTACATCTAAAATGGCTCACTCACACTGTCTGGAAAGTTGGTGCTGGCTATCAGCTGAGATCTCAGCCAGGACTCAGGGCCAGGAGCTTCAGTTCCTCTCCACAGGGGCCTCTCCATGGGCTGCTTGGCCTTCCTCACAGCATGTGGCGGGGTTCCAAGAGTGAACATCCCCAGAGACAGGAAGTGGAGGCTGCCAGTTTCTTGAGGCATAGGCTCAGAAACTGGAACAGTGCCACTTCTGCCATATTCTATTGGTCAAGCATTCACAGAACCCAGATTCAAGGGAAGGGAACTAGACATCACCTCTCAATGGGAGGAGTGTCAAAAATTTGGTGGCCATGTTTTAAAATGGCACAGCTTAGAAACCATAACCTGTCACTAGTTAATGGTGCCTTTGGTTTCATGGTGGTGGAGGAGAGGACACAAATCATTAAGTGTCTGCTTATATGATTTTATCAGGAGAACTCTTGACACTCCTCAGGTCCCTGAGAGAATGAGAGACAAGAAGGAGAGAATAATATAGATAATAATATAGCTACCACTTGATAAATAAACAAAAAGCATAGGATATATTGAGTATATGAGGAAGCCATTTGGTTTAAACCCAATTTGGCCTGACCTTGTTTTTCCAAAAGGGCCTGACGTGCCCTGTTGAGCATGCATTGTACATCTGCTTTAAACATTTACAATGTCTCAAAGGCATGAATGATGCCCTTGAAGATAGGGATTTATCTTCCCCCATATCAACATTTCCTTAAGGATAAGCATCTCTTCCTAGAAACTAGGGATTAATTACCGACCTGCTCTGTTCACCTTGTGACCACTGATCTGCTGTGCCAGCAAAGCAATCTCATGACTATTGTAAGATGGACATTCCTATCATATGTGATGTATGCTTTTTGCTCCAAGACAGTATACAACCATTCTGTACACCCTACTTCTTTGGTGCCCTTCCTTCCTTGGGGAAGGAAGGCCCTGGGCTATAGTCCTGAGACCTGGCTCATAATAAACTCATCTCAACTTTGATTTATATATCGATTATGGATTATCTGCATTGACACACTTTTTGAGCACTTACCATGTGCCAGACATTGTTCTGAGTGTTTTACAAGCATCAGCTCATTGAATCCTCCCAACAATTCCATGAGGTAACAATATTATTACCACTATTTTACAAATGAGGAAATTGAGGCTTAGAGGGGTTAAATGATTTGCCCAAAGTTATACAGCAAGAAAGTAGTTAAGCTGGGAAAGTAGTTGAGCCCAGGTCTGTCTAACTCCAGAGCCCACACTTAAAACCATTATACCATATTGGAAAAGGTAGAGATGGGCTTGTCAAAGACAGAGGGGCTGCCAGGCCACAGACCTGAGCAGGGCCCAAGGGTTCATCCAGCCTTCATCGGTAGTGGCCTTATAGGAAGAAGTATGTGTAAAACATCAGAGCAGTTGGGATTTCCCACCACAGAAGATTCCTGGTGTGGGGACTCATGAAAGGAAACAAATAATCATTGTCGACTACTTTTTATTTGTCAGGCATTATGCTAAGTGCTTTATGTGCAGTAATTTCATATAATTCTCTGAACAATCATGTGGTATTATTTTTACTACCATTTTGCAGCTGAGGAAACAGAGAAATTAAGTAACTTACTCAAGGTCACACAGGTGGTAAGTGACCATGCTGGGATTCTAGCTCAGATCTGTCTCCAAATCCATACTCTTAATCATTACAAATGAAATCTTGGGGTCTGTATATAGTGGGGTAGCCCCAGGGTTGGGACTTCTGTGTAGAGCACTAGGGAAAAGATTGCTGAAAAAGCTGGGAGAAGAGGCAGGATACTCTGAGTCCACCTAGCCCATCTTATTACTCTTAACCAGGCATCACCTCTAGCTGGTTGCCTCCCTTTGTGCCTACTTCCTTTTATCCAAGGTCTCATTAATAGCCAACAATATTGACTCTACAGGGCACAAGATAGTCTGAGCAAATCTATCTCCAATTATTCCCCTCTTTATATCCAGTTAATTAATAGCTAGCTATTGAAGAGAGATTAAAATAATTGATTTCCTGATGACATTGAACAATTAAGTTCTTAGCTTTCTTCACAAGACTAATCACTACTTAAGTGGAGATTAATAGAGATGGATCCCCTCTCCATCTAATTCCCATTTTGCAACCAACTACCCATTGCAGGCTTCTGACTCTCCCAAGATACTTTCCTGGAAACAAGTTTAAATCTTGGCTCAGTCAAGTAAATATTTCCAAGCAATTAACCCATTGTTAATCATAAAATAACTACTTGTCCAGAAAAGGAGGGAGGGGTGGTAACAGAAGGGGGCCTAGATCTCAGGATGCCAGTTGGGTCACTTAAATGCTACTTGGAATCATGCCCAAAGAGATTAGGTTCAAGTCTACCTAGCTTCCTCCCCTGCAGATTTCTAAATCCTGGTAGCCTAGTCCCTTGGCCTTCAGCTGTAACCTCTCTCTAGTTTGGGGCAACAAAAAGTCTCTAGTCTTGAGAGCTATAAAGACCTAAGACTAGAAGCCCATCACTCTAAGGCCAGTAATGGAGTCCTAACCTAGGTTTCCAGACTGGTATCCTAGTGTTAACTTTGGATCTCCATCTTACTAACACTTTGGGCATCTCCCATCCAAGCTTACCTGGAGTTCAATATGCTTCTATACAAACGCTTTCTTCCAAAATGGCTCTCCTACCCAGCCTGTCCAGCTTTCATTGGCCATCTAGACATCAGTCCATGAGCTAATTGTCCTAGAGGCACATCCTGGAAGAGTTCACAGCAACTCTGTCTTTCCTAGTCCTAGTTATCATAGGAGCTGAGGGAGGAAGCTATCACTTTCTGGCTGATGGCATCAGCCTATTAAGTAGTTGGCAAAGACTGACTCTGTAGACACAAAGACCCACCCCTCCAGTAACAACCCTAGAGGCATTGTCTGTACACAGTACTTCTGTGGGAGCATCTCATCATTGTCTGCAGGGACTTGGATGACCTAGACCTTGCCTCTAAAAGTCTAAGGTACCCAGGTAGGGGAACAGGCAGAACTGCTATTCTTTATTTCCTCTGTTGGCCCCTTCAAAATGTCTGGTTCTGGGTCCAGACCTGGAGCTCTGAAGAGCAGCAGGTTTCATCTTGGCCTACTTCTCTTCACACAGCCTGTGACCTGTAGCAATAGCAGCAGCACAGCCCACCCTATCTGGACTCATTGTGTCTGATAGCTCCACGTCTTCTCTCTTGAGTAAACTCTCAAGACTGGAAGTTTAGGGATTGTTTCCCCAAGGGCCTAAAATTGTGCCATTGGCCTGGGTCTTCTCAAAGCAAGTATACTCTCTCTCAGAGACAGAAAAAAACCCCAGCAAATTCCAGTTTTGCCCCAGTTTTACTCCACTGTTTTCAAGGCCTGAATAGTAATGGTAAAGGGGGAAGTATCCACATTCCCTCATCTCCAGCCTGCTGGATGATTCTGGAGGATGGAGTACATATTTGAAATGAAGAAGTTCCAGTGGATAGGAGAATACTTGCAACTTTGTCCATACATATACCAAAGGACAGCCTTTCAAATACAAGTCAGCTAATTGTGACTGCTTTACAGCTGACTTTGCCAGCCTGGCTGCCTCATTGACCTACTTCCTGTAAAAGAGAAGGTTTACCTACACTCTAGCCATGGACAAGGCATTCGGGATTCTAATGGTCTTTTGCAAAACCTGGAGGCAGGCAGTAAGGCAGTGGTCCTTTGTCCTGGGCCCTAAGCAAAAGGGGTCCTCAAATACAGGCTACTGTACAGATAAATATAGGTAAGGGAATTAGATGAGGCCTCATCGTAAATATTGATATTAACTAAAATCCTACAAGCCCTGGTACTAATTAAACCTGAGAACAGATAAAAGGGTGAAGGACCTCAAGATCTGAAAGTTCTGGGGCCTTAATACAGTAACAACAACATCTGATCATTACTGAGTGCTTTCTGTGTGTAAGGCATGAAATATGTATTATCTCATTTAGGCCTCACAACTATCTTCAAGTAAGTACTAGAGCTGGATTGTCTGAGAGTGGGGGGCTCCAAGAGTAGGAGGAGAGGAGAGGACTCTGAGGGTAGAAAAGAGAAGGGCTAGATGCACTGAGCCTGGGTACATAAGGTGCAGGAGGCAGGTTCTGAGAGGGTCTGGGATATGCACCCTACTCAAAACCTGGAGGTGGTGGTAGAAATTCTGCTTGGGGAAGTATTTCCCTCCAGGCTTAGTTGTCCTCTCTATCTTAACTCTCGTCAACATTCTTGGTGACTTTGGCTGCTTCTATCAGAGGCTAATCCCTTCTAGATTCCATCTGCTCTTGCCTCTGCAGGGACTTAGGTCCTTCAGTTGTCTCCTCTTGTAAGCGAACATAAGTGAGGCCATCTTGTTACACTAAATGACTCCAGCCCCTCCTCTGTGTGACTACTCACTGCTCTGCACGTACTCTAAAAAATTCACATGCTCTCCTGATTTATGGCCTCCACTTATGTATATACTCCGCAGTAGCTTGGTGAATTAAAAACTTTGTTGAGTTTCTCTCCAGGAACAGGCTGACCACAGGCAGGAAACACACTTACAAGTTATCCATTACAGCTGACAGAAGAATGGAACAATGTGATGCCTGGAGTGCATCATGCCTGGAGACCAACATCCTTGGACTCCCCTCTTACTGCCCATTTTCCCTATATAACTGCCTCAAGATTCTGTAATCTTCGAAGATGATTTTCTGAGACATTAGTCTACCATCTTGCCGGTTATGCTGGCTAATCAAATTAAAACTTCGTTTCTCAATCCCTAACTCGTTGTGATTAATTGGCTCTGATCGCAGCGAGCAGAGTGAGCCCATTGCTTGGTAACACTCTGGGTAACATTTCATCCTCGCTTTTGGTCTTTCACCAATTTCCTTCATCTGATGGAACTTTTAAAAAATATTTATGGACAAAACTATGGAGTCAATGAAAAGATCAGTGCTTGCCAGGAGGGGGGAAGAGATGACTAGGTAGAGCACAGGGCATTTTTAGGGCAGTGAAAATATTCTGTATGATACTATAATGGTAGATACATAAAATAATGCATTTGTCAAAATGCACAGAACTATGCAACATAAAGAGTGAGCCCTAATGTAAACTATGGACTTTAGTTAATAATATATATCAATATTGGTTCATCAACTGTAACAAATGTACCAGACTAATGCAAGATGTTAATAATAGGGGAAACTGTGGAAGAGGGGGAGAGGGGATATATGGGAATTTTCTGCACTTTCCACTCAATTTTTCTGGAAACCTCAAACTGCTCTAAAAAATAAAGTCTATTTAAAAAATTACTTATGTCCATTGCATTTCCCATTAAAAGGATCCATGGCTCCCTGGAGAAATGGCTGATTCCAGGTCTGGGGCATGAAATGTTCAAGATGAGCCTGGGGCATCTTGCCATACCAGAAAGCAAGGATACTATCAAAGACTACTGAGGATATGTGAAAAGGACTCAGGAACCAACTTTAAGGGGCTTATACTGGCCAAAGATTGTCAATATGAGCATTAAAAAAATGACTGTGGTAAATTGAAACATATCAAATAGATAAAATTCTATGGGTTCATTATGATACTCAAGAAAAAAACTCATTGATCATCATTGGAAGTTTCTAGAGCAACAACTCATTACACCAAAAATTAATAAAGATACAGAATTAAGCATTGGGGCCAGCCCGTGGCCTAGTGGTTAAGTTCAGCATGCTCTACTTCAGCAGCCCCGGTTCAGTTCCCGGTATGGACCTACACCACTCATCAGTGGCCATGCTGTGGTGGTGACCATATAAAATAGAGGAAGATTGGCACAGATGTTAGCTCAGGGCGAATCTTCTTCAAGCAAAAAGAAGAAGATTGGCAATAGATGTTAGCTCAGGGCTAATCTTCCTCAGCAAAAAAAAAAAAGAATTAAGCATTGATTCTGCATTTCCTGGTCAAACTGTATTTCAAGGTCACTAAATAGTTGATAAGGAAAGTACTTTATTATAGAGAATTCCACTAATCAACACAAAAGGAATGATAGGATTATAAAATCACCATTTGCAAATACTAATGAAATAATGGATTTGGGCAAAGATCATCAATGAATGCTAAACCTATTACTTGCAAGTTTAACAAAGATCAGGCCAACCACACCTCATCACCAAATAAATCTCATTACTAAAAGTGAAACAACTAGACATGATGTGCCTCCTGATTGATGCAATAGAATGTACATAGCACCATCTACAAAGTATTTTTGCCAAAAGAACTCAACCTGAAACAAATCAATGCTATAGTCTAGATCTAAATACCAGTAATGGGAAATAAAAGAGATAGAGGAACAAGTTAAATGGTACTAGAAGGAGGTAATCAGCCAAATGCAGAAAGTGGGGCATTTTAAGAAACAAATGACCCAATTTTTCTAATAGGATGGTGTCTTAGTCAGTTCAGGCTGCTATAACAGAATACCATAGACTGGGTGGCTTATAAACAACAGAAATTTATTTCTTACAGTTCTGGAGGCTGGAAATCCAAGATCAGGGTGCCAGCATGGTTGAGTTCTTGATGAGGGCCTGCTCCCTGGTTGCAGACAGCCATCTTCTTGCTGTATCCTCACATGGTGGAAGGAATGACTCTCTGGTATCTCTTTTCTAAGGGCACTAATCCCATTCATGAAGGCTCCACCCTCATGACCTAATCACCTCCCAGAGGCCCGACCCCTAGTACCATCACATTGGGGGTTAGGATTTCAACATATGAATTTTGGTGGGGGTGGGGGGGATGGGACATAGACATTAAGCCCATAACACATGGGAAGAAAAGGAAGAGGGGAAACTGTTATAGACTAAAAAAGACTTAAGAAACACAGCCACAGAATGTAGCATGTGGCCTTTGTTTGGATCCTGACTTAAACTAACCATTTTTTGAGAAAAACAGGGAAATTCGAATATGGACTGAGTATTAGAAGATCATATTAATGAATTATAGCTAATTTTGTCAAAAGTGATAATGTCATTGTGATTATATAAAAAATGTCTTTATTAGTTTTTAAAAAGTCATTTAAATTATATATGTATTTATGTGTGCATGAACACACACATGTGTATTTGTGTGTTCATGCACATACACACATACACAAAAGTGTGTGTATGTATATATGTAACTTTTATATGTATTTATATGTTGTATATATATTTATGTATATACACATAACTTTTTAAAAAGATATTGATTCTAAGAGTGGAAAGGTTGGGTGTTGGTTGAAAGAGGAGCTATTTTTTTTGCTTAGCTTGGTTACTAGAGCACATTAGTGGTATAGCACAGAGACAGACACAGAAGCAACTTAAGACTTTGGTATTGGGTTGAAAGAAATGGGTGACACTTTAAAGCACTCTGCTCACAAATCCACTGATTGGAAAGCCCCCACAAAATTAGCTAGCCACTAAGGCTGCCAGCAACTTAAAAAGTCTTGTCTTACAGGCTGGAAATCAATAGAGCTTCTGATCCAAAAGCTTTCTTTCCAGAAGTTGGTATGGGAAATTTTCCAGGACTTCAAAATAGATTTGAAGTTCCAGAGGGCAGCCATAGTGTAATTCGGAAAGCTAGTGAAGCATCCACGGTGGTTTTATTTGAAGATTTTAACCTGTGAGTCATCTATCATAAGAGAGTCTCTATCATGCCCTAAGATGCCCTGTTAGTCTACTAGATATGTGAGAAAGAGCTTGAGTTAAGGTGGTTTTTATGGCGTTTAGTAGTAAATTATGCAAAATATTTTGTTTTTAACTTGTGAGTTTTTTTGCAAAGAAATGTTTATATGTTGCATTTCAGCTTAAGTCATCCCATCATTCACTCAAGATGAGTGTGAAAAATCACTACCCAGCTTCTGTGAAGTGAGCACTGTTGCTCAAGAGTGGCAAACTGCTAAGCTACGGAATGGATGGGTGATAGTTCTTGCTCCTCATGATGCATGTTTCTGTATATTAATGAGTTGTTGGGTAGCAATTACAATACTAGAACTGATTAAACATGTAGAGGGCCTTTTTGCAATAATATTGTTTATGACTGGATCCAAGTATTTAATAATTGAGGCTGTTAAAAATAAATGAACCTGAACCTGAGTAAGCATCTAGATCCAATTACTAATTTATAGGAAATACAGAGGACAGAGGAACATGTTAAATAACACTATGAGAAAGCTTTCAGCAAAATTCAGCCTGTGGAAAACTCTACTGGACAAACAACCCAGTTTTTTCAACAAATAGTGAAGAATAAAAAGATACGAGAGGAACCTGTAAATTAAAAGAAGTGTAAGAGACTTATCAACCAATTACAGTGTATGGACCTTATTTGCATCCTGATTCAAACAAGCAAACAAAAAAATATGACATTTATGAGACAACTGGCAATTTATACATGAATGAATACTTGATTATATTAAAGACATGACTTTAGATGTAATATGAATATTGTATGTTTTTAAACTCTTTTTCTTTTAGAGACATACATAGAGAGTCATAGTTACAGATGAAATTATACAATATCTTTCATTTGACTCAAAATAATACAGGAATGGATCTGCTCTCACTACTCCTATTCAACATTGTATTGGTGGTACTAAATTAAAGAGAATCTAAATAAATGGAGAGATACACCATGTTAGTGGGCTGAAAAACTCAATTTGTTAACATGTCAATTCTCTCCAAATTGACTTACACTTTCAACATAATTCCAATCAAAATCCCAGCAGGATATTTTGCAGAGGTCAAAAGGCTAATCCAAAAACTTATGCGAAAAAGCACAAGAAATAGAAAAGCCAAAACAATTTTGAAAAAGAAAAAAGTTGTAGGACTCATGCTACATGCTTTCAAGACTTTCTATAAAGCAACAGTAATCAAGAGAAGTGTCAGGATAGACATACAGATCAATGGAACAGAATAGAATCCAGAAATAGACCCACACATATGTAGTCAATTGATTTTTGACAAAAGTGCAGAGGCAATCCAATGAAGAAAGCATAGTCTTTTCAACAAATTATGTTGGATCAATTGGACAGCCATATGCAAAAACAAAAAAAAAAATGGTGACCTAAACCTCACACATTATATAAAATTAAATCAAAATGAATCATAGAAAACATGAGAGAAAATCTTCTTGATCTGGAGTTCAGTAAAGAGTTCTTAGACATGACATCAAAAGCAAGAGTCATAAAAGAAAAAACTGAATTAATTAGACCATCAAAATTTTAAACTCTGCTCTTAGAAAGACACTGTCAAGAAAATGAAAACATAACCCATAGACTGGGAGAAAATATTTGCAAACCACATATCTAATAAAAGATTTGTATGATGGACAGATATATAGATATCTCAAACTCAACACTAAGAAAATCCAATTAAAAAGTGGGCAAAAGACATGAACAGACATTTCACCAAAGAAGATAAACAGATGGTGTATTAGTTTTCAGAGCTGCCATAACCAAGTACCACAAACTTGGTGGCTTAAATAACAGAAATTTATTCTCTCACAGTTTTTGAGGCCAGGAGTCCGAAATCAAGTGTCTGCAGGTCCACGCTTTCTCTGAAGGTTCTAGGGGAGGATACTTCCTTGCCTCTTCCCAGCTTCTGATGGTTGCTGGCAATCCTTGGCATACCTTGGCTTGTGGCAGCATAACTCCAGTCTCTGACTTCATCTTTACATGGTTGTCTTCCCTCTGTGTATGTATGTGTCCAAATTTCTCTCTTCTTATAAAGACACCAGCCATTGGATTAGAGCCCACCCTAATCCAGTATGACCTTATCCTAACTTGATTACATCTGCAAAGACTCTATTTCCAAGTAAGGTCACATTCACAGGTTCCAGGTGGACATGAATTTTGGGGAGACACTACTCAACCCAGTACAGATGGCAAATAAGCACATGAAAAGATACTCAACGTAATGAGTTATTAAGGAAATACAATAAAAACCACACACCTAATAGAATGGCTACAATAAAAATAATAATAAACTCTGACAATATCAAATGTTTATAAGGACAAAAATTTCTTATAAAGTTAAACATACACCTGTCATATGACCCAGAAATCCCACTTCTAGATATTTACCCAAAAGAAATTAAAATTTATGTTTCCACAAAAACCTGTACACAAATGTTCATATCAGCTTTATTCATAATAGCCAAATTTGGTAACAATCCAAAAGTCCTTCATTGGGTGAATGCACAAACTGTGGTACATCCATACCATTGAATACTACTTACTACAAAGGGGCATAAAGGAACATTTTGGGGTGATGCAAATGTTCTATATCTTGATCACGATAATGGTTATACAACTGTATGAGTTTTTCAAGAGTCATAGAAGTTTACACTAAAAGAAGGTAAATTATACCTCAATAAACCTAACTTTAAAAAAGACTAGAACTATTGGAATATATATATATATAGCCAAGTTGATATAGACTGAATGTTTGTGTCCCCCTAAAATTCATAATTCATATGTTGAAACCTAATTCCCAATGTGATGGTATGGTGGAGGTGGGGCCTTTGGGAGGTAACTATATCATGAGGGTGGAGCCCTCATGAATGGGATTAGTGCCCTTATAAAAGAGACCCCAGAGAGTTTCCTTGCCCCTTCTGCCATGTGAGGCCATCTATGAACTAGGAAGCGGGGTCTCACCAGACACGGAATCTACCGGGGCCTTAATCTTGGACTCCCCAGCCTCCAGAACTATGAGGAACAAATGCTTGTTGTTTAAGCCACCCAATCTACGGCATTTTTGTTACAGTAGCCCAAATGGACTAAGATACAAGTACAGGGGGATTAGTGTGGATATAGATGTTACAATATTGGCCATGGGTTAATAAATATTTAAGGTGAGTGATGGGAACATGGAGGTTCTTAAATATTGTTCTGTCTACTTTTGTATCATAGTGAAAAATCTAAAATATACCTACCAAAAAAAAATGGGGTCTGAGGAATCTGGCTATACACCTTTGTGATAGAATATGGGCTTTTCCATAGGTGAAATTTACAGTTTCCTTAGATAGATGATTAGATAGACAGACAGACAGACAGACAGATAGATAGATAGATAGATAGATAGATAGATAGATAGATAGATAGATAGACAGAGAGATAGATAGAGATAGATAGATAAAATATTTTTAAGCAAATGAAACCTGGTAGCTAGAGAATACATTATACGTGTTTATAAGAGTTATTTTTAATATATTGTAGAGTAGCATTTTTAAATTAAATGTTTTACAGTTTATAAAATACAATGATCCTCTGGCCACACTTCAGAATAATTAAATCAGAATCCCTGGGGTTTGGGACCTGGACATGGGCATATTTTTAAAGCTTTTCAAGTGATTCTAATATATAGCCAGGGTTGACACTTCAGGAGAATAGTGATAAGAAACTTAAGGCTTGCACTTTAGTGTGAGCACCACTCCAGCACACTTGTTCCTTGAAGCAAGCATCACCACCATCATCACTCACCCAGCACAGCAGCTTCATTCACACCCTGCCCTGTGCTTACATACACAGAAAACTCCCTCTCCTTAAAGCCCTCTGGGGATCTTGATTTATTTTTTTAATTATTTTATTGAGGTCACATTAGTTTATAACATTGTGTAAATTTCAGGTATACATCACTATATTTCAGTTTCTGTATAGACTGCATTCACCACCAAAAGGCTAGTTTCCATCCGTCACCATGGGCAGAGAATATGAACAGAAGATATATACCCCCTTGTCCTCTTTCATGTGGCTCTTTCTCTCCAGGATACTAAATGGACATGGAAGTATCTAAGCTACTCTGTGTGAGTATGTGTGTGTGTATGTGTATGTGTTTTATAGATCAAAAGGTCACAGAGTATGAATTTCCCAGGGACATGGAAAAGTGTAACAGAGAACAGGTCACTGAATCAATTCTAGAAGTAGTAGCAGAGTAAGTCAATAAGCAGAAGAAAAGTACAATTTGGTTGATGTGATGCTGCTAGCTTTTATAATTGGGACTGCTCTGGAGAAATAAAGGAAAAAATATACCTAAGAGATCAGCCTGGGTAGCATCTCTGCTGTTTGGAAAGTTTCCTTTCTCTCCTATTCTCCCTATTTTCTATCCTATTTTCCCTCCTCCCCTCTCTATTTCCTCTTAAACATTAAAGAAGGTTTTATTAAACTTAGGCCCATGGATTTCAAAGTTTGTGAAAACTCTAAATTCTATGCAAAATTCTGTGTGTATAATGCATTTTTCTTAAGAGAACTCTCATAATTTCCACCTGGCAGGCACCATAGCTGTTTCTGCACATGAAAAATAGTTCACCTGATCTCACCACTGCTTCTTTTCTTTTTTTTTTGGGGGGGGGGGGTGAGGCACTTACTTTTGGAATCTGTCCTGTACTGATGTGCATTTCTCTGGTTGTCAGGCCTCGCAGTGCGTGCTCATGGTTATATCTCAAGTTGTAAGCTATTTTCAGCTACTGGTATTCTCAAACCTACTCATCCTGAACTCTACCTCCACTTCATCCTGCTTGGGTTGCCCCCACTCCCAAGCTCCTGCTGCTAGGCCTTCCAGGTGTAACCTACTCACAAATGACCCCTACTGAAAGGCTCAGATCTCTGTCCCCAATCATTCTTGGCTTCCCTCCTCATCTGGCCCTTAATAGCTGTTGAGCACAGAATGATGAGCAAAGCAGTCTAGTTGGAGAAAATGGTCCAGGTAAGGAAGGAGTGGGAGATGAAATTGGGCTGATTACATTAGGATCAGGTTGCAAAGGTCCTTGAAATAAGGCTGACAAGGTGGATATCTCTCCCCGACGGGAAAATGGGGAACCACTGGAGATTTTAAAACTGGGAAAGTGGTATTATTATTTTTTGTGTGTGTGAGGAAGATCAGCCCTGAGCTAACATCTATTGCCAATCCTCCTCCTTCTTTTCCCTTTTTCTCCCCAAAGCCCCTGTAGATAGTTGTATGTCATAGTTGCACATCCTTCTAGCTGCTGTATGTTGGACGCCACCTCAGCATGGCTGGACAAGTGGTGCGTTGGCGTGCGCCCGGGATCCGAACCCAGGCTGCCAGCAGAAGAGCGTGCACACCCAAGCGCTAAGCCATGGGGCCAGCCCCCAAAAGTGGTATTATTAAAACAATATTTTAGGGCAGCATTGTTGAGAAAGTGTTGTATGTAATATTAATTGATGTTACACGAAAAAGAAGTTCTGTGGTCAATTAAGTTTGGGTTAAAGAAAGTTAAAGATATTTCTTTATTGTAGGACTTCTCAGATCCTTTAATATGCTAATCATGTACATTGTGAATCTTCAGGAGGGATTTGAATGTCCCTTGGTTCCTAAACTTGCATTAGCACAAAATCCTCTTTCTAACAGGGAGCATATATCAGAGCTAACATTCCCCACAGCACAATTTGGGAAACACAACTTCAGAAAGATTAATCTGGCAATGGTGTACAAGAAAGGCTGAAATGAGATGAAAGTGGGTTGGAAGACTATTGGCAGCAAAGCAGGTATGGTGGAATAGCAGTGAGAATTAAGTGGAACAGGCGATTCAAGAGACTTTGTGAAGAATAGTGGGGATTTGGGATAAGCCTCTGGTGGAAGGCAGAAACTGTCTTATTCTTTTATCTCCTCCACCGTAGCATCCAGCATAGAGTTTTGCATATGAGAAAAATATACATACTTGCTGACCATGACTATATTTCCAGCACCAGGGACTTAATAAAATTACTTTTTCTGTTCCACTTTAAAAGTAGTTTACCTAGTGTTTTTTATATAATTGGCACAATTTGCAAAACTAGCTCACTGTTCACATTGCAACTGAAGAGGGGATTGGGGGCTATCTAAACAGAGAGCGTTTCTTTTTATCCACTTGCAAGGCAGATTGTGTGTTTTGGTAAGAGCAATGGGCTGAGAGTTTTTGTATGAAAGAAAAGAGGAGGGAGAGAAAGGAAGATAAAGAGGGAATGTTCTATGTGGGGGAAGTTATGATTTGTTACTCACCCCTCCCCCCTGCCTAAAAGCTTTCAAGGATATTCTTTGGCCAATTGCTATATAGGTTACAGTGTCATGGTTACATGAAAAACATTCAAGCTTAACAGTTAAGATGTTCACTAGCCAGAGAAGTCTGACTGAGGTAAGAAATTCCAAATCACAATTAGGGGAAATTTTGGTTGGTCAATCAGTGTTTACAGAGTTAGTACCCATAACTTTAAAATCCTCATGTCATGGATCTCTCAATTGATGCTAAGTCAGTTATAACAAGTTGTGCAGTTCAGGTTGTTCTCCCAAGATTTGACATTAGCTTCACCTTTCTGGTCACATTTTTTTTTTTATTTTTTGTTTATTGCAGTAAAATCAGTTTATAACATTGTATAAATTTTTTAAATTAACCAACATGTTTCTAAGGTTTGTCACAGCTGCTTTTAGCAGAGGCGGTCCCCGGTGAAGGCAGAAGAGGCATGGTTTCCTAAGAGGGTTCAAACAGCCTTCAGGACTTCATCCATGCCAGCAGGATCAACGTGGTAGCCAGAAATTCTTAGGCAATAAATGCAATCCCAACTCAGATGGAGCTCGACTGGACTGGCACTCCCTTGAAAGGAAACACCTATCCCCAAGGACGCTGCTTCATTTACATGAACCTATGGACAGCAAAACCAACATACCAGTCTATGCCTCTGTTTCCTCATTTGTAAAATGGGGATGATAACAGCACCCACTTCACATGATTGAGGCAAAGTTTTAATAAATTCATACGTGTAAAATGCTTAGTATAGTACCTGACAACAATAAGTGCTCACTGTTAACTATTATTATTATTATTATTATATTAATACATTAACAAAGCTCAACAATCCAACAAGATACAACCATATAGTAGCTGGCAGGGGAAGATTTTCTTGTAGGAGCATGCCGTTTCCCTTGTTCAAATCTATACCTTTCTCACATGCATCCTCAAAGCCCATTTCCTCTATGGAAACCTGAGTGTAAAATCCTGAGTTTCTTTGCCATGTAGGCTCATTCAAATGTCCCCAGAAACCAATACAGACTGAAGCATTCAAGTTTCCATAAAGAGGGCAAGGCAGCAACGAAATGAAGCTGTGATAAGAATGCTCGAAAGAATAAGAACCAAGGTTTTTTTCACCTTTCAATCCCCAGTCTAGTGCAGGGCCTGGCCCAGAGTAGATGCTCAGTGAAATTTCATTGAATTGCACAAGAAGAGAAGGAAGAAGTGATTCTTAACCTTCCTTAGCAGATGCCACAGCGTTAGGCAGTAGAGGAACTGAGAGAGAGATATTGTCATCTACAGCAGGAGTGAGCACATAGCAAGGCTTTCATTCCAGAGTGTCTTTCTCTCACATTAGATGCAAATTCATTACTCCTTCAGGACGGCCTCAGCCTTCTGTGTTGCACAGTCAACCACCAGCAGCATGGCATGGTGAACACCTAGCAGCACTAACATTGCTTCCTGCCCAAAGTGATCCCCCACAGCGGCCTGTCATGCTGCCTTATCTGCTCAGCATAGTCTTCACTCTTTAAAGGGTTAAGATATATGCTTTATACTAGCCTTTATCCTATACTATAGGATATATACTTTATACTATCAAGGATTAACATGCAGCAGAGATTGGTTCATCTGATTAACATGGAGAGAGCCAGATCTCAGCTCTTACAGCTCTTTTGTGGGTAACTTATGATTCTTCAACCCTTCTGAATTCTGTATTGCAATATCCTTTTATACTTTTTATAAATTACATTATTATATAATTATACATATATTATACTTTTAAACTTTTATCCTTTTACATTTGACTAGGCATGTGGTAAGCACATGGTTCTCCTGCACAATAATGTAAGAAAACAGCCTTCTCTCAGAGCCGGTGACCAATTGTCTGGTACTCTATGTTTATGTCTGATATCTTTCTCTGACACACTGGCAGAGAGCCCATAGGTTAAGTGACTCTTACTCATGGTTGCAGAGACTTGATAGGGCCAAGGTCCTAGCTGCACTGCCAATCCAAGGGTGCAGATTTAAAAATAGAAATAGTAGGAACGATGGTATGAAGCCAAATTTGGAGAAAGAGCCAAGAGAATTTATGAATTGAGACTGTCAAAAGCAATAGACGTTAATTTACACCATATACAAAAATTAACTCAAAATGGATCAAAGACCTAAATTCATGGAAGAAAACATAGGAGCAAATCTTCATTACCTTGTATTTGGGCATGGTTTCTTACATATCACACCAAAAACACAGGCAACAAAAGAAAAAATTGCACTTCATAAAAATTAAAAACTTTTGTGCATCAAAGGATATTATCAGGGGCCGGCCCAGTGGCGCAGCGGTTAAGTGCGCACACTCCGCTTCGGGGGCCCGGGCTTCACAGGCTCGGATCCCGGGTGCGCACGGACTCACCGCTTGTCAAGCCACGCTGTGGCGGCATCCCATATAAAGTAGAGGAAGATGGGCACAGATGTTAGCCCAGGGCCAGTCTTCCTCAGCAAAAAGAGAAGGATTGGCATCGCATGTTAGCTCAGGGCTGATCTTCCTCACAAAATAAAAGGGGGGGATATTATCAAGAGAGTGAAAAGATAACACAAAATGGAAGGAAATACTTGAATCACATATCTGATAAGGCTTTAATACTCAAAATACATAAAGAACTCCTAAAAATTCAATGATAAAAAGACAAACAATCCAATTTTAAAATGGGCAAAAGACTTCAATAGACATTTCACCAAAGAAGACATGCAAATGGCCAATAACCACATGAAAAGGTACCCCACATCATTAGTCACTAGGGAAATGTAAAGCAAAACCACAAATAAACACCACTTAATTCCTAATAGAATGGCTATCATAACAAAAAAATCAGAAAATAACAAGTGCTGGTGAGGATGTGAAGAAACTGTAACTCTCATGCATTGCTGATGGGAATGTAAAATGGTGCAGTCACTCTGGAAAACAGTTTGGCAATTCCTCAAAAAGTTAAACATAGAATTATGATATGATCCAGCAATTCCACTTCTGGATATACATCCAAAAGAATCGAAAGTAGGGACTCAGATATTTGTATATAAGTGTTCATAGCAACATTATTCACAACGGCCAAAAGGTGGAAACAACCCAAGTGTCCATCAACAGATGAATGGATAAACAAAATGTGATATATCTATACAATGGAATATTATTCAGCCATAAAAAGGAATTAAATACCGATACATGATACAATATGGATGAACCTTGAAAATATTATGCTGAGTGAAATAAGCCAGGCACAGAGAACAAATATTATATAATTCCACTTATATGAAATATCTTGAATAAGCAAATTCATAGAGACAGAAGTTACCAGGGGCCAGGGGTTGGAGGGAGGGAAGAATGGGGAGTTATTGCTTGATGGGTACAGAGTTTCCGTTTGGGATGATACAAAAGCTATAGAAATAGATAGAGGTGATGGTCGCACAACATTGTGAATGTAATTAGTGCCACTGAATTGTACACTTAAAACGATTAAAATGACAAAGTTTTATCATATATATTTTACCACAATAAAAAAAGCAATTGTTTTATCTGTGTTACTGTTTATATTTGAAGTGAGAAGCCATAACAGAAGCAGAAGCAGCTCAAGGGCGTCTTGACAGGGGCCCTGAGAGAACAGTGCTAGCAACTCCAACGTTGCTTTAGCACAAGCATAATGGTAGTTCAGTGTGCTGGCTCAACTTTCATCCTATTCTCATCAGATGCTGCTTTGCTGAACCGCAGGGTGGGATGCATGACCCATGACTCTATACAAGAGATCTCTGGAGGCCCTGGAAAGTGAAAGAGCTCAGCATTTGTGTTAGGCAGGGGAGAGGATGTTCCAAAGACTGTGGGTGGAGCCAACGTGTTTGTTGCCCAGGGTTACAATGCATGGAGCCAAGGAGAAGATTCCAAATGTAGAGTCCTGAGGATGCCAAGACGCAAGTTGGTAGAGAGCCCATAACATAACTCACCCAGTCTGAGGGGTTAGCAGAAATGTAGAACCAAGATATGCAAGCAAAAACTGGAGAGATGCAGGGGAGCCAACACATGAAGAGAGTTAGGGTGGGCCTGAATTAATCCTGAGCTGTCTGCCTCAGATTTTTATAGGATTCTCATGCCTGATTTTTGCATTTAAAGGCCTGAGAAAAACTGAAGGCTTAAGGTATTTTGACATTTTAAACCACAATCATTAGATTCTTTTAAGAACATTCCCTTTTAAAGAGAGGTTACCTGGGAAACTGACAGGAGCCATTAGCCGGAGAAGAGAAGAATCAGGGCATGTCAATCTTTTCTCCTCTGCAAATGATCTATAGAAATAGCAGCATCTCTCAGACATAATAAAACAGCTTAGAGGACACTTCATTGTAGGCACAGGGACTTTAGAAATGGAAAGGAGACCAATTGTTTATTACATGACAATTGAATATTGGATATTACGTGAAACAGATGCTCCTGGGGTGTTGGTACCTGCTATGGAAGCCCCACCTCTAGAGCAACCAAGCCCACGTGCTAGTTGTCCAGGTCAGGTCAGTGTCCTAAAGGCTAAGTTATAGCAGGTAGAGAAAATGGAGACAGCTAGATGGAGCTGAGGCAAAGAGTGAGACAAAATCTCCAGTACAGGAGACTTATTACACAACTAGGATGGCCACTCCTTTCAACCTGAGCAGTGCTCCTACGGCTCATGCTTATAAATTCAGTGCAGAGGCCATCAGATTGTAAGGTCAACTAACTTTTTCTATGGCCACCTAGCAGAGATCTGAGCCCAGAAGGAATGAAACTGTCTTTCCACGTGAAGGGGGAGGGGGCAGAGAATGTATAGAAAAGTAGGGGGAAGCACTGATAAAAGAAAGTGTAGAGGGGCATAGAACCCAACCTACTTCTTCTTTTACAATTCCAAGAGGTGGGCGGGGGCTTGCCAAAACCCCAGAAGAGACAGGGATTAAATATTCACCCAACAGTCAGGGGCTAAAATAAGTTATAATGTGAAACTAGCTATATTATGAGAATTACTTGAGCAGTAGAAAACTAAAATATATTAAAGTCATCCATCAGGCCCTGCTACTGCTAGTAAATGATAATTGGCTGAATCCATTTTCTGGGGTTGCCAGCAAAGGTTGCTCAAGCTTTTCTTCTGGCAGGGAGTAAAAGGAGCAGGCTCTCAGCAATTAGCCTTGCAGGCAGGATTTGAAAGAGAGGTGCTTCTTTCCTGTGTTTTAGGCAGAAAACAAGCAATAAACAGTATGGTGGCGAGCGGAGGGAGAATGGTGGTGGGGAGGAAGACAGCAAATCAAAGTTAGAATAGAGAGTTCAACCATGTTATCAATCAGTGTCTAGACCTGGGGTTCTTAATCATTTTTGAGCCACAGACCCCTTTGACATTTTGGTGAAACTTATGGATTTCTTTTCAGAATAACATTTTCAAATGCATAAAATAAAACACAATGGATTACAACGGAAACCAAATATACTGCTATACAATTACAGTCATCCACTGCATAACAACGTTTTGGTCAACAAGGAACTGCATATATGACAGTGGTCCATAAGATTAGTACCATAGAGCCTACATGTGTAGTAGGCGATACCGTATAGGTTTGTGTAAGTTCACACAATGACAAAATTGCCTAACGACACGTTTCTCATAACGTATCCCCGTCATTAAGCAACACATGACTGTATATGTTTTATACGTGATATAGTAATATATGTGTTACATTATTAACACATTAAATAACAAGATCTAGTGGTGGGTATAATAACTACCATAATTTCAAAACAGTGATGAGGATAAAAGGTATTTTGAAATCTTTACAACTTCTGTAATTTGATATAAAGGGATTTCTACTGGTTTCAAAGATTCAGGTATTGTGAATACTACTGTGGTTCATTGCTAATATTCATGATAGAAGAAAATGTTAAATTGCAGTTAAAAGTTAGTGAAAACAAAGCTGTATTTTTTCCCATATAAATTTATTGACCCCTTGATTTTGATCCATGGACTCCTTGGGAACTTGGGAACCCAGAAGAACCCCTGATAGAAATGAAAAAAAGGAGCCAAAACAAGAAACCAGGAAAGTTAAGAACAAAGAGTAACAGAGAGGGTGAGCAGGAGGTCTAAACGAATTCAGATGATGAAGAACAGATAGCTCTAGCGGCTTTTTAAGTGTTCCCATCAGGCACTTGCTTGTCTGAACCACATGCACTTAAAGGGCCTGACAAAAGGTGGATGGGATAAAAATGAAAGAAGAGTGGCTATACGTTGATAACTATTGAAGTTGGGTGATGACTATATCGGATTCTTTATACTACTCCCTCTAGTTTTCAGAATTCCTCAAATTCATTCATTTACCTATTCATTCATTCAACAAATATTTATTGTTGTCTCTGGCACAGTGTAGGGTATAGCAAAGCTGAAACCAGAGTCACGTAGGGGTCAGACCAGGGGAAGCAGTAAGGAAGAGTCAGTTCTAGTCTAGAATGAAAGAAAGAGAATTGTAGGATGAAGCCTGGGGGAAGAGTAGAAGGCCCTGAAGGAGGACATTATGAGGGGGGTGGAGTTGTTGAAAGAAAGAGGGAGAAGAGGGGTAGGCACACTACAATGGGGGGTGGGGCACAGTGAGCAGTATATGGGTACAAGCTGGCTGGAGGCAGGAATGGGGGAGTGGAGAAAAATGGCTGAAAAAGTGGGGAGCCACCAATGAAAGCTTTTGCATCATCCTTCACCCTATGCCTAGCTCTGCATGGAGGGATCTACTTGGTAGCTATTTTCTGCCCAAAAAGACATATTCAAGAATACACCATTTGGATAAATCAAAAAAAATGCAGGTCATATCAAAGCTCTCTCCTAGAAATATGAGTTTTAAAGTTCATTATCAATCTCAACAGAAAAAATATATATGTTAACTTTATAGAACAGAGCTTTAAAAAGAACACAGTATAACTCAGAACTAATGAAAATCAAATGTCAGAGAGGAGAAATTAATCTCTGTTTATATTTCATTTCCTCTAACATTTGCCTAACTGGGAAAACAGCAACTGGGTTTTAATAACATTGGAGGAGTAAAAATTCCCAGGATATAACCCTTTAAACAAGTTTTCTTCCAAAGCCCATTTCAATAACAGCTTGGTAATTATTGTACTCACAGCAGAGCTCCGGCTGGCACCTTCCAATAAGGGGCTGTAGGTCCCTGCTGGCAGCCAGATGCCCGCATTCTAAACTCCTGACTCATTCAAGAAAAGAAACAAAGTCCAGCTGAGTTACGTCAGGGAACCATTTGGTAAGAAGCTTGGCAAATGAGAGCAATTCTGCTTCAATGTGTGTTTATCCTCCATTAGCTACTAGTTGTGCTTCCTTCAGCACTTGCGGTGGCTCTGTTGACCAAAACACAGTGACTTGAACTTGTTGTCCAATTGGCAACTATTCCAATTCCCTTCAGAGATCCTAGTTACATCTGCCACAACATCTAAACAGTAGATGGCCCAGTCCCTGTCCACAAAGGCACACAATTCAGAGGAGAAAATAATACCTCTGAAAATGTTACTCTCTTAGAAACCTTCTTACAACTACAGTCAGCAGCAAGAAAAGTCCTATTTGCCAGTACCAGCATTCAAATAGTTTACTAATTTGCAATCAAATTAGCCTAACCCATCCTGATTAAGAACACAGCTCTGAAGACAAACATGGGTTTTAATTTAAGACACCTCCTCCTGGGCCAGCCCCGTGGCTTAGCGGTTAAGTGCGCACACTCCACTACTGGCGACCCGGGGTTCGAATCCCGGGTGCGCACTGACGCACTGCTTCTCCGGCCATGATGAGGCCGCGTCCCACATACAGCAACTAGAAGGATGTACAGCTATGACATACAACTATCTACTGGGGCTTTGGGGGAAAAATAAATAAATTTAAAAAAAAATTAAGAAAAAATAAGACACCTCCTCCTACTTACTAGCTGTGCGACCTTGGACAAGTTACTTAACTCCTCTGAGACTCAGTTTCATGATCCTTAAATAATGGATAACAATAGTTATCTATCTCATGGAGTTCTTACAAGAATTAAATGAGAGATTCTGGTGCAGCTCCTCCCCTGACACTCCACTCCCTCAGTAATGCAGGCCCACCAGTCCACTAGCACCAGTTCCCTCCAGGGGTGTGGGTCTGGGGAGGCTCTGGGTATCCCCCAGCAAACTCCCAGTATGAGCATCCAGAGCTCTCAGGTGCCCTATGGCAATGTGAACACTTACTCCACGCCTCCACAAAGGCCAAAGGACAGGAGAATGGCCACTTGAAAAGCAATAAAGATTTAACATCCATAGGCAAAGGGGAGACTCCTCATCCTGAACAGGACTGATGAGGCAGCCCAGGCCACCAGAGGTGCCATCAAGCCAGCACCTCCTAGTCTTGAGTCCAAGAGAAAGCTCCCAAGAGACTTAGAAAAAGAAAGGAGGAGGATGAGGATGAAGAGAAAAAGGAAGGGAAGGTGGAGGAGAGAGGCAAGAAAGGAGGAGGAGCAGATGAAAGAGAAGAAGGAGGAGAAATAGTTCCCCTTCAAATAGAGGCCTATACTTCAAGAGAAACAAGAAAGAGATTGCAGGTATTGTGTCTCCTACCTCACTCACCAAGGGGAGGAGGAGGAGGAGGAGATGGGGCTGGCAGTATTGAGCAGTCTGCCCAGAAGGAAAGGGCCCCACTACCACCCCCTCCCAAGAGCCAGGAGTCTCAGGCAGAGGCTACCTCTGCCAGTCATGCCAGAGACACAAAAGAAGAGACAGGGCTCCAGGCTGCAGAGCTGTCCATCCCCTCAGGCCAGAGACTAGCACCTACACCAAGAGCCAGGGAGCAGAAGGAGAGCTGGGTGGGGGCACACATGACTTCTAAGCTGCAAAAAAGTTGCACTGTCATTGTAAGATCACAGGCCAGACCCCGTGCTCTGGCTTTCTCCCCATGCTAAAAAAGGAACTGGCTGCTGCCCCCTCCCAGCCATGTTTCCTCCCTTCTCCTCCCTGATGAATCTCTCCTTATCCGTATAGCCTTCCTTCCTCAAGGACAGTTGAAAATGGTCTCTCGCAGTCTCCCAAGTGAGTTTAGTGATATAAATGCTCCCGTCCATGTCCTCACCAGCTTCTCTGGTTCTACACCCGCAGAGGTCAATTTCTGTTTCTCCTCCTCCCTACTTCTATTCCATGTAAGTTTTGTTCACCCTTCCCACTAAGCCCCTGAGCCAGAAGTAGAGTATCCGCTCGCACTTCCAGACTCTGAGCATCCACTCCTGCCTCCTCATGTTGAGCTTTTAGTCCCTTGTGCTAGCCTAAGGGTCTCTGAGTTGGGGTACTGGCCCTCTCTAAGTTTATGCCTCCAGACTGTGAATCAACTGTGTGTCCTTTTTAGACATGGCAGGAAAATGGTTAGGCTTTAGGGGTGGAGGTGTAGCAGGAAAGTATCTAATGTAAAACAACTTCTTGTTGTCTTTTTTTTCCTCCCCTTTGTTGTAAATAACATACCTGGATAGATATAGAAATAACAAACCCTGGATAGATATAGAAATAGATGCGAGAGAGAGAGAGAGAGAGAGAGAGAGAGAGAGAGAGAGATAGAGATAGAGATAGAGATAGAGATAGAGATAGAGATAGAGATAGAGATAGAGATAGAGATAGAGATTCTAATTGCTAAAACCATCCTATCCCACCTGGATTTATGGTAACATTTGAAAGAGAAATAAATGCCAATCCCTCTGAAAAAGAGACAGAATTAAATGAGAGTCTATGTATGGTCCTTAGCAAGAACCTGGCACAGAGCAAGTGTTCGATAGATGTTAGATTTTATTACTATTCATTTTAAAGGTTGCAGGGTGCTTTTTAATTCCTCCATTCATTTACTCATTCAAAAAAGTATTGTGTGGGCTCTTACTTTACCATGAGCACAACAAAATGGTAGACAGTGGGGACAAGGGATTGGAGTACAAAGAAAGACAAGAACACCTCTAAATAGTCTCTACTCTCCAGGAGTTTACACTGTAATTGTGGAGACAAGATGTATGCATGAGTGACACTGTCAGGACCTCTGAAAAGGCATTAAGCGCCTAAGTGAATGATACAGATTAAAAGGGTGTGCTTGGTGGAGTTGAAGACAAAGATGGCTGCATGCAACTTGTGTTGACCCATGAAGTATGGCCAAGAAGTATGGCCAAGTGGTGGCAAGGGACACTTCAGGCAGTCGCAACAGCATGGCCATAGGCTTAAAATTCCAAATGAGGAAAAAATATTCAAAACTAGCCTACAGAGGGATCATGGCAGAGGGCAGTGGAAAGTACAGCTATATGTCAAGATTCATGCCTAATAGGAGTTTGGGATACATAGCTCAGCTTCTGAAATGCTGGGCCCAGGAAGAAGAAGGTATCTATGGGGAAGGAAAATTGATGATGAGGAAGAACAGAAGAGAGTAAAAAGCAACTCTATGTAGAGATAATAAACTAGGTAATAAATGTCAAGTACAGGAAAAATCTATACTAATTGGAAAGTTTGGAGCAATTCCTTTGGGCACTAGAATGTTCTGGCAAGCTAAGTATTAAGCAGAAACCCCTTTGGATTACTCCCCACAACCAACCACACCCTCCTTGGAAAGCCTTTTTATAAAATTTGAAACACAGTATTTTTCTGCTGGCCAGGGCCTAAGAGTCATCATTATACATTACGAAAAATTAGACATCTAGGGCATATAGTTCTCAGATTGGCTGAGTGTGGACTGAGCCTAGGACATGCTCTACAAATTGATTTTGTTTTAAATAAATTCCTGATACAGCCTTGTTTCTGTGTTGTTTGCCTCATTCTCCTAAAAGCTAAGCATAGCAAGATAAGAAAAACAAAGCAAAATAAAATTTAAAATTCAGTTAATTTAACTTTTGCTTCCATCCAAAATGGAGTAACAAGAACCAGATTTATCCTTCAACCTTAAAAACTATAAAGTTTTACAAAATATATGAAAGAATGTTTTTCAGTCATTGGGCAACAAGCGGTGAAGGACTGTAAGCTCCAAGCACGTGGAAACAAAGTGAGCTCTACAATTGCACCAGGTTACTGTCTTGAGGCAGTTTCCAGGATGCAGCACAAAGAGAAGGAACCCAAACTGAGCCCAGCAGTCTCACTGAGCTGAAGAGACAGAGATTGGTGTTCAGGGAGGCCAAGGCAGCTATAATTTCCGAGGCAGACTACTAGAGAGGAGGGAGCTGCACAGAGAAAGAGTTCCAGAGATATGCAGAACGGTCCCCTTAAGTCTTTGGCTGAGTATTGATCTGCACAGATGTGAGAGGAAAATACCCAGGGCCAGGGAAAGAAACATGAAAAAACAGTACATAGAATAATTCCTGGAGCTTACGTAAGGCTGGTAACACTTCATGTCCTCACCAGCCAGAGTAGAAAAATCTCTAACACACGGATCATCTGGTGGAATCCTCAGAAGGATGGTACCTTAGTAGGCAGATAAAATTAACCCTAGACTAAAGGCCTGTCTTGACAAAGTTTAAAAGATAGCCTTGAAAGGATCAAACTAATTCTAAGTAACTTAACTGCATATCAGAAAAATAAATCCAACACTATTTAAAGTAATACAACAAAATCCAGCAACCAATAACAAAAATCTAACAATGTCTGGCATTCAATATAAAGTTACTAGGCATACAAAGAAGCAGGAAAATACCACCCCTAACCAGGAGAAAAGTCAATAGAAAGACATGAAGATGATGAAAATAGCAGACAAGGACATTAAAACAGCTATTATAAATATGTTCCACATGTTCAAGAAGGTAGAGAAAAACATGAGCATGACAGAAGATAAATGGAAAATATAAAAAAAGATTCAAATGGAGCTTCTAGAGATGAAAAATTACAACATCTGAAATGGAAATTACACCTGATGGATTAAAAGCAAATAAGACATTGCAGAAAAAAAAATGAGTAAATTTTAAAAAAAAGCAATAAATTTTTTTCAAAATTATATACAGAGAGAAAAAAGATAGAAAAATTAACAAGGGTTGTTAGATAATAAAACTGAATGAAAATTAAAGTAAAACATCAAAATTGTGGGAAGCAGCTAAAGCAATCCTTGGAGGGAAATTTAAAGTGTTGAATGTTTATATTACAAAAGGGGAAAGTCTCAAATTGAAAATCTAAGCTCCCACCTCAAGAAACCAGAAAAATAAGAATGAAATAAACCCAAAGTAAGCAGAAGGAAGGAAATAATAAACATAAGAGAAAAAATCTAATGAAATTGAAAACAAAAAACAATAGAGAAACAAAAATAAAAGCTAATTATTTGAAAAGATCAATAAAATTAATAAACCTGACAAATACTGATAAAGGAAGGAAGATAACACACAAATTACCAATATCAGAAATGAGAGAGACTATCAGTAGAAATGCCTCAGACATTAAAAGGAAGATAAGAGAATACTACAAACAACTCTATGCACATAAATTTGACAACTTAGATGTACAGTTATGCACTGCATAATGATGTTTTGCTCAACGATGGACCGCATATACAACAGTGGTCCCATAATATTAGTACTATATAGACTGGGTGTGTAGTAAGCTATACCATCTAGGTTTGTGTAAGTACACTCTATGATGTTCACACAACGACAAAATCGCCTAACGACACCTTTCTCAGAACGTATCCCCATTGTTAAGCAACCCAGGACTGTAACAGACTAATTTCTCAAAAACCACAAACTGAAAACTCATCTAAGCTGAAATAACATGAATATTCCTATAACTATTAAAGACATTGAAGTCATATTTTTAAAATTTTCCAAAAAAGAAATCTCTAGGCCCATATAATTTCACTGCTAAACATTTAAAGAATATATAACTTCAGTTCTACACAATCTCTATCAGAAAATAGTAGAGGGGCAAACACTTCCCAATGCATTTTATGAGGCCAGCATTACCCTGATGCCAAAACCAGACTAAAACAGTAAAAGAAAGGAAAACTACAGACCAATATTCTTCATGAACCTATTCTTCGAACCTAGAGGTAAAAATCCCCACCATGGTAGAAAAACATGGACTTTACAGATATACAGACCTGTGTTAGAGTTCAGAGTCTGCCATTTACTAGCTATGCTATCTTCACCAAGTTACTTAACCTCTCTGATCCTATTTCTCATCTGTAAAATGGAGATGACTATAACTAACTCCATAGCTCTGTCGTAAAGATTAAATGAGATAATATAAAATGTTTAACACAATTCCTGAAACACAGCAGCATTCAATAAATGTTGGATAGTATTTCTATTACTATTATCATTATTGTTGATGTTCCCACATATATAAAAATGGGAGATCCACTTAAATCAACTGAAACAGAGTGGACAGTAGTACATGCCTTCTGAAGCTGGACAGAGGCATATATCCAGAGTTATAAGGCAGAGGTAGTGTGCATTCCAGAGCCTGACCTATGCCAAGAGGTTAATAGGAGCAGAATGAAGGAGTGGAATTCCTCTCTCCAAGGACTGATAGGAACTAAAGGGGGAAGCATGGCTTCCCCACAGACATATGTACTCTGGTGAGGAGAAAAGTGTGAAATCCTGAGGGCTTTTGAAGTCAAATAACCCATGTGTCCTCAGACTCATGACAAGTAGATTGTGAATCAGTGGATCTGAGATGGAGAACAGATTCTTAACATTCTAAGCAAGCACTTGAGATGTTTCCAGTGCACATAGCTCATTGTTATGGGCTGAATTGTGGCCCCCTCAAAGGTCATATGTTGAAGCCCTAACCCCTAGCACCTCAGAATGTAACCGCATTTGGAGACAGGGCCTTTAAAGGAGTGATTAAGTTAAAATGAGGCCATTAGGGTGGACCCTAATCCAATCTGACTAGTGTCCTTACAAGAAGAGGAAATTTGGACACACAAAAAAGACACCAGGGATATGCACACACAGAGGAAAAGCCATACGAGGACACAGCAAAGAAGATGGCCATCTGCAAGCCTAGGAGAGAGGCCTCAGAAAAAAACAAACCTGCCAGCACCTTGATCTGGGACTTCTAGCCTCCAGAACTGTGAGAATATAAATTTCTATTGTTTAAGCCACTCGGTCTGTGGTATTTTTTTATAGCAGCCCTGGGAAACTAATATATTCATGAACCATACTTCTTAATTTAAAACAAAATACTAAAATCACAGGTTTCAAATTCAAAAAGTACAAAGGATTATATAAAGAAAAATCTCCTTCCCACCACCGCCCCCAGCCACTTATTCCCCTCCCTGAAGGCAAACAGTGTTATCAGTTCCTTGTGTATCCTTCCAGAGATGTTTTATGCATAAAAAAGCAAATACACATATTTGAGCAGAGTCATGGGCCACACTTTAGAAACCCTGCTGTAGGCAATGGGAGAGCTGTTAGGGTTTTTTGAACTGCAGAGTGACATGGTGATGGGATAGGCAAACCTGCTGGCAGGGAAAGATGACAGTGACAGTTTCCAGCTCAAGCATGTAATGGTTGGAAGGTTGCCAGGGAGCATAGTGAGGAGACCACAATTCATGTATGGATATCAAGGGCCTGAATAAGGGCGGTTGCTGGTGAGGCAAGAATGACAGAGATATATAGGAAAAATATATCCAAGGTCAAATGAGTAGGACTGAATTACTAAAATGATTTTGTTTATACCCCTTTAAATTTTAAAATTAATTGGCATGCTTGAAAAAAACCTATTCCCATTGGTTTCAATATGGCCAATGAGCCAGGGAAGAGTGGATTTTTTTTTTAGACTTATTTTGTATCTCCTAAAAGAAATATTTTCCACAGTAATCAGATTTCTGCTGCAATTATTATTTCCGAATGAAAAAAATAAAAAATCCTTCATGGGAAAAATCTTTATCTGCTTTAACCATGGAAAACAAAGAGAATGATAAGCCTTCTGTGGACAGGAACTCACTACCGGGCAGCTGAAGCAAGAGTTAAGTCAAAATTCGTATCATGGTGCATTTTGCTTAAAACTTGTTGGTGACTCTTGCTGCTCTGAAGATAAGATCCAGACTCCTTCCCACAGCTTCCAAGGCTGTGCAGTGGCTTTGTCAACCTTCCAGCCTCATTCCCAGCCACTCTCCTCCCTACTCTCTAAGCCACTTGACCTTCTGTCACGTTTTCAATGGTGCCAAACTCCTGCCTGTTTTGTGGTATTTGCACATGCCGTTCCCTCTGTCTGTAAAGCTCTACCTCCTCCTTTTTGCCTGACTAACTCCATTTACTCTTCGGGCCCCAATTTAGGTGTTAGCTACTTCCACAGGGAAATCTTCCCTGACCCCCTAGATTAGGAAAAATTTCTTTTCTTTTTGTTTTTTTTTTTAATTGAAATATATTTGAAATGTAAATTTGTGTAAATTTAAGGTGTATAGCATATTAATTTGATACATTTATATATTGTAATATGATTGCTATTGTAGCGATATTTAGCACCTCTGTCACATTTCATAATTATCCTTTTTTTAGTGGTTGGAATAATTAAGATCTAGTGCCTTAGCAAGTTTGATGATTATAACACAATATTGCTGTCTATATTCACTATACTGTGCATTAGATCTCTAGGATTTATTTACTACTCGTTGCAAGTTTGTGCCCTTAAACAACATCTATTCTGTCCCCCTACCCCCTAGCCCCTGGTAACCACCATTTTACTCTCTGTTTTCACTAGTTTGGCTTTTTTATCTTCCACATATGAGTGAGGTCATACAGTATTTGTCTCTCTCTGTCTGACATCTCACTTAACACAATGTGCTCATGGATAAAGAAGAAGTGGTATATATACACAATGGAATATTATTCAGCCATGAGAAAGAAGGACATCCTGCCATTTGCAACATGGATGAAACTTGAGGAAACATTTCTTTAGTGTTTGTTTTCTTAGCACCCTCTGATTTTCCCTCATACTATTTATTAATGTCTGGATCCCCCACTCAGCTGTAAGCTCCACGAGAATAGAGGCTATGTCTCCTTTGTTCACCACCGTATCCCCACTGCATGGTATAGTGTACACGCTCAATGAAAATTTCAGTTGACGGCAGAGATACAGTACAATATGCCCTAGGAGTGGTTTCCCCCATGAAAAGCCTGGTAAGAGGAATGACCCACCTCCTCTCATTTCTCCCTCTGCCATCTCAGCGGTTTTGTCCAAGCTCTCCATTCCTAACCTAACCCATTCTTCAACCCACTTCTATCCTTTAATTCTTGAATCACAACAGTCCTCTCCCCTCTCAGTCTAGCTTTTATTTTCCCAATTTTTATAGAAACTGGATATAGAAAAATATTTCACTTTCTTCTTAATGTCACTGTAAGATGAACGACAATGCCAGTTCCATGAAAAATAGTAACCAACTTACAGATTCAGTGTCAAGTTGATAATAAGGGCAGCCACTGCTCAGTTCCAGTCAGGCATTGAAATGAGGAAATGGGGGCCCTGTGTGCCAGATTCTGTTTTTTCAGAAGTCAGGAATCCATATTTTTGTATGAACCCTTCTATTTTTGAAATATTGGCAACTATTTTTTTAATGTGAATATGTGTTAGCTTAATGAAGCATATCTGTGGGCCAGAGGTGTCCCATAAACCACCACTTTGTGACCTCAAAATAGTAAACGTTTTAACTATAATGCAAGTCAGAATGAAAACAGTGGTATAATGGGAGGAACACAGAATGGAACAATCACAAAATGTGCATTGTCATATTAATGGATACATTTAAAAAAAAATAGGCCAGGTGACCCATTTGTGTAAGAGCATACCCAAAGCAGGATTCCTGTGACCCAACCTTTGTTCGGTCTCCCGAGTCACACAGCTGGTCCAGTTATGATCCATGACATGCTCTCTTGCCTATGTTTGCCACCTGGATCTTGGCAACGAAGAGAGGAAGTGAGGGAGGAATGATGATCAAAACAAATAAAACAGGCTTAGAAAGGAGCACAGTGTTCTTTCAGAAAAGCACTACAGGAAATGAGTTCAAGAAAAGTGATTCTTAGGCATCTGTATTCATTAAAAGTTCATTCCTCAGTGCACCTGTTGAGTTTAG
The DNA here is from genome assembly GCF_057802395.1 of Ceratotherium simum simum. Classification (NCBI taxonomy): domain Eukaryota; kingdom Metazoa; phylum Chordata; class Mammalia; order Perissodactyla; family Rhinocerotidae; genus Ceratotherium; species Ceratotherium simum. The sequence goes on from NC_141940.1 coordinate 29,134,080, forward strand.
CCATTTTGATTGTAATTTCTATATCACACTTTAAGATCCTCACTTTAGTCCCTTGCCTCATCTCTTCAGTCTCCTAATTAACCAGAACATTCTAACCTTGAATGTAAGGTTTACCACTTAACCCTACCTAACCTTGATATTCTAATTTTCTTCTAGTAAAAATAATCCTAAATGCCACTTAAATCTAACCACTTCCTAAAAGCTTATCTGGACTATTCCAACTCAACTTATTTCTCCAACCATCCTTCATCTTTTCCATTTCCCTAATCTGTGACCCTTTGTGAATACCTCTGTGTAGCTCCATAATTCATGAATTATTTTATTATTTACTTTAGGTAATTAGTTTCCTGGAATATAGCCATAGTCCACAAAACTAATATTCATAGCCCTCTTGGGACTACCTGAAATCCTAGATGACCATTTCTGAAGACAAGTTATATAAAGAGGTTTGAGGACATATGGGACATAAAGAGTCAGATGCAAGGATGTTCACTGAAGCATTGTTTGTAACAGAAAAAGACTAGATAAATCCCAAATGTCCATCACTTGGAGAATGGTTAAATGTACCAAGATACAAGCATACTGTGGAATATTATGAATGTTTCATGTACGAATGGACGCAGTTTGTCTTAGGTTGAGTTTGCTAGAAGTAGGACCTGAGACAAGAATTTTTGTGCACATGATTTATTGGGGAGGTGCTCTCGGGAGAACGGAGTAAGGCAAGCAGTATAGGGCCAGGGGGAAATGCTAAGCAAGAATTTGGTCTTAGCTGGAGACTAGCCTCAGTCTGATCCCACAGAGATCCTCTGGAGTATACACTGCACTACAGAGTATTCCCCACCCCCCCACCTTGAGTAAAAAGCCTTTTGTACTCCCATGCCCATCAGTCTATCAGTTCTCACAATGTTTGAGTTTCCTTTCTCCAGTGGACAGTTAACCAAGTAAATGGCCATGGGTCCCTCTGGCAAATGACTGAAGGAATCATTACTACATATACTTGCAGTATATGTATTGTGGTGGTATATACCTTACACTGGTATTGCAGGGTCCTTCCTCCCTGGGGACTTGGACCCCCTTTAGTCCATGGGTTCCAGGTCTGAAAACTGGCTCATGTCCAGAAACTCAGCAAGAGATCATGACTTTGTATTGGAGCAACTGCTCTCAGCCTCCTGATCATTCAAGCTTGATTGCTTTCGACTTTGCAGATTGAGCAGTGTCCTTATTGTCTGCCCCTCTATTTTGCCCCTAAGGATACATATTCTACTACCCCCATAACTCCCACTGGGTCAGGCCCCCTTGGCTGCCCCTCTGACCTAGCACCTTACTATGATTGTTGCATCCACCTGGCTTCTGGTAGTTGAGCATAACCACCTGGCCTCTATTACTTCGGTTTCCCCATCATCCTCATTGCTGGTTATGAGCCCAGCTCTGCGATTGCATCTCCAACTGTCCACCCTGGCCTGCATGTGGCCTGCACATGAACTTCTTAGTGATGCTGGTCCCCCTCTCCCCAGCACATTCTTCATGGCCTTGGTAAACAGTGTGTCCCCTGAGCCCTTCTGTGCAACATAATCCTCCAGTGGATCTTCTGGCCTGATATAACATATCTACTCCAGCACGCCCACCTCCCTGAGCCTTCTAATCCAGTCTGTCATGGCAATTCATGCATTTGTACCCCACTTAGTGTCAGCCATCATGTTTTCCATGCTTCTAGGATCCATCCTAGCAGTGCGTTTGCACTATCTTCCAAGATCCTTGCTAGGGTGTTAAATCTTGTATCCCAGGAGAGTACTCCTATATTTACAGGTTCAGGGAAATCTGGGAATTCAAGGTTTCCAGGGCCCAGAAGTCCCTATCTCATATGTCAGAGTCTCATTCTTTCCCAACCAGAGCCTTGACCTTGGCATAGCAGACCTGCCTTAGTTGGGATTGTAACCACCTGTGGAGATTGACTACTCCTATGATTAAGTTCTGGCCCGGTCCTTCGCTTTATCCATCATCCTGCTGCAGGAGGTGAGAGCCTCTTATATGCTTCCTAGGAAGTTCTGTGGCTTTCACACTTTTTTTTTTCATCTATGCTCTTGGTCACCTGGAATAAAGTGACTATTAAAGGCAAGGAATTGGGAGACTGAACGGTTGCTGCCTTAGAACAGCATAATAGGCATGAAAAATCCAAGAGCTTTAGGGCGAGTCGACTACAGTCAGCCCTCCATATCCGCGGGTTCCACATCCGTGGTCGGTTGACTCCGCAGATGCACAACCCGCGGATACGGAGGGCCAACAAAGGGACTTGAACATCCGCGGATTTGGGTATCCGCGGGGGGTCCTGGAACCAATCCTCAGTGGATACCGAGGGACAACTGTATTTCTAAATGTGCTGAAGCTTTTTTATAATTGAGGTATAATTGACATACATTATATTAGTTTCAGGTGCACAACACAATGATTTGACATTTGTATACACTGCGAAGAGATCACCACAATAAGTCCAGCTAACACCACTTAATTTTAAATTGCCAACTAATCACTTTCAGCTTTTTGTTATCTTTTCCCAGAGTGTCAATAAAACTTAGGAAAGGCCACCACATTTCACTCTTTTAAAGATTACTATTCTCACCATATTTCTCAAATGTCTGGTATATCCCAATAGCTGTTGTATTCCCTTCCATCAATGAAAGTTCTAACTATACTGCTACCTTGTGTCAGGGAATATCCATGCTCCACCTACCACCAGTAATGAGGTCCTCAGTGCCAGCCTGGTAGTGAGTGATCCAGGTCCAAAATCCCATCATAACACCTGCTTCCTCAGACCACTCCTGGCACCAACTGTCACAGAGTCTGGGTTCCCCAGGAAATAGACTGAGATGGAGACCAGTGTGTAGGATATTTATTAGGGAGTGCCCTTGGGATCAACACTTGTGGAAAGGAGGTGACGCAAACAGCATTGGGCAGAGGGAGAAGTGAAACTATGATGCAGTCCCAATGAAGGCCTCAGCCAACCCCGAGGTAGGCTCTGGAACTAGAATGACTGACTGTCCCAAATTGGGTTAAGAGGGCTAAGCCTTTATACTCCTGCATTGATTAGTCGTTGGATGTGGACTTCCCTTGGAAAGAGGCATGATCTTGGGTGAGGCAGTTTTCTTTAGCAGAGGCAATCCCTAAAGAGGGCTGACACCTGAGGCTATCTTCTAGATGTGCTCCCAGTAGCTGGAGAAATAATGTCTTCATTGCTGACAGGAGATCTGGGCGGCACATCACAGCATTCACCACATGTATTGATGGCCATACCATGTGAATACAAACTTTCTGATCTGCCTTCTAATGGATATGGAAAATCACTAGATGAATAGCCATACACACATGGCTGTGTTAATCTGCTCTAGTGAAGACACCACATCTGACACAGCAATTGGAATTGGAACTACTGCGTAGTAAAATTTCATTTTGTCACCTGCCATGAATCATCTGTTTTTTTCAGGGCCACACTAGTGAATTAAATAGTTATCTGATGGGGACTGCATTGTATAAGTCTTTGAGAACACTAAATTCTGCAACGCTCCCTGGGACGCAATATGGTTTTTAAATTTTATTTATTTACTTACTTACTATCATGGTAGGTGGGAGTGAGGAGTTTTTGAAGCTTCTATTTTGCCTTTCCTACTACAATAGCTCTTACTCTACTGGTCAAGGAACCAATGTGAGGGTTCTGCCAATGGCTAAGTTTTTCTAATCAAGTTATAGAGCCTGGAACCAGGAAAATGACCATCAGGTAGGTCCATAGACCCAGCAGACCCACGGTGGCCTATTCCTGGGCCAGGACTCCATTAGTTACCTGACCTCCATATGGTCCTTCTTGAACAGAGGGGACTGGGTTTCTCCACTGTAAAGTTACTATTTTTCCCCTTGTAATTAATAAATATCTTGGGGGAGATACTTGGATACTATACAAATATCCTATTTCTTCTCAAACTTTCACCCACTGATTTTAGCATGCATCTTCTCCACAATTGTTATTGCGGTATTTGTCTAATGGTGATTTTGTATTTTTCTCATTTTTTCTACATTTCTTAACTGGAATTCATCTGTAAGTAAGGCCTGTCCCTTCTCCCCAAATGTTTAGGTGATTTCTAAGCTCACATAGAGCTGAAATTTTAAAGTTCACTGTATTTATCACAATTTTTAATAATTTTGTTTTTCAGTCTAATTGGTATGGGTCTGTCCCTACCATCAAGTGGTCAAGCAGTCCTTGAGAAGGAGTGCATTGGTAGCTACTAGGTTGGCTTACAACACTTCCATAGATTCAGCCAATAAGAAGACAATGAGCCCAAATGGATACAGTTTTTACTCACACAGGCAGCAAAAGCAAGATCATCATGGAGTCAGCACCCCATGTCCCTAGTCCCACAGGATGACATTGAATTGGAGGGGCCAGATGACTGATGACATGAGCAGTGGGTCACTCTGTTGTGGAGGAACCAACTCTAAACTACAGCCAAGCAATTTATACTGCAGCTATACTGCAGGGGAGTGTGTGTGTGATGGTGGAAAGCCATATGCCTCACCAGGACCAGGGAGGCAGATGAGAAACTGCCTCATGGAAGCCTCCCTCAAGATAGGGAGGTAGATGAGAAATGGTCCTGTAATAGCTCCTCACAATATTGCTTATCTTGCCATGTTCCAGAGAGGATTACAGGGCATTCCTCCAAGACTTGAGTCAGACCATGGTTGAGCCTTGGCTATGTGGAGATGTTCAAGGTCACCAAGACACTGTAGCTGAACCACTCCCCTATACCCACAACTATAATGAAAGTTCCATGAGTCTAAAGTCTGTATCTGGCTTGTTCACTGCTGTATCTCCACTACCTAGATTAGTGCCTACCACATAGTAGATGCTCAGTAAATACTGGATGGATGGATGGATGGATGGATGGATGAATAGGGGCTTATAATGTCCGCTCTTATGGAGTGAGAATGAGGTGTCTGCCATCCCTCTCTCTATCTCAACATGGGATCCATGTCCTTCTCTTTCCTGTTTCTTCTTTAGCTCCAATGATTTACCTCTGTCACTGCTGTTCACTTTGCATGCACTACCAAAATCGAATTCAACAATGACATTTCTAAGGTTTTTCTTTATTCCTCTTCCCTCTTCCTCATTGAATGCTCTTGATGTTTGCCAGGACCAGTCTCTGACAAAGTCGACTGACTCTGTTAGAATGTTGGGTCACTGACCTTTCTGCTAGAGCAGTGTGGTTCTCAAACCTAGCTGCACCTTAGAATTAGCTTTAAAAAAGAAGAAAAAAAAACTTTCCTGGGATCCACCCCCTGAAACTCTGATTTAATTACTCTCTTGTGGGGCCAGGACATGGGTAATTTTTGTAACTCCTTAGGTTATGTTAATGTACAGCCAGGGCTGAGAACCACTGCATTAGTAGAGTACAGGCTTGTAACCTACACCAAGTGATTTTTGGTGCACTTGCTCTTGAGACCTTAAATATTTTATCAGGAAACAAAATATTTCATTCCACAAAGACAGAGAACAATCAAATGCAAATGGCCCCAGGAGAGGAATTAGAGTGACCTAAAGACAGTAGTAGTCGGGCTGGCCCCGTGGATTAGCGGTTAAGTGCACGCGCTCCGCTACTGGCGGTCCGGGTTCGGATCCCGGGCGCACACCGACACACCGCTTCTCCGGCCATGCTGAGGCCGCGTCCCACATACAGCAACTAGAAGGATGTGCAACTATGACATACAACTATCTACTGGGGCTTTGGGGGGAAAAAAAAGGAGGATTGGCAATAGATGTTAGCTCAGAGCCGGTCTTCCTCACAAAAAAAAAAAAAAAAAAGACAGTAGTCGTTGAGCACTGGATTCCAAAGTTAGATGACCTGGGTTGGAGTAGAGACTCTGCCACTTACCAGGCCAGGTGATATTGAGCAACTAACTTAACTTCTCTAACATATGAAAGCACCTATCAGTATGCCTGGAATGCAACAGGTGCCTCAGTATATGTTTATTAACTCTCAATATGAATCTCTGACCTTCATCTGTGAATTGAGGTTACTAATGCCTGCCTACCTCTTAAGGTTGCTGTGAGACTGAAAATAGATACTGGCTGTAAAGGCACTTTATAACATATAGGTGCTACACAAACGGAAAGTATAAACATTAACTTTCTTTTTCGGAAATGTTAAACATACATATCATTTTTTAAATTTTTTTCTAAGGATCTTCACACCTGTGGTCTCACAGCGTCTCACAACAGCCCTGAAAGTAAATCAAGCAGTAAATTAACTGATAAAACTGAGACAAGAGAGGCTATGTGACTCGCACAAGGTTGCTCAGCAAAACTAAGACTGGGTCCTAGGACCATTAACTCAAAGGCAGAGATTCTCTTCACCAGATGACTGTCATAAAAGGTCTATTAATAGATCCCCCTAAATAAGTAAGTTGGTCAACTGATCAGAGCTCTGGACTGTTGTACATGTTGGGACGGTTTCTTTTACTTGTCCCTTGCAAAGCAGGGATTGTACCTGAGGAAATCCAATCAATATTCCCCAGCTCTATATCCAGTCCTTAGGTACATGGTTAGTTTGGTTTTTGGTTTCCCTCCACCTCTGCTTTCTCTTATAAAACATTTCAGTAGCCATGCCATTGGTACATTGAGCAAAAGAAAAAGAAACCTTTGTTTCTTACCATGTGCCAGTTTTCTCTTTTCAACACTAAAACACGTAGTGAAAATGACAACACTAAAGACAGCCACCAGATGGCAGAGTTTACCATTTCATTTTCTTCTTGCTTACATCATTTATTCATTCATTCATTCAAGAGTTATTCTTTGAGTGTCTACTATGTGTCTCGTGCTTTTCTAGGAATCAAAAGAATTACAAAAGAGGCACACTGTGTGATATGGTTCCTGCCTTTGATGAGCTTGTGGGGAAGGCAGTCTATGGGGAAGAGAAAACACACCTGAGGACATTTAAATGAAAATACACGTCCATGTGTGATGACGGGCCAAGTGAGTGATACAGACTTTACAATGAGTCAGCATGGAGGGGGTGAGAACTGAGCTGGGGCTTGAAGGACGAGTAAAAGAGATAGGTTGGAAAGAAGGAATAAATCCCAGGCAAAGGGACCAGTGTAGGTCATGCAACTCAGGTAGAAATGAGCAAAACATGTGCCCAGGTCAGTGATGAAACTAACCTGGTTATAACAAACGGATATTGGATAAACAAGATTGAAATAAATTAGATCTCCATTGATTTTGCTAGAATGATGCCCACCATAAAAGCTGAAGTTATCTATTAAGTCTGCCAATAACTATAGCCTTTGGGCAGGCAATTTGGTATAGCTTCAGTTTCATCTTTAGTAAAATGTGCAGGTTGGACAAGATGACCTCTAATAGTCCTTCCAAATCTTATAAAAGAAATAGAGAAAGATGGAGGCAGGCAAGCAGAGAAGTAAGAAGGGAAGGAGGAAGGAAGGAAGGAAGAGGAGGGGAAGGGAGGAGAAAGAAAACTGATTCTAATTTCTCTAGCAATTGCTTCATGGCCTTTGACATGTTTCGGTTGCAAACATGAACAGTGACAGTCTAGCACAGTGGTTAGAGCTCGGGCTGTACTGTTAGCTAGACTTAGTTCAAGTCTTGGATCAGTCACTTACTGTTTAACAGCAGGCAAGTTAACTTAGCCTCTACAAGCTTCCCTCATTCGTTCAACAAATACGTATGTAACACCTTACTATATGCTAAGGCCTATGCTAGTCATTGGGAATGGGGGATAAACAAGACAGACAAGATCCCTTCTACAGAGCTAACAGTTTTATAGGGGAGATTGTCCAAAAATAATCACACAAGAAACTATATACAGGCATATCTCGTTTATTTTGCTTCACTTTATTGCCTTCACAGATAATTGCATTTTTTACAAGACCTTCCACCAGCAAAAAGATTACAACTCGCTGAAGGCTCAGATGATGGCTAGCATTTTTTAGCAATAAAGTATTTTTTGATTAAGGCTTTTACATTGGGCTTTTTTAGATATAATGCTATTGCACACTTAGACTACAGTCTTGTGTAAACATTACTTTTATATGTACTGGGAAACCAAAAAATTCACTTGACTCGCTTTATTGCAATATTTGCTTTATTGCAGTGGTCTGGAACCGAATCCAAAATATCTCTGAGGTATGCCTGTACAACTGTAATAAGTGCAGAAGTGCAGAGTGCTATGGGAGCAGATAACCTGAAGGCCCAGCCCTGTCTGGTAGGTCAGAAAAGGTTTTCCTAAGGAAGCATGAGCCAGGCAAAGAAGAGGAGAAAAGCATTTCAGGTCAGGTGGACAGCATGTGAAAGGACTCTAAGACTAGATGGAGCTTGGCATAGCAAGGAACTAACAGGCCACTGTAGCTAGATCACAGAGAACTAGGGGGATCATGGCAGAAGGGAGACCAGGATGTGTAAGTCAACAGAGCCTAGGTTATATAGTGCACCGCCCTATGAAACCTGTTAGACTTTACGCTAAATCAATGGGAAGTATCAGTTTCCTTATTTGCAATAGAGGGAAAAAGTAACCCCTCCCTTGAAGGGTGGCTGTGAACATTAGAAGACACCACTGCCCTCTCCCACCCAGCGCCTCCTTTATTGAATCTATCACCAAGTTCTATCAGCACCACCTCTAAAACATTTGTCACCTCCAAAATTCATTTACATCTCCACTGCCACCACCCTGGGTTTCAGTCACTATCTCTAGCCTGGACTATTGCTAACTGGTCCCCTGACTTCCATTGTTGCTCCCCTCTAATCCATTATCCCTCCAGCAACTCGAGTGATCTTACTAAAATGTAAATCTGATCATGGCACACCTTTGCTTAAAACCTTTCAGTGACTTCTCACTGCTCTTAGGATAGAGACCAAATCCTTAAGACATACGCTAATGCTGTCCCCCTCCCTGAGATGTGCATTTCAGCTCCCGACTCCCACCCCTGACTCATCTAGTTCCTTCCAACTCACCCTTACCTCTCTGCTTCAGGGAGGCCTTCCCTGATCCCAGCCCACCATCTACTTAGGGTTCTTTTGTTATTTGCCAACAGAGAACCACGTTCTTTCGCTTCTGATCACTTACCTCTGTAACTACATAGCCATCAGTGTGACTGTTTAATGTCTGTTTCTGCCACTAAACTATAAGCACCAAGAAATCAAGGAACACGTATTTTTTGCTTACTTTTATATCCCCAGAACTCTGCCCAAAGCTTGACATATAGGAAGCACTGAATGAATATTTGTTGACTGAATGAGGGAGATGTTAGCTACTGCTACAGATGAAAATAACAATAATAGTAATAATTAATATTACTACTTATTAATTTATTAAATTATTATTATTATTAATGTGCTTTTTCATTGACAGTTCTCCCTCCAGGAAGCAGCTTTAAGCAAAATGGTGGCACAGACCACATTGTTGGTCAGTAAATACCCTACCACCTTTTTTCAGAGCCCCTATATCTATATTTAGATCAATTATTATTATCTAACTATAGCAACACCAGGCATGATGATGAGACTCTGAAGTCAGACTAGATCTAATTCCTCAGTCTGCTACTATCTTTGTGACTTTGAACAAGTTAGCCTTTCTGGGACAGTTTGTTCTCAGACTCGTGAGACTTTAATGAGATCATGTATGAAAAGTGCTTAGTACAGTGTCTGGAATATAATATGCACTCAATAATATTATTGTTACATCTTACAGATTGTTGATTAATCTGAACAAGGACCTATTAAAATGTACAGTGAAACCAGACTATGAAAGGGCCTATGACAGTGTGCTGTCTCAGCCTGCAGGGGAAAAAACTCCCTCATGATATATGATCATGATTGAATCTTCCTGTAGTCTTGAGAACTAAAGAAGATTTTCAAGGAGGCAAGAAAGGCTACAGAAAGCTGAGTCAGGGGCCTCTGAGAATTAAAATGTACTGTTTACCTTACGTGCTTGTAACATCATCTGGAATGCAACAACAGTGGAGGAGGCCCCAAAGGGTCGGCTTTCTAAATGGTAGCAAACCTCTGAGGGTACCAACATAAAATTTATACTTGAACTCATCTATCCTTCTTTGGACCTATGTTTCCCCGATTCTCCAAAACTGATTACCTTGAGGAAACTGAATTAATTGCCCATGTCCTCTGTTTGGGGGACTTAGCTAACAGCCCATTTTCCTCCACTCAAACGTTATCTGATGTGCTTAAGCCATTGCTGCTCCTTTAGATAGATACCTGTTAAAAAGAGATCTCTGGGGTGGCCTTCCCAGTGGCGTAGTGGTTAAGTTCGCATGCTCTGCTTCAGCGGCCCAGGTTCACAGGTTCAGATCCCGCACACGGACCTACGCACCGCTCATCAAGCCATGCTCTGGTGGCGTCCCACATACAAAATAGAGGAGGATGGGCACAGATGTTAGCTCAGGGCCAATCTTCCTCAGCAAAAAGAGGAACGATTGGCAACAGATGTTAGCTCAGGCCAAACTTCCTCACCAAAAAATAAAACAAAAAGACAGATCTCTGGGTAGGAAAAGCCTTGATGACCCAAGGGATTGAATCTCAGATGGTGGAATCTAAGAAAATAAGACACGCAATGCAGGAAATAGATTCAGGAAGAGCACATCACCCTGTATGCTTTAAATCAGGCAGTGGTTAGGAGCAGGTGTTTGGAATCAGATAAATGGGATTTCAAATCCAATTTCAAATCCTTGATCTGCAACATACTAACTAGATGATACAGGTAAGTTCATTAAGTCCATTTCCTCAACTGTAAAATGGGAATAATAAGGATCTATCTTACCAGGTTGTTGGAAAGATTAAATGAGATGACATAAAGTCACCCAAGAAGAGTCTGGTATAATTTTTTGAGTTTCCACAGATTTTTATTACTTAATCACATCTGGTGATTAAATAGAGCTGGCTGTGGCCTGTTCTTTTCTGAAACCATGGTGGGCTCCTCCCAGAGAGCCCTGGGGCCTATGTGGTCATCCACCCTGTTTGTATTTAAGGCAGAGGGTAGAAGGAGCAGCAATGATGGAAAGCCCAGACCTCTGGCCACTGGTCCCACTTGACTAGTAATAGCCACATGCAAGACACAAAGGGGGAAACTTAGAAAGACAGATGAAACCTGTATCCCTCCAAATAAAAAATAAAAGCACAACTCAGTATAATTATGCCCAGACTTTTACTGGGAGAAGTTTGCACACTAATGTTTTACATATAGGCCACCAGGTCAATTAACAACCTGAGTACTTAAAGGAGGGGGATAGCGGGAAGCGGGTATAGCAGGCAAGAGCTATCCTCTCTCCCACCCTCCCAACAACTACCCTGATGCCCCAGACACTGCCTCCCTTCCCAGAAAACCTCCGTTTTTCAGATCCCTTCAGTCTGCTCCCAGAAACCTCAGATGGTTTCTGCTTCCCACTTTAGAGCCTCCAGACTTTTCCCAAGTCCTTCCTCTTTATTAAAATGTCCCTGTCCCATTCCCTGAAGGCCTTAGTCTTTACTAGACGTCAGTGGTATAATTTGAGGTGAAAGCACACTAATATTTTGATGATTTTGTTTCCCACCAGCCCCAGATAAGAGTTTCAAGGAATGCATTATGAAGGATATTAAATCAGCAAATATTTTTGAGGGCCTAGTGTGTACCCAGCATTGTGCTAGATCCTATAACACTGTACCAAGAAACAGAAGAATTGCCACAGTGGGTCCATCCAGCCTACTACCCACTTGCTAACATCAGCAACATAGAATGTGCTCTGGAGAAAACAGAGGTGGAACGTTCATAGAAACTTTCTGGCAGGCAATTTAGCTAAATGTAGCAAAAGCTTTAAAAATTTACATAATCTTTGACCCAGTAATTTTGCTCCTAAGAATTTATACTAAGGAAGTAATCAGAGGTATATACAAAGATGCAAAGGCAATGATGTGTACTGCAGCATTATTTATAATACTAAAAACTTGAAAACAATCTAAATATCCAAAATAGAGGATTAGGTAAATAATACATTCCGCATCCAAATGATGGAATACTGTACACACATTAAAGTCATATTAATATAAGACTCTTCAAAGGCAGAAAAAATCTATTTATTGCTAAGTGTGAAATTTTTGTTTTAATTTTAAACACAGAAAAAAGTTTGAAAAGATACGTGCTAAATGTTGAAAGGAAATAGTATCTCAAAATGATAGGATTATTAATGAACTTTTTTGAGTACATGTTCTAAATTTCCACAAGAAACATTCTCTTTTAATTGAAAAAAACAATGAAACGTCTATTTTTTTAAATTTAGTATTCCCTGAGGACTGTTTGTCCTCTTATAACATCAAAGAATAACTATATTCCCAGCTTCTCCTAATGTAGCCACTTATGGTTTTGTATTTATAAATGTGTCTAACATTTGTAATCCTTTTGATTTCTGGTTAGTAGTTTCTTGAACTATTATTTTTTTGAAATAATTGTACATTCAAAGAAAGTTGCAAGAAATATATAGGGAAGTCCTATGCACTCTTTCCTCAGTATCCCCCAATGTCAGCATTTTATACAACTATAGTGCAATATCAAAACCAAAAGATTGACATTGGTACAATCCACAGTGCTTATTCAGATTTCACCAGTTATACATGTACTCATTTGTGTCTGGGTGTGTGTGGGGGTGGGTGTTTAGTTCTATATAATTTTATCACGTGGATAGCTTTGCATCACGACCACCACAATCAAGACATAGAACATTTCCATCACCACAGGATCCCTCATGTTGCCCTTTCATAGCCTACCTCCCTCTCCAATTCCCTAACCCCCAGCAACCACTAAACATTCTTCCATCTCTTAATTTTGTCATTTCAAGAATGTTATATATATGGAATCACGCAGTACATAACCTTTTGTGCACGCAGTACATAACCTTTTGTGATCAGCCTTTTCCACTGAGCATAACTGTCTGGAGATTCATCCAGGTTGTCACATGTATCAATAGTTAATTACTTTTTCTTGCTAAGTAGTATTCCAAGGTATGGATGTACTAGTTTGTCTAACCATTCGTCTGCTGAAGGACATCTGGACTGTTTCCAGTTTCGGGCTATTACAAATAAAATTTCTATAGACAGTCACGTACATTTTACTATTTTTTTAAATTCTCAATTTATGCCACCCAAGAACCCTCTTCCTCCTATATACTAGGACTTGTTGAACAAATCCATGTTTACCTTACCCATACTGGCACAGTTTTATGAGAAACAAGCTAGATTAAGAAAAGAACATGGAGTGCTTGCTTCGGCAGCACATATACTAAAATTGGAACGAAACAGAGAAGATTAGCACGGCCCCTCCACAAGGATGACACGTGAATTCGTGAAGCACTCTATATTTTTGAAAAATATGTTCTCAGGAAGGATCTGATAACTCATTCTCTCTCAGGTATAAGTGACTAATAAAATAAAGAAAGAAAAGAACATGAAGCTACACCATATTTTCTCACTGGATTATACTTTTAAATTTCTCTCTCTCTGCCCCTCAACTATGAACTAAATGGAGGCAGGGACCATGATTGAATTGCCTCTACTCCTAGGGTAGGGCACAGGACCTAGCATAGAGTAGGTGTTTAGAAAATGTTAGGATCTCGAGGGATGGGTGGGGCCCAGGGATAATGTTTTATAACAAACTCCATAGATTATAATAGGCAGTCAGGGTTAAGAACTACTATTTAGCTGAATAAACGAATACGTAAAGGGGAAGAAGGAAAGCTCATGATAGGAGAGGGAAGGCTGAGGGCAGGGGGGATCTCAATGTTCTATTCTCTCTCTCTACCTTAGACAGAGAGTGCTGTGTCCAGATTCACCTCTAGACTGCCTGGTAGGGAACCAGTCATTTCCTGTGCCATGTTTGAGAAGTGCTATTGTTGAATCCTATGACTGACTGGGGCAAAGAAAAGACAGCTTTCATCCGTCCTGTGGGGTTTTACCTATTTGAAAGGCTTCCCTACACATCTTTGGAGCCCCAGACACCCTCAAGAGTTTGATGGAAAAAGCATTTGGTGATATGAATTACCTAAAGGTGCTTCTTCGTTTAGATGGCATAATTATGTTTGGCAGAGCTTTGGAGGAAAGGAACAATGGCTCCTTATATTACTGGATCACTTGGGAAACAGCCTAAAACTGTCCCTTGACAAATGCCAGTCCTGCCAGACCTCAATAAAATATGTTGGACATATAAAATCACCACAGGGGCTGGGCACAGACTCTAGAAAGATCACTGAATGGCCAGGGCCCAATATTTAAAAACATTTGGGGGATTCAGCAGCCACTACAGGAGCTAGTTGAAGGACTGTTCAAAGATTGCAAAATACCTCAAGTGACTCAGAGTGATCAGGTCAGAATTGGAGCACACATTGGAAAGGGCTGTGCAAAGGGCTGAGGAGTTGAAGAAGAAAAGAACGCAGGTACAAAATACCAGGGTCTGGCAGTCAGGAAGACTTGTGCTGGGGCACAACTATGTTGCATATCAAAATAAAGCTGCCCTTGCTAGAAGACCCCCAAAAGCAAACAAACAAAGGAGTTTTCACCAGGGCAAACTTCCCTCACATGCCCTGCCTCTTACTTGAACTTTGGGAGATTGGCAAGCTGCCTGGCTCAGGGTTCTGTTTTAGCATGCACTGCCCACCACCACCAAGCCCTTTTAAAAGTTGATGCCAGTTTTGAGGACTTGAGATCTGTGCTATGTCAAAAAGACACAGAGGCGAAGATAACTATTGCTTTTTGCCAAGTGGAGCCTGTCAGCTGGTGAGACTTGAGATCCAATTCAAAAATTTGAGTTTGTAGCACAAAGGGGACAACTATAGTCAACATCCTCAGGTACTTGGTGCCCCAGAAAGCAGGGGCTATAGGCCTGGGCTAATTGTTTGAGAAAAGAGCATCTCCTTTATGGTGGAAAGTTGAACTACTGGCTGAGTAGGGAGAGCGGAGAGGAAGGAGTAAAGGAAGTAGAGGCTCAGTCTCTGGAATTGAGAACACACCTACAAAATGCTTTCCCTAAGCTTGCCTGGAGTCAAGTAAGCTCTAACTCGAGAAGGTGAGCCCTGCCTCACATATTTTCACAAGCCATCAAAATCCTTGCTTCAGCCTCCACCCACCCTACTGAGAGGGGCACGTTGAAATCTCATATTAGAATGTGGAAAGACTCTGACCCAGAGGTCCCTGTTCTCCAAGCTGAGACATGAGGTGAGAACTGACATGATCCAGGTGTGTGCCCTGGGGGCTACCTTTCTCGAAGAAAAAAGAACTGTGGCAGCCCAAGTGCTGGCAACCATATTTCACATCAACTAAATAGTTGAAAAAGGCAGTAGCATTGCCAAAAGCAGGAGTGGTGAACGCAAGGAAGGAAGGGCAGGATTGCTTTAGTGTTGATGCAGTGGGCCCTCAGTGGCAACTGTGAGTATGTCCCTGAAGAAGAGGCCAGAAAGCTCCTTGACTGGTCACATTCAGGCCTCCCCTCTATCAGGAACACCACAATTGAGGAGTCACGATCAGAGGAGGAGATGAGAGTGGGCAAAGGCAATGATAGAACGCTGTCTAGGATTTGCAGAAGGAGGCATCTGGGGCACCTTGGTGTTGTGCCAAAATTTGAAGGACTTGACCCTCTGCCCACAACTGGATTGGAGAAGGCATTGTCTCCCCTCTTCTGTACTCATCTGGAGGTTGATGGAAGGAATGGATAAGGGGGTCTTCTTTGTAATGACTCCAGAGTTTTCTCCCCAGGCAGTTTATAACATAGTTGAGGCTTTAGACTCATTTAGACATTAATTCAAATCTTGGCTTTACCACTTATTAGCTGTGTGAGCCTGGGCAATTTAACTCACTTTTCTGAATCTTTGTATTCCCATCTGTAAAATGAAGATGATAATGCTTACATAATAGGGTCATTTTACACTTTAAATGAAATAATATATATCAATGCCTAACACCTAGTAAGCACTCAGTAGATTATTATTATTACTATAATGTGGGTTGATTACTATACATTTTCATCCAAAAGAAGTTTTGGATAGTGAAAAAAAATAACAAACTTTGAAGCCAGACAGACTCAGGGTTGGATCCTGGCTCTACCACTGTCTATGCTAGCTTAGGCAAGCCAGTGTCCTTATCTGTAACATGGGACACTCCAAATGACCATCAATATTTACTGCACAGGCAGTGGCAGATCCAAGTTTTGTGGAGCCTGAAGCTTATACCATTTGGGTTAAATAAGTTTTCTAAAAAGTGTAAAATTAGGTACAATCCTGAACACTTATTTAGAATAAGACAAGAAATTACAAATTTTAAAAACTGACAAATACCAAAAACATCACAAAATTTTAAAAAATAGTATAATATTTTTCATTAAATTAACTGACAAACTTCCTTGCTACCTTTTCTATATTTTTGGCCTGCATATCCTTTGATCACCTCTTCATCTGATACCACTTTTGTAGTATAATTTCTACAGAGAGAATAGAAAAACAATTTAGTCTTTCCCAAGAGTTGAGAAAGGTTTCTTTCAGCTTCACAACTCATCACTGATCAATGCCATATAAATTTTCTGGATTGTTGTCAAATTTGGGAAAACCTCTATAATTTCTTTTATATATGAGCTGTAAGATTTTAGGATATATCGAGTTTTTTACATACTGACTAATCTCATATAAGCTTTGGATTTACTACTTTAGAAGTGTTCCCACAAGTCATTCCTACACTGGTACAGCCAGCAATAACTTCACTATACACAGAAGTGATAGCAAACCACATAAATATATCCCGCTAACTCCAAAGAAATGTATCTGCAACTCAATTTCTCTTCGGTTGGATCCTCAATAAATAGCTCTGGTAAAGACAGAACTCTCCCTAGAAAAAGCATAAGATATGAAAAGGCAAAAGTGTTTTCTGGGTTGGGAGAAGATAGACAACACTCGTTTTTAATACATCTTGTGTCTTCACATGTAGATTCAAAGTTAATAAACGTACTCCCTTCCTATATACATTTAAATTATTCTAGTATTGTGAACTACACTGATAGAATTTGGAAAACCACGCCCAAGAAGAATAAAGCCTCAGAGGAAGCCTGGTGGAGCTCACCTAACACCAGAAAAGCTTCATCACAATTGAACTCTAAACCTGTTCGGTGGCAAAAGCCTTTCTAAAGGAAGACAGAAATTCTAAAGGAAAACATGGACAGATTTAACTGTATTAAACTTTAAAACCTCTGTGTGATTAAAGCAAACAAAATCAAACACCAAACAAAAAAACTAGAAAAAAAGTACTTGTTACTCATATCACAAAAGATTGATAGCCCCAATACAGAAATCAATTATAATTTTTAAAGCACGAGGAATCCAATAGGAGAACTGTCAAAGAACACAAACAGGCCATTCACAAAGGAAGAAATACAGAAGGCAAAAATTGAAGGAATTGGCAAGGATTTAGGGAAACCAAGCCCTCTCACCCCGCTGTTGGGAATGGAAATTAGTTCACCTTCATACAGGGCAATTTGACAATACTATAAAAATAACATTCACTAACATTTATAAGGAGATTGCTATTTGTTATGTACTCTGTGAAGTGCTTTACACTGATTGACTTAATCCTCATCAACTTTATTGATATTCAATGTGCATCATTTGTAATAATGAAAAACTCAAGACTCCCCAGATACCCAACAATAGAGTTTGATTAAATGGAACATGGAACCTCTATACAACAGGGTTGAAATGATCTATATTTACTAACATGGAAAATTTCCTAAAATATAGTAAAATTTTTAAACATCTACAGAAAAGAATGTACAATATACCATTTCCATAATATTAAAAATTGCATGAATATGTGTCTAGATGTGTATATGTATATAGAAAAATCTTTGGGATATATACCAAAATGATAACAGTGGTTGTTTCTAGGTGGTGAGATTTTAGATGATCTTGATTTTCTGCTCTATACCTTTCCATTACCGCTTTTGGAATTTTTGCTACCACTACTCCTGCTACCCAGGAGTAAGGTCAGCTTGATGGGCATACCACCTGTGCAGTCGCACAGAGTCCCACGCTTAGAAGAGCCCATGTTGGGTTTAATATTCTGTCGTCACTATTTTGAAATTCTGAATAATTCATGAACAAGGGGCCCCACATTTTCATTTTGCACTGGGTCCTGCCAATTATGTAGCCAGTCTTGTCAGGAGTATACCTGGCCTCTTCAGCTCTCATCCTGAAATGTGTTGCTCTGCAACCACCACCACTGTGAGAACTTGTTATTCTCATTCTCCTTCCTTCAAGTAGAATGGAAAACCTCTCAACAAGGAGGCTTTTGACTCCTTTTCTCCACTGTCAGCAGGCCTATCAACCCTCTCCCTGGAAGGGCAGGGAAAGCCTCTGAGGGCAGATTAGTTTTCCTCCTACTAGATTTTAGCTTACACTCTCTCCCAGCCCAACAGGATGGATTGTGGGTATCCATATTAGAGCATCTGCCCTACCTTCCAAAATGCTGATCCTAGCAGGAGAAAAACCTGTTGTTCTCCTTCAATCCACCATCAATCCCAGCCACTACTCTAGTATCAAATGCATATGTGTACAAATACATATGTGAATTATCTTTAGGTCATTCAATAATGAGCCTTCATGCGTAGGGGCTTGGCAAGCAAGGTCTTCATAATATCCCTAAGCAGTTTAGCTACATCTCAGAGCAACAGCTAAAGCCAATCTTCATAGCGACCAATGAACACACCCATGCCCATGGGACTTCCTTATAGCTTATTCCTATCAACTAAGCTTTTTATTTTCAGAGTTTCATGTAATCGACCACTTGGAGATTTCACTATGCATTCCTTCCTTCAGATCTTTTGTAAAGATTTATTTTTTTCAAAAACTAGCCCCCCCATCCCTAAGAAAGCAGGCTTTAGAAATGTCAAAAGAATGTCCTTAACTCCTTTATCTCTACCTCTGTTCCCTATTTCTACAGCAACATCTATTCAGAGGAAAGAGGGTCACAGTCCTATAGTGACTCAATTCCCTTAAAAACAGTGGTTGTGACATCTTGTCAAAAGCTTTTGGAGGTCAATTTATATTATACCCACTGAATGTCTCATCTGCATGCTATTTAATCCTTCAGACAAATCAAGTTAACTAGATAAGCATTATAGAAATCACCAACTTCCTCTAGGGAATTCTTTTTGTTCAAATATCCTCTATTAGTATTATTAGCTTTACTGACATGATAGTCAAACTCTCCAGTTCTTGAGTGACCTCCATTATCCCATAATTGCCACACAAAAAACTTTTAATTATGGATATTCTCAAACACACACAAAAGTACAGACAATAGTGCAATCAAGTTCCAGGTATCCATTACTCAGCTTCAGCAATTACATTCTGCCAATCTCAATCATTACTTTTTAATTTTATTCTTTGATTCACAGGAAATTTTGAGCATTAGATTCTAACTAGGAATACAGCCAAATTCATATTCTCACTTGAAATAAAGCTGTCACCTAAGTAGCAGTTATCTAGTTTGAATCTAAAAGCATCCCCATTCCCGGATTTTCCATCTCTAACCAACCTGCTCTCCAACTCCCTCTCCTCCAGCCCCTGAGCTGCAACTGGCATTTGTCCCAGCTAACTGGTCTAATCCTTTCAACTACGTAAATGTAAACAGGAGGACTTTGAGCATAGATTTGCTTAGCACACTGCAGAAAAGGCAAAATTGTCTTCTGACCGGTGTATCCCAGGGCAATTCTATTTCAATTCTTTGCCTTCTGGAGAAGTGAACACACAACAGCATTAGAACAAAATTTATTTTTTAGACCTTTTGTTCAAAGATCTGTTTAAAAGCATGCTCATGTCTATGCATGTGAAAGCGGATATTAGGCAAAGAAGGCAAGAGGAGCAAGGCTCAGAGGGAATAAGACTGAGGATGAAGTTATGGATCATGGGAAAGGAAGCAATAGTTCTAGGCTCCCTCTGGGAGACTTTATCTCCTTTAATCTCCCCAACAATTTCAAGTACAATCTAATTCCCATTTTACATATGAGGAAACTGAGGGAACTCAAACCTCAGAAGTCCTGTGGCTCAAAGCACCCGGTTTGTAAATGCTGGAGGAGGAATTGAATCTTATCTGTCTGACTCCAAAGCCTTGCTCTTTCTACCTAAGTGGTAGGGTCAGAAGCGCTGGGCTCTGGCACAGGAAATTGGCTGGGGTCCCCAGGACAATCCCTTCTGAGGCTTGAGCCTGCAAACAAATGCCACTTTGTAATGAGACTTTCTCTCTTTCTCACCAGATGGTCCCCTAAATTAGTTGAAGCCTGTGGGCCTTAAATATAAAACAGGCGCATGCATCTTGATTATAATACAGCAGTTTGGTTTTAGTTGCAAGTGTTATGCTTAAAATCTAAGAATGTGACTGACTTACAGCATTTTCTTTTTAAAGGATAAAAGGGTTCTTTCTGCTTGGTCAGCCCAGCCTCTGAATGCCTGGCTGCTCTCCATAACGGACAGAACTACGCCGAGCTAGGCCACAAAAGGCAAGTGTTCAATAGCCATTTCTCTGGGACAGCTCCAGGCCACAGAACCTTCGCCCAATCCATACTGCTGAGGTTGTCCCTCTGAGACCCACTGGAAGCAGTTCTAGCTGTTCCTCACTTGGCCAGACTAGGCAAAATGTATTTCCTCAAGCCCCCAGCTTGCTGGAATATCCACCCAGCTCCTTCTTTGCCATCAGCATTTACCCTACCCTGCCTGGATCTAGAAGCCGATCCCTCTGGGCTAGACATCCTCCTTTTTCTTCTCCACTGAGCTGGGGAGACAAGAGGCAGCTTTAAAACTTGCTTCTCTTTTACTAACACTTGGTATGTCTGTTTTATCTGTATGTAAAGGCTCCACTCATCTACAGCTAGGAAAAATCCTGCTCTTATATCTAACTTTGGAACTGAGAAATCAGTCTTTATTCAGACACACAAGCTTCCTCCACAAAGTATGGCAGTTGGGGTGGAGTGGAGGCAGCAGTAAAGTTGCAGGATCCAGGAGGGACAGGGAGGAAGGCAACGCTTAAAGGGAGTGAGGAACAGTCTCTTCAGGGAAGGGAGATGTCATTGGAGGATTAAGCAGGCAACAATAAGGAAGATGAATGCACAATGCAGCAGAAAGGGAGAGGGAATAACTACCAAGCACTATGCTAGATGCTTGATATATATCAAGTGAGGAGGGACTGGAAATGGGGAGAAATTTAGAAATGCAATTACAGTAGTTCAGGTAAGAAATGATGGACTTAACAGAGTGGTGGTGGTTTGAATGAAAAAGAAAGGATAGAAGCAAGATTCACTGTGAAGGGAGTCTCTGGCCTGACTTAGCAACTGATTGTGTATAGAGGTCAGGGAGAAGGAGGAAACCAAGAGAGCTCTGGGTTTTCATAAGTGACTGGGAGAAGATAAGGGGACGTTAATAAGAAAATTATTGTCAGGAGATGGATGTAGGTAAGGTTGATCAATTTGGTTTTGGACCTATTTAAGCTTTTAAAATTTTTATTATGCGAATTTCCTAACAGAGAAAAATAAAGAGAATCAGATATTGAAGCCCCATATACCCATTACCTAACTCAACAATTATAAACTCATGGCCAATCTTTTTTCAATACCCTTAACTATTCCTCCTCTCCCCAACTGGATTATTTTGAAGTAAATCCCAGGCACCATATGATAAAATCCATAAACACTTCAGTATATATTTCTAAAAGATATTCTTAACATAGCCACATACAATTATCTCACCTAAAAAAAAATAACATTAAGCCTTTAACGTCATCAAATACATAATGTCATCAGTAAGTATTCAAATTTCCTCAATCATCTCCTTGTTTGTTTATAGTTGATTGGTAAAAAGCAGGATCCAGATAAGCAGACCCATTGAATGTAAGAGTCTATCTGAAACAGGATGGAGATATCAAGCAGGCAATTGAAATTTTGGGTCCAAAGCTCAACAAAGAGGTAGAGGCCAGAAATACAGATTTGGAAATCATCTTCCCAGAGGGAGTGGTTGAAGCTATTTGAATAGATGAGGCTACTGAGTAGGTATCATAGGGGGAGAATATAGCAATAAAAATGGCCCAAGGATAGAACCTCGGGGAACAACTACATTCAGGAAGAGGAGAAAGAGACACCAAAGATGGGGATGGGGAGGGAATAGTTTAAGAAAGAAACAAGAAGTTGAAAGGTTGAAAAAGAAAACAAGATAGTGTTGTCACTGGAACCAAGAAATGAAAGCATTGCACAGAGGGAGGACCACACAATTTTGCTCACTTAATGTTTTCCATCAAAAGAGCCTTGGACTAGGACTCATTCCCTGCTCTATCGTGTGACTTTCTAGCTGTTACACTTTGAGAAAGTCACCTCTCTAAGCCCAAGATTCTTCAGATGTAAAAAATGAATAAGACCAGTCCTTCCAGTTAAAAGGCTGCTACGAGGATCAAATGAGAATGGATGCATGTGAAGAAGGCTTCTGTTAACTTGCAAAGCACTGGACAAATATGAGAGGCTGTTCATTCAATAAATCTTCATTGTTATTTTTATTAATAACGTGAAAATATAACTTAACTGTTGAACAGAGGATTTAAAGTTTTTAATATTGGAAAATCTTGAATTTGAAAGGCCATAATTCTTCAAGAGTCTCATTAGATATAATAGCTAGCTCTTATGAGCATCTACTGTGTGCTTGGCACTGTTCTAAATACTCCACATAACTTGACTCATTTGATCCTCAAAAAATCTTACGAGGGCCGGCCCCGTGGCTTAGCGGTTAAGTGCGCGCGCTCCGCTGCTGGTGGCCCGGGTTCGGATCCTGGGTGCGCACCGACACACTGCTTCTCTGGCCATGCTGAGGCCGCGTCCCACATACAGCAGCTAGAAGGATGTGCAGCTATGACATACAACTATCTACTGGGGCTTGGGGGGAAAAATAAATAAATTAATAAAATTATAAAAAAAAAATCTTACGAGATAGGTACTATTATTAGCCTTGTTTTACAGATGAGGAAGCTAAAGCTGAGAGAAGTGAACTAACTTGCCCCAGGTCACACAGCTAGGAAGTGACTGAGCCAGAGTTCAAACCAAGTCTTTCCTATGCCAGAGCCTGACCTCTTAATCACTACACCAAACTTCCTCTTAAAAATATGCCTTGGTTACCAGAGGGGAAGGGGGGAGCGAGAAGGGGTAATAGGGCACATGTGTACAGTGACAGATGGTAATTAGTCTTTGGGTGGTGAACATGATGTAGTCTACACAGAAATCGAAATATAATAATGTACACCTGAAATTTACATAATGTTATAAACCAGTTACCTCAATAAAAAAATATGCCTTGGAAAATTAGAAGATCACCATATTGCAACCCTAATGAATCACAGATCTAGGCATTGAGCATCAATGGCAGCTATCATCACAAAGAAAGACAATCAGACATTATGTGGCTCCCAAAGGAAGCACATGCCACCATCTATGAAGTAGTTTTGCCCTCCCCCCCCAAAAAAAATTGAAGCTGACTCAAAGCTTTTAGATTAGGGTTAGATTTGCCAGATAAAATTCAGGATGCCCAGTTAAAATTGAATTTCAGATAAACAATAATTTTTTTAGTGTAAACATGCTCCATGCAATATTCAGTATGTCCCATGCATTTTATTTGGGACATACTTATACTGAAAAAGTATTCACTGTTTATCTGAAATTCAGTTTTCACTGGGTGCCCAGTATTTTTACTTGCTAAATCTGGCACCCCTACTTTAGATCCAACTACTCATTTATAAGGAACACAAAGGACAGAGGAACATTAAAGGAACCAGGATGAGGCTGTGTGCACCAGACTGTGGTTAATGTACAAGATGAACAACCAGACTTCTTCAACAAAGAAATATCAAGGAGTGAGAAAGAGGAAACCTATAGACTAAAAAGAGACTTCAGAGACACAAAAACCAATCACAATGTGTAGACTATTTAGATTCTGATTCAGATTGTAAAAAAACATGACATTCGTGATATTATTGGTAATTTGAACACTGACTGGATGTTTGACTATATAAAGGAATTATTAATTTTTAGTTTTCTACGGTATGGTTTTTTTAAGAAGCCCTTATCTCTTACAGATACATATTGAAATGTTTATGGATGAAATTATATGATGTCCCAGAGATGCTTCACAATAATCTGGAAGGGAGGGGTATAGATGTGACAAGATTGGCTTTGAATTGATAATGTTGAAGCTTCCTAAAAAGCACATGTGACTCCATTATACTTTTCTATTTCTGTATATGTTTGAAATTCCCCCTAATAAAAAAAATTTTTTAAGAAACAATACCTAGCACGGTGTCTGACATACTGTAAACACAATACATATTTGTTGGCAGGCAAACGGGTTTGTTAATTTTAAAAAAAGAAAGCTCTCAGATAGCCATCAAATGGAAAAACATTTTTGAAATGAGAATGCAAGCATGACTATACCTGAAAACACAAATGAGATTCATTTAGGGACCAAAGTATACTCAAAAGGAAACAATAATGAATTTGCTCAGACAACGGAATATGTTTATTGAAGATGAAGAGTTGTGAAAGTCTGGGCATAAGAGGTACATATATTATAGGCACTTAATTTTGGTAAACACAGAAGACATTTTTAACCCTCCAAAAAGATGTTCTGCAGAAAACAATGCACCTTTGATTTTCTTCAATATTTATTATTCCAGTGAACTGTTGTGGAAAGCCATGTTAATTTCCCAAAAGCCTTTGGACAGATTTCGAAAATTTGAGTGCTCACATGCAAGTGAATCGCCAGTTACTAGAAATTAATGACTTCTCATGCTGAATAATGCATGCACTTGGCAGGAGGGCTTTACCAAACATGCAGTGCCGTCAGTTTTGAATGCAGTCTTGCCTTACCTGCTGGGTACACGAAGGCAACCAAATTCAAAAGCAACCCTCCCACACAAGGTGCAGATTAGTGTGTTTAGTGAAGTGTTTAGTGCAGGCTAATGAAATAAGCTCTCTATTTTATGTTTAATATTCCACTATATGGATGCACCATAATTAATTCAACCATTCTCTTACTGATGGATGTTTCCTACTTTTGCTATTATAAACAACAACACATTTGCCCTTACACACTTAGCCTTACATTCTTGTGCTTTAATTTCTGGGGGAGAGATTATAAGTAGAGGGCCAAAGAGTATAAATATTTTTAATTTTAACAGATACTATTTGTATGTATTTTTAAATTAGGGCTACAATGTGGAATGGTGTTTTAAAATGCAATCACCTAACTACAAGTCAATCATCTCACTAACATCACTTCAAATGCTAAGTATATTTAAGCTCTGCTTTAAGTAGAGAACTGGGTTCTTAAACAACCTCTCATGAACAGCACTTTTGGTGTTAAAAATCCTGTGTTTCATTCTGTTTCAGAGCATCCTGTATCAGGACTTCCAGTTTGGTACAACTTCCTGTACTAGAAAGAAGCATTTTAAATTGTCTCCTTGTCACTGTCTCTGAATTCTGGGTGCCATTTCTATCTATCCTTCCTTGGTCCCTTTTTGCAAAGAGAGACTGGTTCTCTGCACTCTTTAAAAGGTTATTTATTGGTATCTTTTCCTCTTATCCTTTTTGTCCCTCTAATTTTAAAGATCCCTTTATTTGTTGTTCTTCAAATTCAAAAGTAAGAAATGTTTGTTATAACCAGTGAAACAATGCACTATGAGGATGTACAAAGACAAAGCTAACCACCCACACCTCAACTTCCTGATGTAATCAATATGAACAACCTGCTGAGGAGCCTTCCACAACTCTCCTTGCTCATACAAACAGATCAAACATATGTGCACACATATAAAATTCTGTTTGTTTTCACCAAAGTGTAATCATACTATACACATTATTCTGCAACTTGTTTCACTTAACCATATATATGTACATATATATACATACATATATTTATATATATGTGACAATAGACAATATATATTATTTAACAAAATATACTGGAGATACTCTGCAGTCTTAAGCTTCTTTCCAGTTCTAAAATTCATTTTTGTATTCCTTTAGAGAACATATCACCATTATAATTATTTTTAATGAATTGTGAATGTCTTTCTTCCTTGCTAGACTGAGAGCTCCATGAAGGCAGGGGGCTAACTTTGTTCACCACTATATTTCCAGAAATTTAGGGTACTGCTGACAAGATAGTAATTGCCTAAAACCTATCTGTTCATTGTTTCAGTGCTTCCTGAAACCTTCAATCTATTTAAACTGGGTCATTGCCAATACTACCCAAATATACGTGTTTTTAGGAACTCAGGCCTAAGTCACCACTCAATGTTATTCGGATGGAACCTAGTGACAGTACATTTTAAATATTTGTAAGAATTTTTGCTTTTTAGCAAAAACCCCTCTCTGCCACAAAAATGAATTTTAAAAGACAGATCACATGTTTAGCGGAACGAGAGCTCTGTACTTATAATTAGGAGACCTAGATTCCAGTCCCACCTCTGCTGTTAATTACCGTGTGGCCTTCAGAAAGCTCCTTATCCTATCTGGTCCTGGTTCCTCATCTGTAGCTCTAACATTCATTAATTCCACAATATGTATTGTTTACGGCGCACTGGCACTAGGCTAAGTGCTAGTGATACAGGAGTGAATAATAATAACAACCAACAGTTAATGAATGCTTACTCTACACTTGGTCTTTTGCTAATAGAGTCATATGCACTATCTCATTTAATCTTCCATGAGATAGCACTACCGTGTTATTTTCCGTACTTTACAAAGGAGGGAACTGAGGCATAGCGAGGTGAAGTAACTTTCCCAGCATACCGAAGGAGGCGGTGAAGACAGGATTGGATTCCAGACAGTGGGGCTTCAGATGCCATTCCAGTAACCATAGCGAATCCTTGCCCTCATAATTCGATGACTATTTCAGTGGCTTGCATTTTGGCCCCAGCCCAGGAGTACTGGGTGGAGCACCCTCTTGTCAATATGAGGGTGCAATAATGCAGGAGTATGTTAGAGAAACCATGGAAACATCTGACACAAACGCTGCAAAGAGCAACTCGCTACCTCGCTCTCGCAGTCCCACACCCGGAAAGTGAAGAGGTGGGAGATGTCAGTGGGTCGTACGCACGCACGCCTCTCTGGGCGTCCCATTGGATACAGGCGAGCGTGCGGGTCACGCCAGCAGGATGCACTTCTCTGAACTCAGTAGGGGGCGGGGAGAAAGGGCGCGCAGCATGCGCGCGGATCCTTCCGACGTCGCGCAGGCGGGCAGCTCCGCCTGCCCGAGGGCTCGTTTGCCCCGCCCCGCTGCCCGCGCCGTGGCGGCTTCCACTTCCTGGCCCTCCCTACCTGTAGCGAAACCAACGAGAGGACACGGCCTGCATCTAGAGCAGCCCGACCAGGAGCGTAACCGAGTGGCGCGCGAACGTGAGAGGAGAGCCGTGAGCGGCTGCGCTTTCCCGCCCCTGAGCGGTTCTAGACGCGGGTGAGTGCCGGGGGCGGCGGCCCGCAGCCTGAGCGGATCCCGGAGCCGCCAAAGCCTGCCCCTCTCCTGGGGAAGGTCTGGGCCCCGGCCCGTTCCCAGCATGCTCCACACGGGGTGCCAGGGCAGGTGCCATGGGAGAAATAGTCAGTAGGGGAGACCTAGAGCCGCCTTCCTGGAGGCGCTCCCTTGGCCATTTAGTGGGGTCTTGAGGTGAACCTGTCCTCCCTCTCACTTTTGTTCTTCATTTCGTCCTCCTCCCCTTTCCATACTGCACCCCAAACACCTTCGCCTTCGAAAAAGATTCATCTCAAAAAACACTCTGGTAGTTTCTGCCTCATTTGTGCCCATGTGCAGTTTTAAGTTTCCCTCTCCTCTGCACGAAATATCCTATCATGTGTGTCTCCAGTGTTAGATTTTTTTTGCCTCCCTTGATAGGAAAGAAAATCTACTCGTTAGGATAATGTGTGCAAATGATCCATGAGTAGTATCACCATCAGGAAGAATTTTGATATACGTATGCCATTATCAAGCTAAGAGACGTGTGTGAGTTATCATATATTGGCCAGAAATAATGAAAATTGTGTAATATGAAATGCCAAAATCCTATGTATATTATAGAGTGCATCTGACAATTCGAATATTAAGCAAAGCTTGTTTCCTTTCAGTTCTCTTTTCCTTTTTTTTTTTTTTTCTGTGAGGAAGATCATCCCTGAGCTAAGGTCCATGCTAATCCTCCTCTTTTTGCTGAGGAAGACCGGCTCTGAGCTAACATCTATTGCCAATCCTCCTCCTTTTTTTCCCCCCAAAGCCCCGGTAGATAGCTGTATGTCATAGTTGCACATCCTTCTAGTTGCTGTATGTGGGTCGCGGCCTCAGCATGGCTGGACAAGCGGTGCGTCGGTGTGCGCCCAGGATCTGAACCCCGGGCCACCAGTAGCGGAGCGCGCACACTTAACCGCTAAGCCACCGGCCGGCCCTCTCTTTTCCTTCTTGGAGCTATGTTTATTGACCAAGTTCTGTGAGTGACATAGGAAAACCATTCTGCCTTTTTCCCCACCCCACCCCCACCCCCACTCAGGCATTATTATATCTGCCAAGCTATTCCACAACTTGTCCTTAAAGTAGAAGTCAGAATCCATTTCCTCTAGAAGAAAACTAAGGGATGGTTTCCTTGTAGCACTATGATGATGTTGGGTGCACCTCTCATGTTCTGGTTAACAGATCCCACACTTTTTTTTTCATTTGTAGGAAAACAAGATTATTCAGTAACTCATTTATTAAATTCTCAATAATATGGGTAGAAACACTGTTGAGATCATTATTCTGTGATAGAAAAAGCATTAAACTGATGTCAGGGAATCTGATTTCTAGTTCGGTTCTACCACTGACTAACTGTGACTTTGCTTCAGTTACTTAACCTCTGTGGACCCTGTTTCCCTATCTGTAAAATGAGAGAAATGACATTAGGTAGCTTCTAAGGCCCCTTTCAACTTTAAGAGACAAAGGGAAAATCGAAGTAACTCAGTAGAACATTCCTTGTGGAGATAGAGAGGAGATTGGGAAAATCTCAGTGGTTGTATTTATTTATTTTTTGGTGAGGAAGATTTGCCCTGAGCTAACGTCTGTTGCCAGTCTTCCTCTTTTTGCTGAGGAAAATTGGTCCTGAGCTAACATCCATGCCCATCTTCCTCTATTTTTTTGTACGTGGTACGCCACTGAAGCATGGCTTGATGAGCAGTGCATTAGTCCATACCTGGGATTCGAACCTGTGAACCCTGGGCCGCCAAAGTGGAGCACCCAAACTTAACCACCATGCCACCGGGCTGGCCCCTCAACAGTTGTATTTAATGTTGGCTTTTCTTTTAATTTCTAATTGAAATAAAAGTGTAGACTTTTCACTTTTTAGTTCCCCAAAGAATAAGAAAATGCCTTCGGAGGAAATAAAAATGTTCACTAATGGTCCCCAGATATGCTTGTATTGACTTAGTTCTCATCCAAATAATTTAACTATTTTCATTATGGGCATCAGTTAGTTGGGATACTATATTGGAAATCATTTAGTCTTAGAAACAAAAAGGTAAATATTAACATATATGGTATCATTCTCAAGAGACTTGCTTTAGATGTACTCACAACGCCTAAGGACAGCAGCCATCAGTTAAATAAAGCACTAGGTTGAGAACAGATATGCCAGCGCAGATACCATTGGTGACTTGCCAATTGTAAGTGGTTTTATCTCGTCAATTTAAGGTTTTGATGTAAAACTCCATTTATATCTACAGAGATAGTTAAATAATATAATGCAAGCTTGTGAAACAAAATTCCTTTAAAGAGAATGATGGACAGACAACGTCTGTAACATAGGTTTCTAGGGTTAATGCTTTGATTTAGTAGTTGGTTAATTAAATCCCCATAGATGATGTGCAGAAGTAGCCTCCCAGAAAATTCTGCTGCATAGAGGTGTTACTGCAAAGTTCCAGTTTATACCAAACGGTAATGAGATAGCATTGGAAGCTACAGATACTTAGATTCTTTGGTACCATATGCAACTAACTTGATTTCAAACTTGGGAAACTTATTTTTAACGTTAAGAGCAAAATGTAAGTATATAAAGAATACCAAATCAAATCACTAGACTAATCCTTTTCTATTATGTATCCTAAGGATCTTTTTCTTCTTTATAGGAAAAATGCTTTCTGAAAGCAGTTCATTTTTGAAGGGTGTGGTGCTCGGAAGCATTTTCTGTGCCTTGATCACTATGCTAGGACACGTTAGGATTGGTCATGGAAGTAAAATGCACCACCATGAGCATCATCACCTACAAGCTCCTAATAAAGAAGATATCTTGAAAATTTCAGAGGATGAACGCATGGAGCTCAGTAAGAGCTTTCGGGTATACTGTATCATCCTTGTAAAACCCAAAGATGTCGGTCTTTGGGCTGCGGTGAAGGAAACTTGGACCAAACACTGTGACAAAGCAGAGTTCTTCAGTTCTGAAAACGTTAAAGTGTTTGAGTCAATTAACATGGAAACAGATGACATGTGGTTAATGATGAGAAAAGCTTACAAATACGCCTTTGATAAATATAGAGACCAATACAACTGGTTCTTCCTGGCACGCCCCACTACGTTTGCTATTATTGAAAACTTAAAATATTTTTTGTTAAAGAAGGATCCATCACAACCTTTCTATCTAGGCCACACTGTAAAATCGGGAGACCTTGAATATGTGAGTGTGGAAGGAGGAATTGTCTTAAGTATAGAATCAATGAAAAGACTTAACCACCTTCTCAGTATCCCTGAAAAGTGTCCCGAGCAGGGAGGGATGATTTGGAAAATATCTGAAGATAAGCAGCTAGCAGTCTGTCTGAAATATGCTGGAGTGTTTGCAGAAAATGCAGAAGATTCTGAAGGAAAAGATGTATTTAATACCAAATCTGTTGGGCTTTTTATTAAAGAGGCAATGGCCAATCACCCCAACCTGGTAGTAGAAGGATGTTGTTCAGATATGGCTGTTACTTTTAATGGACTGACTCCTAATCAGATGCATGTGATGATGTATGGGGTATACCGTCTTAGGGCATTTGGGCATATTTTCAATGATGCATTGGTTTTCTTACCGCCAAATGGTTCTGATAATGACTGAGAAGTGAAACAAGCACATATATGATCACCGTATAGGACATGTGTTGTCATTATTTATAGTAATGGCTACATATACAACACCACAGTATGTTTTTTTTCCTTTTTTAAATTGGTGGAACTGGTTTAATCACACATTAAAATTTAGTAGTACATTTTAAAATAGGGTGGGTTGTTTTCCTTAAAACACATGAAAATTTCAAATGTGTTGGAAAGAAATGTTTTAAGAATAATTTTGCAAATAAAGGATATATTTATAAATATATTTATGTGATAAATTCTAAATTATGAATATTAAAAATCTGTGTGGCACATATTTTGTTGGTTGGTTAAAAATTTTAACGTCTTTAGCTTTCTAAGATATGCAAATAAAATCTCTAGTTGTGAATTTGTGATTAAAGTTAAACTTTTAGCAATGTGTTTTTATTACTTATAATGGTGGTTTATGTTCTAAGCCTCTGTGAGTGCCAGTGGATTTGCCTTCTCAAAATATACAACCAAACAACAAAGGAAATGTTCCCAACCAATGTTAATGTTAAAGTTGAAATCGATCCCTGAGAGAAAAAGTGAAAATTACTTATAAAGGTTAATAATTTTCCTGGGAGCTAAGTTAGTGGCATTCCTCGGCGTACACAATTTCAGTGTAACCCTCTGTACTTCTCTATGCAGATACTGAAATTTGAATGGTGGTTATGAAGAATGTAACGTCATATAACTGTGTTGTTTCCCAGTTAATCAAGCTCTCAGCTGTGGTTTGGATAAAAAGATATCAGTTGAGATTTATTGACTCCTGCTGGGCAAATGAGTTCCATGGAAGTCTCCTTTGAACTTGTTTTGGCAGCCTGGCAGTTTCACTTACCTGAGTTAAGTCTGTCCTGTTTTTTGTTTACTTGTTCAAATTCTGAAATTTTTCCTATGTTCATGGTTGCACTATATCCAACTGTTTTTGTTGTGGAGGCCTTAACTTCACCATTCACCTTGGATTACCATACCATTTGCCTAATCAGTGGCTACCCAGAAGCTTTATCCAGTGGTGGATAAAATAGCTCCTGTGCTTATAAATGTGTGAAATACTTGGAGCTGACTTGTCCTATAATCGGGTCTGCACATGCTATATTAAGTCACATCCATAAGCCTCCATAAGGTGTGAGAACATGACATTTTAGAGATCAGTATTTCCTGTAACTGGCCTCATGATGTTAATGGTCTCCCACAGCTTCTGTAAACTGGAAAGAGAATCCTCAAGAGAGCCTCAGGCTTCAAATTATTGATCATCAGAGTAGCGTGTAGAACCATTTGTTTTAATTTATCTGATTTTCCTTACTGGGGCTTTTGGTGAAAATGAAGCATTATTATTTCTGAAAAATAAGAAAACCCCTTTATCAAGCACCCTAATATGTATTCTTAGATGCAGTTACTACAAATCAAAACATGTTCAGTGTGAGCACAATGATAAACAGTATCTCACTGTGTGACACCCAATTTATAAGTGTCACCTTACCCCCAACACCAATATATTAAATTTCTACCACATTTATCACTTTCAATTATCGTAGTGTATCAAGGAATAGTTGTAATAAATATATCAGAGAATGCATTCCATTGCTTAACTTCCTAGTGGATGCTAAAGTAACAATTGCTTCTTAAACCAAATTGATGCTCTTGATTGTATTTTTTACATGAGTATTCCTTTATGAAATATTAGTTGTCTTAAATAATATGCTGTCTCTTTGAACTTCTTTGTACCCAGTCTTGTAGATAAAATCTGAATCAATAACATAGAAAATAGTACTACTGAGGTCATAGTTAACAGATTTTATCACCCTACATTCAATAGCCAAAAACTAACCCTAACCCCCCTCTGTTATTGGGGAAAGAGTAGGGAAGATTGGAGGTCTAATGGAAATTGATCATGATTGTGATGAATATATTTTACATATGGCTAGTGGCTACCATATCGGAGAACACAGGTCTAACCAGTTCCAGAAGTGTGAGACCCACTGACTGAGATGTGAATGAGAGAAAACTTGAAGTTTCTTCTAAAAGTTGTATTTATGTTTCTGGTTGTCTTGACTGCAGTGGAAACTGCAACCTGACTTTTAGCAGGCCCCAGGCCATCTTCTTGCATGAGTTCAATCACTAGATCTTCCTTCTCAAAATTAAAACATTGAATTTGGAGCAAAATATAAATTAGACCCCTTGGCTTATTCTTTTTCTTCTTCATCTAGATAAAAGATTGCTTGTGTATCAAATCTGATTTATAATGCCCAGATTTTTCTGCAATACATTTAAATGAACCCATTTGTTAGGCTTTTTGTGTGTGTGTGTGTGAGATCAGCCCTGTGCTAACAACTGCCACTCCTCTTTTTTTGCTGAGGAAGACTGGCCCTGGGCTAACATCCGTGCCCATCTTCCTCCACTTTATATGGGACGCCGCCACAGCATGTCTTGCCAAGGGGTGCGTCAGTGTGCCCCCGGGGTTCCGGGCCTGCGAACACTGGGCCGCCGCAGGGGAGCGCACGCACGTAACCGCTTGCGCCAGCGGGCCGGCCCTGTTGGGTTTTCTTAAAGCAGGGCACACCTGTATTAGAAAAGTTACTGAAACCAGATTCTGGTGATGATGTTCCACTAATTTTCCCTTCATTTGTTAAGAATATTATGTTCCTTTTAGTGCCAGCTGACTTGGATTGATGCATTCAACACATATCTTAATGCTTAAGTGAAGAGCTGTATGTTTGCAAAAGTTTAGCTTTCTTTTGGCATACAGAGGAATTTGCCAACCTCCCCACAAAGGAGTCCCCCAAAGTTTAATTAAAAATAATAATTCCAGTACCATCAAAGATAAAATACTATAAAGTATTTAAAGTGTAATGGGGAAAATGACTTGTTCGGAAAGGATGAAATGATGGTGTATACTGGGGTTTCTACCATAATAAAAAAGAGAAATCCACCTTTATTCATTCATGTGAAGTCTATACACTATAATATTCCTTGTATATACTAAGTATCTATGAGCTCAACACTAGGCCTGGTGTTTTGTAGAAAGCAAAAGGAGCCTAAAGTCATGATTCATACAGGGAGTCAGACAATCACTTCCTGTAAGCTTTGTATAAGCAATAATACAAGTCATAGTTTATTTTTAGAATACGCTGGTCCTTTTGTCTTAAAAGTCCTCAATTTGATAAATGCTATTTCTTTTAACCCACAAAGTTCCCATTTCTTTAGTAGTTTTCACTGATTCCATGCAAGAATGGCCACATTGGTTATGCCATTGCTTTGGCAATATGGCAAAAGCTGTGGCAGGAAGAGCAGGACCTAAAAATAAGACTCAGATTTTCAATGGATGGATGGATGGGAATGAGGGAGGAAGGATGCCCTTAATATGTGACAGGCTTGCATTTGAAAAAAATTAAGAAATGCTTTGATCTAGTGACTGATGAGACATCCACATAGGTACTCAAAGTGTTGAATAAACGGGGACGTTCTAATAGTCAAAACACCAGCCCCATACCATCTGAGAGGAAATGGGAAAACTGATCCTAGCTTGAGGGAAGACTTGGAATACTGGCACTGAAGCTCTTGTCCATATTTACCACTCTAAGGCACTCGCCTCTAAAAGGAAGCTTCAAGGAATACTGCCCATTCTCCATTCCATTGCCATCCAATACAAATATAATGTGAGCCATGTGTAGTTTTACATTTTCAGGTAGCCACATTAAAAAAGTAAAGACACAGGTGAAATTACTTTTAGTATTATATTTTATTTAACCCAATATATCCAAAATATTGTCATTTCAACATGTAATCAACAGAAAAAAAAACTGAAATAGTTTACATTCTTTTTTTATTAAGTCTTTGAAATCCAGTATGTATTTTACAATTACAGCACAGGTCTAACCAATTCCAGAAGTGTTAGACCCCACCCCCACCCTGCGTTGGGGGCGAGGGGCTGACATGTGAATGGGAGAAAACTTGAAGTTTCTTCTAAAAGTATTTATTTTTCTGGTTGTCTTGAATGCTATAGAAATTGCAACCTGACTTTTAGCAGGCCCCAGGCCATCTCCTTGCATGAGTTCAATCACTGGATCTTCCTTCTCAAAATTAAATCATTGGATCTGGAGCAAAATGTAGATTAAACCCCTCAGCTTTTTTCCTTAGATTATTACTAAACCAAACTGCACCTGTCATTAATTTTAATATCCACTAATCCTTTTCCCCATCTATATTTTGGATATATTGATAATCTCAAAGGAGCTGCTAGTCCTGCCTTTGCACATTACACTCTATAATTTCCCCACTTCTTAACTAACCCTCCCCCTTGTATCCTTTTCTAAAAAGATCCAGCAAAGGCTTCTAAATGGCATAACCTTTAAATGGTAACAAATCACCTGGCTTGAAGGTGACTAATAATAGAAAAAGTGCAGACCTCAGGACTGAGTCCAATTTCAAAAGATTCTCCCAGTATACGCTGATGATGAAGAGGGAAACAGAAAAACATTCCCTCAGAAGCACAAATAAGACACTGCAAGCAACCCAGTCTTATCACATTCAGATCCTACCCATATTTTCCCACTGTGGAACAGAGGCTTGGCCAACTTATACTTTTCTCTAATAACTCATAAACAAAGATAGTGATGTGACCGTGGGCCGAGGTTAACATTTTATGAAATGAGGAGAGATTTTCTGTAAAACAGGCTTTGCAATCAGGCAGACCTAGGTTCAAATCCCAATTCTGCCATTTATTAGCTATATATCTTCAGGAAAGTTATACAAACCCTCTGGAGCCTTAGTTTCCTCATTTGTAAGATAAGAACTAAAATCTACCTCATGGAATCATCATAAAGATTAAGCAAGGTATGTAAGTTGAACTTGTGCATATAGTAGGTGCTCAGGGAATGTTATTTCCCTTTCCTTCTTACCCATTTGAACAAGTTAAGCTAGCACTTTACACAGATAAATATGTATGATTCCTCTTTATTAAATAGCTTGATGATAAAATATTAAAATACTGGTGTGACTAACAGCTGGTATTGAATATTCAAATTCACAAGGGAACTCCTTAACTGTTTTAAGATAACATCTGTGCCATGCGGTAAAACAGCTCTTCCTCAAACAGCTTTTTTATAAATATTTTTTAAGGAGAAATTCAGAAGTTGCTTTTAAGAACATTAACTTAGAACACGTTCCCCTTTCACAGCAAATTAGACATTATTGGAGCCAAAATTGCCCAAATTGGTACAGTTTCTATCTCCTCCACTTTAATCAAGATGTTTCTCTTTATATCAGCAAAAACTACTGCTTAAGTGCGACTCCTGCATCCCCATTAAATGCATCTGGGCATTTGGTACTTGAGCGAGAATTGGGTTTGACAACACCCAGAAGCGAATGAGGCCACGTGCCTTCTCTCAGACCTCTGCACTTGGGAGCAAGAAAGCAGAATTACTTTGTGGCCTCCTTTCAAAACATTTTACAAAACATAAAATTTTTAACTTGTAAAACACAAAATAAGTGCAGTATAAGTGTCCAAGTTTTTATTACATTTTAGCCCCTATTTTTTTTTTCTTTTTGTGAGGAAGATCGGCCCTGAGCTAACATCCATTGCCAATCGTCCTCTTTCTGCTGAGGAAGATTACGCCTGAGCTAACATCTGTGCCCATCTTCCTCTATTTTGTATACGGGATGCCACGACAGCACGGCTTGATGAGCGGTGCATAGGTCTGAGCCCGGGATCTGAACCCGCAAACCCCAGGCCGCTGAAGCTGAGCACGTGATCTTAACCACTCTGCCACCGGGCTGGCCCCCTAGCCCCTACTATTTTTAAAATAGAATAAAGCATTGCCACTGAAAAATATTTTCTAGTCATGTGCTTTTTGAAAGTTATTTAGGAGACAGATATTCATTTGATGGGTTAGAGATTGCTGTTATCCCACTAAATGAAGCTGTTTATACTCCATATTCAAATACATGTCAGGTTGAACTTTCTTAAATCTAAAATGCTTACAAAAACAAATTTTAGAAAGATCTTAGTCATGCAAAAGCATGCTTTCTCCTAATCCTGGATAAGTCAACTCTCTAAGAAAGCTGTCCAGAGCCTACAGGGAAAAAAAAAACTCTCCTCCCATCCTCCTCACCTTGCCCAATCTAGTCCAGATGTTTAAGTGAACAGTGAATTTTGGCTTTAAAAAATGAATTCTGAATAGGGCAGCATTAGAACTGAGGAAAACAGTATCCAGACTAAGAAGTACATAAAAATCTTTCAGATCATGAGAAGCTAAAGATTTCTTAAAACATCAGTATGCAGAAACAGACATTTCAAGCCCCACTGACAGGGAAGCAAAACTAGAAGAAAGGGCATGCTGCTTTTAAAAGTTGTCTCAAATTTAAGTTCATTCAAGGACTATTTTTATTTATTTATTTATTTTTCCCCCAAAGCCCCAGTAGATAGTTGTATGTCATAGTTGCACATCCTTCTAGTTGCTGTATGTGGGACACGGCCTCAGCATGGCCAGAGAGGCGGTTCCTCGGTGCGCACCGGGGATCCGAACCCGGGCCGCCAGCAGCAGAGTGCACACACTTAACCGCTAAGCCAAGAGGCCGGCCCCATTCAAGGCCTATTAATAGACAGTATCAATCTCACAGGCAGTTTCATCACAAAATCATCTTATTGGTTTGCAAGTTTCCAAGCCTCAGGGCTTCATCATGCATCAACAGAGATGGACAACCCCAGCACTTGGGGACAAAGACAGAAAATGTCCCCTTTTGAAATAGAAGTTGGTAAGAATAAAAATGGATTGCCCAACCTCAAAAGTCTCCCCAATAAGGCTTTCCCTGAGGCAAAAAGGGAACTGCATTTGATTTGTTTTCAAGGCATATGTTTGGAGAAAGGGCACTTGCTCCAAGAGAGTGCTTAAATGATTTACTGCTTAGAACACAGTCTTTTGCTCATATGCTTGTGAAAATCAGAAGAAATTACTTATTTCACCATAGGAGATTAAATGACAGTTAATACTTATTGACAAGCAAGTCTTATGATAAAAAATTAAAATAAAATTAGAAGAAAATTAAATCTTTGTATCTTTTAAATTGAGGGGTTTTTCCCCTCTATGGTAGGGTTCTGAGAACACTTACCAATGAACTTGAACAGAGTCAAGTAAATGATTATGCCTTAGAAGTCCTCTATATTCACATATTGGCTGAAATTAAAGTATTTTAAAATTGGGGAATGGAACAGGAAGAGCAATAAAAATTATGATGTGCAAATCATGATTGTTTTACTTTTAAAATGGGATTTTAAAAATGTATAAGATAATCCATTTAATTAGAATTGGACAATAGTGAGGCATATCATTCTCTGTAACAACTAGGGTTTTAAGTAGAAAATATTTCACTAATTTTTTATTTCTCAAAGTGTTCAAGGATAAAATTTGGTGTTCTTTAATTTTTCACTCCAAGAGGCAAATATTAATAGTACTAATTAGTTTGGATGTTTTTATCTATTTTACTTCCCCATTACCTGTTCTAATGAACATGATATTATTAGGAGAAATTCCAGTGAATCATTATCTCTTGTATCCCTTTCCATACATACATTATGTTCTCCAAGAGGCCAGCCTCTTAGACCAACCAACCAACCAACCTGCCTAACAGTCTCAGCATAAATTTAAAAACTGGTTCTCAATCCCGTTCATTCACTCCTATTCTGACAGAGTTGTAGTCCTTTACAAATACTTAATTAGTTTTAGTTTTAATACAATATTAAACAAATTGGTGTTATAGTTCATTATATCTACTCATTCTTTTACCTGATAAAAAAAAGTATAATAAAGTATACATACAAAGTGTAAAAACAGATTAATACAAAGTATACATTTACATGCATCAGTCTCCATGTTGACAGTCATGATTTCTTTAGGAACTATTGCTGAGACTAGGATATTAAGAATACAATTATATTTAGTCTAATTTTTACTGCCTTAATACAGTTAATAACACACTAAAGATTAATTCTGAAGGGCTTTAATGGCCTAATTCTTACAGGTTATTGAATAACTTGAGTAAGTTTCTGATTGCTTGAGACCTCAGAAGTGACGGTCATATTGACATAGGATGCATTATCATTTTTTTCTTTCATTATAAATCAGTTTTAGTGGATACTCCTTTAGAAATTGGAACATTTTGAGTTTCCTGAAGAGCCTTGAGAGAGATATTCTCAAAATTAAGGAACCTAGATAAACAAAGTTAAAATATTTACCACAGTTTGGGTATACATTCATTTCATGTTCCCATTAATATGTAACTGCTACATTATTCTCATGAACAAAAGAAGTGAAATATTTACTATAATGAAATACTTCTGAAAATTTAGTCATTTGCCATTCTTATATCTTCTGAAGTACTATGCTTAGAAATACCATATCCTCAGTAGCCGATTTGTATACAGAGGGGAAACTTTGCTGGATATAATCATTATTTGCAAATGCCATATGACTTTCTGTTTGGGGACTATCAAATCCCTGGAATTGGAAATGTTCATGACTACCCCTGGATAAATTCAGCTGCTTGTTTTGGGTCCAGAACATAAAAAAAAAGGAAAAGAAAAAAGAAAAGGAAAAATGCAGCTGCCAACAGAACACCACCAAACCAATATAACAGACAGTCTGCTAGAAGAGGGTTGATCGGGCCTTTATATTACTGCACAATGGGACAACTATCTGAGTTGGAATGCTGAATCGTTGCAACTCCAAGACATCTGGATTTTTCTTAACCTTCTCACATTAGATACAATCTAAGAAATATTTCTATATTTGTTTCATGTGTAATTTGCAAATTTTGATGACTGAAATTGGAAAACTATTAGTAATTTCCTACTGGCTTTATAAATTGGTATTGGCCTGTCACTACTACCCGGATTTTTAAAAATGTAAATTTACTCACTAGACTAGAAGCTCCTTAAGGGCAAGGGCCACTTGTGTATTATTCATCTTTTGTGCCAAATCACCTAGAACCTAGTAGATATTCAATAAATGTCCATTGAGCCGAACTGACCTTGGCTGAGTAAAAGTGTGTCAGATACTCAGGAATGGCTAGATTGTAGGTTGGCTTGACACAAAATTAATTTTCAAACTAAAAATGAATTGAAGACACAATGCGTGAGAGAAAACAGGCTCTCCCTGTATTCCTACTCTTAGGAATGTGGGTGAACTAAGTTTCCTTTAAGCACAGTGCCTAAAGAGGCTGATATATCTGATAGTTTAATCTCTTTGAATTGGCTTCCCTGCATGACCTAAGGTTTAGAAACTGACCAGGATCCCACGTGTAGAGTGACACCCCTGATTAACCCCACGACCTGAGGCCTCAGACCCAGGGGAAGCAGGAGACATACATATTTAGTCCACATCACCAAGGCAACACAGTCAATGTACCTCAGTATAGTAGAAAAACAAGCATAGATGATTTTGAATATTTTAAAAGTGTTCCCTACACCCACCATAACAGTGGTTAGAAACAAAGATAAATTATTTCAGAAATCAGGCAATTAAAGGTTTTAACTTCTCTAATATGTGTGCTTTGTTTTTTATTGTTAACAGTCCATAGGTAATCTTAATCAATTAACATTATCTTAGTAGTATCAAAAATAAAGGTTCAAAGTTTGGTTTGGACATAAATGACCCAGATATTCTCTTTTTAAGAATATAAGGAGCTATAGGTCTCAAATAGGGTGCCTCATCCCCCAAATGGGGAGACATATGAATTTGAAACCAGTAAGTCAGCATACAATGAGACTACCTGAAAGATGATTTATAAATGTGTTACTGATGAGACTATTTACACTTTTATCTACCAGGAATAAACAATAAAGTATAATATGGTAAGTTGTAGAATATAACTGTCATAACAAAGGAAAATATTCTCCATAGAACTTAAAAAGGATATAGGAAGTAAAATATCAGGGCGCCTCTACAGGCTAGGAAAGAAAGGTTTTGAATCCAAAATGCTTTGGATAAGCATTCTAAATAATGATGAAGCAGGAAAATTTCTCTAAGCTTTACCCCAGCCCAGAAGAAATAGTCCCCCAAATTATCAACCTTACTTTTAATTTTATCCACGTTCACCAAGAAACTTAGTGTTTACTAATTGCTTACCCTAAGCAGACTTATCACTATAAATTAATACATTTACATTCTAACGTGGGAATCTCCAAGTCTTATAAGTTTCGTTAGGGAGAAATAGTTTCTCATTCTGAGGGTCAGACCCTGGATCTATAACTTTCACCTATGTTATATCTTGGGAGGCCCAGCTCTAACAGCCAGCCAAATGGTCTCTCTCTTTTTACTATCCACCCTCACCTTTCTCACCAACTTCTAACTGTAACACAGGTCACCACAATCTTGTAAATGTCTGTATCCATCTGAAAAATAAAATCACATGTCATATATTTGTAAACAACCAAATGAAGATGGCTGAGACACTAGAATAACAACAAGGTTATTAGGAAGAAAGGCCTATTATGACTATATAAATTCATAACTGCTCATTTAACTCCCCAAACAGCTTACTATTCTTACTGAAGTAGGTCCATGGCCTTCATACACCACTTATGATAGGAGATACACGTTCTTGGGGGAATACAGTGGGGACCCAAATCTGGAAGTTCTGGGCATCTGTGTAGTATGATTTTACCCAGCTTCAAGAGAGGGCACTAAATAAACTGAACCTGAACCTGATCAAGCCAATCTGTTGACAGGCTATACGGGGGTGTAAAAACAAGTTAAATTACTTTACAGTGATACAATCAACAAAATACAGAATGTGGGAGGAAACTCTATAAGACAAAACAACTAGATTTCTTAAATAATTAATTTAAAGGGGAAAAGAAGGAGGGAGAACTTATAGATTAAGAGACTTAAATAAATAACAACCAAATTCAATATATGGACCTTGTTTGGTACCTATTTCTAGCAAACCAACGGTTTAAGAAAAATAGAGACAATCAAGTCCTTTTGTCACATATTTGCACCCAGTCATTTGATCACATTAAGAAATAGTTAATTTTAGGTATGATAATGATATTGTGGTTATGATTTTTTTTAAAAACCACTTATCCTTTAAAGATACATATTAAAGTAATTATGGATGAAATGATATATCTGAGATTTGCTTCAAAATAATCGGGGAGTGGGGTGGGAAGGAGTGAGATATAGATGAAATAAGATTGGCCATGAATTGAAGCTGGGTGATGGATACACAAAAAGCCCATTCTTCCCATACTTTTGTAAATGTTTGGAATTTTCCATAATGAAAAATTCAAAAACAACAAACAAAAAGCACACACACAAGAGAAGGGGCCCTCGGGTAATGGGATAAAATTCCAAGTCTAGCTTCCAGCCCCATTAAGTAGTCAGATTCTCTAAGGGGGTCAGCCATATACTGGCAACTTCATTTACCAAGTCCTGCCCTTCCTCTTACATCATTAGCCTAACAAAGGACATTAAGTTGTCTGAGTTTGGTTACTTACCAGATACCTTATAATGTCCAAGTCTGTTAACCAATTTTAACTTGAGTTTAAGAAAAATTAAAATAATTTTTGAAGCTAACAGAATTTTAGCATCTGTTGAATTTATTCAGCATAACCACAGAGGTATTATCTTCATGCTGTCACACACAGACACAAACACAGATAGAGCACAATATCCATATTTAGCCCAAGTGCATTTCTTTTGAGGCTCATTTATATGTCTTCATATGCCACAGCCCATCATTTAAATAATGGATATTTTCAATGCCAATTCCTTTGTTGACTTTCTCACTGTAGAAGGAAAAAAAGCACATAAACATATTGTTATGCATTTTTATAGGCTTACGGTGAATATAATTTCAAGTGCATTGCTGTTTTGCAATTATTGAGCCACATGTAGGGAATTTATTTATATTACACTAACATTGTCTATATTAAACTACATTACTCTGCCACAGTTCATGTCTTAAAGTGATCCTAGTGATCTAATTAGTGGGTCTATAGAAACAGAGTGGTGATGTCACCATACCAGGAGAACATCAAAGTGTTACAATCAACCCTGAAACAAAATTAATAGGAATAATTTGGTAATCAAATGAGTTCCAAAGTTTTTCAATATATTGACTATATTTTGGCAATTTACCTTTAACATTTCCTTAATATTCTATACCACCAGGTCAAAATATAAGATAAATACTGTGTGGTGCTGAACTATGTCACTGCTTTAAAAACTAGCAGGAAAACATCTTTCCCTCCACCCAATTTAAATCATGCTAAATAAAAAATTCCTAAAATACCACATACATACATATAAAACAGCTGTGTTGGCACACGAGTTCTTTTCAGAGTGCTTAAGAAAGAATGCAATCCTGGAGACAAAATAGGTTTCAATGGCTTCCTAAAGTGTTAGGAAAAATCATAAATGAGTCTTCTGTGCTTAAATATTTGTAAGATGTGGTATGAACGAGAGTAAATTTCACCTGTAATTCTGATGCTGCCTGGTAGGTTACCCATATCTCAAAATCTAAGGGGCCTAACGTGAGACTTACATATCTTCTGCAGACATCTTCATGACTCCAACACACAGAGCATGCTGTTTCCCTTCTGCCATGATTGCCTGAAAACACACAGCTAAGAAAACTATTTATCTATCAAAATGCCTTTAAGAGGGGATGGCAAATAATAATGTTACTAGTTAAGCCACTTTGAACCCATCTTGTATCCTCGCCTAGACCATTAACTCCTTGAGGGCAGGGACCTAGCAGATTCTGTAGGCACATTGTAAATATGCAATAAATGCTAAATGAATGAATCTAATAATCATTCTTGATTTTTAAGTCAAATGTTAATACTATGACCCAGTGCCAACAAAACCAGAATCAGTCCTGAAAAAAAGGAGATAAAATTTCTTACACATGAATATTAAAAACTATGAAATATCAATTGTTCTAGTGTTTTAATCACTGAATGGTGGTTTCATGTAAAGGATACATTAAAACAATAATTATCTCCCCAATCTATCTTTAAGGACCCAATGTAAGTTTCAACCTTTCTAGAACAACCAGAATGTTCTTGGTTATCATTTGAAGCGTCTAGAATGTTCAACACTGCAGTACATATTTTAAAAAGTAAATGTTCAAGGGTACAAAGCACCTCTGTGCACTAGTTTTGTAACTTTCTAAAAGTCTATAATTATTTCAAAATAAAAATTATTTATAAGCCATTATGACCTCAATAAAATAATTTTTTTAAAAAAGTAAAGGCTGGGTACTGGGAAAATCTTCCATTTAAGGGAAACTCCAGAACTACAAACTTATAACACTTAG
Source organism: Ceratotherium simum simum (assembly GCF_057802395.1). Lineage (NCBI taxonomy): Eukaryota > Metazoa > Chordata > Mammalia > Perissodactyla > Rhinocerotidae > Ceratotherium > Ceratotherium simum. The sequence goes on from NC_141940.1 coordinate 29,178,612, forward strand.
AAAAATCATAAACATAAAAAGGTAATCTGTCCTCACAGAATACTTTTCTCTACTGGTTTTCAATTCATTCATTCAATGTTCCACAAATATTTCAGCACCTATTATGTGACCAGTATCTATGTCAATACAAGCTGTTCCTAAGATATAAACATACAACTTATACTACCCCTTAGATGTAACTGCCACAACAGAGGACACCCTCCTTCTGAACACAGGACACATTCTTAAACCCACTCCAATGGCCTTCCCACTCGACAATGATTTCCCCATTCCCACCCAGTATGGTTCCTTTTCTCAACCTGAGGCAAATGGCCACCTTATGTATGACAAAGAAGATGTCCTTTTGTCCAGACTAGTTGACAATAACCCATTTTGTTTTTTTGGTGAGGAAGATTAGCCCTGAGCTAACATCTGTTGCCAATCGTCCTCTTTTTGCTGAGGAAGATTGGCTCTGGGCTAACATCCATGCCCATCTTCCTCTACTTTATATGTGCGATGCCTGCCACAGCATGGCTTGATGAGCGGTGAGCAGGTGTGCACCCAGGATCCGAACCTGTGAACCCCAGGCCGCCCAAGCAGAGTGTGCGAAGTTAACCACTACGCCACCGGGCCGGCCCCGACAATAACCTATTTAATCTAGAATATAGGTGAAACAGCACCACAGAAATGGAAATAATGCAGAATTATTCAGCTACATTATGAGTTGAATAGCTCCTTAAGGACTATTTGGGACTTGAACATTTCTCTTTGAGAAAACATGTTCTGAAGCCCAAACAACCAACTTAAAATGAACTTTAAAATAAAAGTTGGGGATTGCCAATATTTTCTACTACCCACGTCTACCACTCTATCTGGTGCCTAAGTTCTTTTCCCTTTTGAGTGCTTTTCCTCCAGTGTATCTGGGTAAGTCAAATGTCAAAGTAGCAAGCTGATATCCAAAGAAGTGATCCAATTACATCATATATATCCTCTCCATTAATCAAGAGTTTTATACTGTGTCCTGAGTCTAATAACATTGGGCCTATCTGGGCTGAAATGCAGCCGGGACTATTTTATTACTTGCTCTCATTTAACTTCTAAAATGGGACATAATCTAGTCTCAAGAAATAATGTTACTTCCCACATATTCAAATGTAACCAGAAAGGCATGAGACAACAGTAATCTCCAAAAAAGTACATCTGATGTTCTCTTGGATGATAGATCTTTCACTAATGACAAAAATACAATGAATACATTTTTCAACAGTTATAGCCTGGGAAGGATACAACAATCGTGTCTACTGCAGCAGGGTAAAGTTTAGCTCCAGGAGAAGTTAAGCCTGGACACATGATATTTGCTCCACTGAGTACAAATTTGATGGCTCCTTTATCAACCTGTTGGTGTGGCAGGATAAAAGGATCTAGAAGAAAAGAAAACATTACAAAAATTAATAAGACTAATGTCTCAACAGAAAAAGGCAAAGGACATGAACAAATATTTCCCCAAATTACAGTACTCTGACAGGTGCAAAATAAAACGGAAACACTATCTTTCACTTATCAAACTGGTAAATATTTTTAAATAATTTCCAATGCTAGCAAGAATGTAGGAAAATTGGCATTCCCATATACTTTTAGAAGGCTTACAAATGGGTACAACCTTTCTCTAGGACTACTTGGCAACATGTGTCAATAGCCTTGGAAAGGTTCAAACTCTTTGACTCAGTAATTCTACTTCTAGGACTTTATCCTAAGAAAAAATGAGAGATGTACAATATATTTAGGTAGATAGATATTCATTGAAGCACTAATATTTATATTAGAAATAAACTAGAATCAACCTAAATGTCCAACAGTAAAGTAAGAGATAAATGACTTGAGGTATGTCTATAATATCTATATAAATGGAACCATGGTTTTGGAGAAAACGTACCACACTGGGAAATGTTCATAATATAATGTTAAGTGAAAAAAGCAGAATAAAAAAACTACCAAAAAGATCATTGTTTGCTAGGGGTTGGGGGAGGAGGGAGAGAGGGGAGGGAAAAATAGGTGGAGCACAGAGGATTTTTAGGGCAGTGAAACTATTCCATAAGATACTGTAACAGTGGATACATGACATTATGCATTTGGCAAAACCTACAGAATGTATAACACAAAGAATGAACCCTAATGTAAACTATGCACTTTGGTTAATAACAATGTATTGATATTGGTTCACCAATTGTAACAAATGTATCACACCAATGCAAAATGTTAATAATAAAGGAAGGGAGCAGGAAGTATATAGGAACTCTGTACTCTCTGCTCAATTTTTCTGTAAACCTAAAAGTGCTCTAAAAAATAAAGTCTATTAGTTAAAAAAACTATGTAACAGAGAGCCCAATTTAAAAAGGAAAAATATATACATTTACACAAACACACACACACTACAAGGAAATTATTGGATGGAAGTACACTGATAAACTAACACTGGTTATCTCTAGGTCATGGGAATACAGGTGATTTTATTTCTGATTTTTCCAAATCTCTAGAATGAACACATATTCCTTTTGTAATCTTAAAAAATGTATTTTTCTGTGTGTATGTGTGTCTACAAATAATTCATAACCTAACAACTAAAGGATCCCTGAAGGATTTAAAACAATGACCGGGGGAAAAACTTTTTAGGCCTCTCAGGGCTCTCTAGGAATAAAAACAACAATAATTGGTAAAATTTATTCATTTTAATGTCTTACCACTAGCCCTCCCACTAGTCAGAGAAGAAGGAAGTCTTTTTCCTACCAAGACTACAAATTAATTTAAACATGGCTGCAAATTAATTTAAACATCTTACTGATAAAAAGAAACCTGAATGAATGAATGCATTTACTACTCACAAGCCATAATTTGTTTTCTAGATCTCCAGCCTCATTAATATCTGCCCTTCAATGATGATGATGATGATGATCCTGATCATGATGATAACGATAAAGAGTAGTCGTGGACATTTATCGAATAATTACTACTAACAGCATGATAATGGCTATCATATATTGAGCACTTTCTATGTCCCAAGCATTGTGTTAGCTGCATTACATGCACTATCTCATTTAATCCTCACAATCCTGGGAGATGTAATATACAATTAAGTCCATTTTTAAAGATAAGGAAACAAAGCTTAAACAGGTTAAGTGACTTGACAAAAGTGATATGCACTGAGAATTGAACTCAGGTCTGCCTAACTCCAAGTTCATGCTTTGAACCACCATATTATCCTGCTTCTTGCACAAGAATAACTTTAAGATGTTGTAAAAGCTTGTTTCCCAGCAAAATATTATTAAATAGAAACATATTTTCTTCCAATTATGAAAATGTTTAACATATAGAAAAACTGGAGGAATAGTTCAATGAACACCTGTACACCATCCACTTAGATTCAACAACTGTTCAGTAACACTTTGCTATATTTGCTTTATCTCTTTCTATTTATACACACACATTTTTTTCCTCTACCTTTTGAAATTTCAGAAATAATGCTTCACCATAAATAAGCACACATCACCTAAGAATAAAGTCATTCTCCTACAAAACCACAATACTATTATCATACCTAAAAATTTAACAGGAGTTCTACAAGGTCACATTGTAACCAAACCATATTCAAATTTCCCCCAATAGTCCCAAGAAAATCTTTTAGCTTTTTTGTGGGGGAAGAAGAGCTTGAATTTTGTGTTTTTCAAACCAGAATCCAATCTATATTCATGCAATACATTTGATTATTCTGTCTCTGTTCTCGTTTAGTTGAGTGGGAATTAATGTCATCAAAATGTCTTAATGTTACCAAAATATTTTCATTTTAAACATTTTCCCATTGCATCGGGACTCAATTTCTCTCCATTGTAGTTTTCTTAACCTGATAAAAGCAATACTGAATCATTAATATTATAATCATTATAATTATTCCTTTATAAAGTGCTTCACCTCTTTTAAGACTTGCCTAACAGCTTTACTGCTCCAGACCTCTGCTCCACCAGGTAATTCAAAATTTATCTCCTCTTACCAAACTCATTAGTTAAGTCATCAATACCACCTACAGAGCCCTCCAGTCACTCCCTTTCTGCCTCTTGGCTAGAATGCCAGATACACACTTGTTTGAAAAGCAGAAATTTTACTTCACAGTTAAAAACTTCTTGGGCACTGGCATTGTATCTTCCTTTGGATCTTCTTTTGTAATGTACTCAATCTACCAACATGCAAAGGTGTGTACTTAATAAACATTATTTTGTTTCATAACGCCTGACCTTGGCACTCAACTAACAATAACTCGGACTCCCACGATTAACCAAGGCTTTCCCTTATACAGAATTATCTCTATGAGGCAAATCTAGATACAAATTTAAAATAACATGCTCAAAGCACTTATCACAGTTTGGGAATATATATTTGTGTAATTATCTAATTGTTGTCTATTCTCCCAACTAGACTGTTAGCTTCATAGGGACAGGGACCAGGTCTGTCTTTGCTGCCCATCACATTCTGAGTACCTAGCTCAGTGCCTGGCACATAGAAGTTCAATAAATATTTGTTGAATGGATGAATGAATGTTCTTTCTTCGGCTTTCTGGAATACACAATGAGAATTTGCATTTTTCAGATTTACCACAAGATGGGGATTCATCTTAGTTTTATATTCCCTATTACCCAATACTAATAAATGCATTAACACCACCAGAAGTCACTTTCAACTCCTTTTGTGTCTTTCCATACCCCCAAATACATATTTTCTAACAAGACTTACATTTGTGAAGTAACCTTAGGGTTGGATAAAAAGGCCCTTCTCTTTGTCTAAAAAATAGTAACTCTCCATTTACTGTAAGGATTTCTATATGTTCATGGCTGTAAGACAAATGTCACAAAGTACCAAGTTAGATATTTTCTTTCAAAAATGAATATGCCAAACATCCTTTAAATAATGTATGATGTGAAACATGCATATACAGAGATAGAGTAAGCTTTTTTTTTAAATTTCAATAAAGATCCAGGTGAAAAAATATTGTTTAAATTGTTTTTATATAACATACCAGTACAGTAGAGAAAAATATGAACTGCTACAATTTTATTTCACATTTTATTATTTTAATTTCATTGTTAGATAATTCAGTAAAACAGATCTCTAAAGTACAAAGTGAAATAAATTAAATCCAACTCTGAATAAAAACATTTAACTCTTTAATAAAACAATCAGTACATAAAGCCACATTTTTCATGCACATAGAAAAACATTTGAAAATACAAATATTGATAAGTTTCGGTTATTCTATTTATTGACTCCCATAATTAATCTATCAATAGTTAATGTGAAAATAATCCCATTTATTATGAGTGAAATCTAATCATACAAAATACAGATACTCTGAGCTTTACATAGAGAAAAATAAAGACTTACCATCGCACTATTTTGACAGGATCTTTCTTAGGCATGATTTGATTAAGCCATGGTTCAATAACTGGAAATTGCTCTATCAATTGGTTCTTAATACCCTTTATAACTGAGGTTTTCAATTGGATGCAGTTGGATACATTTTCTTTTTCATCAAATCTGCCAAATGATTTTTGCAAGGAAAAAAGGAATTTCTAAGCAGACATATCAGAATAGCTCAAGGTATTGTTTTAATTAGTCATCTACTCCCAAGCAAGTATTTAGATGCCTAAAATAATTATGAAATAAATTGTTTTTAAAAATACCATGTCCCTTTTATTCTGTCCAGCACAAAACCAACGTCTTAATACAATATTAAAATAAACTTTCAGGTATACACAATTAGCTGGGGGGGGCGGATATGAGGCATATTTCACATTATAATCTGTAATCAGCTACACAAACGCCTTCCCTGGAAAATCTTACTCAATTCTACCCAGGAAGAAACACAGATTCCCACCTATAACAAAACCTGTGTAGAAAAAACAAAACAAAACAAAAAAAACCTTCAAGCATTGAAATACAAAAGATTAACCCAAATAAAACACAGAAAATAGGCACATGTTAGGCTATGTAATATGCTGAGATTTTTAAAAAAGTGATGATGATTTCTAAGATCCCTATTTATTTTTGCTCAAAATGTCATGCACAAAACCCACCTTCCTTTGCCCATGTTCCACCTTTGCTTTTTGCGTGTACCAAATCTGGAAGGCAAACCCACTAGGTAGGTTCCCAAAGAATTTTTGTCTTCCTTACACTGAATAGCCTATGGGGCAATCACGCTATTTTCAAGACAAGGTTAATCTGGCAGCTAGGCAATAGGCATGACAGGCCGCTTGCTTCCTGTCACCCAGACTCCTTCACTCCCATGACCCAGGAAGTCAAGCCTTCCCTTATTCAGTTCATAACTAATAAACACATGGCAGTGAGTGCAGGGCTCTCCTCTCAGCTAAAGAGGATATGCCCCTAAATCACAGTGCAAGGACGTGATTGGTAGAACCCTAGGAATGGAGATAGGTTTGGGAGAGAGACCAGAGAAAGATGGGTAAGGAGAAAGAAAATGAGGGTGGGAGGACCGAAACTCGATTGAGGATTAGGGATGGAAAGCTTAGTGTTGCAAGTTGCGAGTGAGAGCACAGTACTATAGAAAACCTTAGGGAGTAAGGATGGCAGGGGCGGGGGAGAGAGAAAGAGGATCTTTGCTCTCGCCCTCTTCCCCACCCCCACCCCCACCGCCTTTGTGAGCAGCCGACGGAGGCCACAGCATGTCCTTACTTCTTGAACATGATCCAAGGTGAAGGGGGCGATGATAGGGAAGGGCCCGGAATGGGAAAAAAAATTGAATTAGCAAGGGTCAGGCAGATCCCCTTACACGAGGAAGGCCAGCACTGACAGTCCGAGCTGTTGTCGTTTTCCGGAAAGGGAGACAGCCAGCCGCACTTTACGGTTCTCAGTGAAATCTGACTACTTCCGCTTCTCTGAACACGTCGGCGCTTTTGCCGGCCCTTTCTAGGCTACCGATTCCTCTCCAGAGCGGGTAGCTGAAAGGGCGGGACTTGAGAAGGAAGAAGAGATAGAGCAATCTTCTAGTTGCAGGAAGAGAAGAATGGAGGAGGCGGGGAAATTAACCAAGGCAGCATTTATGGCAGTCGCGTCAGTTACGGGTTCCTCAGAGGGTCAAGATTATTCCGTGTTTCGTTGCTGCCTACCGTTAGCCTGAACAATTTTTTAGTGGAAACGGTTTTTGTGCCCTGGGACAACCGAGTAGATTGGTGCTTACGGACCAGCATGAACTCAGGCAAGCCTTATGGCATCATGTTAATGTACTCGTGGGCTTGCCAAATTTAGCAAATAAAAATGCAGGACACCCAGTTAAATTTGAATTTCAGATAAACAATGAATATTTTTTAGTATAACTGTACCTCATGCAATATTTGGGATATACTTATACTAAAAAAATTCCTTGTTATCTGAATTGGGCGAACTGTATTTTAATCTAGCAACCATATTCACTGGCCACAGTGAGGTGCCCCCATAGAATTATTCACTAGGTTGCCGTCCCCTGCCTCACACCCATACCTATAAAGTTGAGCTATAAATCAGGAGAGGTAATCTCCTTGAATGATAGAATAGCCTCTAGGCGAGCAATACTAGAATAATGTGATTGAAGAGATAACAGCTAAAGAAACACGGTTTACTGATGTAGTTTTAAAAAGACGAGCGAATCAAGGGTTTTTTTTTTTTAATTTTCTGGTTTTTTTTTTTTTTTTTTTTTTCCTTTTTGGTGAGGAACATTCTCCTTAAGCTAACATCCTTTGCCAATCTTCCTCTTTTTTTGCTTGAGGAAGATTAGCCCTGAGCTAACATCTGTGCCAATCTTCTTTTATTTCGTATGTGAGTTGCCGGATGCTGAGGAGTGGTGTAGGTCCACGCCCAGATCCCAACCGCGGACCACTGGCTGCCGAAGCTGAGCACGCTGACCATAGGGCCACCCTGAATCAAGGGTTTTGATCAGGAAAGATAGCATAGAAAAATACAAAACCTAAACAGGCACTACCCAAGCAGTGGGTTGGATGAGCACTGACTTGTAAAACAAACACATCAGTCTCTCCAGGGAGCAAATACTGTAGTCTATACTGGAGAGATGGGAGCTTGGAGCAATCATAACAAACGCTGCTATGCATTTGAACTGTACAACTAACTCACCTTGCCCTGATTCTACAGTAGCAATAATCTTCTGATTATAATTTAGCTTCCCATGAAGATCTGCCCAGAGAGAATTTGCTGTTTTCAAATCAAATCCATGTGAACAATAGTTTGTCTTTGTAAATTAATAAATTGACATTCTGGTTTATACATCAGTCTCTTGTGAACGTCCCTAGGGTGAATCCGCATTCCAAGCAACAATCAACTCTGTGACGTTTAGAATATTGAGTTTATGAACATGCAAAACTGAAGCCCAGACCCCAAGCTATGGTTAGTACTGCACTGTCAGGCTTCTTGCCAAATAGCTTTCCTTTCCTGGCAACTCTCACATGACCCTGGGAGCCTGCCATGTAACAATAAATACATTTTAACAGTAATAAACAGTTATTAAGCAGTTTGAAAGGAGTGAAAATAATTTATATTCAGTCTATACATGATAATACCATAGTAATACCTATATATTCCACTAGTAAAAAGAATTTAACTTGACTCAAAAATTAACACCTAGATGGATTTCCTAATTTCTTGAACTTTTTGTTTGAGAAAACTTCTAATTTTAGATTTATTAAAAAGTATTATGCTGGGGCAAGCCCCATGGCATAGTGGTTAAGTTCGGCACACTCTGCTTTTGTGGCCCAGGTTTGTGGGTTCAGATCCCAGGGGAGGACTTACACTACTTGTCAGCCATGCTGTGGCGGTAACCCACGTACAAAATAAAGGAAGATTGGCACATATGTTAGTTCAGGGCTAATCTTCCTCAAGCAAAAAAAAAAAAAAGAGGAAGATTGACCACAGATGTTAGCGCAGGGTGACTCTTCCTCAGCAAAAAAAAAAAAAAAGTATCATGCTGAATATTTGCAATACTAGAATTAATAGCTAACTTTTAATTCTATAAAGATTATACATAATCTATCTAAATTATGACAAATCCCACATGCATGGGAATAAATATATAGCTACATGTGCATACATATTTTAATCTACTTTCATACACTCTGATAATCACAGAAACCAAATCTGGATTACCAAGTTAGTTGCCAAGTTAGGTCATTAGTATTAATGAGGTGTTTAGTTCTGTACATGTGCATGAATACCTTCATTCGTAACCCACCTACACAGATACATAAGCAGGGCCCACTTTTCACAACAATGTGTTGCTAGTTTTGTGTTGTAAACGGTATCATCATAAAGTGGATTCTGTTTTTCCAAGGTTACAATTGGGGGTTTGCTCCTGACAAAGGACTCATCTTCAAATAAATCATTGCTACCACAAACAATATGTCATAAAAGAAGAAATACCTCAAAATAAATGTCTTCAAAAATTAAAATAATGAACTTCATTTGTTCATGCAATAAATAGTTATAAATGACCTTTATGTTTTAGACATACATGCTCTCTGTACTATAATTTGTGCATAAATGTTCTGTGCAATTTATTTTACAAGGGTCCTTAATGTATATGCAGCACAAGACACAGAAAACTCAAGTCTATCATATATTTACTAAAATAAGTAACCTAGCTATAATAAGCATTAACATTTAATGATTGTATTTGCCTTCTTAGAATTTTTTTTTTTGAGGAAGATTGGCCGTGAGCTAACATCTGTTGCCAATCTTCCTCCTTTTTTCCTTTTTTTTCTCCCCAAAGCCCCAGTAGACAGCTGTATGTCATAGTTGTACATCCTTCTAGTTGCCCTATGTGGGGCACCGCCTCAGGATGTCTTGATGAGCAGTGCATATGTCCGCGCCCAGGATCTGAACCAGTGAACACCGGGTCACCGAAGCAGAGTGCGTGAACCTAACTGCTTTGCCACCAGCCGGCCCCCCGTCTTAGAATTTTGAAAGGATTTTATAGGGTCTTCTTGACATGAGGCTTTAAAATGCTGCCCATGGAAGTTTGCAGTAAGGCCTCCTTTTCTTCTTCATAAGCTTCTGTAAGCAATAAGCATGGTACCAAAACCCTTCAGAGTGTCCAGCAAAGAAAGATTTCTTTAGGAGCTAGGCCACAGCTTTGAAGACTGGAGAAGCTGCTTTCACTGCAAGAAAGAATTGGGCCACTGCCAGACTCCTGCTGGGCCTCACATCTCTCAGAATCTCACATCCCTCGCATCTCTCAGAAAGCCTGTGAAGTCTTCCACTAGGGTCACTTTTCCCACAAACTGCCTCTCCGCCTCACACCTTAGAGCTCCCTGCAGCCTGGCTTTATATTCCCCACAAAGGCAAAACATACTTAAGATGTACACCACTACCCCCGCTACCAAGCACTCTGCAGAGCACAGGTGAGAAAATGCATTGGCCCTGCCACTGCCTGGATCCTTCCATGCTGAGCAATATAAGGAACACCAACAAACAGCAGCCCCCACCTCCAGTCCCAAATACAGCTAAATTTGGAGAGACCTGAGCACCCCCTATTGATCAGAAGACTGTCAGGACTAACAATCTTGCCAAACCTATGATAAGCCAAGCCCACCATGCATGCCTCACTCACATCCCTGTTTTCCTTTGTCATCGCCCAATATGTAAGCTCCCAGTTCAACTTATATGCTCTGTGACCTTGGGCAAGTCATTTAAACTCTTTGTCTGTCTTCTCATCCATAAAGTAAAAGCTCTACTTTATGAGGTTGTTATGAGGATTAAAAGAGATAACCCAGGGGGCGGCCCAGTGGCACAAGCGGTTAAGTGTGCACGCTCTGCTGCTGCAGCCCCGGGTTCGCCAGTTCGGATCCCGGGCGCGTACCGACGCACTGCTTGTCGAGCCATGCTGGGGCGGCGTCCCATATAAAGTAGAGGAAGATGGGCACGGATGTTAGCTCAAGGCCAGTCTTCCTCAGAAAAAAGAGGAAGGATTGGCATCAGATGTTAGCTCAGGGCTGATCTTCCTCACAAAAAAAAAAGAGAGAGATAATCCATGCAAAGCACTGTTAAATTATTATTGTTGTTATTAAATTACTATTATTGTTTTTGTTGTTATTCCTCTCCTCTAAACTCATCCACATATTCCTCTGTGCTTCTTCTCCCCACACCTGACCTCTTATTTCTACCTTAACTTCCAGGTGCTTCTGCTGTGTCTCCTGGAACACCATTCCACGATTAACAAACACTCCTACCATCCTCCAACTCATCCTTGAATATCCATTGATATGCCTGGCTTTCCCACAAGGATGGAGCTTCCCTTACAGCCCTTTCAAGGGAAAATGGTTTATACTAACACACTGCATGTACTGCAGAGTCAGGAGGTGAGGTGGGCATCCTCTTTCAGCCACGCTACAACTCCCAGACAATTCCTCCTGCACCGTCAGGTAAAAAACCCTGATTCTTCTTCTGAGTTTCATACCATTTGGTTACACCTCAATTCCCTCTTTGCTGTCCTCTACTCATTCATTAAAGATCCTGACATCTGGTTCACAGCCTTTCCTCTCCACCCCAGAGTTGTTAAACACTGCAAGAGAAAATCACACCATTGAATAAATTCGTGCCACTCTGAATTTGTCGTTGCCAACCTCAAGTGGACCTTCAATATTCCTGGGGAATCCTTTTGTGTTTTCAGCTCATGCTCCCCGATGATTCTTTAAAAGCTTCTCCATTCTCCTCAAAACTCCAACTCCTCAACAGTCCCTTCAATCTTACCAAATAACTCACTTCTTAAAGATAAGATAGAAGTCTCCACATGGGAAACCAACTTCCTGCTATCTACTACTACCAAATTAACTAGTAGAAGCCATCCCTCTACTGTTAAAATGAGAGATAGTCCTCTTCCAACCTAGGTCTAATTCCTCCATCTGTGTTCCAGATCCCATTCACATATGGGTCCTCAGCAACTTTACTTAATCTATTATTACCTTTCTCCTATATCTTCAACCTCTCCCTCTCTACCGGCTCCTTCCTTTCAGCTTTTTCAGGGTAAATATGTGAATATGCCCACATCATATAAGATTCAAACAACACAGACGAGCAATGACAATAATAATAGCTAGCGTCTATTGAGTACTTACCCTATGCCAGGCGCTGTTGCAAGTACTTTCATGTATCAACTCATTTAATTCTCAGAGTGACTTTATGAAGTAGATACTATTATTATTTCCATTTTATGGAGAAAGAAATTAAGGAAAAAGTAGGTTAAGTAACTTGCCCAAGATTACCAAGCTATGAAGTACTAGAATCTGGATTTGAACCCAAGTAGTCACAACTCTACTCTCTAAATCACACTCTCTAAAGTCTCCCACCCCTTTCCTGTCCCTTCCCATCCTTCCCTCCTCGGTTCTTCCCTTCCTTCCTTTCCTTCCCAGCCCATAGGTAATAAGTGGTGACAGTTTTGTGTGTATCCTTCCAGAAATTTTTTGGTGTATTTACATATATATTGTACAAACATGCTTTTAAAAAACATAAGTGGGATCATACTATGCATGTTATTTTGCTTTTGCTTTTTTCACTTTATGTGAGAGATTATCTTGGAGATTTTTCCATCTCGTATCATAGATGATGATAGATAGATGTTAGATAGATAGATAGATAGATAGATAGATAGATAGATAGATAGACAGACTTCATTGCTTTGGATGGCTATAGGGCCTTCCATAATATGTATATACCGTAATTTATTTAACCAGTCCCCTTCTGATAGTCATTTAGACACCTAGAAGAGGATTGAAGCATAGGATGGAGCCACAGAACTCCAATGATCCTCAGACCTTCTACTGGCCTCCCATCATCAGGGGTCAGGGTGCTGTGCTCTAATACCTATCTTAACCTCAAAAGTCCTCAACTGCATCAACAGGAGGTCAGCGGGGACCCCATACGCTGCCCTGCCCCTGGCAGAAGTCAAGAACAAACTCATACACTGGGACTAAAACCACACCTCTTTGAGGCTTTCACCCACCATCAACAGTGGTCAAGGGGGGCCCAGGCATTCCAAGTAATGGCTCAGAGTGGGGCAAATTTCAAGCTTCCCCAAACTTGCTCACCTCTACCAACAAGTCAAGTGGGATCTCCAAACACCCATTGCTCCCTACAACCTCACAATCACTATCTACCTTGAGTTCACCAAGGACTGCTCTCATTAGAACACCTATCTCCATTTATGTCAGTCACCATAAGAAGCCCCAGACTCCTGAGTCACCCCTCATCTCACCCATTCTCATCTGTATTTGGCTCTGTACATTCCCAATTCTGTCCCCATCTCCCATGTTTCCCCAACTACTGAAATCTTTCCACTGTATCTTCTGGAAACCACACCTATCATCAACAAAACTTCCTATATCCTCAGCTTCCTCTCTGTGTGCTCCCTTCACCTTCTTATTCTAAAGGAAACCTGGATCTTCCCTGCAGTCATGGCTTCCGCTATAGCCCTCAGATGATGGCTGTTTACTTTCCCGCAGGGTTGGGTAGGAGTCCTCCTGGTTTCTTATTGACACTTCCAGACACTTGCCCCTCTCTCTTCCCTAAAACTTTCCCTCTTCAAATTTCATGTCAGCAGATTTTATTTCCCATCTACTGGCACTCGTTGTTCCTGTCACCTGCTGACCTCTGGATTACTCCTCCTCATTTCTCAATTTTATTCCTGGGATTCTGTCACCCCAACACTGGTTCTATTATAATTACTGAGTCTTTCAATATGCACTTAATTGATCTTTCCAACATCCTTTCCACTCAGTTCTTTGACTTCCGCTCTTCCAATGATCTTGCTTGCCATCCACCTTATCTCAGCCACTCTCTCCCATAGACATACCCTAGATTTTGTCTTTACCAGTAACTGAAACCCCATCATAATCTCATTTTCATGTATCCCATTCTGACCACCACCTCTTCTCTTTACAGATCACTCCCTCTAGTAGTCTGACTGCAATCCTTCACCCCGATTCGAAACTCTAGTACATCGATCTTATCAACTGCTCCCTGTCCCTCATCCTTGTCATCCTCTGAGTTATCTGCTTACCCAGCTCAATCATTCCCAGGCCAATCATTATAAACACTCCATTCCATATACCCTCAAGTCCCTTTCCTCCTCTCACTTTGATATACTCACCTGTCAAAATCTGACCCAGGTTAAATCTAACCCTGCCCACTCTTTGTCCCTAGATCCAGAGTTGAATGTGGCTGGAGAAAAACACACAACCATACTGACTGGCTTCATTTTAAATTCAAGATCACTAATCTTAAGAGAGCCCTTAATGTTGCCTGGCATCATACTATATATTCCTAGACTAATGCTGTCTGATAGAACTTTCTGCAATGATGGAAATATTCTATAATCTGTGCCATCCAAAATGGTAGCCATTAGCACATATGGCTACTTATATTTACATTTAAATAATTAAATTAAATAGAATTTTTAAATCAGCTCCTTAGTTATATTAGCCACATTTCAAGTGCTCAATAGTCACATGTGGCTACTGGCTAAGTATTGGACAGCACAGCATTCAGTCTCTTCTAGTGACTATTTCTCTCCTCCAACGCACATTACCTTCCACAGACTCCCACCACCCCATCTATCTACTTCTACCAGCATTTGTACCCATATACTCTTTCTTCTCCTCCGTTACTTTAGATCAGTGGTTCTCAAAGTGTGGTCTGAGGACCCTTGGGAGTCCACGAGGTCCTCCTGTTTCCAACTACATATCTGTATGAGGTTGGATTTTTCTCTATATGTGTCTACTAAAACAACATATCACAACAGATTGAATGCAAAAGAAGATAGGAAAATTCAGCTTCTGCTAAGCCAGCCGTTTAAAAAAATTGCAAAAATGTGTTGGGGCCAGCCCAGTGGTGCAAGCGGTTAAGGGTGCTCGCTCCGCTGCGGCGGCCCGGGGTTCGCCAGTTCGGATCCCGGGCGCGCACCAATGCACCGCTTGGCAAGCCATGCTGTGGCGGCGTCCCATATAAAGTAGAGGAAGATGGGCATGGATGTTAGCCCATGGCCAGTCTTCCTCAGCAAAAAGAGAAGGATTGGCAGATGTTATCTCAGGGCTGATCTTCCTCAAAAAAAAAATTGCAAAAATGTGAAACAATGCCATTCTTCTCACTAAGGTATTTTGTTTTGCTTTGGAAAATATTGTTATTTAAAATGTGTTGGTCATGTTAACATGTGAGAGTTTTATTATTGTTATTGTATAATGAATAAATACATATTTTTAAATTTCTAAGTTTTAACTTATAATAGAGTAAGTGTTAATAGAAATAACCAACACGAACAAAAGCTCTTTGGGGTCCTCCATAATTTTTGTGTGTGTGTGTGAGGAAGATCAGCCCTGAGCTAACATCCATGCTAATCCTCCTCTTTTTGCTGTGGAAGACCAGCTCTGAGCTAACATCTATTGCCAATCCTCCTCCTTTTTTTCCCCAAAGCTCCAGTAGACAGTTGTATGTCATAGCTGCACATCCTTCTAGTTGCTGTATGTGGGATGCGGCCTCAGCATGGCCGGAGAAGCGGTGCGTCGGTGGGCGCCCGGATCGGAACCGGGCCGCCAGTAGCAGAGCGCACGCACTTAACTGCTAAGCCAGGGGGCCGGCCCCTCCATAATTTTTAAGAGTGCAAAAGGATACTGAGATAAATTTGAAAACTGTTGTTATAGATGACTTATCCGTGCTGCTAAAGTCAATCATTCTGCTTATGGACCGGGTCCCCTCCCCTCTCAGCTACTTCAGGTCATAGCTTAACCACTTATCTCCTATCTCTCGGCATCATCATTTTCCCCCTCTTTACTGGATCACTCCCATCAGCTTACAAAAATGCTGTTACTTCTCCATCTTAAAAACCAAAACAAACAATGAAGCTCTCTTGATCCAGCTTCTCCCTCCAGCTCCATTTATGAACTCCCATTATAGCAAAACATCTGAAAAGACTTGTATATGCTCCTTGTTTCCAATTTCTCTCCTCCTGTTCTCTCTCACCACTCCATCAAAACTGCTCTTGTCAAAGTAATCAGTGAGTTCCACATTACTAAATCCAATGGTCACTTCTCAGTCTTAATCTTACTTCACCTATCTGCAACACTTTACACAGTTGACCACTCCTTTGTCCTGGAAACACTTTCTTCAATTGACTTCTTTTGGTTTTCCTCCTACCTCACTGGCTGCTCCTTCTCAGATTCTTTCACTGATTCCTTCTTTTCTCCCAGAATTCTATCCCTAGTCGTATCTTCTCCTTCCATACTCCCTTCCTTGGTGGTCTCATCTAGTCTCATAGCTTGGAATACCATTTATATGCCAATGACACCTACATTTATATCTCCAGCCTAGATCTCTCCCTTCAACTACAGACTTGGATACCCAAGTGCCTATTTGACTTCTCTTTGGATATCTAAAAGACATCTCAAACATATGTCTAAAACGGTACTTGTAGACTCTCTACAGTCCATCCACCACCCCCACAAACACACTCATCCCCAAACCTATCTTACCCATAGTCATCAGTTATTGACAATTCCATCCTTTCATGTGCTTAGACCCAAAATCTTGGGAATTTCCTTGACTCCTCTCTCTCTCTCACACTCCACACCCAAGTCATCAGCAAATCCTACTGACTCTTCAAAATATATCAAAAATTCAACCACTCCTCATGACTTTCACAGCTACCATTCCTGTTCAAGCCATCATTATCGATTGCCTGGATTATTTCAACAGCCCCAAAACTGGTCTTTTACTTGTGCCTCCCACCACAATCTATTTTCAACACGAGCCAGATTTTCCTATTAAATATGAAAGTCAAACTGAAGTTTCTTCTCTGCTCAAACCTCTACAATAGCCACATCTTAACTAAAGTAAAACCAATATCTGTATAGTAGCTTACAAGGTCTGTAATTGTCTGGCTTCCTGTTACCTCTACAACTTCATTTCCTACTACTCTCCCTCACCTTCTCTTACTCTCCTCCAGTCACACTGACCTCCTTACTATTTTCCAACATACCAGGCATGCTCACATCTTAGGGTTTCTGCACTGGCTGTTCCTTTTACCTGCAAAGCTCTACCCCAGATCTCCAATGTCTACTTCCCTTACGTCCTTTAGGTCTTTACTCAAATGTCACCTTTTCAATGAGGCATTGCCCTATTCTCCCCATTTAAAAATGCCGTCTGGGGCCGGCCCGGTGGTGCAAGTGGTTAAGTGCGCGTGCTCCGCTGTGGCGGCCCAGGGTTCACCAGTTCAGATCCCGGGCGCACACCGATGCACTGCTTGGCAAGACATGTTGTGGCGGTGTCCCATATAAAGTGGAGGAAGACGGGCACAGATGTTAGCCCAGGGCCAGTCTTCCTCAGCAAAAAAAGAGGAGGATTGGCAGATGTTAGCTCAGGGGCTGATCTTCCTCAAAAAAAAAAAAAAGCCATCTGCCCCCCCATCCCTTTCTCAGTTCAATTTTTTTTGTGTGAAGAAGATTAGCCCTGAACTAACATCCGTTGCCAATCCTCCTCTTTTTGCTGAGGAAGATTGGCTCTGGGCTAACATCTGTGCCCATCCTCCTCCACTTTATATGTGGGATGCCTGCCACAGCGTGGCTTGATAGACCGTGTGTGGATCCACGCCTGGGATCCAAACCTGTGAACCCCGGGCCGCCCAAGTGGAATGCACAAACTTAACCACTAAGCCACCGGGCCGGCCCCCTCAGTTCAATTTTTCCATAGTACATATCACCTTCTAGCATACTATAAAATGTATTTGTTTATTATGTTATTATTTATTATGTCTCTTCTCCACTAGATTGCAATCTCCACAAAGGCAGGGATTTGTCTGTTTTTGTTCACTGTTGTATACAAGTTCCTGGCACATGGTAGACACTCAATAAATTACTCATCGAATGAATAAATGGAATACCACTTCAGCTACCATTGAATTTCCCTGTTCCCCATTATAGCAAAAATCCTTGAGACAGTTGTCTAAACTCATGTCTCCAATTCCTCTCCTCCTACTCTTTCTTGAACCTACTCCAGTCAGGCTTTTGTCACCACTATGCCACTGAAACAGCTCTCATCAAGGTTACCAATGACCCACACCTTGCCAAAACCAAAAATCATTCTTGGTTCTCATTTTACTCAAACTCTCAGGAGTATTTGATAGAGTTGACTATGACCTCCTTCTTGAAACACTTTAGTATCTTGACTTCCTTAACACCATACTCCTGATTCTCGTTATCCCACACGGGCTGCTCCTTCTCCTCTGTTCAACCTCTCAATGTTGGATTGCCCCAGACTCAGTCTGCGAATCTCCTTTCTTGTCTGTGTTCTTTCCCTTGGTGACACCAAGCCAATTTGATGGCTTTAAATACCATCTATATACCATGGACTTCCAATTTTAAATCTCCAGCCTGGATATCTTCCCTACAATTCAGACCATCCAAACTTGACATCTCCACTTGAAGAATAGACATCTGAAATCAAACATGTCCAAAATAGAATTCTTGATTTCATGCCCTTCCCCAGTCTGCAGTCTTCCCCATCTCAGTAAATGGCAATCCCATCCACCTATTTTCTCGAGTCAAAAATCCTTGATGTCCTTTCTCTCACATCCTACATCTAGTCAATCAGCAAATACTATCACCTTTACTTTCAAAATATATCCAAAATCTGATCACTTCTCACACGCCTCCACCACTGTGACTCTAGTCAAATCTACTATCATCTCTCACCTTGACTACCAAACTAGTCTCTTAATTTGCCTTCTTGCTTTCACTCTTATGACTGCCCCCCTTACAGTCTATTTTTTACACACCAGGTAGGGTGAACATTTTAAAAACATAAGTCAGACCATGTAACTCTCCTTCTCAAGACTCCCAGTGGCTTCCCATCTCAGTTATAATAAGATCCAAGGTCTTCACCCTGCCCTAAAGGCCCTACACAATCTGGTTCCCATCCATCCCTCCATCTGATCTACTACTACTCTCCCTTCCCTCACTCTGCTCCAGCCACATTGTCCTTCTTGCTATGGCACAAGCATGCCAAGCATGGTCCCTTTCTTCTCAGAGCCTTATTTTTTTTTCATTGGTCCTTGGATAAATAGAATTAAATTAATCATAACCCTTGATTCATGGCACATTCTCATTATTAATCCAAATATAGCTCATTTTTTTTAAAGATTTTATTTATTTATTTTCCCCCCAAAGCCCCAGTAGATAGTTGTATGTCATAGCTGCACATCTTTCTAGTTGCTGTATGTGGGATGCGGCCTCAGCATGGCCGGAGAAGTGGTGCTCGCCCGGGGTTCCGAACCCGGGCCGCCAGCAGCAGAGTGCGTGCACTTAACCGCTAAGCCACAGGGCCGGCCCCAAATATAGCTCATTTTTAGTTAGTTATTTTAAATAATATAATGAGTATCCATGAGCCCAATAACCAAACAACCAAATCTGACTCTCCTTCCTCCCCCACCCCTTGACAAAGAATCATCATCCTGAATCCTGTGTTCATCATTCTGTGGTGCTCTATTTAATACAATTTTATTGTATGTATGTGTGTGTGTGTGTGTGTGTGTGTATATACACACACATCCATATATACACATACACATACATATATACATATATTTAACATATATATACATACAATAAAATTGTATGTGTGTGTGTGTGTATACATACATACATATATATAGTCATATCTTTCCTAAAAGTATATATTTTTATTAAAATTTATTTTAATCTTACATAAAGGTTATTAGGCTGCATGTACTCTTTCAGAACCGAAATTTTTCCCCTCAATATCTAATTTTCTAAAATTCATCCATGTATATGTGCATGTTGCTGCGGTTCATTCATTTTGGTGGTTGTATAATATTTCACTGTGTGAATAACACTTCAGGGCCTTTGCACTGTATTCTCTCTGCCTAGAGTGTGCTTCTCTCAGATATCCACATGACTCCCTCCCTCACTTCACTCATGCCATTACTCAACTGCCACCTCATCCTAACACTATGTAAAATAGTGCCTCATTTTACTCTCGATCTCTTTTACCCTTCCTTACTTTCCCCCATTGCATTTATCACTATCATGTTGAATATTCTCACCTTGCCTGTCCAGATCCAATCTACCCCTTTCCACCCCACTTTGTGCCCTGAAACAACAGGCTTTATGATCTGCAACAATAGACTTCCTTGCCTTCTGGTTTTCCCTTTGGGTTTTGCGTACGAGAGACACCCTCAAGAGATAGGAGGGTGGGAGAAACTGAAGTTGTGGTATATATTCCCCAGCTCCCTCCCTACTGTGATTTTTCAGCAGCTGCCACACTCCTGAATGGTGATTCTCTCCTATTGCTAGACTTCTCTCCAGGTTCCGATAACTTCTTCCCCTTGCCTCTTAAGGCCAAGCTGTGGTAGTATCTCCTCATTCCCCTCCCATCCCTGGGTGCTTAATCATTCCTTGTTATTTCCTTTAACATTCTTCACAGCTTTGTAAATACTCCTTCATTAAACTCATCAATTCTTCTGTTTGAATGTACCATCTATTTTCTGCCAGTACCCTGACTGACAGGACAGCCTTACATTAATATTATTTATATTTTTTTTATTGATTGTCTGTTTCCTCCACTAGATGGTAAGCTCCAAGAGGGTAGGGACTTTGTCTGTCCCTGCTATATCCCCCAAGGCCTAGAATAGTGCTGAACTCATAATAAGCATGCAATGAATATTTGGTAAATGAATTATTAATACATACAATACCACATTTAAAATGCTTACACACAAAAAATTGCTTGCACATACCTCTTTCAAAATAAATGTCATTATTTCTTTAAGCTACATACTTAATAGAATTTCAGGGTTGAAGGTTAAGTGGATTTTTAATTTAGTAGATGGCACAAATTTTCCTCCATTCTCTAATAGAAGGAATAAGGGCTCCATGGAGAAATGGCTGACTCTAGGACTGGGGCAGGGAAAATACAAGATGAGACTGGAGTGCCAGAAAATTTTTAAAAGTTATCAAAAACTGAACAAGCATACAAACAAAAAACCCCCACAATAATAGGGGTACGTCAAAGGGATACAAGAGTCAACTGAAAGAGCTCCCAATGGCCAAAGTTGGAACAATTTGAGCAACAAAATAAAGTAGCACTGGATTATAACCTGAAGTATAAAATTAATATTGATGAATCCATACTGATATAAATAAATGATTGAATAAATAAATAAAATGAGAGTAGACAAATCTCATACAGAAGAATTCCAAATAATTTATGTAGATACTCTCTCAAGCCAGTGGAGCGTAACTTCTCACTCCTTAAGTGTAGGATGTGCATAATGACTTGTTTATAAAGACTAGAACTTGGAAAGAGGGGAGAAGAGTAGTGTTGCAGTCAAGAGACCTGAGAAACACTACCTCAGCCAGGCAATCAAGGCTCACATCATCAGTGATAAATCACGTTGATGGCGTGTACCCTTGATGTGATGTGATAAGGATGGCACTTTACCTTTGTGGTCTTCCTCCCTGAAATCCATAACTGCTGTCTAACTATGGAAAATGCAACAGATAAACCCAAATTGAAAGATATGCTACAAAATATCTGACCAGACTCCTTAGAACTGTCAAGGTCATCAAAAACAAGGAAGGTCTGAGAAATGGTCATAGCCAAGAGGAGCCCAAGGAGACATAATAACTAAAGATAACGTGGTATCCTGGATGGGATCTTAAAACAGATAAAAGGACATTAGGTAAAAACTAAGGAAATCTGAAAAAAATATGGACTTTAGTTAATAATAATGTATCAATATTGGTTCATTAGTTTTGATAAATGTACCATAATAATGCTAACAATAGGAGAAACTAGGTGTGGGGTATATGAGAACTCTCTAACATTCTTGTATGTTTTCTGTAAATCTAAAACTCTTCTAAAAGAGTTTATTAAATGTTTTAAAAAATATCCTATCAGGATGGCTATAATTAAAAAGACAAATAATAACGTGTTGGCGAGGATGTGGAGACACTGTATATTGCTGGTGGGAAAATAAAATGGTACAGCCTCTTTGGAAAACAGTTTGGCAGTTCCAAATAATGTTAAACATGGTGTTCCCATGTGATCCAGCAATTCCACTCCTAAGTATACACCCAAGAGAAATGAAAATAAAAACTTGTACACAGATGTTCGTAGCAGCATTATTCATAATAGCTAAAAAATAGCTTCAAATATCCTTCAGCTGGTGAATGGATAAACAAAAACGGCATAGCCATACAATGGAATATTATTCAGCCATCAAAAGGAATGAAGTACTGATACATGCTACAACATGGATGATCCTTGAAAATATCAAGCTAAGTAAAAGAGGCCAGTCACAAAAGACCACATATTGTATGATTTGATTTATATGAAATGTCCAGAAGAGGCAAATACATAGAGACAGAAAGTATATTAGTGGTTGCCAGGGTATGGGGAAAGGGGGGAATAGAATGTGATAGCTGATGAATACAGGATTTCTTTTTGGAGTGATGAAAATTTTCTAAAATTAGAGCATAGCAGTGGTTGCACAACTCTGTAAATATACTAAAATCATTGAATCGAATGCTTTAAAAGGGTGAATTTTTTAGCATATAAATTATATCTCAAGAAAGCTATTTATCTAAAGGACTTTAAGCAGGAAATAATTTTAAGTGTGTTGATTTTTTTGAGCTCTTTTTCTATTGTTAATTTCTAATGTTATTGCATTGTGGTCAGAGAATGTTACTTGTATGACTTCTGCATTTTTGCAGACTAATAAATGATTCATTTTTGAAAATGTTCTATGGGTATTTGCAAAGAAAACACGTTCTAAGTTTGTATAGGGTAATCTCTCTTATATAGAATCAACCTTGTTAAGTAGTGTTATGAACTTCTGTATATCCTTGCCTATTCACCTGATCTGCTGAATTCTGAGAGAAATATTTTACCTCAAATGTGCCCGAAAGTCTGCCCAGCAGTCCTAATACTTATCTCTTGTCAAGTCACTCTGAACTGTTTCACACCTTCTCCATTTTTCTTAAACTTCCACCACCCCACACCACTCCATCACATCCTACTTTACACGTAAAATAGAAGAGAAAGTGGGCTTGCCCCCACATGCCTGCTATCAAACATACAACTTACAACCATCTACCCCATCTCATTCCACTGAACTTTTCTCATTCTTATAGCACTAGAAGAGCTATCCCTCCTTCTGAGACCCATCTCTCCACCTGCCCTTTCAATTCCTTACCTTTCCACCTTCTCAGAAACCTTGCCTTATCAATTATCCCTTTTCTCTCTTGATTTCTCTCTCTCTGCAGAGTCTAATTCGCCCCTCCTTGAAACTGAGCTGGTCTTAGTGACTTCCTTAATCAAAAGAATGTAGCAGAAGTGATGGTCTGGGATTTACAAGGCTACGTCATAGGAAGCCTTGCTGCTTCCATCTGGGCCTCTTGGAACACTCACTCTTGGACTCTTGAGGCACCACGTAACAAGTCTGCCTACCCTGAGTCTGTCATTCTGTGAGAAGACCCAAGCTAGCCATGTGGAGAGGCTGTCTGCAGAGAAAGATGCCCAACTCACCCCCAAATATTCTAGTTGCTAGCCATTCAAGTCACCCCAGCTGAGGCCCCAGACGTCATGAAAAAGAAATGAGGTATCCCAGATGTGCTCAGTCTGAATTCCTGACCCAAATAACCAGGAGATATAATAATAATAAATTATTGGTTTTTTTTAATATAATTTTATTTATTTATTTTTTCCCCCAAAGCCCCAGTAGACAGTTGTATGTCATAGCTGCACATCCTTGTAGTTGCTGTATGTGGGACGTGGCTTCAGCATGGCCGGAGAAGCGGTGCATCGGTATGCGCCCAGGATCCTAACCCGGGCCGCCAGCAGTGGAGCACGTGCACTTAACCGCTAAGCCACGGAGCCGGCCCCTAAATTATTGTTTTAAGCCACTAAATGTTGGGATTTATGTTACGCAGAAATGAATAACTGAAAATTCTTGGTCATTTGTTCATATTTAATAGTGAGGCACTATAAGGCTGACTGGAAGTTCTGTGTGCCCGGGGGTAGGGGGGAACTTTGTTGTATGGTGATTGGATGGCAGAATGCTTTATGGTTGGGGTATCAGTAATCTTTTCTCTGGGGTGGTTCAGTTCTCCAGAGAAGGATAGTTTAAACCTCCTACTTGGGATATAAGCCTAGCTGCCTGTATTCTGGGAACTGGATGTGGGAAATAGAATCCCTGACTTTCCTCTATTCTCCTCCATTTTCAATCTAGTGCATTCCACTACCCCTATTTATCTCCAAGTCTATAACCTCTCTGGTTCATTTTCGTTTATTTGTTTTTCAATCAATTTTTAAAACTTTTTACTGACAAATAACATACAGAAATGCACAAATGATAAGTGTATAGTTCAATGAATTTTCACAAGCAGAACCAGCTGTACCATGAGCATCCAGATCTCTCTGGTTCAGTTTCTACAGATAATAAACCTCTTTGCTGGGGGTAACATACAGGAAGCACTTAGAACAGTCTAGGGCATATTGTAAGTGCTTATACTAGTGCTAGCTATTATCATTCAGTCACCTGTCCATCTGCTTTCCATCTTTATAAATTGTGCTTTCGTGTAACATTTATCTCCTAGTCTCACGGAAAGTGGAGTCTACATTCCAGTTTTTACTTTTCCTTATTGTTTTGGGGTGATTTTTGTACTTCACTTTCCTCGTTACAAAATTTTTTAACTTTTATGTAGTCTTATCTGTCAATGGATGGCCAAAAGGCATTGGATGAAAATCAGCAACTACTCCTTATAAAAACTCTAAGTACAATGGAATAGAAGAGAACTTCCTAAACACAGTAAAAAGTATCAAAAAGCCATGAGCAAGCATCATAATAAGTCATTTCCCATGAAATTCAGGAATAAGGCACGATGTCCACTATAGTGTTTTGAAGGTTCTGAAATGTAATAAACTAAGAAAATGAAATAAAATATATTAAATCTAAAAGGAAGAAAGAGAAAAAGAAAAAAATCTAATTATTTGATATGATTATATGCATTGAGAATCCAAGAAATGCCATTTAAAAACTATTAAGTCTAAGAAGTCTGTGTAGTGGACATCCGCTGTTTTGGTTTGCCCAGCATTCCTTCTTCCCTGCTTCTGGTAATAGCACTCTCCTTCCTTTGGAGATCTGCTCCTTCTTCACTGTCCTTTCAATATAGTCCTGGTAGGACAGGCCATGACAGTACCTTGCCCCATTCCCCCTCCACACACACTGCTGGGCACTTAAACTAGGATGGTGAATTATAATATCAAACCCTGCTGGACACAGTGGCAGCTCCAAGGGGTAGGCATGTGACCCAGGCCAGAGATATAACACCTTCCTTGGCATATTCCAAATCAGAGGTAAGGAAGTAGCTTTCTCTTTTCTCTGGATCTTGGACTGTAAGGATGTGATCCCAGAGTAGTTGGTAGCCATGTCACGACCATGTGAAAGAGTCTTAGAGAATGAGGCAATACAGAGAAGTGAGAAGCTGAGAAGAGAGATGAAGAGACGAGTGAAAGCCTAGATCCATTTGAGTCTCTGGATCCAGGTGTGTCTGTGATCTGCCTCGTCCTTCCCAGTTATATAAACCAATAAACTCCATTTTCCTCTTAAGCTTATTCAAGTTGGGTTTCTGCCACTTGCAAACAAGAGCCCTAACTAATACAAGCTGGATATAAGATAAATGTACAGAATCCCATAGCTTTCACTTTTCCTTTTTTTTGAAGTATTATAAAGTTGCTCCCTTTTGTTTTATTTTCCAACATTTATTATAAAAATTTTGATAACTACCATATGATTTCACTCATATGTGGAAGATAAACACATAGATAAGGAGAATAGATTGGTGTTTGCCAGAGGGGAAAGGGATAGGAGGAGGTGGGCAAAAGTGGTAAAGGGATACGTGATGGATGGAAACTAGAGTATTGGTGGTGAGCACCATGCAGTCTATACAGAAACTGAAATATAACCATGTACACCTGAAATGTACACAATGTTATAAGCCAATATGACCTCAACAAAGTAATTAAATTTTTTGTTCAAAGATAGAAAAGTTAAAAGAATTCACAGTGAACATCAATATACCCACCACATAGATTTTACAATTAACATTGTATTATTCTATTCCAATAGCTTTCTTTTATTCTAGCAATAATAGAAATAGAAACAGGAAAAAAAAAGTATTCCATTCACAATAGTGGAAAAAGATACGTGTGAAACACCAACCAGCACAGACAAATAAAGCCCCCACAAAATTCTGCTCTATCTAGACGAAGGACCAGGAAAGGAGCGACCTGGCAAGACAGAAAATTATAGATAACTGATTTACTCTAGCCAAACACCACAAAAAAACTGCGGCGCCACTCTCACCCACGCCAGGAATGGTGGAGTGGGGCGCCTAGACTTCCGCCCTTGGCGGGCTACAAGGAGGCTCCCATTCCCACCCCTACCTCCTGGTACCCCACTCCTCCCCCTCAGTGGAGACCACGTGGGGAGCCTGACGCACCCCCCCCCCCAGTGGTGTCAGCGTAGGAACTGTGCCAGTCCTGGTATAGAACAACCTTGGCCGACCTGCCGATGTCCCATAGGTGGTATTATTAAAGACAGAATAACCCAGACTTTGGGAAATGTATCGATATCAGATTGTTTTGAGTTTTCGGTTTTTTTTTTTTTTTCGCTTTTGGCGCCAACCAGGCCCCTGTTAGTCGAGTGGGGTTTCCCCTGAAGGGATTGGTCAGATCCACTCTCAATCATCCTTGAAAGCTATTAAATGCACTGGGACTCCGGCTTCCGTGAGCCGGCGCTAGCTTGAAGAAAGGGCGCACGTTGCTAGCGTGTTAACGAAAGGTCGTCTTCTGAGCCCTCGGGTCTCGAGATCAAACTAGATAGAACAACAGCAACAACAACAAATCCTGTTGGTCCTCCTGAGACAGTGAGTTAAACTCCTTCCAGATTGTGAAATGTGGAGGGTATCCTTTAGGATCTTACTGAACGTGCGCCTGCTTTCAGGCCAAGAGATCCTAAGAGCAAAACCGCATCTTCAGGCAATTTTAAGGTATTCTCCACGTTGTACTTCCTTTCGTAATTCCCAAATGTTTAGAAGAGGTATGTTAGAAGTTACAGCCTTTACTCTCACCTATGGTGTGGAGAATTTAGGGAAAAGCGTGTTAGAGCTGTAGTTATCTGTTGAGAAAACTCTGCTCAGCAAAGTGGTGATCACAGGAGGACCCTGAACAACCAAATCCCTGTAGCTGATGAAAAAGCCAAAATAGAAGGTAGAGACCTGGTTCAGATCACATGTGAGATCATACTTTGGCGAACCCTCCGAAATAGCTGTAGGACACTTTGAGGGGAGTCTGTTTCTTGGCATTCCAGCCAACGGAGGCTCAAGCCATAGTAATTTAAAAGAGGATTTAAAAGGGCATGTCAGACTTCCAGTTTAAAATATTAGTCTGAACAAATGTGTTTTTCTCCCCAAATTAGCTTTAATTGAAAGAAGAAAAATAAATTAAAAAACAGAGCCATAACCACACAGGATAACAGGGAAGGGTATGATTAGCAGGCCAAAATTGTGAGGATTTTCTTGAAGATCTGAAAGAAATAGGGCAAAATTGATTGGGAGACCAGAGTCAACGAATCCGTAACACTATACAGATATGGGAGAGGCTGCTGTAAAAGTGAATTCCCTATTTTCTAACATAGCCCCCAAAAGATAGCCCATGTCACAGTCATCGGGATCAGGGGATGGGAGTGATGATGAGGCCATCTCAGAAGACAATGGTGAGTAAATGAACTTGTAAAACTTCGATTTAAGTCCAAATAATTGTTAGGAATGTGTCTAGGGGCCTGCCCGGTGTCGCAAGCCGTTAAGTGCGTGCGCTCCGCTGTGGCGGCCCGGGGTTCACAGATTCGGATCCCGGGCGCACACTGACACACCGCTTGACAAGCCATGTTGTGGCAGGCGTCCCATATAAAGTGGAGGAAGATGGGCACGGATGTTAGCCCAGGGCCAGTCTTCCTCAGCAAAAAGAGGAGAATTGGCAGATGTTAGCTCAGGGCCGATCCTCCTGACAAAAAAAAAAAAAAAAAAAAAAAACAAAAAAAAAAAAAAATGTGTCTAGGAAGCGTGAGTAAATTATTAAGAAATTATTCCTAAAAAGATTAAGCATAATGAAACCATTAATAACAAATTAATAGCAAGATGGAAATAAATTTCTGGAGGGAGGATTGGTATTAGGGGATGGTGGTAAAGACAGCACTTCTGCTTTTGCTTTGTTGTGGTTGTTTTACAGTGAGAATGAATTAATGTGATATTTTGGCAAAAACTTTAAAGTTTGATAATATCTAGTGTTGCTAATGGTGCGGGCGTTCAGCGGTCATTCTGAAGGTGGGAGTGTACGCACAATATTTCTGAGGAGAAATATAGCAATCTATCACAATTTTAAATATACCTTCTCCTTGACCCAATTCTACTTCTTCAAATAAACCCTCAGAAATACTTTGACACACGCACAAAGATTTATGTTACAGGATGTTCATTGCTGCATGTCTGTGGTATCAAAAAACTGGAAATAACCAAATATCCAAAAATAGAGGAGTGGTTAAATAAAATGTGATATGTCTTTACTATGAAATCGTATGTAGCCCTTAAAAAGAATATGTACTGTCATGGAAAGATCTCCAAAGTATATTAAGTTTAAAAAGCAAATTGTAGAGCTCTATGTACAGTAATGATACCATTAAAAAAATACCAAAGCTTCCTATTTGTATATAAACAAATATATATGTACATAAATGTTGAGGAAGGATATGCACCAAACTTAACACTGAAAGGGACACTTCCACTTTTTGTGCTATATTCTTCTATACTGTTTATTTTTTACAAGAAGAATGTGTTTGTGTGTCATTGGTATAAGTAAACAAAACTGAAAGATAACCATTAATAGAATGTAAATAGTGTATAGAACTTCCCAACCACTAATAGTTGGAAAAAAGGAAAAAAGGAAATTCAGTAAGTCCAGCAATAGTAGGGAATGGGGAAAAAGAAACAATAATAAAGTGTGATAATTAGAATTTTTTAAAAAGTGACAGGAATGTGTAGTACATCCATATACAGTATACTATGCTGCCCTTAAAAATGGTGAGGTAGATCTATGTATACTGAAAAGAAAAGATGTCCATGATATAATATTAAGCAAAAAAAATTAAAGTTACAGAACAATTCATATAGTATGATCCATTTATTTTAAAAGCAAAAACTGTATATTGCTAAATGTATAGAAAAAGATATTTAATTAGCAAATTGTTGACTGAAGTTACCTTTGGGAAACAGGTTTTGTTGGGGAGCAGGGAGGGGTGATGTCACCTTATTTTGTAGTCAAAGGTTTTTGAGACCTGGACATCTCTAAATGTACAGCTGATCATATTACTCCCTACCCTGCTTGAAGCCCTTCAGTGGGTACCCATGACCTACTGGATTGAATGCAAACTCTGGAGCATGGCATACAATGTTCGCCATGATCTGAACTCTGCCTGCCTCTCTGTCTTCATCTCCCACCATACCCACCGCTGGCCTGCTGAACGTCAGTCACACAGCATAGTAATACTTGCATTTGCTTAAATGGGCCATGATTTTTCTCATGCCTCCATGTTTTTGTACACACTGTTCTCTTTTTCAAGTAACCTGTAGGTCTGCAGATCTCACCATCCTGATACTATAAATTATGTTCAGATTTGTATAATTAATAATACAAATTACAACAACTCTAAGCCCCCATCTTGTGGAACATGGAAAGTTTATTCTTCCACCAGGTTGGAAGGTGCTTCTCCCTAGCCCCCAAGTAATTTCAGGGAATCCATAAGAAAGGCTTAAATGTTCCAAAAATCAGTCCTAGTTGTCATTTGCCATCTCTGCCAGCTATTCTTTCTCCAAACTGCTATGCTCTCGTGTTCAACAGGTCACCACTTGCTGTCTTTATATTTTTAAAAACTTTTTATTATATTATTAAAAAAAACTTTATATTTTAGTACATACAAAAGAGTATGTGTGATGTAATTTATGGAGCATTATAATAAAACAAACATCCATGAATCCATCATCAGCTTAAGAACTAGAACATTACCACCAAAGCTTTTGAATCTACCTAAATTCTACCCCTTTGCTTGCCCAAGAGCAATCCCCTATCCTGGATTTTGTGTTTATTATTTCCCTTCTATATTTTAATAGTTTTACCACATTACATATCCATAAGTTTTCCTTTTTTTTTTTGGTGAGGAATATTGGCCCTGAGCTAAGATCTGTTGCCAATCTTCCTCTTTTTGCTTGAGGAAGATTGTCCCTGAGCTAACATCTGTGCCAGTCTTCCTCTATTTTGTATATGAGACACTGCCACAGCATGGCTTGATGAGCAATGTGTAAGTCAGCGCCCAGGATCTGAACCCGCGAACCCCAGGCTGCTGATGCGGAGCACATGAACTTAACCACTATGCCACCGGGCCGGCTCCAAGTTTTCCTTATTTTTGAGTTTTACATAAAAATTATCAAATAGTATGTATTCTCCTGTGATTTGCATTTCTCATGTAATATTATTTCTGCAATTCATGCACGTAAGCTGTAATTCATTTTTCTTTTTTTTTTTTTTTTTTTGTGAGGAGGACCAGCCCTGAGCTAACATCCAATACCAATCCTCCTCTTTTTTGCTGAGGAAGACTGGCCCTGGGCTAACATCCATGCCCATCTTCCTCTACTTTATATGGGACGCCGCCACAGCATGGCTTAACAAGCGGTGCGTCGGTGCGCACCCGGGATCCGAACCGGCGAACCCCGGGCCGCCGCAGCGGAACGTGCGCACTTAACCGCTTGCGCCACCGGGCCGGCCCCTGTAATTCATTTTTCAATGCTGTGTAGTATTTCGTCGTGTGAATATACCACAATTTATTTAGCTGCTCTATTGAAGAATATTCTTTTGCCATTCTTGGAAGTCTGTATCAAAGGTGATGAAGACTAGGAAGAGAAAATCTATAACATGTTTTGAATCACTTCCTCCACTGTGCTACCACTTAACATTCTCCATATCTCTATTTTTATTTATTTTCTTTCTTTCTTTCTTTTATTTTTGTGAGGAAGATCAGCCCTGAGCTAACATCCATGCCAATCTTCCTCTTTTTGCTAAGGAAGACTGGCCCTTAGCTAACATCCATTGCTAATCCTCCTTTCCCCTCCCCCCTTTTTTCTCCCCAAAGCCCCAGTAGATGGTTGTATGTCATAGTTGCACATCCTTCTAGTTGCTGTATGTGGGATGCCGCCTCAGCATGGCCGGACAAGCAGTGCATCGGTGCACGCCCGCCAGCATCGGAGCACATGCACTTAACCACTAAGCCACGGGGCCGGCCCCTATATCTCTATTTTTAGCACTTAGTGTATTCAAGGGCAAGGATTAGCAATTTTTTTCCTGTAAAGGACTAGATAGGAAATATTTTAGGCTGTGTGGGCCATATGGTCTGAGGCAACTACTGAACTCTGTTGTTTTAGCACAAAAGCAGCCACAGAAAGTATGTAGATGAATGAGTATGGCAGTGTTCCAATAAAACTTTCTTTATAAAAACAGACAGCTGGCTGGGTTTGGTCCACTGGCTGTCATTTCCCAAACCCTGCTGTAGTTCATCTGAATTCCTGTAGCATTGTCCAGTATTGTGGTCATACATCCATCTATATTATCTCATTTCTTT
Source organism: Ceratotherium simum simum (assembly GCF_057802395.1). NCBI lineage: Eukaryota > Metazoa > Chordata > Mammalia > Perissodactyla > Rhinocerotidae > Ceratotherium > Ceratotherium simum. Next base: position 29,210,422 of record NC_141940.1, read on the forward strand.
CTTATTATCTTATTTCCCACTCCTCACCCCCCCAGACCCTCTTTGATTCAGAGTTCCTATATCTAAGGATGAGCCCAACCTATAAGTCCAATTCCTGAACCAGCGTGGCTCAAAGCAAGACTTACCATCAGTATTACCAGCATCAATTATTATCAGCCCCAGCTCCAACAGCAAGTAGGGTATAGGAGTAAGGCCTGGTGCTGAGGGGCCTAGGAATTGCTGCACCAGATTTGAGACTGGGATGCTGCCTTGATTTCCCTCCTTAGCACTCCAGGGTTTCTGGTTAGGACTGAAACTATTCCCTGAGAACTAGCCTCCTTGCAATTTCCTGAATATGCCTTATTTTCTCTCACCTTCAGGATTTTGTGCCCCCTGCTCCCTCCCACTCCTCTTGCCTGCAATTCCCACTTACCCTCAGGGATTTATTTTATTTTTTTGTTTTTGTGAGGAAGATCAGCCCTGAGCTAACATCCATGCCAATCCTCCTCATTTTTGCTGAGGAAGATTGGCTCTGGGCTAACATCTGTGCCCATCTTCCTCTACTTTATATGGGACGCTGCCACAGCATGGCCTGACAAGCAGTGCATCGGTGCGCGCCCGGGATCCAAACCCAGGCCACCAGCAGGGGAGCGCGAGCACTTAACCGCTATGCCACGGGGCCAGCCCACCTCCAGGGATTTAAATCGAATTACTTTCTCTGGAAGCTATTCTTAACTCACCACCCTCACCCTTTCTCCAACCCACCCCACTGGACCCTGCCTTTCTAGGCTTTGCAGGTGTCTGTCCTCTGCGTTCCAATAGCAGCCTTTATCTCTCTGTCCTATAATTGTCGGCCTCACCCACTAGGCCAATTGAGAACTGTTTGAGGGCAAGGGTTGTCTTTGTACACTCAGTGACTGGATCATAACGGGTCCTCTGGCAATGTTTGTTCAGTGTTTGCCTGGATTTGGCTAGGAGAAGGACCTGGTTTCTACTTCTGGTGAAGATCAGCCTGGCTGAGGGTCCAGCCAGGGAATGGACTAATTCTCTAGAACCAAACTGCCACTTGGATGTGCACTGCTTGCTGCTGTGTCCTGCCTGCCCGATGATCGCTTGAACTGAATCCAAGCTTGGTCTCCTTTTGGGCCCTGTGATTTGGCTCATCTCAATATTTTATTATTCCTCATTTTTTTCTCCTGGTGAGTGGGGCTCTGAACGTTTTTTCCTAACTTGTCTATTACTTGAGAATTTTATAGCATATCTCCTTACTAAACTGTAAACTATGGGAAGTACTATATTTGGAGTTAGAGAAAAAGTAGGTTTGGTTTAAGTCTGTGTGCTTTGTGACTTTGGCAAGTCATTTTAACCTCCTTGCCTGAGCCTGTTTCTCATCTGTAAAATGGGGATTCACCTGATCTATCTCACAGTCTGGTTATGAGGATAAAATAAGATTGTGTGTGAAAGTGCTTTGAGAAACTGTAAAATCAACTGCAAATGGAATTTTGTATTAGTTCTGTATTCCCTTATGACATCTAGCACCGTGCCTTGCCCAGAGTAGTTGCTCAATACATTTTTGTTGAATGACCAAATGAATTGGCAAGAGAAATAATGCTATTGGTGGGAATAAAGGACATTTAATAGAATCAGGAAAAACAGATCACTTGGCAATAGAAACATCCATATGGTGAGTGATAATTCAGAAGTTGGGCATTTATGGATGGCTCCAAATCTACATTCCCAATGTCTGCTCTCTGTTTTGCTTATAAAAAATATTTAAAATTCCTTTTAACGTGATTTTGGCAGTAGGGATAAGCTGTCAAACTTGACTAGATCTTAAATACGTAGTCATCGCAAAGCAGGATTGGCCCCAGGCAATATTGTGAGGTCAACAAAATGTACTTTCTTCCTTTCCATTGCAATACCTACTCCTAGTTCTGTTTACCTCCAGGCACTTAGGACTTTTGTATTATCCTTTGTTCCCAGGAAGCATTCACCTTAAAGGGTCAGGAACTAAGTCTCTCTGGCTAATTTTCATGTGAAAAAAAGGATTCCTAGAGAAGGAGGCTATTTTATCGAAGGGAATGAATAAATTGTGAAATTTCAGGCATTAAAGGGAGTACAAAGGCTTATCAGCCCCATTCAAATCACAGAGGTACTTACTTCACTACAGCTGTGGTCTCAACCCTGGAGGTATGTAGAATCACCCTGTGAGATTCTTAAAAATGCTGATAATTGAGGCCTTACTCCAGAGATCTAATTCAGCTGGACGAGGTTCAGACCTGGGCAAAGAGGTTTTTTAAAAAAACTCCCCAGGCAATTCTGTCATACAGTCTGTTGTACAGTCAGAGTTGGGAACTGCTGATTTAAACCTAAGTTGGCCCTACTCTTGAGAAAAAGAAAAGCTGAATGCCATTGGAAGATCAAACCTTAAAGCAGGGTGGGGGTGGAGGGACTGTGGGGGTCATTGATAGAGTGAACAGAAGGTTAAAAATAGGCCCAGCAACTCCATAATAAGCAGGTGCTTGGCAGTACCAAAGGAAGAAGTAACCTGTGGCTGATCCGGTCCCCCATTCCCAAACCCCCAGGGGAAATGGCCTGGCCCTAACTGTTAAGGCCTTAAATCTGCTTTCTAGATGGTTCACTGGTATGACAGTAGATAAAAATCTCTGAGCTAAGGTGCTAAGTCCTCAAATGGCTGATGTACCTGAGTCAGTAAGTCTCCAGTTGATGAGATAATTTTACATAGAAGATAAACGATTTTGTTAAAAATATGAGATCTGTGTTATTTATTTACATTTTACTGAGCACCATAGGTTCAGCATTTGTTATTAAGTTCCTTTTGCTTTATAAAGCAACTCCAGGATGGGCAAAGGGTGAATTCACATAGTGTAGTGGGGTCATGTTTGCTTAAGTTTGGCCTCCCCAGTCCCCCATAGCTGCCCCCTGCTGTTGCTCGCATCACAAAGCCCTTATTATGATATAATGGTTAATATCTCACCACCACTTGGTTTGCCCTCTCAGTGTTGCCCTGCTTCAAAGATGGTCCTTCAGAAGAGTGGATAGAGAACCATGGACCACCATTTGCTCAGCAGTTGTCTTTTCTGGACACATTCTTAAATAGTGCTTGCTGCAGAATCATCTTTGGTATTCTCCTGAGCAAGCAGTATCTCCTATTTTTAAGGAAATTCCCACACATGAATAACAAGGCTTCCAAGAGTGTCTGTCCATCAACAAGCTCCTGTTCTGAGATGTCTGGAGAAGACCCAAACACAAGCACGCCGGGGACTCCCCGTGATCAAAGCGAAACAGGTTATACTATTTAGACAGAGACCTACAGAAATAGGGGAATGGACATTAGAAAAACTAGTCCTCTGTCTTTGTATTTCTTCTTTTATGTGTATATATTTACCTTTATAAATAGCTACAGATTGATTTATTTACTTGATTAAAACAAGGCCAATAATAACTATACCTCATCCGGTAGCACTGTAAAATTTAATTAATGTTTCTAAGGTATGAGTTGAACTCACAAGATGAAAGATTCTATATATGTAATATATGTTAAGTGCCCAATCTGGTTTAGTCTGATAATGGCCATAATTTATGTGCATGCCTTGATTATTGTGGTTTCAGTGAGTCTAACCTTGAAAAATGTATTTTAATGTTGAGAATGTGTTTAATGTTGGTTGGCAAATGTTTGGGTGTATAGAACATATGCTTATGTTTTAGCTAGCCCCAATTAGTTGATTCTTGATGTAAAAGATGTTTTACAAAGCAACATGGGAGGTTTTTTGTCTTTTTAAATTGGTCTGAGTGTCCAAGAAGACACTAAGTTGGTCTGTGCCACAAAATGTAAATGTTAAATGTTTAAAATTATTTATTAAAATTATTAAATTATATATCCATATTAAGATGTGCTAAATATGTGAGGATTCACCTGGCACAAAATAAAATGAGGTTTTAAAATGTCAAAAGGAAGATTATTAATCACTAAGAAAAAAAAAAAGAAAAAATATTTTTTCCACAAAATTCACTTAAGGATATTTCATGGAAAACTTAAATAGTAGATTAGGCCCCTGGGTCATTTAAAGTGAGCTAGAGCTCAAGAGCCAAGGGTCTGTGCTTTTAGAACTAACATTTACCTGGGAAGACTGAATGGCTTAGATAACCATGTCAGATTGGGAGCTATTATTACTAGAATGTAGTTTAATATTAACAGGACTCAGCTATCCTTTACGTTAGTATAAAAGTTTATCTTTGTATGGCAAAAGCAGTTTTCTTTTTATCTTTATGTCCATTCCCTTTCAGTTGCACTAATATTTATGATTTTTAAAATAGCTAGCACTCCATACACCTTTCTAAGGAATATAATTACATGAATTAGAACAAGGCCCACTTTTTTTTTTTGTCTTGAAAAGTCCTCAGCGGGTCCATCCATACACCCTTCTAAGGAATATAACTATATGAATTAGAACAACTTTGTTCATTAAATCCTGAAAATTAGCCAGTTAATCCTCCCTTATAAAGGCACAGCATTATTTTATTCTCATTCAATGAAATATTCAATTCAATAAGTATTTACTCTGCATTTACACAGTTGATCAGCATCGTGTGAAATGTGAGACACAATAAAGGAGGGTTTAATGTTTTAGGACACCTTCCCTGGCCTTAAGAGTTTACAGTCTCATTTTAGGCAGGAAGAACAATAGGGTACATTGAAAACAGATAGGAGTCAATCTTCTCCCTTTCAGGCCTCTATCTCCTTTTTCTGTAGCCCAGGGTCCAAAGTGCCATTAGAGCCTTTCTCTCTGCCTGTTGTCATCAAACAGCACAAAGCTGATAGTGGCCCAAGGTGGTACCTTTTCTAGGAGGATCTGCATTTTAACTAGTCTAGGAGGACATTTTTAAAGTCTAGGAGGACTTTTCAAGACAAACAAAAAAAAAAGTGGGTCTGTGTAAACAAAGTTAGAATATTGACTTATTCTTACCGTTCTGATTTGTCTATCTCAAGCTATACAATACAAACTGCTTTTACTCCACCCACAATCTTGTCACGCCCCTGCTTTTAAAAGCCCAGCTTGCTGGCTCATCTCCATGCTGTCTACCCTAGCCTACAGGGTAGACTCCAAAATTTTTGGCTTTTTGTGCCAGGCACTCTTAAGCCTCATCTTCCTTCCTTCCAACCAGACATCCTACTTTCCAGCACTTTCCATATGTCCACAAACAGGCCAGGCACTTTCACAACTCCCTGCCTTGCCCCTGTTTCCACTTCCCAGAATGCCTTTCATGCTCTCCCCTCTTGTCTTTTTGGCAACTCCTACTTTGAGACCCAGCATAAACATAAATTCCTCTGTGAAACTCTGACTATTCCAAAATTCCCCCAAATTTCTTGTTTCACCTGTTCCCATAGCACTTTGTACATTTGTTATAGTACTGTTATGGAAATTAGTTTTGAAACTATCTTCCCCCACTGCCTTCTCAATGGCAGGCACCTAGTATAGTGTCTGGCATACAAAGTCGTTCAATACCTGCTTGTTGAATGTTTCTGCAGTTACAATGATCAACAGGTTGGCAAATTTAGTTTTATTTGACATTGTGTTCTCCCACCCCTCCCAAATGCCTTTGAATTAAATAAAAACTCCCAACAGGGAATTTACAAGGTTTATTGTTGCCAATTTACAGGTTTGTTCTTGTGAGTAATCTATTTTAAAATTTGGGCTCATGGAATACATTGGTAGAAAACATTGACTTTTGCCAATATTGTATTGCCAATATTATACACTTTGTCTCAAAGAAGTGTATAAACTGAGATTTGGTAAAAGAAGTGGCTTTGTTTAGTCTGTAAATTACTAGGTTAATGACTGATGGGGGTCGGGGTTGGGGTTGGTCCTGGGGGTTGTGTCGTGTGGGGTGGGGGGCGTGTTAGTTACCTTCCTGTTTCTTGGCCTTAAAATGCACGCTTAACTCTGGCCAGCTATCTTAGAAAATGCTCCTGGTAGGAAGGGAAAAGGATTTTCAGCTATATTACTGAGAAAGGTATCAAAATTCAGGCCCTATTCAGTATTGGGTCAGTGGTGTCCTTGACATAAAAGAGAAACAACTTATAGCTCAACTGAATCAAAAACTCCCTTTCTTTCCATCTAAGCTCTTTTTCTTTTCCTATCTTAACATGACATTCCTCCTTAGCTGGAGGCATAATGGCATCATTATATTTTCTTCCATTTCGGGTTACTCCCCTCGCCTTGCAACCCCTCCTTATTCCTTTATCTCTTTCAAAGTTTCCATTCTCCGTTCCCTTACTTTTTACTCCCTCCCTTCCTCTCTCCCTCCTCCTCTTTTTTCCCAGCTAGCTCACCCCGCCCATCACCGTCACCACCGCCCCTCCCCGTCAGCCTCCTTCCCGCTCCTTCTCCCGCCACCCCCCTTCACCCGCCCGCCTCACGTCCAGAAAGCTCCAATCAGGAGCTCCGAGGGTGCCCGGAGGCCCCCCCCCTCCCCCCTTTCCACTTCTCTTCCCCCCCTTTTCTCCCTCCCCCACCCCCCCGCTCAAGTCCTGCGGACCTGGGGGCTTCGGGATCTGGGCGCTATGAAAAGTGTCTGCCCAGTCACTTCCGGTAAGGGCGTTGCGGCGCGAAGCTTCCCGCGGGACCGTTAAGGAGGGGTGGGAGTTACCGGCGGGCCGGGTGAGGAGAGTGCTGCCAGGGACGGGGAGCGGGTGAGGAAGGGGGAGAGAGAGCCAGAGCGAACGAAGGAGCACGAGCGTCTGGGGCGCCTTAGCCGCCCCTTGCCCATCGCCTCCCCGCGAGCCGGCTCCCCCGCCCCCCGGCGCCTGCAGTGCTTCTCTCCACCCCCCCCTCCCGGGGACAGACGCCGCCCCTCCTTCGCGGCCGCGTGACCGGAAGTGGCGCCATCTTTAGCCTCTTGTGCTATTGACAATAACAAGCCCCGGTCCTCTCCCCCTTCCCCCTCCCCCCAGCCCCGGCATCTCCCCTCCCAGAGAGAGGGAGAAAAGGAGGAGGAGCTGCCGCCTCACAGACTCACTGAGTCGCTCCTGCAGAAAGGGGGGAGAGAGACCGAAAAGCAGGGGAGGGGGACGGCACGGCCGTTTACCTGTCTGCCTCCTCATTCGTTCTCCCCCCTCGTTCTGCTCACTCCTGGTGTCAGCCTATCCGCCTTCCCAAACCCTCCCATTCCCCCGGTGTAGCCCCCCCTTCACTTTCCTTCTCGTCCTCTGTGTTTCTCCTCTCTTCTTTCTTCCCTTCCCCCTCTAGCACTGCCACCTTCTCTCCTACACGCACGCAGGCATATAAACCTAGGTTTTTGATGCTCCTCTGCCTGTTGACCCCGCTATTTTCATGTTTCCAACAGGTTTTTCTTCCCCCAATCCCTCAGCTGCTGCTGCTGCTCAGGAGGTCAGATCTGCCACTGATGGTAATACCAGCACCACTCCGCCCACCTCTGCTAAGAAGAGAAAGTTAAACAGCAGTAGCAGCAGTAACAGTAGTAACGAGAGAGAAGACTTTGATTCCGCCTCTTCCTCTCCTCCTTTACAACCCAGGGATTCGGCATCCCCTTCAACCTCGTCCTTCTGCCTGGGGGTTTCAGTGGCTGCTTCCAGCCACGTACCGGTACAGAAGAAGCTGCGTTTTGACGACAACCTGGAGTTTGTAGGGTTTGATGCGAAGATGGCTGAGGAATCCTCCTCCTCCTCCTCCTCCTCTTCACCAACTGCTGCAACATCTCAGCAGCAGCAACTTAAAAATAAGAGTATATTAATCTCTTCTGTGGCTTCGGTGCATCACGCAAACGGCCTAGCCAAATCTACCACCGCCTCTAGCTTTGCTAACAGCAAGCCTGGCTCTGCTAAGAAGTTAGTGATCAAGAACTTTAAAGGTAACCAAGGCCAAAATCCATAATCACCTACTAAGGATTTGACACTTGAGTGGTCACGTGCTCTATTTATGTTAATATATTAAACAGCATAGAGGTGGCCTAATGTTTTATGCATAATCAATGAAGCAGAGGGAGGTCCTTTTTTGGGTGGAGGGTTCATTTTCCGGGGGTGGTTTGTATCCTTGTGCTGAAGTATGCACTGGGTGTTTGTGTGTAGTATTTTGAGGTCTGTCTCAGCCTATTGTATCTAATCTGTCATTCCTGATAACATTGACCATCGGTATGATTGATCCGGATTTTACAGGTGAGAAATTTGTATTCTAAAGAGGTTTATTTATTTCAGGTGCATAGTGAGCCTTGGCATTGCTGGGATTTTTATTTTTATGCTTCAGTAGGCCACATTCTCCAGTCCCTAGAAATGCAGGTAGAAATGGTGACATTTTCATGCTCAAAGAAGATTTATGGTTAGATTTATAATGTTGAATACTGTATTCTTGACACTCATTGTGGAAGCAGTATTTGGAGAAAAATGTTTATGATCTCTGCATTTCTTCCCAAAGGTAGGGTTTGGCAGTGAAAAATAATGTGTATACACAGAAGTAGTAACTGTGTACCACTAGTCTAAAGATAGGATCAAGTACTGTATCTATTTTTTTATCACTAAGATGGGTTTTAAAGTACTGACCTGCAGCTTTTAGGAAAATTTGTTCCTTTTGTGTTTCAGATATGTGATTGAGAGTATTATGAAGGCATCGATACAAATATAAAATCAGCAATTTAAAAAAATGTAATTGAGCTGAATTACTTTTTATCCGTTGACTGTGTTTCTGTTTTTCTGACTAACTTTTTCAACACCCTTAACTGGCAGGTATTAGATGCTAAAATGTTTATTAAGTGGAGAAGTAAATGAATGAACTAAAGTAATATTTACCAGATAAGTGCCTTGTGGCTAGATGTTAGTATTGAGAAAATTAGATTTTCCATGCTTGTGTTTTCAACATTAGTGTGGAAATCAGGAATGTGCTCTATTTTGTCTCAAGCAGGGGGTTATAGTGTTATTTTTAACCATTTTTTTTCTATCACTCCTCTCCCATCCCCAGGATCTCAAGAGTATTGTAATATTTCTGATTTAATAGTAGACTTTTCTGAAGTAAATATGAATTCTGATTGACTAATGTATTCACTGTTTCACTTAAAATATATCGATTTAATAGCCAAGGAGTTTTAAAGAGATGAGCTGTGATCCTAATTGCATTTGCATATTGGTTTCAGAGATTTTGTTTGTTTGGGTTTTTTCTCTCCCTCCTAAAATAAAAACACATTATTAAGGCATTTGGATGTTTTCATTTAAAAAAAGTACTCATTGCTGGTCAATGAATTTTAAACTAAAGCCTGGATTAAGATGTTCCTTTTCATTCTGAAAATGCTACATAGGTTCTGGAGTCATTTGGATGTTTTAATTTTTTAAAATTTTACTCTGCTCAGAAATGCAGTTTAAGTCAAAACCTGAGTTAAGATGTTTCTCTCCATTTCTGTAGATGCTGCATAAATGTGGGGGGTCAAACAGACCTGGATTAGAATCCCAGCTTTGCCATTGACTAGCTATGGTGACCTTGGGCAAGCCTTACTAAATGAATCTTCCAGCCTCAGTTTCCACAGTTGCAAAATAGGCGTAATAATACCTTCCTCAGGGCATTATTAGGAAGGTTCGGATGTTTATAAGGTACCTTGTACATAATAGGCATTCAGTATTTTAAATCTCAGGTACAAAATTCATGTTGACTGACTTAGGTTTTACACATGATGGAATAAGATCAGGATTGTTATTTTTTATCTGTCATTCTTGAATTTTTGTTTTTTGAAGCAATACAGTCAATAGGAGATAAAAACCTCACCCTCAGTTTTAATAGGTGAGTCAAAATGACTTAAACAGTATTCTGGCATTTCAAATTTTGTTCTTTATGTGAAGTCTAAATACAGTGGTTACTTGACTATTTAGGTGTAGTAAAGATCACAATTTACCCTTAAAAAGCAGTCATACTATTATTGTATTTTATGGATCTTTCCGTTACTATGTCCTACATACCATTCTGATATCAACCTTTTATATATCATCTAGATAAGCCTAAATTACCAGAAAACTACACAGATGAAACATGGCAGAAACTGAAAGAAGCAGTGGAAGCTATCCAGAATAGTACTTCGATTAAGTACAATTTAGAAGAACTCTATCAGGTATGTATTAATGTGAATAACCAGCTTTCGTTAGCATAAATTGAAGTGGATTTTATTTTCTGAAATGGGTCCTTATGTAGACTTTTGATTCCCTTCTAATTACAGTTTCTCAGTTGGTTTATGCACTGTTTTATAATCAGACCACATATTCTGACATAAACTATGGGTACAGTCATATTGGTATAAATTGGGCTTTTCTTGGAACCTTCTGATTAGGATTTATAGTTAGGAGTACCTTGGTATAATAGAGGTTTTACCTATAAAGGAATCCTATAGCCTGGATCCCAAAGATATTTCTGGTGACATGTCATTTTATTGTGATTCTTCTTGCTAAGTGGTGTTACCTATAGGAAATGCCTCAAGAAATGCAGATATTCTCCATATACTTTATTCTCCCTCCTTCCTATTAGTAGCCTTTGGCCATTTCTTTTTCTTGCTCTGTATGTTGTCTTATCTCCTGGGCTACCGGACACACCTTAGCCAAAAAATGAGCAGCGGGTTGTATTCCAGTGATGGTCAGAGGTTCAGGTTTGTTTCTTTTGCTTAACAAGTGGGTCTGTACTTGAAGTCTTTAATTTAAATATACTGGTGAAGGCAATTACTGATTTAGACTTCTTGCTACCAAGATATTTTGCCCTACCTATATTTTTGATACAACCAATTCAAGAAGTTTCCATTATAGCATCAGCAGTTTTGTTTAAAAAAATACTTTAGACTCTAATAGCTTGGGTTTTTGTATTGATGAGTCCCTTGTAAGAAATTACGTTGGGTCAGTTGATCAGAATTTGCAGTTTTTGTCTGTTCATTTTAGTTGCAGAGGTAGTATGGTGATGGACAAACCCTGGATTAGGAGTCAGAAGACAGTTTTGGGATCTAGTTTTGGCTGCTGTTATCCTTATGATCTTGGTCAAGGAACTAAACCTCTCTGAGCTTCAGTTTCCTCCTCTGCAAAATAGGGGAAAGAGTACTTGGCCTATTTACCTCAGGAGGTTGCTCAGAAGAATCAAATAAGATATTTGTGAAATCATCTACTGTGATACAGAAATATAAGATGATATTATCACTAGTCAAACTTCTTCATAATTCACAGTGTGGCTTTTTCACTTGTAATATGTCAATTGAGATCACCAGTTTCTGTTGCTGTGAAAGTTAAATGAGTCAGTGCATGCAAAACACTCAGAATGATGCCCAACATATAGTAATAATGCTGTGTAATATTATAAGCATTATAATACTATGTAAGTGTCAGTTAGTAATAGTAGTACTACGCTATTACTTACAGATAAGCCCACCTCATTTGGCTATGTTGGTATATTACATACATGGCTCCTAAGTTGTACAATAATAAAAGTAGCATTATGGAGTTAGAGTTGGAAAGGCCTTAAGAAAGATCATGTGGTCCAATATCTTTTCTTCGTACACGTGACAGCCTGCAAAGCAGGTTCATCGTTTATTATCTCATTTAAGCATTTAGAAACCCTTTGTGAAGTAGATAAGGTAGTAGTTATTATCCCACTCTATTGATAAGGAAACTGAGTCTTAGGGAAGTTAAATAACATCCCCAGAGTCATATATTGGCAGGGCAGGGGACTCAAACTGAGGTGCCCAAGTTTCTTGTCCGGTGCACTTTGACTACCACGCTGCCTCACTAATACACCACAGCACTTCGAATGACTTTGTAGTGCAGTGTTTGAAGCAAATAGTTTTACTTTAGGAAAAAAACTCTTTGTCATCAAAGAAGGTAATTTTTTTCGTTCATGCACGTATATGGTGTTTATTTGGATATGCTGCTGTTCAGCATCTTTAATTTCAATAACGTTACCATATTTCATATAACATTGATTGTGGTTGTTGATAAACCCTATTTACTTTACTTTAAATATTTTTCTGTAGCTTTTGGTTCAAAAATATTTTTCCTGATAAATTGATTCTCTTAAATCCCTTTATGTTTCAAGAGCTCATAGCTTACATTTTTTGTGTTTTTCCTTTTTTATACTTAAGAGTTATTACCTGCTATTGTTCAGTTGCATTTCTTCAGCCTAAAATCAGTGTTATAACTTTTCATTATTTGCATTTTTCATAATTCTTTACTACTTCTGCTCTAAGTTCAAAAGCATTTGTTTCTAGCTCTTTTGTTGTTTTTGACCCTAATTTTACAAATGCTCCTTTCGATTGTTCTCAGAAAGATTATTTTGGGATGTTCCAGTTCAAAAAAGAGGATAAAAGAATAAAGGGAGTAAAATTATTTCATACCATCTGTATTTCAGGTGCTTGTTTGATTTTGATTGGTTGAAATGTAATTTAAAATTACTCTCCTAAAATTGAAACAATATGAAAGTATGTAGTGTACCAAACAAAAGTTCTCCAAACTTTTCATTACCCCATCCCACCCTCTGTCCCTGAAGTAAGCACATATAAATTTGGCATATACTTATGCAGAACTTTTTTCTGTGCCTACAAAACCATTTTGCTTTAAAGCTTAAGTGTGGAAGTCCCTAGTGTGGATTGCGTGTACTGCCTCCTAAGTTTTTAATTTCTTGTCCAGAACATGCTGTTGAGTGCCTTGGCAGTAAGCAAACATTGTCTTTGAAAAGTGATTTTAAATGAGAATTGTACCCGAGTTTAAAAATTATCTTTCTTTGGCAACCTTGAAATCCTGTAAGTGTGAAGCGATGGTTAATGTTGTTTTGGTTTGGTCTTTTTTGTTTGTTTGCTTGTTTTTGATTGACAACAGATAGGAGTATGGTTAAATGCACTGACTGAGTTGATCAGCCTGCCTTAGATTAGAGATCTGCCACTCATGATAACTTTGAGTGAGTTACTTCTCTAAGCCTTGGTTTTCCTCATTTGCAAAATAGGGAGACTGACACTACCTATATGGCAGGGTTGTTTAGTTGTAAATAAAATACTGCAAACAGGTACTTACTACAGTTCCTGCTATATCTGGATGTCATCAATGACGATGATGATGATAAATATTTGAGTCTTTAAAATGATATCTTTAAGATAACATTTTAGTATACAGCTCTAAAGTCACACATGTTTTTAGATTCTAAATCCACACTGGGCCAGAACAGCTGGCTGATAAATAGATTACATTCCAAATATGTGTCAGTAGACACCATTAGCCAAATTGAAAAAATAATAGAAAAAGAGAGGAACTCTCTATGAACAGTGTCCCTCTGCACTTCTCAAGAATGTGTCTTGTTTTACATGTGGTATCTTAATAGTTGGAATTTTGGTTTTGGCATGTGATTTTTTTACTAAGTAATATTTTAAATAATGGGATTATTTTCTTCATGTTCTCAGCCTTTGTATGAGTTGCTGTGTAGTGTTTTTAAATCAGTTACCTTTTTTGGAGCTGGCTGGTTGTTTATATGTGAAAGTATAACATTTATTCTTAATATAAATGTCTAGCTATTATTTTTGGAGGCAAGCCTAGTCCATACTTCAATTCTGATGAAAATAATTTTATCTATCATTAATAATAGGAACTCTTATTTGGTTAGCTTTTTGTGAAATACATCTTAAATAATGAACCTTTCTATTAATTATTCATTTATCAAGTAGATGACCACAACACTGGAAGCAAATAGTGCATTCGTCTCAGTATAGGTTATTATCCATTGTAAAATCTGGTTGCGTAAGCAGTCAATGGTTATAGGCGAGCAGTTAGATTCTTAGCAAAGATGACTAGTTATTGTATTCTATGTAAGTTTGTTTAACAGTTGTCACTCTGTTGATATTTTTTTTTATGATTTTTATTTATTTATTTTTCCCCCAAAGCCCCAGTAGATAGTTGTATGTCACAGCTGCACATCCTTCTAGTTGCTGTATGTGGGACGCGGCCTCAGCATGGCCGGAGAAGCGGTGGGTCGGTGCGCGCCCGGGATCCGAACCTGGGCCGCCAGCAGCAGAGAGCGCGCACTTAACCGCTAAGCCACGGGGCCGGCCCTCTGTTGATATTTTTAAACTTAGTCTGTCAGGTTATGTATCGCTCCTCTTTTTAGTGAATTGTTAATACTATCCCAGCTATTTAAAAAAATATGCAACTACAAATTCTTAGTCCTTGATAATTTCAGTTTTATTTAAGCCCTTTTGACTAGATGTAAAAAGGAAAATAATTTAGCTTTCATCGTCTGTCTTCCTTTCTGCAAATTCTTAGTTTTTGATATATTTTGAGTATCTTATTGTAGCCATTTGTACTAGATATAAAAAGAAAGATAATTTAGATTTTGTTGCTGTATCAGCTGTTGCAAAGTTTTGTGGTGTGCTCTTTCCTTTCTTTCTTTAAACATATGGTTTGAAAAATAAGACCCACTCCATTAGGTTAGTGACCAGATTTCAGCACCCTAATGGGAATTTAATATCTTTCTTAGTGTCTGTTGTTCGTTAAATCAGAAAAATTGCTAGATTTCCTCCTTTACCATGTTTAATTATTTTTGCGCTCTTTGTATTTTTATCCTTATTTTAATCCTCTTCATTTTTTATTCTAGTTTTCTCACCCTCGTTTCTACTCCTTCCCTTGTCCCAAATGCAAATCTTGTGCACCTTTGCTGTTTCTTAAATCCTATATTCCCCAAAGCATCAAATTTCACAAACTATAGTTTTTCATTTCATTTGCTACACGTTTATATATTTTTTTTGGAGTGTGTTTTTTCCCCCAGACAAACACGTTTTTGATGTGACATGTATGGATTTTGGGGGGGAGGGGCTGGGATTTGGAGATAGAATGTTTTTATTTTATACCTGACTACCTTCAAAAAGGATTTAAGGCAGCATATTTACCAGTAATGATTGGGAGCTCAAGTAAAAAGCTAGTTCTGTTTAAGAGACTTGTAAAACTATCTAGAATCTGTTTAATACAAATAGTTGCCTGTGAAATGAGGTTATTTTAGTAATAATTATACTAGATAAAACTTTCAGGGATTTCCAAAGTTTTTAGTGAAAGTAAAATAATACATTTCTAAAAGTGCATTTCAAAGATCTGGAATAAAATAGAGCTTATCTCAAACTCCTAAGTAGTGATTTAACCCTTTCTTATTCATGTTTCTGTCCCAGCACCTAACAGGATACAGAGTACTTAGTGAGTACTCAGTCATTGTTGAATCAGTGACTGCTTACTCTTTGCAAAGCTGGACAGACACCATGGGCATGTAGAGATCACTTAGTCCTTTCCCCCAAGGTTTTTATATTTTAGTAGGTTCATGAAATTAGTAGTTTATGACCAGCATTTTTTTAAAGAAATAAAGCAGAAAATATCAGAGTACATCACATGTAGTAATGGTTTCATGAAGATTTTGTTTCGGTTACATAAATTTATTTTATGTACAATAGATTGTGACATAAAATGTGTTACTTACTGTGCCTTGTCAGAAATTTTTGGAAGCCACTATTTTAGGCACACATGACTGCTCCAAACAAACCTTGCTTAAAAGTGAGGAAAGCAGAGTGTTTAGATCAGAGAGTGTGTGGAAGATTATAAACAGACATGAGACTAAAATAGTTAAGACTGAGCCTTGAATGCCATGCTGAAAGTGTGGTGGTTGGGGAGATAGAAAGAGTTTTATTGGGTGAGGCAAGTATTTAAGTTTTTTGAATACTTAATATATTCATCTGGTTCAGAGCCCAAAAAGTATTACAGAGCATGTAGTGAAAAGTTTCACTTCCACCTCATCCTCCAGTCCCCCAAGCTAGTTCCCCTCTCCACAAACGTTATTAGTTTTGGGGGTATCTTTCCAGAGATGTTTTATGTATGTAAAAACACAACTGTATGTTTTTATTCATTTTCTCTTTTTTACATTAATAGTAGTAGACCATGCACCACGCCACACTGTTCAATCCTTTGTATTTTTTTATACTTATTATGGGATTTCTCCAGAACAGTACATGAAGAGTTTGATGGGAGGTTGTCGAGGAAGGGAAATTACTAGATCTGGTCTATATGTTAAGAAGCAGCCAAGGCTAAATTAGAAAAGCAGAGTGTTCTCTTCCAACTTGACCTTCAAAACTTGCCTTGGATGATCCTGTCTTGCCTGCTTTTCTTGCCTCTAATGTCCTAAACCACCCTTCAGCTAAACACAGGTGAGGCTGTGTGCGTATAAAGCCCGGCTTAATTCTCTATTTCTCACTATTCCCACTAGCTCTTTTTTTTTTTTTTTTTGGTGAGGAAGATCAGCCCTGAGCTAACATCCATGCTAATCCTCCTCTTTTTGCTGAGGAAGACCGGTTCTGAGCTAATATCTATTGTCAATCCTCCTCCTTTTTTTCCCCGAAGCCCCAGTAGATAGTTATATGTCATAGTTGCACATCCTTCTAGTTGCTGTATGTGGGACGCGGCCTCAGCATGGCAGGAGAAGTGGTGCATTGGTGCGTGCCCGGGATCTGAACCCGGGCCACCAGTAGCGGAGCGCGTGCACTTAACCGCTAAGCCACGCGGCCGGCCCTCCCACTAGCTCTTTATCCATTTCCCTCTGGGTCTTTGGGACTCCACCTCTTTATCTCACTCACCTCTATGCTTATCCCAATCATAGCACCTAGCACAGGGTATTGTGATTATGTTTTCTGGCCAGTTTTTTCCTTACACTATAAGCCCCTTCTTTGTACAGGACACATTGCTAGTTGTAGATACATTGGTTTTTTGAATATTTACTATATTCACCTGGTTCAAAGCCCAACAAGTATTAAAGAACATACAGATACATGAGCACATGGTCTCTCTGTCATTAAGGAGAGATGGGGGACAAGATGTACACATAAAAAGATGTGGTATTTCATCGTTTCTTATGGCTGAGTAGTATTCCATTGTGTATATATACCACAGCTTCTTTATCCATTCGTCCCTTGATGGGCACTTAGGTTGCTTCCAAGTCTTGGCTATTGTGAATAAGGCTGCAATGAACACAGCCATTTGTGACAACATGGATGGACATTGAGGGTATAATGCAAAGTGAAATAAGTCAGAGGGAGAAGGCCAAATACCGTATGATTTCCTTCATTAAGTAGTAGATAATAACAACAATAAACAAACACATAGAGACAGAGATTGGATTGGTGGTTACCAGAGGGGAAGGGGGGAGGGTGGAGGGTGAAAGGGATAATTCGGTACATGTGTGTGGTGATGGGTTGTAATTAGTATTTTGGTGGTGAACATGATGTAGTCCGTGCAGAAATAGAAGTACAATGATGTACACCTGAAATTTTTGCAATGTTATAAACCAATGTTACTGCAATAAAAAAAAAAAAAGCAATATATGCACATGGTTATAAAAAAAAAAAAAAAAAAGATGTGGTATTGACTCAGTGACAAGTCAGTGTGGTATGATTGGTGATAGTGCCAGGTGAGTCACTGGTAGCTGAGGCAGTTAAGGAAAGCTTACTGGAAGAAGTGGGACCTAGCTGAGTGGGAAGGGAATATGGTATCTTGTATGAGAAAATAAGTAGCTGCATTGAGAACTACTGTATGGGAGAAAGGAACACAGCAGAAGGGAATGGAGTAAGTACTGGAAGTGGAAAATGTGGAGAAGATGAAATACAAAAGCAGAATCTAGGCAGCGAAATGAGAAATGCTGAGAAAATGAGTCACTCAAAAGGACCACTGCGATACAATGAGAAGACTACTGAAGGAGGAAGGGGGAGAATCCATAGAAAACCAATGTGAACAGAGAGGCACATGAAATAAATATAAACACACCCTCCAGGCATTTGTGGCCTAACCCAAGGCCCCATGGAAGGTGGCCAGTGGAGACTCAGCCTTCTTATTTCTCCGAAGCTGCTGGATCTAATTGGCTTACTGTTTCCTGGTGAGGTGTGGTGCCTTACCTCTAGTGGTATAAGTGATTTTCTTTAAGCTTTCTTTTCATTTGCTTATTTATTTACTGGACATGCATACTGGGAATATGACTTGCAACTACACATTTGTAAAATTCCACTCCAACCAAGAGAACTTGGATGCTCCCTTAGAATCAGTTTTAATTGAATTTTTGCCTTCTGTTGTGGTGAGAAAGGAATCCCGATGTTATACTTAAGTCATTACTATTTGGAATAGTAGCTTGTATCAGAGTTCATCCTAAGAGTTTTACCAGGCCTGTTGTTTTAAATTTGAAAGTCTTTTGATACGCATAACAAAAACTCACTGAAATATGAAGTTTGTCCTTTTGGGATCTGAGTATAAAAGAAGACCAATTCAACTATTAGAATGAAGTAAAAATACAGTCATTTCTTTTGTAATTATTGTTTATTCAGTTGTACAAGTTTTAAAACGTGTATATTTAAATATTCTTAAACTGAAATGTTGGATAAAAATACATAGTGTTTAATTATATCATACTCATTATAATCCTGTTACCAATAATTTCTGCACTGTTCTGTGCAGGAAAACCAAAGAAAGTATAAATACATTTTAATTTAGTGGTAATTGGACTGCCCAACCCATCTGATAAACAATTAGTGAGATTATTTTTTTAAACTCAGAATGGAATTCTGCTTATTAAAACAACATTTTTAAGAGCAAGACAGCATTTATATGTAGCAATTTTAAATCAGATGTCTTCACAGGGGAGAACTTGGCTTGAACCCCTCCATCCTTTACCTGTACAGCCATAATAAAAATATTAATTTTTTTGGTACAGTACATTGGTTAAGAAGAAGTTCATTACCTACATTGATATTTTGTTGTTTTACCTTGTTTTTTAAATGGATGAATAACTTCTTAATAAGCTGACATGGTAGAAATATCAAAATAATAAGAATTTTATATAAATCATTGAAAACCCCCCCTTTTTCTCCTTAAGTATGTGTTTAATCTTGCAGGCTGTAGAAAACCTCTGTTCTTACAAGATTTCTGCAAACTTGTACAAACAGCTGAGACAGATTTGTGAAGATCACATCAAAGCACAAATTCATCAGTTCAGAGAATATCCTTTTAAAAACAAAAACTCTTGTATTCTCATCTTCTCCTCCCTCCCTATCCCTCACTATTTAACCCAGCTTGAAATGGAATGCCTGTGTTTTGTAGGTTTGTTATTTTTGTTCATTTTGCTTCTAGAGAAAGAAGAAACAAATTTTTGACTTTTCAGCTTTAATTAGGGTCCAAATCTACATTGTGGTGTTAGTGTGAATAAGATGTCCTTATGTCTTTACCCTTTTTGTCCTAATGAATTTCCGTTTGAGAAAAGATAATCTTCTAAGGGAAATCATAAACTGAAGACACAATGCTCAATTATGTCTAAGACTTGTTTTTAAAGGTATTTTTTAGTGAGAGCTAAATTTTTTTTTTACGGTTTAAAACATAGCATTTTGTTCTGTGATTAAGTGCTATTTAGTTTCATTTAGTATGTAGAGTATTCCATATTTAAGGCAAACGTACTCTTACATCGCATGTATTGCTTGTACTAAGCGCTTTAAAATTTCCTTAACATATGTCTCATGGATTCATTGGATAGTGTTCTTTTTCTAAAGAAGATCGATAGATGCTGGCAAAACCATTGCAGACAAATGGTAAGCTGGAAAAAGTATTATATTTCAGCTAAATATTGTAGTTAAAAAATAAATTTCTTTAAATACAGGACTATTAGTTTTAAAAGCTTTGCAATAGGTGGACTGCCTCTATATCTGCTCTTGTTCTGAATTGGAAACTAATTTTGGTTGAGTTTTCTATTTTAAAACTGCAAGTTATGGGTAAACCAGCATTTTAGAATGACTTGCACCTTAGGATCATTTTAATTTTTGTCACACGTAACCAAAAAGTATTTATCTCATTAAAAAAGTTTCATTTTGTCTGTCTTGATGGATATGTCCCGCCCACTGTTTGATTACCTATGAAGGTGCCTGATGGTCCTGTGTTTTAGCTTATTCAGATCACAAGCTTTTCCTTTTTCTGTAATCTGGTATTATTTTATACCAGATATTCTGCAAATTAAAAATCTTAAAATCCGTCCCTCCCCACCCAAAACCCCACACGTGCACTTAAGGTAGCTTCACCCTGAACACTGTTGCTGAGGAAGAATGGTATGCATGTCCCCTTGATTGCCTGTTTTTATTTTCAGTTACTTGTTAAGTTGCCAAGGAGTAATAGAACCTTTTTAAGTGTCCCTTTTCTGGAAACTACAGCAAGGATTAAGACAATAGTATAGGTTAGTAAACATGGTATGGGTGCGTTCTCAGGTAAATATGTTTATCTATATGTTTGATCCTAGTAGTCTAGTATATATACGAGCAAACCCTGAAATTTTATTCTTATTTTATCAAGAGCAAGTATTTCAGCTTCACAAAGTATAAAAATTGTTTAATTTATTTTTTTTTCATTGGCAGATCATGATCAGGAGCATTTTTTTGTTTCTGGATAGAACTTATGTTCTTCAGAATTCAATGCTACCATCTATATGGTAAGGATGCCAGAAAAAAAATTATGAAAAGATTTGTTAGAAATCATAGTCAAATCTTAATTACACTAATGGAAGAGAGTAAGTGATACTGTGAATATTCTTCTAAAAACTCACATTTGGCTTCTAGACTTGTATTTATAGCAATTTTACCTTCTTAATTCTGTTTTGCCTATGCTAATATTGGAGATAACTAACATTCCCTGAGCATATAATAATTTATGAAGATTTTTTGTTAGTCAGGAGGATTAAAGTTTGCTCTGGACTAGCTGAGTGTGCATCATTTTGTTGCTGATCAAGAGTTCCCTCGTTATCTTTCAACATTATTACGGAAAATTCCATGTATACACAAAAATAGAATAGTATAATAAGCTCTTTCCCCACCATGTGCCTAGCATCTACCTACAGCGGTTGTCAGGGAGTTTACTGATTTTTGAGTACTGAAGCCAGGTGACAAATGACCAGTTAAGCACTTCTTTACCAGTACAGTGAAGACCATTTTATATCTTTGAACTACTTTTGTCTCTTGATTTGTCCAAGGAAGAAATCCACCAAAGGAAATAATACAACAAAACTTGGAAGACAGGAATTTAACTTCAGTTCTCATTAAAGACAAAATGAGTTTCCTGTGTACTTTAATCTAATAATACCATTTAGAATTAAATGTGTGGATTTTATCCTTTAACAATTGCTGCTTCAAAGCCTGGATCCCTAATTAGCATGTGGTGAGCAATTAAGCAAGCCTCTCCAGAAGTGGTATTGTTGTCAATTATTTTAGATTATATATTTTCTTTTATTTTAGGGACATGGGACTGGAGTTGTTTAGGGCTCATATTATAAGTGACCAGAAAGTCCAGAATAAGACAATTGATGGCATTCTTCTCTTGATTGAGAGAGAAAGGAATGGTGAAGCTATTGACAGAAGTTTACTCCGAAGCCTTTTAAGCATGCTCTCTGATTTGCAAGTAAGTTAACTACTCACTTACTACAGAGCTGCCTGCTATCCCTAGTTTGATGTTTAAAAATCATAGTGCTGTTCACATAGAGAACGTTCAGTAAATACTTAGTGAAAAAATGAACTCCTTTATTTTGTTTCCCCCTCCCAGATTTATCAGGATTCTTTTGAACAACGATTTTTGGAAGAAACTAACCGCCTCTATGCAGCCGAAGGCCAAAAATTAATGCAGGAAAGAGAGGTATTTAAACATCATGATTAATAAATTCACTGTCTCACAATAGACCTTACTTTATAGAACATAAACTGCCCTTTACATTTATCTTCCCAGCATTGTGGTGCTTTTCTTTCACTTAGGTGCTCCTTTCTTTTCTCTCTTCTTAAAGGCCAGAATTCTGGATCATATACTCTACCTATAATTTTACATATGATTCAACCCTGTCACATTTGACAGGGCTGCTCCCAGGATCTTTTGGACTTGACATTTTCTGAATGATTTATGGGGAGAAAAACAATAATATAAAAAACTATCTTTGTAGGTTCCTGAATATCTTCATCATGTTAACAAACGTCTAGAAGAAGAAGCAGACAGACTTATTACTTACTTAGATCAGACCACCCAGTAAGTATTACATGTTCAGCCTAATAGCCTTAACCTGTGTTGTTGAATCACTTAAGGCACTTTAGGCATCCCCAAACATGTTAGTTACTATTTTCATATGTGACTTGAGATTTAAGAATTGTTTTCATAATGCAAACTTCAAGTTGTTATTTTCCCAAGTTAAATAGATTTAACCAAGGATTTGATTGTTGGTTGTGTGTATGTGTTTAGGACATAATTAAAAAATAGTATTAGAAGCTGATGTGATCTTTGAAATCTTCAGGCCGATTGAAATTCAGTGGGTGTTTATCAGAGAAACTGTGCTTCCCTAAATATTACCAACCAAGGAGTTCCTGTAAGCAGCATAGATAACTTCTTTACCTTCCTAATAAAAGCAGAGAAACTTGGAAAAAGCCAACCACAGCATGACCATGGAAATACTTATTTCACGATGTAGATCAAATTCTGAAATATGCAGTGTTTTCCTTTTTCTAGGCCTAAAGTAGAGTAACTCTGAGCACCAATAAATTTATATGTAGAATAGGAATATTGACATTAATACAAATGAGGTATTTGACTTTTTTCCCCCCAGGAGAGGCTTTTTAAATTTTCAGCAAAGTCAAATGTCAGTCATTCTAAACTTTTTTTCCTTGTAGGAAGTCATTAATTGCTACTGTAGAAAAACAACTTCTAGGTGAACACTTAACAGCAATTCTTCAAAAAGGTAATTGGCAATTTATAAATAAGAAATTACTTTTAAATGGTAGCAGCAAACAAGTAGAGCGAATTTTTAAAGATTTCCCTTTTAAAAACTTAATAGCATGTGACTGCATTTCTGAGGATGGATACGATCCCTTTTCCCTGTTTATTACAGTAAACTTTCAGGAGGTGCCGCTTTTCCTTAGCTTAAAGATACAGGCACTGAGATGAGAGGGGTCCACTAACACCAGTAAAGAAACAGTAGGAATTTGGGAATTCTTGACTTAATTTGTAAGACTACAGTAAGGAAAGGCATTCCTTTTCACACAGATGTTTTTGTTCATAGCATATAAAACCAGGTACTTCTACTAATCCTAAGTGATCTTTGGAGTATACCCTGAATTTTACTTTGACAATGCCACAAATAGGCCAGAGTCTTATCTTTCTCTCCAGCCATCTTTTCTTTTGTATGAAATGGATATATTTTAGAACTTTAATGCAGTTACACCATTATTTCATTCTAAAAATCAAATATGTTAGAACCTCATTTAAACTTGGCCTATTAATGTATGGTTTTTGATATACCACAGGCCATATTCAATACTTTGATATATAGCTATGTACACTAATTAAAGCCAGATATAATATGGCTGCTGCATATATGAGGTATTTATAATGTGTATTTGTGTAAAGCAGTTTTTGTAAATTGGTTTATACATCTGATCTACACACATGCTAAGTGGCACAAACTGTTACACAATTATTTTTATTTAGACTAAAGTTGCCTATATTTAGTTTTCACTTGGAAAGGTGATTGTCTATTTGGGTTTAATTCAAAGCAAATCTCTGTATTAAACTTCACAGACTAGTCATAGTTCAGACCAGTATCACAATAATAATTTAAGTTAATTTGCATTAAAATATCTGACATTTTTGTTGACCATTTTTTAACATCAAAATGTTTGAAATTCAGGTTTAAATAACCTCCTTGATGAAAACCGAATTCAAGATTTATCTCTCCTGTATCAGCTCTTCAGTAGAGTTCGAGGTGGTGTTCAGGTTCTATTGCAACAGTGGATCGAATACATTAAGGTATTAACAATTAACCTGCCATTTAACCTGCTATTTTTTTTCTCTAATAGCTTATAGTCTATATACTCAGAGTACATATCAGCAAGCATTTCTTACTTGTTACATGCAATATTTTTTTAAGTAATGAGAGTTTTGAGGGCAACCAACCTGAGAATGATAGCTGTGTGGAAAATCAGCAATAAAACAGTTACCTTCTTGATGTCTGACATGATTTCTAGCTCCAATACTTATAGCAGTGAATGTGGAAAAAGAAGGAGGACGTTTTTGAGATCCAAAATTCCTTTCATTTCTTCAATCTTACACTGAAGCCAGATTGCCATTTAAAAAAAATTCAGAGCTGACTTCTTTAAAAGTAGGGAGAAGAGCGTAGAGACTTAACAATAATACCCCATTATGATATTGTATACCCAACAGTCATTTTTTATTTTATGATTATAGATGAATGGTATCCGTCTAGATGTTTTATCACTTTACTTTTTGTTTTTCTGACTTCAGAAACAGCTTTATTTGAATTTTTTGAGATTTTTTTTTTAAAGATTTATTTATTTATTTTCCCCCCAAAGCCCCAGTAGATAGTTATGTCATAGTTGCACAGCCTTCTAGTTGCCGTATGTGGGACGCGGCCTCAGCATGGCTGGAGAAGCGGTGCGTCGGTGCGCGCCCGGGCTCCCAACCCGGGCTCCAAACCCGGGCTGCCAGCATCAGCGAGCACGCACTTAACCACTAAGCCACGGGGCCGGCCCCTGAATTTTTTGAGATTTTAAAATAGATGTACCTACTTAAAATATGATTTGGGGATTGTTTTCATTGTAGATAATTCAGTTCTAGTAAAAAATGGTAATTTTTGTTTTTTAGGCATTTGGCAGCACTATTGTAATTAATCCTGAAAAAGATAAAACTATGGTTCAAGAATTGCTGGATTTTAAAGATAAGGTTGACCATATAATTGATATCTGTTTTCTGAAGAATGAAAAATTTATCAACGCCATGAAAGAAGCATTTGAAACCTTCATTAACAAAAGACCAAACAAACCTGCTGAACTTATAGGTATTTTTCCAGTCCTTTTTTCTGGTTATTTTATGTTCTTTTATTCAAAAAACTTCAGTTAACCTGAAGTTTTGACAGGGTTGTTTGTATATTAACACCTTATTTATTTGATGTTGCTTAGCTGATAGTTTCTAAGAACCTGGATATAAGGAAAAAGTCCTTCAAGCTAAGAACATCTCAAAGCCCACATGTCAAGAATGATATTTTCTTTGTAAGACAGTACATTGGACCCTATTTACTTTTATTTATAATAAGCTTGTTATCTGTTTTCCAAGCCTACAGCAATTTAGAGGCGGGGCAGGGGGCTATTTCCAGAGGCCCACACTTAGGGCTACAAGACATGATAGCTCGAAATTACAGTTGCCAGTGAAAAAGGAAAAACGTCCAGGACGAAAATAAACTTAATAATCTGGGCCCATTTGGTGTAAGGGTATGGTATACTGCAGTGCATCTCAGGTTTTCTCACCTAAGTACCCCTTAATGTCAGAGGAGGAAGTACCCTGAGAAGGTCTAGGGTCCTCTGCCAAAAGGATGAAATTTCGTTGGTTTATTACTTATCCTTAAAATTTTTGCAGTATTTTGCCTTCTACTCTATAACGTATCTGGTTTGTTTTAATACAAAAGTGTTTAAGGCTACTTACCGTCCGTGTAAAAGGGACACTCCAGAAGATGTGCCATGTCTTTCAATGGCTTTGATGATCCCAGCACAGGGCTATGTACACCACCCTCTCCTGGGTACCCATACTCCATTTTAATAAGCATCAGTATAGTGGAAAGTACATTAGATCTTATGCCAGAAGACTTGGGTTTGAGTTCAGGCTCTGTTATTAGCTCTGTTACATTGAATAAGTAACTTGATCTCCTTGACTTCGGAGACTTTAAAAAATGCATGTATACCTCTGAAGCATTGAAAAACTCAGTATATCATACTCCTGTTTGGGTGTGTATAGTGCCCAGTACCTCATGAATACCCACTATCACTAAACAACAAACATTTCCCCCATTTTAGCTAAGTATGTAGATTCGAAGCTCCGCGCAGGCAACAAAGAGGCAACAGATGAAGAACTTGAAAAAATGTTAGATAAAATTATGATCATATTTAGATTTATCTATGGTAAGTGTTTATTTTTGATTTAATATTTTTCTTTTAAAACAAAGCACTCAACAGAGAAACTAGCAAGTATAATCAACCTGGAGGGAGTATTTATTTGGGACTTAGAGATTTAAAATTCTATTATATTTCTTGCATTTAATTCATTGGAGTACTTGAGGAATGTTACTTAATTGCTTTGTGCTTTGACTTTTCCACTATTAAGAGCCTTGATTTTTGCTACTTGTTTTAATCTCTAGAGTATTGACGCTAAAGCTACCAGTCAACTAAAGCTTTTCTAAAGAAAAGTTAATGCAGTCTTAATTCTTTACAGCAAATAACTTTTGAAATGTCTGGTACAAAAATCTACCACTAATGTTTCTTGCATTTAACAAACTTGTATAAAATGTATAAGTTTAAATAACTTGGAGTAATGGTGTGATTTATTAGGCACTTTGAAGCAGTTCTGTCAGAACTTTTTATTGAAAAATTACGAGTTGTGTTTTATTTAACATAGGTAAGGATGTTTTTGAGGCCTTCTATAAGAAAGATTTAGCCAAGCGCCTGTTAGTTGGGAAGAGTGCATCTGTAGATGCTGAAAAATCAATGCTGTCCAAACTTAAACATGGTATGTTTGTCATTCTTTCTGTTCCTTTTCTTCTTTGATTTCTGAAGGAAAGAGTTAGCTTAATTTTTACTTTTTTCAGTTGATTGCCTCTTTCATCAATCATTGTTTGTTTGTATGATGAAAATGGAAATTAAGTAAGCTCAGGAGGTTTCCAATCTATTGTACATATCCAGAGCTGTTGCGTTTTTTTAAAAAATAAACCATTGTTCTTGTTTTAATTATTTGTATAAAAATTTCCCATTTATCTTATGCCTAAATAGTAGATAAGGTTACTACAGGATTAAAGAGTTTCACTCTGAATTAGTGGGGCATACACTTTGGGGTAAGGATTTCTTTATTCTTATGAATAGTTACAGATCATATTTCATGCTAAAGTAAGTTTTGCATTTCATGTTTTCAATTTTAAATTCTTTGTTTTTACCACTTTAAAATATTATGAATGTGTAAACATCTTTAATAGAATGTGGAGCTGCTTTCACCAGCAAACTTGAAGGAATGTTTAAAGACATGGAACTTTCTAAAGACATCATGATTCAGTTCAAACAGGTAAAAGTGAGTTAAACTCTTACTTAATTCCTCAAACTTAAATATATTTAGTTATCTCCTTGCTGTGGTTGTACTGAAGAGGATAAATAGAAACATGTATTTGATGTACATACTTCATAGCAACTTAGATGGTATTCACAGTAGAGAGAAAAATCCCCAATGAAATGTAAGTATATTTGACCTACTTCAGAATTTATTCTCAATATACACCCAAGATAACACAAAAATAGAAATAAAATGTATTGAACTGAAGTCAGGACAAGAAAAGCTGTAGCTAGATAGTGAGAACAGGGCTTTCTCCAGCATCTAATCACTGTTGGCGATTTGCATATTCAAAGCTGGCACTGGGGAGGGAGGGGAGGTGATAGAGTGGTTGTATAAGGCCTTTGAGGACATTGGGAGTGAAAAGCTAGAACCACAGCTTTGCAGATGTTGGTAGAAGGTGATTTTGAAATATTTAAGAGCATAGGTAATAGTGATAGCAAATTAGATTTTCCTCTCCTAGGGTTTTAGTAATGACTTCTTTATCGCTGTGTTGCTACAGTGGGAAATGAGAGTGGAAGACTCAAGAGAAAGATCAGAGTCAGTAGGATCATGGGTCCTATAGTAGCTACAGAATAGAGTTTTTCTGCTTTGCCCTTTCCCCTTCTTCTTCCTTCCCCACTTCAGGTCACCCCCTGCAAACAGGCAGTGGAGCAAGTGAAAAACCGGAGACTTGGGCTGGCTGGTGGGGTGAGGAATGGGGGTTGCTGCAAGGTGTTCCAATCCACATAGGGGTCTCCAAAGGTGGGGACTGTAGGTGGTGTGGGGGAAAGAATGGAGAAGAGATCCTATAATAGCCCAGCCATATGTGAGAAATTGTTTAAGTTGATAATGCCTCTAATGAGGTCACGTGATCCTTGTATGCCATTATACCAAAATGTTAACCAATGCACTTTTCTAGTGCATTTAATATAGGCTTCATTTATAGTCCTTTTAATGGTTGCCTTTTATTTTAAAGATGGTCAGTATTTGCATGTAATTTTATCATGGGGAACTTCTTTAATGGGTCATTATTATGACATGAAATGTATGCACTTTTACTTTTAAGATCTCAGTGTGTCTTTTGATCTTATTGTAGTATATGCAGAACCAGAATGTACCTGGGAATATTGAATTAACTGTGAATATCCTGACGATGGGTTATTGGCCAACATACGTGCCTATGGAAGTCCATTTACCACCAGAGGTAAGAGTTGCTGTTTAGGACTTCGAGTTATAAGCATAGAAATGCATGACACTTCTATTTTACTTGTCATCGAAAAACAGATAGTTTTTAAAAGTTTGTGTCAATAAGCACACCAGCACCATGCCAACTGTTTTAATATTTTACTCTTCTATTTATATTACTCTCGAATTTATATCATTAGAGCATAGCTAATGATGCCAAGTTTCTGGGTTCAGGGCCAATTTCCCTGACTCTTCTTTCAGTTCCCCAGATTGTACCCATCACTCTGCCCAGCTCTCAAAAATTCTTGCCCATGTGTCACCTGGGGGTTGGATTGCTGAGTGATGGGTGCTTGAGTAAATCCATCCTAACTCCTGGGGAAAAGTCTAACTCAGGACTGAAGCTTAGAAAACGGGTTAAGGGGGCCGGCCTGGTGGCATAGTGGTTAAGTTTGGACACTCTGCTTCAGCGGCTCAGGGTTTGCAGGTTCGGATCCTGGGCATGGACCTATGCACCGCTTATCAAAGCCATGCTATGGCGGCGTCCCATATAAAGTAGAGGAAGATGGGCACGGATGTTAGCCCATGGCCAATCTTCCTCAGCAAAAAAAAAAAAGGAGGATTGGCAATAGATGTTAGCTCAAGGCTAATCTTCCTCAAAAAAAAAAAAGAAAAGGGGTTAAGGCCTAGAGAGAGAGATATTGAGAATCCTCCATGGAGATGATCATGAAAGCCCAGGAAGTAGATCTCTCTCCTTAAGGAGAATGTAGGGGCTGGCCTGGTGGTGCAAGCCATTAAGTGCGCGCGCTCTGCTGCAGCGGCCTGGGGTTCGCTGGTTCGGATCCTGGGCACACACCGACGCACCTCTTGTCAAGCCATGCTGTGGCGGCGTCCCATATAAAGTGGAGAAAGATGGGCATGGATGTTAGCCCAGGGCCAGTCTTCCTCAGCAAAAAGAGGAGGATTGGCAGATGTTAGCTCAGGGCCAGTCTTCCTCACAAAAAAAAAAAAAGAAGAAGAAGAAGGAGAATGTAAAAATAGGAAGAAAGTGGCTGAGGCAGAACTTTGGAAAAGGCTCACATTTGGCACGTGGTAGCAAGAGGAGCCTGTGAAGGAAACCAGTGAAGAAGCACCAGTGAGAATAAGGAAGCAGCATGGTGCAGAGGCACAAAAGCCACTGGAGGTGAATGTTTCAGAAGGGAGAAGGATTAAATGTTGCAGAGAGATGAAAGAGTGTAAAGACTGGTAAATGCCATTAGATTTGGTAGTTGGGAGATCATTACCTTACATCAAAGTGGTCGGTGCACCTACTGGGTATAGTCTGAAAATTTCCGGAAATTATTACACATGAGGTGTAAAATAAACAAGATAAAGAGTAGTGAACGTGATATTGGATACAGAACTTAAATAAAACTTTATTTTATTTACTGTAGATGGTAAAACTTCAGGAAATTTTCAAGACATTTTACCTAGGCAAACATAGTGGCAGGAAACTTCAGTGGCAGTCGACTCTAGGACACTGTGTACTAAAGGCAGAATTTAAAGAGGTAAGTGGATATTCCCAAAACTTAGTTTTCACCTTCATCTTTGTTATTGAGGTCATCCTTCTTAACTTGAAGGTTTAGGCTACTTTATAAATTTATCTTAAATATCTGCGTAGCACAGTGATAACTTGTCACAGCTTTGTGTACATTATAAGAATGTGGTCTTTTCCACAGTTGATTGGTCCTGCTGCAAAACCAAAACCAGCAACCCTTTTCTCCTATCCTTTCCCCACCTGTGCATGCAGAATTCACACTGCTGCTTTTTGATAGGAAACTTCTTGTTGCTGGGAGCTAGAGAATAGAGTGAGCGTTAAGGGGAACAGTTCCCATACCTAATTTCAAAAATTTCCCGCAGCTTTTCATAACTAATCTGAATCAAACAAGTCAGAAACACATTTGAAATGGCGATTTCTTGCTGCTCGTGATAAATATCTGTAATGACACATAAGGCTGAGTTATTAATTTTCATTACTTTGTTGTTCTGTTTTAATTATAAGGCTGAAAAAAAAGACCTGTAGAAAGGTCACCCAGTCCTTCCTCTTATTTTAGGTAGGAGCACACCTAAATCCTACACTGAACATACTGGCTTTTCTGGATGTTAATCCATGTTTCTAAATCCACTAATTGAAAAATGCTTTTCCTGTAAGAGATTAGTTATTTGATTAATTTTTCATGTGTTTTAAAAAAAAATGATGGCTAAATACTGCTGTTTCTCCAACAGGGTAAAAAAGAACTCCAGGTCTCTCTCTTTCAAACACTGGTGCTGCTAATGTTTAATGAGGGAGAGGAGTTCAGTTTAGAAGAGATCAAGCAGGCTACCGGAATAGGTTGGTGTTGAATCAGTTGATTAGCAAGCATTATTCAGTGTCCACTACGTGCACTCCACTAGTTAAGAGCTCTGGGGGGATACAAAGGAATAATCCCTCTCCTCAACACACGTAATATAACCATGGGGAAAGGGGGAAATGACACTGGAAATAATTTCACAACCAATAAGTACCGATCTGTGGTGCTGACTAGGAGTGTGTTAGGAGTTCAGTGAAGCAAGAGATTACTGTGGACTGGCACAGTTGGGAAAGCCTTCATGAAGGAGGTGGGACTTGAGCTGGGCCTTCAAGTTTTAGTTAGGGAGAAGGCATATGCTGCAAAGGGAAATACTGTGAGAAAACGCTTGGAGATAGGAATGAGCACAGTGTGGGCAGGAGTCATGAAGAGTTTAACTGCAGCATAGAGTACAGTCGTGCGTCACTTAACAATGGGGATGCGTTCTGAGAAATGTGTCCTTAGGCAATTTTGTCGTTGTGCGAATATCATAGAGTGTACTTACACAAGCCTAGATGGTATAGCCTACTACACACCCAGGCCATGTGGTACTAATCTTATGGGACCTCTGTCGTATATGCGCTCCATTGTTGACTGAAACATTGTTATGTGGCGCGGGACTGTCATGAGATACAAAGTTAGATAAAATGGGTAGAGCCTGATCATGGAGAGCCTTATGAATCTAGCAGATAAAACCTACATTGTAGGGTCTCAAGTGTGTAACATAATGGAAGTGACTTATTTGGACATCTCATCTGGAATCAATAGACAATATGGCAGCTTAGAGGATGAAGAGATTCCAGTCCAGAAGCTAGTGGGGTAATTCAGGCATAAAGTGATGAGGGGCTTAGACTAGAATGAGGCCAATGAGAATGGAGAAGAGACATCTCTAAGGAAGCAACTACTAGGTATGTGGAGGATGAAGGAGAAGGAAGAGTTAAAAGATGATTCCAAGGTTTCTCACCAGATTAGGTTGGTAGCTTCACAGGTAACAATGGGAAAGAGCACAGTTTTATGGGGAAGATGATGAATAAAATTTTGGACATAACCGGAGTTGGTGATAATAAAACAGCTAGGTGGAGGTGTCCTTTAAATGTGGGACTGGAAAGAAGTGAGATGTCATTTCTGAAGATTTCGTAGTTATCCACATAGAATGATA
Organism: Ceratotherium simum simum; assembly: GCF_057802395.1. Taxonomy (NCBI): domain Eukaryota; kingdom Metazoa; phylum Chordata; class Mammalia; order Perissodactyla; family Rhinocerotidae; genus Ceratotherium; species Ceratotherium simum. Next base: position 29,242,301 of record NC_141940.1, read on the forward strand.
ATTGAAGCCTTTAGAGGATGACCAGGAAAAAAGCCATTGTATAGGACAAAGAGGAAGTTGTTGATGACCTTGGGGGGAAAATGAAGCAATTTTAATAGAGGGATGGATGGAAGCTAGATTGAGGTTGAATGTAGCTGTTCATGTTGATCTAGTAACAAATAACTAAGCGAGCGTTTCTTCTTCAGAGGATGGAGAATTACGGAGAACACTGCAGTCGTTGGCCTGTGGCAAAGCTAGAGTTCTGGCGAAAAATCCAAAGGGCAAAGATATCGAAGATGGTGACAAATTCATTTGTAATGATGATTTCAAACACAAACTTTTCAGGATAAAGATCAATCAAATTCAGATGAAAGAAACGGTATTTCTTTTGCATTCTCCTCATCCTAATGCACTGGAATTATGTGTGTTCATAATAGAAAATTTTATGTTTATAATACTAACATTAACATTTTTTGTACCCATATGTAGCTGAGTATATTTCATTATTTGATTTTTAAGTTTTTTTGGAGGGAGGTACACACAGTTGGACCTGATACTCAACATAGTTTTATATCCTGCTTTTTCTCTTTAACATTAAATCTTTAGAATTTTTCCGTGGCATTAAATTTTTTCATAAAATGACAGGTGGCCACACAATATTCTTTTTCATGACTATTATAATTTATTCAACCAACATCCACCATTGGGCAATTAAATTCATAACTTTTTAGTATTGTAAATAAAACTGCAAGAAACATCTTTGTACCTAAATCTTAATCTCTTTGAGCTTTCCTTTATGATGTTTTCATGGAAGTAGATTTTTTGGGTAAAAGAATGGGAACATTTTAAGAGTCTTAATATGTAATGCCATATTGTCTTCCAGAAAGGCTAGACCGATTTACACTGTCTAGCAGCATGAGTGCCTCTCTTAATGGTGCCCTCGCTAGCGCTAAAGATGATATATTTTTTAAATCTTTGCCAACTTGCTTGGTGAAAAATCTGAATAATTTAGTATTTCTTTGATTAAAAGTGAATATTTTGTTTGTTTTTGCCATTTGAATTTGTAAGAGACTTTTACTAAGAAAACCATCAACTGCAGCATTTGAAACCAGTTGGTTTCCATTCAGTAAGGTTTAATGCAGTACTTGAGGAAATGTTTTAATGTGGGGCAGAGGTCAGTATCTCAAACAAGTTCCTGTCTTATTCACATTCACATCAAAGATGTGATAATCCCTTAGAAGATTATTGTGTCCTTTTAAAACATTCATGCTGTATCAGAAACTGACTACAGAAAGCCCAAACTGTAGTTTTAATTAGGTGCTAAAGATGAACATCTTTTCTTTAGCATTAAAATTGTTAAACTGACTCCTAAACACCTAAATTGCTGTTAGTCTTGAATGAATATAAGCACTACCTGTGCGTTTCTGATTTGCATATTATAAAATAAAAATTAATTTTTAAAAAATGTTTGACTCTACTTAGCTTAGCTAGTTATCAGTACCATGCTTTGAGTCACAGGTCAGAGTCAGTCACTGTCACAGATAAGCTAATGTCATACGGAAATCTTGTCAGTCACCCCTTGTGACACATTTAGAAGATTTTGAGGACAGAGTAAAAGAAAATGATAAATTCTGCATTAGCCATCTCTACTTCTAGAAAAGCAACTGAAAGATGGTATTTTTCTCTTAACTAATATTGGCATTACTTCATTGGTGCAGGGCAATATAATTAGGACAGAAAGGAGTTATGTGTGTAGGGTTTTTTCTGTCATTGTCGGTATTTATAAGATTCCTTTGGATAATTCAGTATATTAAAGCATTAACAGTGTGTCATATACACAAAATGTACAGTTTGTGTAAGTAATCAAGTTTCACTTCAGGTACAATTCCTAAGTTTAAAACTTTTTTGTTAGGTTGAGGAACAAGCAAGCACTACAGAAAGAGTATTTCAAGACAGACAGTATCAAATTGATGCTGCAATTGTTCGAATTATGAAGATGAGAAAGACACTTAGCCACAATCTCCTTGTTTCAGAAGTGTACAACCAGTTGAAATTTCCAGTAAAGGTGGGTACTTCTGTATTTTCATATTGAGCTTGTTACATATAAAAGAGAATATGTTAGATTTGCAGATACGAATCTTACAAACATAGATTAAAGCCTCAAGATCATTTGGAGGGACAAAAGTTTTAATTTCTCATGCTCATATATATGATTCAAAAAAAAACCTTTGTTGGCATGTGTGGGCAGCTGTGACAAAAGGGGAAAACAATTTATAAAAGCCCTTATACTTGAAAGTTTAGCTGCTGAATGAGTCTTTGAAATTTTCAAGATCGTTTACTATATTTCTTTTGAGCTTTTTTTTTTCCTCCTTGAAATACATTGGTATTTGACAGATTTGGTTATTTTAAATGAAGTTAAATCACCTGTTTAGTTAGCTTATATAAGTGTCCATTAAAAACTATACAGATAACTAACCATCATTAGGGATCTTTTTGAAAAGTTTAGCGATAGTTCTGGCAAACTAAAATTGATCATTAAATGGACACATTCCAATGTAAATGCCCAATAATAAAGAGGCTTAGACAGTGTGGTGTTGTACTGGACTGTTGAACAAGGTTTAGAAGATTCCCAAATCCTTATGATGATAAACTATTAAATGAGTTTGGATAGACTCTTGGCTGTTAGGGTTCTCATGAGCTTTGGGCTTAGGCAAATCACTTCACCTTGTTGAGCTTGTTTCCTTGTTTGTAAAATGGGCTTCATAATAGTACTTACCTCATAAGATTATTGTAAGGCTTAAATGAGATAATGTAGGTGAAAAATTTAACACTGGGCCTGGCACATAGTAAGTGCTCACTAGCTGTTAATTCTGATAAAGTCGTCTTTCTTTCCTCTCCAAACATGATACTGCCTTGTCATTACCACACTCTTAACCCTCATGCTCTGCCTAGTAACCATTTCACTTCCAGCCAGAGAGATCACCGAGGCTAAGCAAGTTAGAGGATAACTATAATAAATATTGTGCTGATATTCTAGGTCTCTCACCATAATTAAGAGAAAGTCATTTTGATTTTCAGACCTTGGAATTACTGGGTAAAATTACTGGCTGAAATTTTGGCTGCCCTATCAGACTATTTTCCCTCTACCCCTCTTGATTGAGTGGCTATTTTACGTAATCTGGAAAACTGTCTATTAGCAAGCAAGATTATAGTCTTTTTATAGGCTAAATACAAAAGACAGTGGAATTTTGTCATCTAAGAGCTAAGAATGCAATCATGAGGACAAGCTATAACCTTTCTCGATGATTTTTAAACCACAAGTAGGATTTAGAAATCCAAATCGTTTATAGTACGTAACAGTTAATTCTTACGTTAAAGCTGAAATACTAAGATCTGAATTATGAGATGATACTTCACTTATCAAACCATTTGTTGTAGTATTCTTGTAAATAGTGATTTCACTAGTAAATTTTTTATTTAATTTATAAAAATGTAACCTAACTTTGAAAACTATCTTTAGCCCATAGTAAAGGTCTACTTATCTTCTCAAACTGTTTTGGCAAAACTAAATAGCATTCTGTTTCCCTAAATTATAATGTGTTCCTCATGTGAAATTAGGATAAGTTAGTCTTTTGTATTTAGCTGTGCAGAGAATAGCTGGTTCTTAGAAGACCTTTTTTTTTTTTGAGGAAGATTGGCCCTGAGCTAACATTTGTTGCCAGTCTTCCTCCTTTTTTCCTTCTCCCCAAAGCCCCAGTAGGTACTTATATGTCATAGTTGTACACCCTTCTAGTTGCTCTATGTGGGACACCACCTCAGGATGGCTTGATGAGCAGTGCGTAGGTCTGAGTGCAGGATCAGAACCGGCGAACCCTGGGCCGCAAAGCAGAGCGTGTGAACTTAACTGCTACACCACTGGGCCAGCACCCCTAGAAGACCTTTTTAAAATAGAAAAATAATAGAAAGTATCGTATAGCAATATGGCAAGGTGTGACAGTATATGTGTAATATAAAAACATTTCTTAACCTGGTTTATTTTCATTACTTTTATCTTTAAAAATTTAAGAAGATTTAAAAAAATAAAAATTAAAAAAATTAAGGAGAACACATTAAATCAGTGAGCCAAAACTGTTCTTTTTTTTTGATGGGGTGTTGGTAAATGGGCTTGAGCCAATGGTTATGAGCTTTGAACAGAAAATTTGCCTTCTCTTACAGCCTGCTGACCTTAAGAAGAGAATAGAATCGTTAATTGACCGGGACTACATGGAAAGAGATAAAGAAAATCCCAACCAGTACAACTACATTGCGTAAAATGTTGGCCTTGGAGCATTGATGTAATAAGCAGTAGCCAGTGGATAAACTAACCTGTTGATCCTCTATTGTCTGACTTCTTTTATACTACCGATGACCAAATGAAGCAGTGTAATGGAAATAGTTGAGTGGACTTTTCCAGTGGTTAACATGCCCATTTAAAGAGTAATACTTACCTTTAAGAAGAATGTTGTTGAACTCTTTGCATGTTATTTAGTATGATGTGCAGAAAACTCTTAAGAAAGTACCTGGTCTTCATGATTCCTCTTTGGAACTGGGGAAGAGGTCCCTATGGCTATTAAAAAAGGAGGGGGGATTCTTATACACCATTAATTATGAAGCAAAAGGTTTATTTGCTTAAAATGTCATTTAAAGATACTTAAACTGCATGCAAACTTTATTTACTGTACAGAGTTCTGGATGTATTTATCAAATAGAAAAACCACCCTGGACTTGGTTGTTCACTTGTTTTGTGATTTCCCTTGAAAAGAAAAATAAGTTGTGATAGCTATTGATATTTTACTAAGTAATGTTCTGTTACACTGAAAGGGATCTTTTAAAAAAACTTATTTGGAAACAAGTTTTCAAGTAGAGGGACAGTTGCTTACATAATCTCTTATATATACACATCCTAAAATTTTCCATTTATGACTCTGGGATGTGTATATGGCTTAGCCCTGAGTTTACCGTGCTGATTAACAGGTACTTATAAAAATAGCTGAAATAGAAAATTGCTGATCAGTTGTACTAGAAGAACATGGTAGGAGAGAAAAATCCAACTTCCTTCATATTAAAAATGAATACAATACGAACATCGCAAAAGAGACCAAAACCGACGTTTTGTAAATTTTTACAGGAACAAAAGTTCATCAATTAGTTTTCAACTTCCTTTAATGTTGTTTGCACAGTTTTGTCTTTAACTTGGACCAATTGTAGATTGTTACAGGCGTCCTAGGATTTAGCATTCCTATTTTCTCTACCAAAGTTTATTTTGGAAGCACCCCAACTCTTTTGTTGGTGAATGAGCCTTTCCTGTTCAGATGTAAAAGTCCTTCCTGGTTTTCCCCACACACCCCCTAGCTGGGAATTTTGAATTCTGTTTCATGCTGATCTCATTCCTTTCAAAATTGCTTAAAGACAAGAGTTCTCATAGCCACTGGACACCTGCTTTTTAGGGGAGTGTCCTAGAATTGTTCATACATAGAAAATAGCAAAAGTTTTTTTCTTCAAATTAATAATGTGAGTAAAAGGATTCTCTTTACCATCACTGGTTTTTTAGTTTTGTGTGGCTTTTTGTTTTTTGAGGTTTTTTTTGCTTCCTTGTTTGTTTTTCTTTGAAGCTCTGAAGGGAATTGATCTAGGAGGAGAAGCAGAAAATTTTGTTTTGATTTTGTTAAAAATAAGAACAGCTTTAAGGTTTATTTTTTTCCCCAAAGCCCCAGTAGATAGTTGTATGTCACAGTTGCACATCCTTCTAGTTGCTGTATGTGGGATGCGGCCTCAGCATGGCCGGAGAAGCAGTGCGTCGGTGCGCGCCGGGGATCTGAACCTGGGCCGCCAGCAGCAGAGTGCGCGCACCTAACCGCCAAGCCATGGGGCCAGCAGAACAGCTTTAATACTTTTTGCAACAGTATATTTCTTTGACTATTTGGAGCCATTAGAAAGAATACCTAGATCCTAACCATCAGCTGAGGAGACATTGGCTCTTGTGTCTGCTGTCAGTTGTTTTCTTGAATTCTCAAAGACCTGTGACCAGTTATTAAAACAAGTTGCCTGTTTCTCTCTTAATTGCATCAACTTGCACACTGTTGTTTAACAATATGTGGTATTTAGAATGCCTTCCTAATTCTTTTTGAGCAGCCGTTGCCTATATTTTCTCAACTCCTCCCTGGTTTCCTTACATGAGCTCATCTGACAAGAAAATGCAGCTATCGTTTGCTGTCTCTCTGTACTGGACCATTGACTTCAATGTTCTAACTCATCCCTGATGGTCTCTGAGATACGTAGACTGTTCTATAAGGCTTGATAGTTACACTCAAGGAATTTTTAGGTAGAATTGGTCCTGTTATGAGGAGACTCTTGGTGTTACCTTTGTTATCTTGAAAGCTGGTCCCTTCCCTGAGGCTGTTAATTTTTTGAAAACTTGATGCTGTTTCAGCTGAAGAATTGGCAAGACTATTAAAAGAAGTTGAGGGGAGCTGTTTAAGAAATTGACAAGTCATTGCAAACAACATTGGATAATTGTGATTTTTAGTTCGTGTTCTGTATCAGTTGAATTTTTGTGCTCTTTTCCCTGTGTACGTGGTGGTTCTATTTTTCTCCAATAAAACTTTTATTTAAAAAAAGTTTGTGGAGAAGATCTTTAAAATTCAAATATTTTAAGAAAGTTAAACCATAGAACTTAAAATCTTCCTAATTTCTTTTAATGAATTCACATTTGTCAGTTTTGATATTTTTTAAATTTCTCTTTTTATTTTTGTGGTGGTGTGGTGATAATGCTATAGGAATGTGGAGGAGGGTATGGTAAAGGATGAGTAAAATTCCCAGGAATCCTCAAGGTGGGTATTTATTCTTAAATGTCATATTTTAGAAAAATCAAGTACAAGTATAAACATTGTTTCATTCAAATCCTCAAAGTCAAATAGTTTCATAAAGTCACTATGAAACTAGTCCAGATTTAAGTTGAGGGGAGAATGAAAGATTAAATATACTCTTGTTTTAGTCATGGCACTTGATCTGCCTTTTCTGTTAATATGAATTCTGGGCCATATACTCTAACAGTAAGATGCTCCTCAAGAACCTTACCAAACCAGAGATCAAGAAGATTTTTTGAACCCAGTTCCAGAGTCTGTTGAACTGTCTTAACATGATGTTTAGCCATACTCTTGAAATTCTTATCTTATACATATGTGTACAGTTCAGGAAATCAGTTTATTCTGTTAGACATCTGTGTCTCAAGATTTTCAGAAGTTGGTTTTTTAATCTTAGTATCCATAAATCTTTTTTATATTAGCTGTTTTTTGTTTGTTTTAATGACCATTCTGTTTAATGCTGTGAATGACAGGAGTGTTATAAACATGTTCTGTTCTCTCATCTACATAAAATTGCCAAACCAAATTGTTCATTAAAAAGAAAAGAGCAGTACTAGTAGGAATTTGCATAATTATGCTTTATATGGTATCCTTGCTAATGCTTCATTAATCAAGAATTTTCAGTTTCCAACAAAAAATTTGCTTTACATTTGAATAGTGAAGAGATTTGTTCACCTGAAAACACTTGGTTCAAATTTAACACTTTGTTCAATTTTTTTCCTTTTTCCTTGCTATTAAAGAGTATTTCTTTTTTTGAACAGGCACATAATATACTTCTATAATTAATCATCCTTAGAATTTATGTCTAGCATAGTAAAAAAAAAATCTAACCTTTCTTTTGTAGAACCTTTTATGTTTGATGTAGAATATAAGAATGTGCTGCAGAGACACATGGGAACTTAATAGTTTTGCAAGCTATAAAAACAGATCTTCCTCATATCCTCAAATTCTTATAATAAAGTCTTTAATTATAAGACTTTAATTATAATTAATTATAATTTTAATTATAAGACTACTTCTTTAATTAAAAATTTTTATTGTAAAATACACATAACATAAAATTTATCATTTTAACCATTTTAAAGTGTACAATTGAGTGACATTTAGTACATTTACTGTTTTGTGCAACCATCACCATTCTTTAGTTCCAGAACATTTTCATCATCCCAAAAGGAAACCCTGTACTCATTAAGCAGTCACGCCCCATTCCCCTCCACGCAGCCCCTGGAAAACACTAATCTGCTGTCTCTCTCTGGATTTGGCTAGTCTGGATATTTCATATCAGTGGAATCATATAATATGTGACCTTTTATGTCTGGTTTCTTTTGCTTAGCATGATGTTTTCAAGTTTCATCCATGATATAGCATGTATCAGCACTTAATTCCATTTTATGGCTGAATAATAGTACATATATACCACATTTTGTTTATTCATTCATCAGTTGATGGATATTTGGGTTGTTTCCTCCTTTTGGCAGTTGGTAATGGTGCTGCTATGAAGATTTGTGTACACATAGCTGTTTGAGTTCCTGTTTTCAAATCTTTGGAGTATATACTCAGGAGTGGAATTGCTGGGTTATATGGTAATTCTATGCTTAACTTATTGAGGAACCGCCAAACTTATTCCATAGCAGCTGCGTGATTTTACATTCTCGCCAGCAGTGTACCTGGGTTCCAATTTCTCCACACCCTCATCAATACTTGTTTTCTGTTTTATTTAATAGCCATCCTAGTGGGTGTGAAGTGGTGGTTTTTGAATTGCATTTCCTTAATGACTAATGATGATGAGCATCTTTTCATGAGCTTGTTGGCCATTTGAATATTTTTTTTGGATAAACATCTGTTCAAGTCCTTTGGCCATTTTTTAAATGGATTGTCTTTTTGTTGTTGAGTTGCAAGAGTTCTTTATGTATTAGAGATACTAGACCCGTATCAGATATAATGGTTTGCTAGTATTTTCTCCTATTCTGTGGGTTGTCTTTTCACTCGCTTGATAGTGTCTTTTGATGCATGAAAGTTTTTAATTTTAATGAAGTCCAATTAATCTATTTTTTCTTTTGTTGCTTTTGCTTTTGGTGTCACAGCAAAGAAACCACTGCCAAATCCAAGCTAATGATGATCTACTCCTATGTTTTTTTGTAAGAGTTTTATCATTTTATTCCTTACATTTAGATCTTTGATCTCATTTGGGTTAAATTTTGTACATGATATCAGGTAAAGGTCCAACTTCATTCTTTTGTATGTGGCTATCCAATTGTCCCAGCACCATTTGTTGAAGAGTCTGCTTTTCCCCATTGAATAGTGTTGTCACCCTTGTTGAAAATCAATCAACCTTAGCTCTATGGATTTATTTCTGGACTCTCAATTCTGTTCCATTGATCTATATATCAATTATATCAGTACTACACTGTTTTGATTACTATAGCTTTTTAGTAAGTTTTGAAATTGAGAAGTGTGAATCCTCCACTTCTTTTTTAAGACTGTTTTAGCTATTCAGGTCCCTTGCTATTCTGTATGAATTTTAGGATCAGCTTTTCTATTTCCGCCAAAAAGGCCACAAAATTGAGATTTTGATAGGGATTGCGTTAAATATATAGGTCACTTTAGGACTATTACCATCTTAACAATATTAAGTCTTCTAGTCCATGAACACATGATGTCTTTCCTTTTTTAAAAAAACATTTGTTTTAGGTCTCTTATAAATTTCTTTCAGTAATACAGTCATGCATCGCTTAACGATGGAGATACGTTCTGAGAAATGCATTGTTAGGCGGTTTCTTTGATGTGCAAACACCGTAGAGTACACTTACATAAGCCTAGATATAGCCTAATATACACGTGGGTACTAATGGTACTAATCTTATGGGACCACCACTGAAAGTATATATGGTCCATAGTTGACTGAAACGTCATTATTCGGCGCATGACTGTATTTTGTACTTTTCACTGTACAAGACTTGCATCTCCCTGGTTAAATATATTCCTATGTATTTTTGTTCTTTTTGATGCTGTTGTAAATGGAATTTTCTTAATTTACTTTTCAGATTGTTCATTGCAAGTGTATACAATTTTTGAGTGTTGATCTTGTACCCTGCAACTTTGTTGAATTTGTTTATTAGCTTTAATATATTTTTGTAGATTTTTAAGGATTTTCTATATATAACACCTTTGTTGTCTACAAATATAGTTTTACTTTTTCCTTTCCAATTTGAGTGTGTTTTATTTCTTTTTCTTGCCTAATTTCTCTGGCTGGAGCTCCCAATATAATGTTGAGTATAAGTGGCTAAAGTGGACATCCTTGTCTTGTTCCTCATCTTAGGGGGAAAGCTTTCGGTCTTTAACCATTGAGTACGTTGGCTGTGGGTGTTTCATAAATAGCCTTTATCATGTTGAAGAAGTTCCCTTCTGTTTGTAGTTTCCTGAGTGTTTCTGTCATTTAAAAATGTTGAATTTTGTCAACTGCTTTTTCTAAGTCAATTGAGATAATGGTGGGTTTTTTCCTTCATAAATTGGTGTAGTCCATTGATTGGTTTTCATGTGTTGAACCATTGTTGCATTCCTGCCATAAACCCCACTTGATCATGATGTATAATCCTTTTGATGTGCTTTTGGATTTGGTTTGCTAGTATTTTGTTGAGGATTTTTGCATCTATATTCATAAGAGATATTGGTCTGTAGTATTTTTGTGGTGTCTTGTTTAAGCTTTGGTATCAGGGTAATGTTGGTCTAATAGAATGAGTTATGAAATGTTTCTTCCTCTTCTATTTTTTGGAAGACTTTGAGAAAGATTGATATTTGAGAAAGATTTGAGAAATATTCTTAAAGAAGAAAGATTCTTCTTTAAATATTTAATGGAATTTACTAGTGAGGCCATCTGGTCCTGGACTTTTCTTTATGGGAAAGTTTTTTTGTTTTTTTTTTTTACTGATGTCATAATAGTTTATAACATTGTAAAATTTTAGTTGTGCGTTATTGTTTGTCAGTCATCATATAAATGCATCCCTTCACCCCTTGTGCCCAACCCCCTAACCCCCTTACCCCTGGTAACCACCAACTACTCTCTGTCTGTGTGTTAGTTTATCTTCCACATACAAGTGAAATCATGCAGTGTTTGTCTTTCTCTGTCTGGCTTATTTTGCTGAACATAATACCCTCCAGGTCCAACCATGTTATGCAAATGGGACGATTTTGTCCTTTTTTATGGCTGAGTAGTATTCCATTGTGTATATATATACCACATCTTCTTTATCCAATCATCAGTCAAGGGACGCTTGGGTTGCTTCTACTTCTTGGCTATAGTGAATAATGCTGCAGTGAACATAGGGTGCATAAACCTCTTTGGATTATTGATTATTGATACCCAGTAGTGGGATGGCTGGATCATAAGGTATTTCTATTTTTGATTTTCTGAGGAATCTCCATACTGTTTTCCATAGAGGCTGCACCAGTTTGCATTCTCTCCAGCAGTGAATTAGGGTTCCCATTTCTCCACAACCTCTCCAACATTTGTTATTTTTTGTCTTGGTGATTATAGCCATTCTAAACAGGTGTAAGGTGATATCTTAGTGTGGTGTTGACTTGCATTTCCTTGATGATTAGTGATGTTGAACATCTTTTCATATGCCTATTGGCCATCTGTATATCTTCCTTGGAAAAATGTCTGTTCATATCCTCTGCCCATTTTTTGATCGGGTTGTTTGTTTTTTTGTTGTTCAGTTGTTTTATATATTATGGAGATTAACCCCTTGTTGGATATATGATTTGCAAATATTTTCTCCCAGCTGGTGGGTTGTCTTTTCATTTTGATGTTGGTTTCATTTGCCTTGCAGGAGCTCTTTAGTCTGATGAAGTCCCACTTGTTTATTTTTTCTTTTGCTTCTCTTGTCCAGGTAGACATGGAATTTGAAAAGATCCCTCTAAGACTGACGTCAAAGAGTGTACTGCCTATATTTCCTTCCAGGATCTTTATAGTTTCAGGTCTTACCTTTAAGTCTTTGATCCATTTTGAGTTAGTTTTTGTGTATGGCAAAAGAAGATGGTCTACTTTCATTCTTTTGCATGTGGCTGTCCAGTTTTCCCAGCACCATTTATTGAAGAGGCTTTCCTTTCTCCATGGTACGTTCTTAGCTTCTTTGACGAAGATGAGCTGTCCGTAGATGTGTGGTTTTATTTCTGGGCTTTCAATTCTGTTCCATTGATCTGTGTGTCTGTTTTTGTACCAGTACCATGCTGTTTTAATTATTATAGCTTTGTAGTATATTTTGAAGTCAGAGATTATGATACCTCCAGCTTTGTTCTTTTGTCTCAGGATTGCTTTGGCTGTTCGGGGTCTTTTGTTGCCCCATATGAATTTTAGTATTCTTTGTTCTATTTCTGTGAAGAATGTCATTGGGATTCTGATTGGGATTGCATTGAATCTGTAGATTGCTTTAGGTAGTATGGACATTTTAACTAGGTTTATTCTTCCAATCCATGTATGTGGGATGTCTTTCCATTTCTTTATGTTGTCATCAATTTCTTTCAATAATGTCTTATAGTTTTCATTGTATAGGTCTTTCACCTCCTTGGTTAAATTTATTCTTAGATATTTTATGCTTTTTGTTGTGATTGTAAATAGGATTGTCTTCTTGAGTTCTCTTTCTGTTAGTTCATTGTTAGAGTATATAAATGCAACTGATTTCTGTAAGTTAATTTTGTACCCTGAAACTTTGCTGTAGTTGTGATTATTTCTAATAGTTTTCCATTAGATTCTTTAGGGTTTTCTATATATAAAATCATGTCGTCTGCAAACAGTGAGAGTTTCACTTCTTCATTGCCTATTTGGATTCCCTTTATTCATATTTCTTGCCTAATTGCTCTGGCCAAAACCTCCAGTACTGTGTTGAATAAGAGTGGTGAGAGTGGGCACTCTTGTCTTGTTCCTGTTCTCAGAGGCATGGCTTTCAGTTTTTCCCCATTGAGTATGATGTTGGCTGTGGGTTGGTCATATATGGCCTTTATCATGTTGAGGTACTTTCCTTCTATACCCATTTTATTGAGAGATTTTATCATAAATGGATGTTGGATCCTGTCAAATGCTTTCTGTGCATCTATTGAGATGATCATATGGCTTTTATTCCTCGTTTTGTTAATGTGGTGTATCACATTGATTGATTTGTGGATGTTGAACCATCCCTCTGTCCCTGGTGTAAATCCCACTTGATCTTGGTGTATGATCTTTTTAATGTATTGCTGTATTCGGTTTGCCAATATTTTGTTGAGGATTTTTGCATCTATCTTCATCAGCAATATTGGCCTGTAATTTTCTTGCATTGTATTGTCCTTGTCTGGCTTTGGTATCAGGGTGATGTTGGCCTTGTAGAATGTATTAGGAAGTGTTCCATCTTCCTCTATTTTGTGGAATAGTTTGAGAAGGATAGATATTAAATCTTCTTTGAATGTTTGGTAAAATTCTCCAGAGAAGCCATCTGGTCCTGGACTTTTATTTTTGGGGAGGTTTCTGATTACTGTTTCAATCTTTTTACCTGTGATTAGTCTATTCAGATTCTCTATTTCTTCCTGATTCAATTTTGGGAGGTTGTATTAGTCTAAGAATTTATCCATTTATTCTAGATTGTCCAATTTGTTGGCACATAGTTTTTCATAGTATTCTTTTATAATCCTTTGTATTTTCTGTGGTATCTGTTGTAATTTCTCTTCTTTCACTACAAATTTTATTTATTTGAGCCTTCTCTCTTCTTTTCTTTGTGAGTCTGGCTAAGGGTTTCTCAAGTTTGTTTATTTTCTCAAAGAACCAGCTCTTTGTTTCATTGGTCCTTTCTACTGTTTGTTGTTGTTGTTGTTTCAGTTTCATTTATCTCTGCTCTAATTTTTATTAGTTCCCTCCTTCTGCTGACTTGGGGCTTTGTTCTTCTTTTTCTAATTATTTTAGGTGTATTTTAAGGTTGCTTATTTGGGATTTTTCTTGTTTGTTAAGGTCGGCCTGTGTTGCTATTAGTTTCCCTCTCAGGACCACTTTTGCTGCATCCCATATGAGTTGGTATGGTGTATTTTCATTGTCATTTGTCTCCAGATATTTTTTTTTAATTTTTCCTTTAATTTCTTCAATGATCCATTGGTTGTTCCCTAGCATGTTGTTTAGTCTCCACATCTTTGTCACTTTCCCAGTTTTTTTCTTGTAGTTGATTTCTATTTTCATAGCATTATCATTGGAAAAGATGCTTGTTATGATTTCAATATTCTTAAGTTTATAGAGGCTTGCCTTGTTTCCCAACACATGGTCTACCCTTGAGAGTGTTCCATGTGTGCTTCAGAAGAATGTGTAATCTGCTTTGTTTGGATGGAGTGCTATCTATATATGTATTAAGTCCATCTCATCACTATTTGCTTATTGACTCTGTCTGGATGATCTAGTCATTGATGTAAGTGGGGTGTTAAGATTCTCTACTATTATTGTGTTAATGTTAATATCTCCTTTTAGGTTTGTTAATAGTTGCTTTATGTACTTTGGTGCTCCTGTGTCGGGTGCATATATATTTATAAGTGATATGTCTTCTTTGTAGAGTTTCCCTTTTATCATTACATATTGCCCCTCTTTGTCTCTCATCACCTTTCTTATTTTGAAGTCTACTTCATCTGATATAAGTATGGCAACACCTGCTTTCTTTTGTTTGCCATTAGCTTGGAGTATTGTCTTCCATCCTTTCACTCTGAGCCTGAGCTTGTGTTTAGAGCTGAGATGTGTTTCCTGGAGGCAGCATATTGTTGAATCTTGTTCTTTAATCTGTCCCTCCACTCTGTGTCTTTTGATTGGAGAATTCGATCCATTTACATTTAGAGAGATTATTGATATATGAGGGCTTAATGTTGCTGTTTTATCACTCATTTTCTGGTTCTTTTGCATTTGCTTTGTTTCTCATCCCATGTGTTTTGGACTACCAGTTCAGTTTGGTAGTTCTGTATGATGGTTTTCTTAGTTTTCTCTTTATTTATCGTTATGTGTCTCTGTTCTGATTATTTGTTTAGTGGTTACCATGAGGTTTAAAAAATCTTGTAGATGAGATAGTCCATTTTCTGATGGCCTCTTATTTCTTTAGACTGAGTTGATTCCATCCCTTTCTTCTTCCCCTTCTAAGTTATTATTGTCACAATTTATTCCATTTTGTGTTGTGAGTTTCTCTTTGAAGTGATGAAGTTGTATTTATTTTCGGTGTTTTCCTTCCGTTAATCTTTGATGTTATAACTTAAGTGTTTGCTAACAGATTCTGATAGAGAGCTGCAAATTTTCTGATTTTGTTTATGTATTTTTCTCCTTGCTCAAAGCTTTGTATCCCCTTGCTCTTTTTTTTTTTTCAGGCATGAGTGCCTTCTTGAGGATTTCTTGTAGTGGGGGTCTTGTGGCAATTAACTCCCTTAGCTTTTGTTTATCTGGGATAGTTATTATTTCTCTATCATATCTGAGGGATATTTTCACAGGATAGAGTATTTTTGGCTGGAAGTTTTTCTCTTTCAGAATTTTGAATATATTATTCCACTCTCTCCTAGGCTTTAAAGTTTCTGCCAAGAAAACAGCTGATAACCTGATAGGAATTCCTTTGTACATTTTTTTTTGTCTTGCTGCCCTTAATTTTTTTTTGTCATTGACTTTTGCCAGCTTTACTACTATATGCCTTGGAGGGGGTCTTTTTATGTTGATATATTTAGAAGATCTGTTGACTTCATTCACTTGTATTTCCAGCTCCTTCCCCAGGTTTGAGAAGTTATCAGCTATTATTTCTTTGAACAAGTTCTCTGCTCCTTTTTCCCTCTCTTCTCCCTCTGGAACACCTATAATACTTATGTTGCATTTCCTAATTGAGTTGGATATTTCTCAGAGAATTTCGTCATTTCTTTTTAGTCTTAGTTCTCTCCTCTTCCATCTGGAGCATTTCTGCATTTCTATCCTCAATAATGTTAATTCTTTCCTCTATATTTTCAGCTGTGTTCTTTAAAGATTCCAGATTTTTCTTTATCTCCTCCATTGTGTTTTTCGTCTCCAACAATTCTGATTGGTTTTTCTTTATAGTTTCAATCTCTTTTGTGAAAAAGTTCCTGATTTCATTGAATTGTCTCTCTGTATTTTGTTGTAATTCATTGAGCTTTATGATAGCTATTTTGAATTTTCTGTTGTTTAGGTTATAAATTTCTGTGCCTTCAGGATTGATTTCTGGGTGCTTGTCATTTTCCTTCTGGTCTGGAGATGTAATATATTTTTGCATACTGCTTGAGGGTGTGGTCTTATTTTTCCTCGTGCTGGAAATATCTGGTTGCAGCTTCCACCTGCGCAGCTGTGTGGGGGTGAAGAGCTGTGTATTCTGAGTCTCCCGTGACTTGCAGGTGCTCTCACCTACGGCTTGTGCTGGAGTGCTGGGCGGGGGGAGGGGCTCTTTCTTTCACCTGCCTGATCCCAGGGTTTTCTCACTCTTCACTTGCTATCTGATCTCCTGGGGTGCTGGCTTGATGAAGATACCCCTGCAACAGGTCAGGCCCCTCCATGGGGGAATTTCCCACAGGCTGTGAGAGAACTTGGAGAGTGACGGTTTTCCTGCGGAGGACCGCCCCTCCCCCCTCTCTCTCTGAGAACCACTTGGTCCTGGTCTCAGGGTTGCTGTTGTTGGGAAAAGAGGAGTTCTTAGCTCCTTCCACTTCCTCTGGGGGTTCCAGCACCTCCACCTTCAGATGTAAGGCTGTGTGGGTCTCTCAGATGTCTTTTGTGTTGTGTGAATGTCCCCTGTTGGTATATGAATGTCCTTTTTGTTGTATCTTAGCGGGGAGTGTCTTAGGGGGAACGCTCACTTGGCCATGATGCTGACGTCACCTCTATGGGAAAGTTTTTGATTATTGATTCTATCTCTTTACTTAGAGATCTGTTCATATTTTCTATTTCTTCTTGATTCAGTTTTAGTGTTTTGTTCGTTTCTAGGAATTTGTCAATTTCATCTTGGTTATCTAATTGGTTGGTGTACAATTTGTTTATAGCATTCTTTTATAATCCTTTTTATTTCTGTAGCATTGGTTAGTAATGTCCTACTTTCATTTCTGATTCTGGTAATTTGTCTACTTTATTTTCTTAGTCTAGCTAAAGGTTTGTCAATTTTGTTGATCTTTCTAACAAACCAACTTTTGAATTTGATGCTGTTCTTTGTTTCATTTATTTCCACTCTAATCTTTATTATTTACTTCCCTCTGCTGGCTCTGGGTTTAGTTTGCTCTTCTTTTTCTAGTTCCTTAAGGGGTAAAGTTAACTTATTGATTTGAAATCTTTCTTTTTTAGTGTAGGAGTTTACAGCTATAAATTTCCCTCTGGGCACTGCTTTCACTCCATCTCATAAGTTTTCATATGTTATTTTTGTTTTCATTCATCTCAAAGCATTTTCTGATTTCCATTGTGATTTCTTCTTTGACCCATGGGTTGTTTAAGAATGTGTTGTTAAATTTCCACATATTTTGAATTTTTTAGTTTTCCTTCTGTTATTGATTTCTAATGATTTATAATTTCATCCCATTGTGGTTAGAAAAGATACTGTGCATGATTTCAGTCTTTTTTAATTTACTGAGACTTATTTTGTAGCCTTACATGTGATTTATCCTGAAGAATGTTCCATGTGGACTTAAGAAAAATGTGTATTCTGTTGTTTTGGGTGGAGTGTTCTATATGTTTTCTAAGACAAGTAGGTTTACAGGGTTGTTCAAGTCCTCTGTTTCCTTATTGGTCTTCTGTCTTGTTGTTTTATCCAGTATTGAAAGTGGGGTATTGAAGTCTCCAACTATTATGTGGAACTGTATTTCTCCCTTCAATTCTGTCAATGTTTGCTTCATATATTTTGGAACTCTCTTAGGTGTGTATATGTATATGCTTGTTATATCTTCTTGTTGGATTGACCCTTAATGTATATTGTTGTTCTTTGTCTCTTGTAATAATACAGTTTTTTACTTAAAGTCTATTCTGTATGATATTAGTAGAGTCACCCTAGCTCTCTTTTGGTTACTATTTGCATGCAGTATCTTTTTCCACTCTTTCTCTCTCAACCTATTTGTGTTTTGGGATCTAAAGTGAGTCTCTTGTAGACAACCTATAGTTAATGTTTTCCTTTAATCCATTCTTCCAATCTCTGTTTTTAAATTGGAGAGTTTAATCCACTTACATTTAAAATTATTACTGATAAAGAAGAACTTCTGCCATTTTGAATTTGTTTACTATATATCGTATATCTGTTTTTGTTTCTCAACACCTTTATACTGCCTTCTTTTGTGTTGGATTTTTTTGTAGTATACCATGTTGATTCCCATCTCGTTCCTTTTCTGTATATCTTTTAGTTATTTTCTTAGTGGTTACCCTGGGGATTACAATTGACATCTTAAATTTATAACAAACTATTATGAATTAAAACCAGTTTAGCTTCGGTAGTATACAAAACCTCTTCCCCTGTACACCTCCTTTATGTAGTTATTGTCCCTAATGATATCTTTATAAATTGTGTGCCCATTAACAGAGAGGTAAAATCTTCATGTTCCTTAATCAGTCTTAAATAGCCAGTGAGGCATTAAGTTGAAAATAATTATCAAATAGTAAGTTGTTTTTAGGTATTCAACTGTTTTGTGTTGATTAAAAGTCCCTGCGATGCATAAAAGTATTTTCTTCTTGTTCATTACTGTATGTCAGAAGTTAGCTTTTAAATATTTTTCAGACAGTAAGAAAGTTTTTAAGTACAAAAACATCTGTTCCTTGTTTGTTGATTTTTTTAAGTCATTCGTGTATTAATATATTGTGAAAACATTTTTAAAAGATAATTAATTGTCTGAAAATTCTTCATAGTGATTAACATTATACCTAAAAGGGCAGTATGAAATTTGCTAGATTTTTAAAAGACACAAAAAAAGTAAAGGTAAATTTTCTTAGAATCAGATCTACATGATGAATGATGCTTCTGACCTAAAACTAGTTGCAGTACAGGCTGTGGAGTTGGCATCTTTCAAAGATTTGTTTCTAATTATTCTGAGTTAATGAGCTCTGATTATGAGGCGGAAAGGTACTGCACAAACCTTTACCCCTTTCATCTAAATTTCAAAAATATTAAATTCTTAATATACTTTATAAAATGTTTAGAAATATCAAGTGTCCTGCTTAATCTACATAGTTTTGCTTATTTTAAGAGGAAATTAGATGTAAAGAGGTCAAATGTTTTACCCAAAGACAAGAGTAGCATAAAACCCTCAAGGCTCTTTAAGTGCACGGAGCCTATATTAGCTTCTTCACCCTACTCTTAGATAGGCAGTAATAAACAGAGGGTCATTTCCCCCACAATTGAAGTGGATTAGAAAAGTTGATTGTTCCAGACCAGTATGTATAATTCCTACATAAACAGATCATTAGGTTCTATCATCAAAGAATGTGTATTTTGGGGATATCAGGTTCTATTACAATACTTGAACATTCTGTTCACTTAATTTGTAACATCATTCCAAAGAATACCATTAAAATGTGCTTTTTAGAAGAAAGGAGTGGGATGCAAGAAGCAATTGTGACTGAAGTAATTGTTGAAATGTTCATATATCTAAATAAGCAATGACTAAAAGTAAAAATGACTAGTTTTGTTTGGGAAGATAAAAATAAGATAGGCACTAAAATACTAAACAAGCTAACATGAAGTTGGGAAAAGAGAGTTTGGAACTTAAAAGTATTAAGGTGTTTGTTCAGAAGAAAGATAAGGATTAACTTTGGATTCTAAGCATGTATATTAAAATTTAAAGATACCTAGAAATCCCACTCCTGATTTACCCAAGAGGAATGAAAACTTATGTTCACACAAAAGCCTGAATGTAAATGTTTGTAGTAGTTTTATTTATAGTTGCCAAAAAATTGAAACACCAAACTGTCCTTCAACTGGTGAATGGATAAACAGTGGTTGGTACATCTCTGCAGTGGAATACTACTACTCTGCAATATAAAGGAACAAACTATTGATACATTCAACAACATGAATATATCTTTAATGCATTATGCTAAGTGAAAGAAGCCAGAATCAAAAGGCTGCATATGGTATAATTCCATTTACATTACAATATGCAAAAGTCAAAACTAAGAGTGGAAAACAGATTAATGAGTAGCATGGGTTGGTGTAGGGGGAGGGGCTGACTACAAAGGGATAATAAGAGGGAATTTTGGGGGCTGATGATATGTTGTATCTTAATTGTGGTGGTTATACTATGCATTTGTCAAAACTTGGAAGTGTACGCCAAATAATGAATTTTACTGTATGTAAGTTAAAATTTTAGAAAATATTTTAAGGGTGACCCTAAAAGAATAGAAATAGAATGTATAACAGCCAAACCAGTAGAGGGGGAAAATGTGATCAATCGAATAGAGTCAGGGAAAAGGTGGGTGGGAAAAGATAGCTTAGAAAAAGCAAAGTTAACACAAAGCACAAAATAATATGGTAGAGATAATTCCAATGTAACCAAAAGGCCCCATAAGAAAATCAGAAAGACAATCCACAGACTGAGAGAAGATAGTCATAGTATGTATAATCAACACAAGATTAGTATTCAGAAAATATACGTAAGTTGTACAAGTCAATAAGAAAAACAGGCAACTCAAAAATGAGCAAGGAGTAGGCAATTCACAGAAGAGGAAACCCAAATGGCCGATAAATTTATAAGAGCAACCTCTGTAATCAGGGTAGTGCAAAATAAAACAGTGCGGTGCTATTTCACATGCATCTGGTTGGCAAAAATGGAAAAGGCTCACAGCACTAGATGATGGTGATGAAAAGCCATGTGAACTCATCTGTGGTAGGGATATGAATTGGCACAACTACTTTGAAAAGCAATATGGTGATATTTTGTAAAGTCAAAGGTGCCCACATCTTATGACTGAGCAATTCTAATCTTGTATATCCTAGAGAAATTCTCATACAAAGAGAAATACACAAGAATGTTTACTTCTATATCATCTGTAATTAGTAAAAAAAATTGAAACAGACTGTGTGTTCAACAGCACAATGGATAAATTTTGATATGTTAAAAAATATGTAACAGTTTATATTTAAACTTCAAATTTATAAAACAAAGTATAAAAAATTATAAAATATATTTATAAATGTATCTTGTATACGTGGTTTAAATGAGTGAATTAGTACTATATCAATACAGATAAATCTCTAAAACAATGGTGAAAATGCAAGGTGCAGGAAAATACACATCCAGTATGATACCATATATATAAATTTTTAATAATTTATTAAAAGTAAATATTTAAAATTTTAAAATATAAATACTTTATAATGTTTAAGGGCACATGTACACAGGTACACCTTTGAAATAGTAAATTTTAAACATTGCCTTAGAATGATAAACACCACATCTGGGATAGTGGTAATCTCGGGGGGAGGAGTGAGGAGAATAAGGTCAAGAGAGGGGGCTACATGGAACTTGAACTCTATCTGTAATGTTTTATGAAAATGTGCAAACCCTCTGATCAAGCAATTCCACCCCCACGCTGGAGAAGCTCTTGCTCCATGTGCAGAAGAAGACTTGTACATGAATATTCATAGCAGCAATTTTTAATCAAGTTTGTCAACCAGGTTCTTTGAATATTCTATATTGTTACTAATTTTTTATCTGTTTAATTTTAACCTGTCAATAATTGAGAAAGGTGCATTACAATCTCCCACCTTTTATCATTATGTAGTAACTCTCTCAATCCCTAAAAATGCATTTTAAGTTCTATTCAGTCTTATATCAATATAATTACCCTGGCTTTTGGCTAGTATTTGCTTGGTATATCTCTTCATTGCTTAACTGTCAGCCTTTCTGCGTTCTGATATTTTAGGTGGGTTTCTTCCATATTAGCTGGATTTTCCCCTTTTTTCCCTGATCTGACAATCTCTGTCTTTTAAATGGCAAGTTACATCCATTTGTATTTATTGTGTTCACATTCATTGGTATTTGTTTTTAACATGTTACTAGTTGCTCTCTTATCTGTTCTAATTTTCTTTGCTTTTCCTCCTTTCTCAGCTTAAAAATAATTATTGAGTTTTGTTTGTTTTCTTATTCCATTTTCCCCACTACTTAATTGGAAATTATATATTCTATTTCTATTATTTTACTGATTATCCTTGATATGTTAGCATGTATGCTTAACAAAGTCTAAAGTCAATATTTAAATTCTCCTCCCAAATAATATATGCATGTTAGAACACTTTAATACTGATCATCTCTCTCCCAACTTACACAGTACTGTTGTCCAGTATTTTAGTTTTGTCCTCTTTTTAAAATAAAAACCACAAATTAAAACATTAGTCTTTGCTCAAACACTACCTTCTCAATGAGACTTATAATAGCCACTCTATTTCAAGTATCAGCTTGCCCACGAATCCCACGACACACACACTCTTGATTCCTCACTCTGCTCTTCTTTTTCCCTTTTTACGTATCACTTGTAACCTTTTAGCATACTATGCACTTTACTTGTTACTATGCTTATGGTGTATTGTCTCTTTACTCTGCCAGAGTAGAGTTTAAGCTCCATTAGGGCACAGACCTTTGTTTTGTTCATTGATGTATCTCAAACACTTAGAGCAGTTTCTAGCCATAGTAGTTACATTCGTTTCCCGTGGCTGCTGTAACAAATTACCACAAATGTAATGGCTTAAAACAACAGAAATTAATTCTTTCTCAGTTCTGGAGGCCAGAAATTGGAAATCAGCTTCACTGGGCTGAAATCAAGGTGTTGGCAGGGCCACACTCCCTCTAGAAGTTCTAGGGGAGAATTAGTTTCCTTGTCTTTTCCAATAACTAAAGCTGCATTCCTTGGCTCATGTTCCCTTCCTCCATCTTCAAAGGCAGTAACATAGCCATCTTCTCTCTCTGACTCTGCTTCCATCACATGGATTTCTTCTCTTCTGTCTGTGTCATCTCCCTTTGCCCCTCTCCTGTAAGGACACTTGTGATGGCATTTTGGGCCCATCCAGATAATCCCAAAATAATCTCATCTCAAAATCCTTAATCACATCTACAAAACCCGTTTTTCCAAATAAGGTGACATTTTACAGTTTCCAGAGATTAGGACCTGATATCTTTGGGTGGACATTATTCAGCCTACTACAGTAGGTGATAAATACATGCTGAATAAATGAACAATTTATTTTATACCTGGTATAGATTAATTTACATATTTGCCAATTTTTTTCCTCACCATTCCTTCTGACATCTCAGAGCTTCTTTCTCAGTTAATTTTCTTTCCTTCTGAAGTATGTCTTTGAGAAATTTATTTGGTGTAAATTTGTTTTTCCTTAATTGAGGATGTTTTGTTTCAA
Organism: Ceratotherium simum simum; assembly: GCF_057802395.1. Classification (NCBI taxonomy): domain Eukaryota; kingdom Metazoa; phylum Chordata; class Mammalia; order Perissodactyla; family Rhinocerotidae; genus Ceratotherium; species Ceratotherium simum. Next base: position 29,265,537 of record NC_141940.1, read on the forward strand.
CTCTGTCTTGAAATATTATTTTTTAGGCCACACAATTCTTGGTTGCCTGTTATTTTTTCTCAGCACTTGGAAGATATCATTGCACTGTCTTACAGCTTCAATTATTGCTCTAAAGAATCTGCTGTTAGCCTCATTTTTATTCCTTTACAGATGATCTAACTTATCACTTGATTATATTTAAGATTGCCTCTTTGTGGCAGGTGTTCTGCAATCAATATGAAGAAGTGTGGGTTTGTTTTTATTTATCCTTTTTGGTATATAATAGTGCTTCATTTGCATGTGGATTCGCGTCTTTTATTAGTTCTGAAAAATTCTCAACTGTTCTTTTGTTTTTCAAATATTGCCTCTTCTCCATTCTTTCTTTTCTCTCCCCCCAGAACTAAATTAGACATGTTAGAGCTTCTCATTGTATCTTCTCTGTCTATCTCTCTTTCATATTTTCCATCTCTAAGGCTGCATTCTGGGTGACTTCTTTAGATCTGTTTTCCAATAAACTATTTTTGTCTTCAGTGCCCAATCTTCTGTTTAATTCATCTATTGAACTTTTTTTTTTTTTGGTGAGGAAGATTAGCTCTGAGATCACATCTAATGCCAATCCTCCTCTTTTTGCTGAGGAAGATTGGCCCTGGGCTAACATCTGTGTCCATCTTCCTCTATTTTATATGGGATGCCGCCACAGCATGGCTTGACAAGCGGTGCATCAGTGTGTGCCCAGCATCCTAACCTGCGAACCCCGGGCCGCTGCAGTGGAGCAAGCACACTTAACAGCTGCACCACAGGGCCGGCCCCCATCTATTGAACTTTTAATTTCAATAATTTATATTTTTTATTTCTAGAAGTCCTATTTGCTTCTTATATAAATCTACCTGGTCATTTTGATAGTCTGCTGTTGCTTGCTCATTTTTGTGGTTCTTTCTTTTAATTAAATATTTTTCTTATATTATTAACTTTATATCTTGTATCAGATAATTCCAATATCTGAAGGGCTTGGGGGATATAAATTTTTTATTATTTCTGTTGACTCATTCATGGTGTTTTGTTTCCTTGTATGTTAATTTTTGTCATCCTCATTGTGATTTTAATTTCTATTTCCTTGATTACTAGTAAGATTGAGCATCTTTTTCGTATGTTAATTTGGCCATTTGGATTTCCTTTTGTGTGGTGTTCCTGTTCAAATCTTTTATTTATCTTATGGGTAGTCTTTCTTTTTTATTATTGTTTTATAGGAGTTCTTTATATATTTTAGATCAGTGCTGGCCAATAGTAGTATAATATGAGCCATATGTGTGATTTTAAATTTTCTAATAGCCATTTTAAAAAAGCCAAAAATAAGTGAAATTAATTTTAATGTTTTATTTAACCTAATATATTAGGGTTCCAATAAAATATATATATAATATATATTTACATATATATATGAGAGAGAGAGAGAGATTTATTATAAGGAATTGGCTCACATAATAATGGAGGCTGAGAAGTCCCAAGATCTGCAGTCAGCAAACTGGAGACCCAGAAGAGCTGATGGTGTTGTTTCAGTCTATAAAACCAGCAGACTCAAGAACCAAGAAGAGCTGATGTTTCAGTTAGAGTCTAAAGGCAGGAAAAGACTGATGTTCCGCCCCAGCAGTCAGGCAGGAGGAAATTCCCACTCACTCTTGGGAGGGTCAGCCTTTTTGTTCTATTCAGGCCTTCAACTGATTGGATGAGGCCCATCCACATTGGGGAGGGCAATCTGCTTGTCTCAGTCTATGGATTCCAATGTTAATCTCATCTAAAAACAGCCTCACAGATGCACCCAGAATAATATTTGACCAAATATCTGGGAACCCATTACCAAGTTGAGGCAAAATTAACCATCACACCCAATATATCTAAAATATTTTCATTTTAACATATAATCGATATAAAAAAGTTATTAATGAGATGTTTTACATTTTTATACTAAATTCTCAAACCCCAAGTGTATTTTACAAATACAGCCCATCTCCATTTGGATTAGTCACATTTCTTTTGCTCAGTAAGCACATATGGCTAGTGTTTATTGTATTATACACTGCAGCTTGCCTTTTCACAGTCGTAGGGGTGTCTTTTGATGAACAGAGTTTTTAATTTACTTTAGTTCAATTTATCAATCTTCCTTGATGGTTAGTACTTTTTTGTATATTAAGAAATATTTCTCTACTTCAAGGTCTTAAGGATATTTTTTTCCCAGAAACTTTACTGTTTTAACTTTCACATTTAGATCTGTAATCCACTTGGAATATACTTTTTGGGTAGGGAGCAAGGTTAGGGTCAGGTTTCATTTTTTTCCACATGGCAATCCAATTGAGCACTATTTATTTAAAAAAAAAAACTGTGTTTTCCCCCTCCCCCCCGATCTACAGGGCCACCTTGGTCATATTTCAAGTGTCCATATACATGTGGGTCTGTTTTCTAGATGCTCAATCTGTTCCACTGATATATTTGCTATCTATGAACCAATACTATCTTAATTACTATAGCTTTATGGTAAATCTTGATATTGGGTAAAGCAGATCTTCTCACTTTATTCTTTTTCTGTAGAAGTGGTTCTCAAAGTATGGCATTAATATCAACTGGAAATTTATTAGAAATGCAAATTTCAGTCTCCATTTCAGACCTAATAAATTTGAACGGCTGTGGGTGGACCTAAGAAATTTGTGTTTTAACAACGCTCTAGATGATTGTTATGCACTCTAAAGTTTGAAAGCCACTGTTCTAGAACAGGGGTCAACAAGCTATGACCTGCAGGTCAAATATGACCAGCCATATGTTTTTGTATTTCAAGCTAAGTCCTTCTTTAATGACTTTTAATAAAGTTTTATGATATTTTCCATGAAGATCTTACGTATCTTTTATTAGATTTAATTTTAAATACTTGATATTATGCTATTGTAAAAGGGATTTGTATGTCATTTTTCTGTTTGTGGTTAGCATATAGAAATACAATTGATTTTTTATATTGATTTTGCATATAGTTACCTCGCCAAACTTTATTTAAAAGTTTATCTTTTGATTTTTTAGATGTTCTAGTCACACAATCATATTATTTGTGAAAAATGAATTTTGTTTCTTCCTTTCCAAGCCTTATGGATTTTATATCTTTTTCCTATCTCACACTGCTGGCTAGGATTTGCAGTACAATGTGGAATAGAATTAGTGATAATGGGAATCCTTGTCTTTTACTTGATCTCAAAAGGAAGGTTTGTTGTTTCGATCATTCCTATACGGAATGATGCTTCTGTAATTCCTATACTTGTCATTATACAAAGTCCTAGACTACAGTTATTATGATATAAACTGTCTCTATATAAAATCCTTTATATTTTGGCATTCTCTAGGACTCCTGTTACTTTTCACAGACTCATGGAACAATTATATTTATTCTTAAGGCTTCAAATAACATCAAGATGGTGTAGATTAATCTCTCCATATTCCTCCCTACTAAATAAAATTATAAACCCTGAAACTAACACAAGAGGCTACCAAAGGAGAACTCTTAAAGGTAGTAAGAAGGTGAACTAGTTTGGGACCCCAGGTATGGAGGAACAAACATCAGCAGAGCATCTTATGACCCCCCACTCTCCAACAGAGGAAGGTGATCCAGGCCTAATCTTTCCTGACCATTACCCTGGCAACAGAAGGTGGCCCAGGTAGGCTCATTCCTCCCCTGGATCGAATGGAAGCCCGATTGAAACCACCAGGCAAGCCCAGGAGAACCAGCAAGGGAGATGGTCAGAAGCCCCACTGATGATAAGCAGCCAGTAGAAGCCCTTTTCTTCCCTGCGAGGCCCCAAACTCAGCTCCTCCACTCAGAGAAATTGCATTTTGGGCAATAAATAGGCGACCCCACTGAAACAAGCAGAACCTGCCTGAGAAGCACTCTTCTTCCCCACTGGGCCTGAAATCCCTTTCCCACCTAGAGATACCATGTGGCAAGGAAACATTGGCAAGGGGGATACTGCTATGCTACAACAAGCACCCAGCCTGGCAAGCCACTTCATCCTGTGGGCCTGAGATACACTTTATCCACCCACTGGCAAGAAAGCTCTTACAATAAACACCCATCCCAGGAGGTGTTCCTCATCCTTACAAGTTGGAAAAATCCCTTCCCTTACCTAGAGGCACCAACAAGCCCAGCCAGGGGAGGCTCTTTTAATCTGTTTAAGCAACACCACTATAGACTAGTGGGAGCTTTAGCAACATGAGATAAAGCAAGCAGACAAGAGTAGCACTGCAAAGCCTCTGAAAACTAGATTGTCATTGGAACCAAAGCTCACAAATGTAGGTCAGGACCTGCATGCTAAATCTAAACAGGATGACTGCCTGCTAAAATAAAATAGGACCCAGCATCTACTAACATAATAGCCACAATGCCCAGGATACAATAAAAAAAATTACCCATCATCCCAAGAACCAGGAAATCACAACTTGAATGAGAAAAGAAAATGAACTGATACATTGAATCAGATGTTGGGATTACCTGACAAAGATTTTGAACTATGATAAAAATGACTCAACAAACAAGTACAAATTCCCCAGAAAATAGAATTGTTAGAAGTAACCAAATGGAAATTATAGAACTGTAAAATACAAGTAGAAATAAAGAAAACTCACTGGATGGGCTAAACAGTGGATTGGAGACAACAAAGCATAGAATTAGTGAACTTTGGGACAGTTCAATAGAATTCATTCAATCTAAACAATACAAAGAAAACAGAATTTTAAAAAATGAACAGAGGGGGCAGCCTGGTGGCATAGTGGTTAAGTATGTGCACTCTGCTTTGGTGGCCCAGGGTTTGTGGGTTTGGATCCCGGGCATGGACTGACGCACTGCTTATCAGGCCATGCTGTGGCAGGTGTCCCATATTAAGTAGAGGAAGATGGGTACGGATATTAGCCCAGGGCCAAGCTCCCTCAGCAAAAAGGGGACGATTGGCAACAGATGTTAGCTCAGGGCTAATCTTCCTTACACACACAAAAAAATGAACAGAGCCTCAGGGACCTGTGGGACAATTTGAAAATATCCATCATTCACACCATAAGAGGCCCAGAAAAAGAGGAGAAACGGGGGGCTGAGAGAGTACTTGAAAAAATGATGGCTGAAAATGTCCCAAATTTGACCAAAGACACAAACCTACAGACTCTAAAGGCTGAGTAGTCACAAATAGGATAAACCCAAAAAACCTATGCCAATATATATAATAATTATACTTCTCAAAACTAAAGACAAAGAAAAATCTTGAAAGCAGCCAGAAGTAAATGACACATTGCCTCAATGTGGTAGGCAATATGGTAAGGCCTCAATTCAAATAACAGTGGATTTCTCACCTGAGTTCACGAAGATCAGAAAGAAGTGGCACAAAATTTTTCAAATGCTGAACTGTCAATCAGGAAGTCTATATCCAGTGAAACTATCCTTCAGGAATGAAGGAGAAATAATGACATTCTCAGACAAAGGAAAACTGAAAGAATCTTTCCCTAGCAGAACTATCCCTATATAAAGGCTAAAGAAAATTATTCAAACAGAAGGGAAATGAAAAAAAGAATGAATCTTGGAGCATCAGAAAGGAAGAATGAACAATGAAAAGAGCAGAAATATAGACAAATACAATAGACAATCTTTTTCCTCATGAATTTTCTAAAGCACACATCATGATTGAAACAAAAATGATAAAACCATCTGATACTCAAGACAATCATATTTAAAAGTGAGAGAGTAAAGGAACCTAAATAAAAGTAAGAGTTCCGCACTGCACTCAAAGTGGTAAAATGTTGATACCAGTAGACTGTGGTAAATCACATGTATAATTTTAATACCCAGAACAACAACTTAGGAAAACTACACAAAGTAATACACTCAACAACACTACAAATAAATCAAAATGTAACTCTAAAAAATATTCAAGTAACAATGGAAGGCAGAGAAGAGAAAGGAACAAGAAACAGTGGAAGAAAGAAAACAAATAATAAAATGTCAGACTTAAGCCTTAACATATAAATAATTACCTTAATGTAAAGGATGTAAATATACCAACTAATAGGCAGATATTATCAAGTGGATTAAAAAAAACGGACTTAACTACATGTTGTTTACAAGAAACTCACTTAAAATTCAAACAATGTAAGTAGGTTGAAAATGAAAGGATGGAAAAAGATATACCACACAAACAGTAATTTACAAAAAGTAGGAGGAGGCTTTATTAATATCAGATAAAGGAGAGTGGAACAAAAAAATAATTAAAGACAAGGAAGAACATTACATAATGATAGGACAAATTCACCAGGAAGACATATGACCCTAAATGTATACCCATTAAACAACAGAACTTCAAAATACATGAAGCAAAAATTGAGAGAGCTAAAAAGAGAAACAGAGAAATCCACAATAGTTGGGAACTTTAACCTCCCACTCTCAGCAACTAATAGACAAAATTGGCAAGGATATAGAATATCAGAAAAACACAATCAACCAACAGGATCTAATTGATATCTATTGAACCCTCCACCCAACAACAGCAGAATACACTTTTTTTTCAAGTTCCCATGGAACATTTACCAAGATAGACCATATCCTGGGCCATAAATCAAAACTCAACAAATTTAAAAGAAGTGAAATAACACAGAGTGTGTTCTCTGACCATAATTGAATCAAATTAGAAGTGTCAGGAGAGAGGGAGAATCTCCCTCTGCCCTTTTCCTTAAGGTTCTTATGACTGGCCAAATAATTAACAAGACAGGTTAGCAGGAGAAAATAATACCAAGTTTAATAACATGTATACATGGGATAAACTCAGAAATGAGCAACTCCTCCCTCTGTCTAAGTTGCCCACTTAAGTATTGTAGCTAAAGGTGAGGAAGGTGTTGGGGGTGGGTAGTGGTCTGGGACTTCAGAGGGCAGGAAGACAATTCTTTTCAGGGTCATCTATAGATAATGTGGTCAGGGAGAGACAGAGTTTTTGATAAAAGGGGCTTGGTGCCTTTCCTATTGTAACCTCTATCCTACGTTATCTTTACAGCCATCATGGTAATAACTCCTTCCTGAAACAGATCTTTTGTTTTAAATTCTTTAGGCAGTTTGGGAGGGGAAACTCAAATATTCTTCCTGAGTTCTCTGAGTTCTTATTGTCTTCAGCTCGAAATAATCCGCATACCAGAGTGGTGTCTCCTGGGTAGCCTGCCCTGAGCACCATCAGAAGCAATAACAGAAAGACAACAGGGAAACCTCTAAACACTTGGAAATTAAATGACACACTTATAAATAATCCATGAAGCAAAGAGAAAGTATCAAAGGAAAATTTTTGAAAAACATAGAACTGAATGAAAACAAAAATACAATATATCAAAATATATGAGATACAGCTCAGGCAGTATTGAGAAGGCAACTTATAACACAAAATCCATTGGAAAGGAGGAGAGATCGCAAATCAATAATCTTAGTACCTACCTCAAAAATTAAAATAAAGAAGAGCAAAATAAACCCAAAACAAGTGGAGAAAGGAAAAAGAGCAGAAATCAATGAAATTGAAAATAGGAAAACAATAGAAAATAAATAAATGAAACAAAGCCCAGTTCTTCATAAAAAAGTTAATAAACTTCTGTCAAGACTGACAAAAATAAAAAGAGAAAAGACACAAATCAGCAATATCAGAAATGAAATAGGGGATATCACTACATATCCTACAGGCATTTAAAGAATAATAAGTGAATACTATGAATAACTTTACACTCATAAATTCAACATGGAAGAAATGGACCAATTTCTCAAACTACAAACCACAAAACCATGAACCATTAAAAGTTAACTAAGATGAAACAGATATTCTGAATAGTCCTATAACCATTCAATGAATTTAATTCACAATTATAAAGCTTTCAAAAAATAAATCTCCAGGCCATTATGGTTTCACTGGAGACTTATACCAAATATTTAAAGAGTTTACACCAATTTTATACAATCTCTTTCAGAAAATAGAAGAGAACACTTTCAAACCCATTTTATGAGGCCACTAATAATGTGATACAAAAGCTAAAGACAGTACAAACAACAAAAAAGAAAACTACCAGCCAATATCTCTCAGGAACATAGGCATAAAAAATACTCAACAAAATATTAGAAATCAAATCCAATAATTTATAAAAACAATTATACCACAACATAGATGGACCTTGAGGGTATTATGTTAAGTGAAATAAGTCAAATGGAGAAAGACAAATACCATATGATTTCATTCATATGTAGAATCTAAAAAAACAAAACAAACAAATAAACAAAACAAAAAAACAATCTCGTAGATACAGAGACTAGATTGGTGGTTCTCAGAGGGGAAGGGAGTTGAGGGGTGAGTGAAATGGATGAAGGAGGTTAGTTGTATGGTGACGGATAGTAACTAGATCTTTGGTGGTGATCACTTTGTAGTGTATACAGATGTTGAATTACAATTTTACCTCAATTAAAAACAAAAACAAAAACAAACCCAAACAATTATACACCATGACCAAGCGGGGTTTATTCTAGGTATTCAAGACTGCTTCAGCACTCAAAAATCAACCAATATGGCTCAAGAAGAAAATTCATATGATCATATTTATTGACACGGAGAAAACATTTGACAAAATCCCACACCCATTTATGATAAAAACCCTCAGCAAGTTAGCATGATGGGGAAAATACCTCAACTTGATAAAAAGTATCTACAAAAAGATAACAGCTTACATCACAATTAATGGTGAAAGACTGCCTTCATTCTAAGTCCAGGAATAAGGCACAGATGTTCACTCTCACCACTCTCATTCAACATAGTATTGGAAGTACAACACAATGAGACCAAAAAAAAAAGAAAGAAAGAAAGAAAGAAAAGTAATATAGATTGAAAAGTAAGAAGCAAAACTGTTCTTATTTGAGGATCACATGCTTGTCTATACAGAATATCCCAAGTAATCTACAAAAATATCTCCTAGAACTAATAGGTGAGTTCAGAAAGGTTGCAGGATACAAGATATGTTATGCAAAAATCAAATGCATTTCTACATATTAATAAGGAATATTTGGAAACCAAAATTAAAAACACAATACCACTTACAATTGCTCCAAAGAAAATAAAATACTGAAGTATAAACTTAACAAAACCATTACAGTATCTGTATGGTAAAAATTACAAAATACTGATGAAAGACATCAAAGAAGACTTAAGCAAATGGAGAGATATAGTATAGTCATGTGCCACATAATGTTTTGGTCAATGACAGACTGCATGTAGGACGGTGGTTGTATGAGATTAGTACCATCCAGCCTAGGTGTGTATTAGGCTATACCATCTAGGTTTGTGTAAGTACATGTTATGATGTTCACACAATGATGAAATTGCCTAACGACACATTTCTCAGAACATCCCTGTCGTTAAGCTACACATGACTGTATATTCTTGGATTAGAAGACTCAACATAGTAAAGACGTCAATTCTGTTCAAACTAATCTATAGATGTAATGCAACTCCTATCAAAATCCCAGCAAGGTTGTTTGTAGACATAGCTAAGTTTATTCTAAAATTTATATTGAAAGGCACAAATCCTAGAATAGCTAAAACAATTTTGAAAAGGAGCAAAGTGGGAGCAATCACTATACCTGATATTAAGCCCTACTATATGTAATAATAAAGGCATTATGGTATTGGCAGAGGGATAGACACACAGATCTATGGAACAGAAAAGATAACCCCAAAATAGTCCTATGCAGATATGCCCAACTGTTTTTTTTTCTTTTTTTAAATTGTAGCAAAATACATGTAACATAAAATTTAGCATTCCAACTGCTTTTTGGCAAGAGTGCAAAAGGAATTCAATGGAGGAAGGATAGCTTTTTCAACAAATGGAGCTGGAGCAATTGGACATCCATAGGTAAAAGAAAAGGAACTTTGATTTATATCTTATACCTTATAAAAAATTAATTCAAAGTGGATCACGGTCTTAAATGTAATACATAAAACTACAAAACTTTTAGGAAAAAAATAGGAGGAAGTCTTTGGGATTTATGGCGAAGAATTCCGACATCAAATCAAAAGCATGATTTATAAATGGAAAATGTGATAAAGTAGACTTCATCAAAGTTAATATTGAGCATTTTTATGATTTTATTTTATCATCTTTGTTGGTTTATTAACTATAACTCTTTGTTTTGTTATTTTAGTGGTTGCTTTAGGTTTTATAGTCATACATCTTTAACCTGTCATAGTCTACCTTCCACTGATATTATACCACTTCACTTATAGTATAAGAACCACACAATAGTATGATTCCATTTCTCCCCTCTGGACCTTTATGCTCTTGTTGAAATGCATTTTATTTTTATATGTATTATAAACTACACAAAACACTGTTACTATTTTTCTTTTAAGTCAAATATGAGATTAAAATGATAAGAAAAAATCTTGTGTATTTACCCATGTATTTACCATTTCCAGAGCTCTTCATTCCTTTGTATAGATCCAGATTTCCATCTTCTATCATTTTTCTTCTGTCTGAAGGAGATCCTTTAACATTTCCTGTAGTGGGGGATCAGCTGGTGATGAGTTTTTCAGCTTTTGTGTGTCTGAACATATTTCACCTTAGTTTTGGACAGATATTTTCACTGAGTATAGAATTCTAGATTGACAGTTTTTTTCACTTTAAATATTTTACTCCATTGCCTTCTTGTTTGCATTGTTTCCAAATGAGGAATCTGATGTCATTCTTAACTTTGTTTCTTTGTATACAAAATGTCTTTTTTTCCTCTGGTTGGTTTTAAGTTTTTCTCTTTACCACATGTTTTGAGCAGTTTCATTCTGATGTGCCTTGTTGTTTCTTCCTGTTTCTTGTAATTAGGATTCATTGAGCTTTTTGGATCTGCAGGTGTATAGTTTTCACGAAGTTTGGAAAGTTTTTTGCCATTATTTTTTCAAATATTTTTTTCTGCCCCCTCTCTCCTTTGTGGACTCCAATTATCTGTGTATTGAAATTGTCCTACAGCTCATTAATGGTCTTTACATTTTTTTGTATGTCTTTTCTCTCTGTGTTTCCTTTTGGATAGTTTCTTTTTTGTTTCCAAAGGTAATTTTTATTATTACAACAATTTTCAATTTATACCACAAAATAGGTCAAAAATAAATGAACTGTTAAAGACTATTGGGTTAAGCATCACTGCTATCATTTGCAAATTTATATATTTTAATATTTGAAATAAAATGATTCAATGATAATATACATCTGATATTCAACTATTATTACAAAATACATTATTCTATACAAGTATTCAAGGACAGAGCAAATATTTAATTGAATCAATAATTTATTTTTTCCCTTTAAATGGTTAAGGCAAGTAGCATTTATCTAGGTCACAAACTAAACAAATGATGACAAGAAAAGAATTAATCTGCGCCATTCAAGTTTAAAAGGAGAGTCTATTACTTAATGGTTGTAATTTCTTATCTATAGATCCCTTGTTACTGGGAAAAATGTTTCTGATAGATAAACAATTATAAAATAAGCCAATAAAATAAATTTTCTGGACACAATTTTGCACTGTTCAAAGTCTTTCAGTTAATAGTTCCAACTCTTTAGGTAGCATATCAGCAAGAAATCAGGAGTTATAAATTAGTCACCATGAATAAATCATTGTGTAAAACTTCTCAAACTTTGGAACCTGCACGTTTATTGTTTTTATTTTTCTTTACTTTTCCAAATCTCCTGCCTGTTTTCTAGGATAAATACACCAACAACCAGGGGGAGGGTGCACTACATTAAATCATTTTTTTGGTAAAATTTGGTAAAAAAATGGCAATCCATATTAAATATGAACCAATTTGATGTAGTTCAAGCCAGAGATTAGTTACAGACATGTTTATAAAGTAAAATAAAACTTCAATTTCCAGCAATATGGCAAACATCTGACACTTAGAAATGTTAGATAAATAAAATTTCTTTAACATACTTAGTGTTGTGACAACAAACTCTTGAAGTTCAGGTCAATAAAAAAGTAGCCATCTTTCTGTCACTCCTACAATCAGAGCAAGTGTATTTGCTTCCCAGACAAATGTTTCCATCCTGCTGCCATAGTTCACTTTAGTTTTCAGGCATGTGGCAGGCACCAAGACTAAGGGTGCCCAGTTGCTGTAAACTCACTTCAAACTGTCAAGTCATCTCTGTGGAAGTAACTGTCCCAAGTAAGCTTGAGGTAAAAGAGTTACCAACTCATCCACCACTCCCCTCCCTACCCTAATCCTCTCCCCCCATGATACATAGCATGGCCACATACTTTCCAAATAAACCTTCAGAAATACTCTAACCCTTTTTCTCTTTGTTTATTTTCTATTACAAATAGGATGAGAAGTTTAAAAAGTTGTACAACCAGCCCTGAAATATTTATTTGTGTACTACACGTGTGTTGACCTCCTTCATATTCAGATTGGCCCTCAGTCGCAATTAATGCAGACAGATTTCCACATGACTTCCTCTTAAAATAACTAACTTTTTGAAAATTTCAGCTTTAATGAGGTATAATTGACAAATAAAATCATAAGATATTTGAAGTATACTTGATGGTGATTTGATGTATGTATACATTGTGAAAGGATTCTAGTTAATTAACACACCCATCAACTCAAATATTTATCTTTTTTTTCTTTTCTTAGTGAGAACATTTAAGTTCTACTCTCAGCAAATTTTAATTATACAATACAGTGTTATTGACTATAGTCACCATGTTTTATATTAGATCCTCACATCTTATACATCTTATAGAAAAGTTTGTACTCTTTTACTAACCTCTCCCTATTTCCTCCACCCCCAGCCCCTGGAAGCCATTTTTCTACTTTCTGTTTCTATGAGTTTGACTTTTATTTTTCAATTCCACATGTAAGTGATATCATGCAGTATTTGTCTTTCTCTGACTAGATTATTTCATTTAACATAATGCTCTCAAAGTTCATCCATGTTGTTGCAAATGGCAGGAGTTCCTTCTTAATCGTGGTTGAATAATACTCCATAACGTGTATATATACCACATCTTCTTTATCTATCCATTCATCGAGAGAAACTTAGGTTGTTATCTTGGCTATTGTGAATAATGCTGCAATGGTCATGGGAGTGCAGATATCTCTTTGAGATCCTGTTATCATTTCCTTTGGATATATACCCAGAAGTGGGATTACCGGCAGTTCTATTTTTAATTTTTTTAAGGAACCTCTATACTGTTTTCCATAGAGGCTGCATCAATTTACATTCCCATCAATAGTGCACAAGGGTTCTGTTTTCTTCACATCCTTGCCCATGCTTGTTATCTCGTCTTTTTTTTTTTTATGCTGAGGAAGATTCGCCCTGAGCTAACATCTGCTGCCAATCTTCCTGTATTTTGTATGCGGGCCACTGCCACGGCATGGCCACTAACAGACGAATGGTGTAGGTCCATGCTTGGGAACCAAACCTGGGCTGCCAAAGTGGAACACGCCAGACTTAACCACTAGGCCAACAGGGCTGGCCCTCTCTTATCATTTTGATGATAGTCCAATTCTAACAGGTGTGAGATGATAGCTCATTGTGGTTTTGATTTGCATTTCCCTGATGATTAGTTATGTTGAGCACCTTCTCATGTATCTGTTGGTCATTTGTGTATCTTTTCTGGAAAAACAAGTCTATTCAGTTCCTCTGCCCACTTTTTAATCATATTGTTTGTTTTATTTTGTTGCTATTGACTTGGATGAGTTTTCCTGTATTTTGGATATTAACCTTTTATTAGATATAAGTTTTTCAAATACTTTTTTCCCATTCTGTAGGTTGCCTTTTCATTTTGTTGATGATCTCCCTTGCTATGGAGAAGCTTTTTAGTTTGATGTAGTCCCACTTGTTTATTTTTTCTTTTGTTGCCTTTGCTTTTGGTGTCAAATTCCAAAAAAATTCATCACCAAGACCAATGTCAAGGAGCTTACCCTCTGTTTTCTTCAAGGAATTTTATGGTTTTAAGTCTTATGCCTATGTCTTTAATCCATTTTGAGTTGATTTTTGTGTATGGTAAGATAAGGGTCCAATTTCATTCCTTTTTTTGGATAGTTTCTATTGCTATGCCTTCAAGATCACTAATATTTTCTTCTGCAAAGTCTAATTTGCTGTTAATTCCATCCAGTGTATTTTTCATATTAGACATTGTAGTTTTTGTCTCTACAAGTTCAATTCTTGTCTTTTCTATAACTTCCATGTCTCTACTTAATTTTTTGAACATATGGAATACAATTATGACTGTTTTAATATTCTTCTCTGCTAATTATAACATTTCTGCTTTGTTTTTGATCAATTGATTATTCTTCTGATTATGAGTTGTATTTCCTTGCCTCTTTTGTAATTTTGATTGGATGCCAGGCACTGTCCATTTTGTTATGTTGGGTCTTGTATATTTTTGTATTTCTATAAATCTTCTTGAGCTACTTAGTGTTAATTATTCTCCACTACTCAGGCAAGATTTATCTGTGTAGTCTACTCAATGCCCTGTGAGTTACGAGGTTTTCCATTCTAGCTGGTGGGAACAGGCACTATTTCTGGCCTTATGTGTGCACCGAACACTGTTTCCTCTAATTGTTTCATATGGTTCTTTCCCTGTCTCAAGTAGTTTCCTCACATGAGTGTACTGCTTAGTACTCTGCTGTATACTTGAGGGGCACCATCTGCCCATCTTTGGAGTTCTCTCTGTGCAGTTCTCTCCTATCTAGTATTCTTTCTAATGTGCTCTAGTTGCCTTGGTGTCTCCAGATGCTCAGATGGGTCTCCTCAAGTCAGGAAGTCTGCCAGGCTGCCTTGGTTCCCCCTCCCTGGTAAACAGGGCTGGCTTCATGGACCTGTGACCAGTGCAGTCCCCAAACTCAAAAGGGCCCATGTTTAGATTTAATGCTCTGTGGTCACCATCTTCAAATTCCTAATAATTTTATCTTTCAATTTGTGTTTTGTAAGTGAAGTCTCATGGGACAGCAGAGCATGCATGGCGGCTTGGAGCCTGGGTTCATGCGTGGTCCCACCTCCTGTTGTCTCACTGCTTCTCTAGGATAGGTTCTGACTGACCACTCCCTTGCTCTCTGGCACCTCAGCCTCCCCTCTCTTCCCCTGCCTCGCAACTAATGCTGCCCTCTGTCTCCAGTGTGGCCTTGAGCATAGGTGCAGGGAGAGTCAGAGTCAGATGCCCATCCCTGTGGCATCTCAGAGCAGGGCATGATAGTAACCATTCCTGCCCTAGTCCAGCAGCCCTGCAGTACATTCAGCAGGATGAGCCTCTTGCCCACTTCCATCCAGGTACCTAGCGATCCTGGCACAGAAGTTTAAATACTCCTGAGGGCTGCCCATCCACAGTGGTTTGGCATATCAGACCCATGGGAACTGGAGATTCCTGGCTCATCTTTCTGTGGGCATTGATTCAGAAGTCGGCATGAGGGAGAAGCCAGTAGCCAGTGTGCTACAAGCATGTGTGTGCATGCCTTGTCAAAGGGCACAGCTTCTGGGCATCTCTGAGTGTCTGCACTTGCCCTGAAAGTCTCCCATGCCCAACAGAGTGTGACATTAAATAGCACATAAAAACCATCACAGGTTGCGAGAGAGACTGTGGAAGAAAGGAAAACTTTTTTCCTGCCTTTTGATTAAGGGGCCCTACCTTTTCATTTTGTACTGGGCCCCACAGCTCGTGTAGCCAGTCCGGATTAGAGGGCTCACTTTATTTGTTAACCATCTTTCAGGAATGACTTTTCCTTCTTGCCTGATGTGTCTTGAAAATCATTGTTTCATGAATTTTGTACGTTTTTTCTTTTTTTGGTTGTTTCAGGCAGAGGGTAAATCCGGTCCTTGTTACATCATCTTGGCCAGAGGCAGAAGTCCTCTACATTTTCGTATATTTATCTTTGTGTACTTGGCATGAGTATTATGCAACTGCGTAAGAAAAGAAAGTTCAGTATTAGATTAATGGCAAGCTAAACTCAATAGTAATATTTGGAATCCACAGGGATAGACACACACACATCAGAAGGGGGATCAAATCTTATTAAAA
Organism: Ceratotherium simum simum; assembly: GCF_057802395.1. Taxonomy (NCBI): domain Eukaryota; kingdom Metazoa; phylum Chordata; class Mammalia; order Perissodactyla; family Rhinocerotidae; genus Ceratotherium; species Ceratotherium simum. The sequence goes on from NC_141940.1 coordinate 29,281,606, forward strand.
TTCAAAACATATAACTCTCAGAGAAATCATTTCAGGAAATTTGACCAGAATCTGCCCTCAGGCTTTAATATCTGCCCTTAGCACCCTGGCACCCTCCCAGGCAGCCCTGGGTTCCAGGATAGCATATTAAGCGTTAACCCTCAAATGGGCCATTCTGTTCAACTTCCCTAAAGATACAAGCTGGCAATTAATCATACAAGACCAATTTGTCACCAAACCAATTGTCCAAAGGCCTCCTAATCTAGAACACAGTGTTTTGAAAGGACACATGAAACCTATCATGCCCCACATAGTCTGGCCAGGATTGCATTTGAAGAGTAAAGGTCAGCAATGGGCAATTTCCACTGAAGAAATTAGGAATGTCACCAAAAGGCCAGGGAAGTGGGAAGTGCCTAGTAACTGGGGGACAAAATCCAAGGGCTGAGGCCACTGCTGCTGCTTCCCTTCCTCATACCACCAACAGAGCAAGCCAGCCCCTCCCTCACCTCTTCCCAGGCACATACTCCTTGGCCATTAAGAAAGTCCAACCCTTGTAAAGGCTTCAACCATTAGCCTTTAACCAATCAATGAAGGAGTAAATGTATGGCGACCTGGAAAGAGCACTGGACCTAGAGACACAAGATTTGAGTTTACTTCTATTTCTACCACTACCTAGCAGTGGGACCTTGAGCACTTCCGGGCTTCACTGTTTTCATCTGAAAATGGGAGAACTAATTTTCTTACCTTCATTCACATGATTGTTGTGAGGATGAAATTAGATAATAGAGGAGGCAGGCTGGTGTAGAGTAAATAGCATGTTGGATCTAAGAAAATGATGCTTTCAATTCCAATATAAACACTTTATAGTTGTATGACTTTAGAGAAGTTACTGAACCTTTCAGAGCCCTAGTTTCTTAACCTGTAAAATGGGATAATAATATCTGTTTCACAGGGACCTTGTGAGGATTAAATGAGATAATATTCAGAAGTGCCTGACCTCTAAAAGGCACTCAAGAAATGGGAATATATTACAAAATCTAGATGATAATATTTTGTAAAATCCTGTACAAATACTTCAAGGGGACACACAATGGGAGAAATTAGCGGCTCTTTTTAAAAAAATAACGTGGCCCTTCTCCACAAAGATTAATTATCTTGGCTCTTTGCTATAACATCTCTAAATTCAAGATTTCACAATAATAGGTTTCAGAGAAGCTCAGGACAGTAGTGTGTCATAAAAGGATTGAGAAAAGACTTCTGGAAGGTGGACAAAGACCTCTAGCTCCACCCTGCCCCCCCATCCCCAAATGAGGTGCTCTAGGAATTAGCCTAGAGCTAATCGACTTGTTTCCTCAGTCAAAATACAAGGTTCTTCTTGATTTTTTGGCCTTCATGAGCACAGCATTCTTCACATGTTGCATGATCTAGTGTTTGCCCATCAGCATGTTCACTACTCTTCAACTATTTATGTGCATTTTTGTACAATGCTGGTAATTTTCATATTTACTTATTCTAATTTCATTTCTATTATAACCCTACGTCACTTCTTACTGGAACTTTCAACACTCTCACTGTTTTGTATGTATCAGATATATGTTAATAATGTTCATTAAATTGTTCAAACCTAAGCAAAATCACAGCAAACATGCCTGATGAATACCAATGCCAGAGACCAAAATGACAGTCAATAACCATCTGCTGGTTGCAGACAGGGTTCATGACATTTGCTCTCCATACAGCTTTGTGGCTCTAAGAAATGTCTCAAGTAGAGGAGTTTCTGTATGTATAGGGAACTTACTATAAGCCAGGCATTGCAAATGCAGTGGGGAGCAAGATAGCCCTAGTCTCTGCTCTTCCCAAATTCTCAATCTAGCAGAGGGCACAGATCAGGAAATGGGCAATTGCCATGCAGTGTGGTGAAATGATGGGGAGCTATAGAAGCACAGAGGAAGGTCACCTAACCCAGACTTGGAGAGCAGAGAAGACTTCTGGAGGAAGTGATGTCTAAGCTGACAAGAAGGACAAGTAGGATTGAGTCAAGTAAAGATGGAGGGAAGAGGGTCCTATGCAGGGAACATGGCCTGTTCAGGGAACTGAAAGTACTTCAGTCCTTCTGGATGCAAATTGTGATGAGGAGGGCTGGAGAGGTAAGTGGGAACCAGGCCACACAGGGCCTTATAAGCCATGCAGAGGGAGTGAAGAGTAGTTGAGTGCTCAGGAGGGAGACATTTGGAGTCTCAGCTGTCTCTTCTACTTCGTAGTGTGAACTTGGACAAGTTATTTAAGATTTTAAGCCTCAGTTTCCTCTTGTGTAAAATGAGGACAGTAGCCTAATAATACCCACCTCATAGGCTTTTTTAAGTGTTAATGAGACAGTGCACATAAAATACCTAATGCATAGAATGTGCTCAATAAATAGCAATTATTATTTCTATACTATTTCATCTAATATGAACTTGACATATTTTGTCTTGTTGGAGACTTGGTGGTCTCATAGATTTGTATAGGATGTATGTATGTATGTGTGTACATATACATATTTATAAATACATACATACACACACATATATACACACTTTTTTATATTAAATTTTTTATCTTAGTTTTGTTGATTATGAAACAGAAGTTTTATATATCGATATAGTCCTATTTGGCCTCCCTTTCTTTTCTAATTTGTCTTCCATGGCTTTAATATCTTAAACATTGTCATGCCTCCACAGTCACAGTGCCTTCTGTCTTCCTCAGTCTTGAACTTGCTGCTTCTGTGCCTTCCTGCTCTTTGAATCTAAATAGATATCCTTAGCAAAGCACGCCCTCTGGCTTTCATCTTGAGTCATCGTCAAGTGACATTTCATCATGTGTCAGTTCAAGAGACAACGTCCCATTATCTTTGGTCTATGGTCCTGCCTATTGCCTGTGAGCAGAAACCCTCAGTCCCAGAGAACCTGGAGGCTGTTAAAGCTGTACGTTTCACAATACAAAACTTCTTGCTATTATAAAATGTCCTTGTCTTTGAACTTGCAAAGGAATCACACAGCTACTATTTAATACACAGGCCACATTAATGTATCTGTGCACAGAGATTATTACACACAAAGAGACTTTCTTAGAAGAAAAGGCACAAGGATTTGGAAACCTAGAATCAAAGCCTATGTATCCACTATTATGTATGGCCTTGGGAAAATCCGTCTCCCAATTGGGCCTCCCATTTTTTTTTTTTTTGTGAGGAAGATCAGCCCTGAGCTAACATCCGTGCTAATCCTCCTCTTTTTTTTTTGCTGAGGAAGACTGGCTCTGAGCTAACATCCATCGCCAATCCTCCTCCTTTCTCTCCCCAAAGCCCCAGTAGATAGTTGTATGTCATAGCTGCACATCCTTCTAATTGCTGTATGTGGGACATGGCCTCAGCATGGCCCAGGAAGCGGTGCGTCGGTGTGCGCCCGGGATCCAAACCTGGGCTGCTAGTAGCGGAGCGCGCGCACTTAACCGCTAAGCCACGGGGCCGGTCCGGGCCTCCCATTTTTAAAATGAAAAAGTTAGACTAGATCCATGTTTCACGAAATGTGTTTTGTAGAATACTCTATTAATTTTGAGGCATCACATACACAGAAATGAGAGAGAGGAGGAGAGGCTACGTTATCAAATAAATTTGGAAAATGAGGGTTAAACCACATAAAAGTCTTTTCCGCAAGACTTCTCAGAGATTTTGAGGTGCTAATACAGTATTGTGAATTTACAAGACATGGCTATAGCTTTCCAGCTTCAGTTGACTGCAGAACATTCTGCTGGTAGAGCATCTTTGTGCCAATATTCTAAGGAGAGCATTCTTGAAAATGTTGGTCTATGCCATAATTTCATTTGGTGAATCTTCCTGATCACCGGGTCCTTTTGCTAGATAAAGACAAGGTCAGGCAACCAATCGGCTAATGTTAGGACACCAAGTCAGTGATAAAGAAAATCTGACAACAATCAGGAACATAGCCTCTTAATAACAACAACAACAACAACAATGATAATAATAGCCCATGTTTACGGAGTGCTCTACATGCCAAGGCACTGTGCTAACTGCCTTATACACGTTATTTCATTTCATCCTCATAACAACCCAATGAGAGTTTCTATTATTATCATCCCCATTTCACAGGCAAGGAAACTGAATTTTAGAGAGATTGGATAACTTACTTAAGGCCACAAAGCTACTAAATTGCAGAGCTGGGATTGAAGCCCCAGCTGGCTGCTGCCAAAGCTAATGTGCTAAGTATGCTATAGGTAGGGTGATAATATAACTTCTTGTCCAAACTGAGACACTTTTGAGAGTGAAGGGGGCTCTAAAAATAACTATATAATTTTTGAAATATTATTTTTTTCACCAAAATTCATTGTATTATATTGGTGTGCAAAACCATGGTCAAAAGTAAAATCCTTTGTTAAAAAATGAAAATAAAATCTATCTGTGTATATTAAAGCAAGATATAAATTATTTATATTGATTACTTGAGCATTTAAAAATAGCATAAGTAGAGTACTTATTATGGGTACATATTCACATAGTCTGATCAGTTTCTTAGTCCTGCCTTTTGTAATGCATCACTGGTATTTTGTGAAGTATGTATTTTTTCAATATGGTTTTATTACTTTTAAATTTTTAAAAATAAAATTTTCTGCAATAATTTTCAAACTTGCATTTTACAGCAAAGAAATTTGAAATTGTTCACACTTTCAATTGGCTCATATCTGTAAACCATATTATTTTTAATTGAGAAAACACTATGTCTGCGGGTGGCAAGGTACCCTGCAACTCGCCAAGTTCTACCAACTGGAGGATATTCACAATTACATTTTTTAAAAGATTGAAATGTGTAAGTATTTAATCCTAAATCTTTTCGCAGAAACTCTCTATTCAAAGTATCATTCTTCAACAAATATTTTCACAAGACAAAACTCATTTAAAAAGTTGTCTCTGTTTCTTTTGAAAATTTCACCAAATTTGGATGCTGAAAATCATAGGCCTTCTCAATTTCAATCCATTCAGATACAGAATATAAATGTATCCAATTAAGAAACACAAGCTCTATCAAAATGTCAAATGTCTTCTCACAAGTTAAGATATCCCAAAGCACAACTATAGAATTTCACAATTAAATCCTAGTCATTGTTCACCATAATGTATTCCAATCCTTTTTCTGAGATACATTTTATTGCCTTCCTGTTTTCATTAACTGCAATTTACTAAAATCTTCAAAAGCCAAAGGGATTTCTTTTACCACTCTATTTGTTGAATATTTTGATTAAATATTTCCAACTGATGTTGAACAAAATAACTCCAAATTTAGAGAACTCTTTAAAAAAAAAATTCCAGGACCATTGTAGGACACTTAGGTGGACTAACAAAATAGTTCTTCAAAAGCTCGAACCTTTCTAAAATTTGATTGATGATGAACAGCAAAGAAAGAAAGCTCATGCTTCCATGCTGAGTTTTCATTTCTTATTTTTTGGGTATTCAGTATAAACTTGGTCACATACAAAAAATGTAGTTCAGACACTAATTGTGTCATAGAAAAAATATATTTGTAAATCTGACACTACAGCTTCTTTTTCAACTGGTATGTTACAGTTGGTGTAGATGCAATTATCAATTATATGTGCACTATAACCAATCTCAAGGATGGACCTGCCCTATGGATTTCCTAATTGATTAAGAACAATAGGGGCCGGCCCGGTGGTGCAGCGGTTAAGTGCATGTGCTCCACTGCGGTGGCCCAGGGTTCACAGGTTCGGATCCCGGGCACACACCAATGCACCGCTGGTCAAGCTGTGCTGTGGCAGCATCCCATATAAAGTAGAGGAAGATGGGCATGGATGTTAGCCCAGGGCCAGTCTTCCTCAGCAAAAAAAAAAAAAAGAGAGAGAGAGAGAGGTGGATTGGCATCAGATGTTAGCTCAGGGATGATCTTCCTCACACACACACAAAAAGAACAATATAATTTGTTCCAATGATTTTATTGAGATCATAACGGTTTATAACATTGTGTAATTTTGCATGTAAGTTATTATCAATTTATGAATAGATTTCATCGTGCTCACTACCAGTAGTCTAATTGTTGTCCATCACCGTACATATGTGCCCCTTTACCCCTTTCGCCCACCCCCAGCCCCCTTCCCCTCTGGTAACCACTAATCTGTTCTCTTTATCCATGTGTTTGTTTATCTCCCACATATGAGTGCAATCAAGCAGTATTTGTCTTTCTCTGTCTGGCTTATTTCACTTAACATCATACCCTCAAGGACCATCTATGTTGTTGCAAATGGGAAGATTTTGTCTTTTTTATGGCTGAGTAGTATTCCATTGTATATATATACCACATCTTCTTTATCCATTCACCCATAGAAGGGCACTTGGGTTGTTTCCAAGTCTTGGCTATTGTGAAGAACGCTGCAATGCACATAGGGGTGCATAAATCTCTTTGGAAGGAACAATATTTTTATCATGACATTTTCCTCTGCTAAAATTTGTGTTCATATTATCACTGAAAAAAAGCCAAATAACTTTATCTTCAACATGAAACTTTGTTACTGGACTTACAATAGCATTTACAATGTTGTCAAATGTTTCACCTTCATCAGAATTAACTTCCAAAATTGTTATTTGATTTCATGCATCAGATGAAATAATTGAACCATTATTAATTGAACTTCTCTTTTATCTGAAGCACCTGAAGACAATGACATAAAGTCGGTATCATGGAACTATGTATTTGGCTAATTCCGCAAACAATTTAACAGCTTCTGCTTCACTTTTCATACATGCACAAGGAAATTTAGAGTGAAAAATGAGCAAAATGAATTTAGAAGAACAACCATTTGATCAATATGAAAAGTTATGCTTCACAGAGTTATACATAAACCTTCTGTATCTGCATGTGTGATCCTTGAGCACTTTATTAAAATAACTGCCAACTTCTGAGGTAGGTGCTGATACTTCTTCAGAAGATAGGTGTCTTCTGGTTTTTGTGTGGTCAGTTATATCACTGTGGCCCCCATGAGTGGTAAACATCAATAGACATTTTGTGTGAGTTACATGTACTTATCAAATTCAGTACCTAAATTTCCATAAACACATACTTTCATTTATTTGTGCTCATTACTGCTAAGAGGATTTATAGAAAAATAGAAAACCATTATCAATCAATAAAATAAATAGCTGTAGATTTACACTATGCATAAATTACACAACCACTGTTGCAAGAATGTTCAGACTGCTCTCTGTATACTATATGACGGGACTGCTTAGCCTCTCTTTCCTACACATATTTCATGTATACCTGACCTGTAATTTCCCACAGCTCTCATTGACTCTGCTAATTGGCAACCCAATGGCTTCTGCAACTCACACCTGGAACTTGTAGGCCAAGGAACAACTGGCCAGTGTCCCAGGTGACAGGCAGCTGAACAGTGCCAAATACTTCCTCCACTACTACTGAGACCTGAGGTGGTTAGCAGTCCCAAGCTGCTGTTATCTGGGAACATTTCCTTTTATGGTGAGCTCCCTGCCTGCTTTCCCTGGTGGGGAGGTTCATGATGTTATATCTGGAAAGGGTTAGTTAGGAAAAGAGATGGATTATCGCTGGTTGCCTTTCAGATTTAATCATGTGAGAACCAAAATGAGAACTCTGTAGAAACTGGAAGTTCGAAGTAGAGATCTACTAAACCCAAACCGAATTATTTTAGCACAACTATTAATTGCAATACTTGGTTCAAAAATGAAAAATGTGGGACAAATGCTAAATTGGATGAGATGCAGGACAATGGGTTTAAACTGAGACTGTCCCAGACAAACCGAGAATGTATGGCAATCCTGATTACACTACTTCTCACTAGATTATCATTTCTTCCACTGGATTCCCTTTAATAACTCCACATGGTCTTACCCAGTGTCCTAGAGTAATAACATGATGTTGATGATGATGATGAACTTTTGACCCAGCTGATTACACTATCCTCCTTAAAATGTCCTTCCCTCTCATGGATTCTGGGGAGTTTTCATCTTAACTCTGATGTTCCTCCTCCTCTACCCAAGCTCTAAACGTGAGAGTGCTTCCGGGCTCAGTCCTGGGCCTGCTCCTCTTCTCTACCTGCACTCTCTCCCTAGGGGATCTCATCTTGTTCCATGGCTTTAAAATCCAATTCTATGCTGATGGCTCCTGAATCTATGTCTGCAGCTTGGGCTTCTCCTTTATGTGTAGACTTATATCCCTACTTGCCTATTGAACATATCCACTTGAATGGTTTATAGACATTTCAAACTTAACACACCTGAAAAGGAATTATTGCCTGGGTTTGAATCCTGGCTCTGTCATTTACTAGCTGAGTAGCATTGCTCACTTCTCTGTGCCTTAATTTTCTTATTTCTAAAATGGGAATATTAAACTTATAAGGACCTTATAGAGTTGTGTCAGTCAATGTGGAGCTTGTAAAGAGATGTTGAGTTTGTCGATAATGCATGGAGAGTAATAATGTTAGCAATTAAATGGATATTACTTGTTTCTCATTTGATTATTTGATATTTAAGGAGCACTTAAAATTTTTTGTTTTAATTCATGTTAAACTTCACCTTATTTTACTAGTTTGCCACAAGAGAAAGTCCATCATGTATTTGCGGGGGAAAGGTATATAAGAATTAAAAAAAACACTCTAGGATTAAAGGCTAATTCAGAGTTCATTCCTTACCATAATTGGCACACTTGATCTAGTGGGAAAAAGAGCCAAGGTGTGGGTTGGAGTCTCCCAGATATGTGAACTTGACCAAGCCACCTGACCTTTCTGATCCTCAGTACAAAATGGAAATACTAAAAACATAACCCCCCAGGTGTAAAACGGATTAATAAGATAAAATGTTAAAGTACCTTGTAAAAATAAAGAGGATTAAGATGTAAATTATGTCATTGAAATGTATTTGAATATAAGATATGATTGGTAGCATTTCCTATTTTGTCCCCCAGAGCCAATAGCTCAGTCCTCATTTAATATGGCTAAGAAACAAGTTGTCTATATGATTATCCAACATTCTAACCTATGTGTGTACTGTTTGTATACTGTTCCTAGGCCTTGTCATGACAGCACCACAACAGTAACAATAATAATACAAAGCCGCTGAACAGTATTGGGTATTTTCTGTGTGCTGTGCCTTTCCATGGGGCTTTCCGTTTACTGTGTTTAGTTCCTGCAGAGAACATATGAGGGGTGTTACCTCTTCTGTAGATGAGGAAACTAGGACATGGAGAGGTTTGGTGACTTCCTCAAGTCTCACAGCTAGTAAGTGGCAAAGCAGTCAGTATGTGAATGCAAGCCTCTGACACCAGAGGGTGTGGTAGATTTTAATGTCATATGACTAGGATGATCTGAAGGCAGGAAACTAGACAAAAACCACAGAGCATCACTCTGATCAGGAAATGCTTATTGACTTGCTGAAGGGAACTTGGGGGAGTGTTCGGACAGTTGTGAGGTAGAGTGTGCTTCCTAGACTCCGACTCATACATCTAAAGAGACGAAGCTGCCTAATTCGTGAGTTCAGACAGGTTTGTGAAAGAAAATGAGAGTGTGAGTCCTTGTTTTTCTAGTAAATGGGGTAAGCCCTTCCATGCGGGTTGATTCTGCTTAGCATAGGTGGTGTTGGTCATTATTTGAGGACAGTTGTTTGAGAACAAAAGTGTCTTGTCCAGTGTCTCTTCAGAAGCACTTTGGGCATTTTATTCGTATACTACTTATATTTGGTACATATTAAACATTTGGCACATATTAAATTAAATTTGGCACATATTAAATTTGGCACATATTAAACATTCCACTCAATAAATATTGGCTACTATTTTCTCTACCCCCTGTTTGTTTTTTTATAAAGCAATAAAACTTGAAATTATTTTGTCTGTTTACTTGCTTCTCACTAATCTCTCCTAGAATGTAAACTCCTTGAGCACCAAGACAATATCTGTTTTCTTCATTACTGTATCTCCATAGTGCCTGGCTCATAATAGGTGCTCAATAAATATTTGTTGAATTGATTGAATGAATGAATGAAATAACTGCATGACCCAACTTAAAGGTCCAGAAGCAAAATTTTCTGTCTCTCCTTCTTTCTAATGTGTCTTATCCGGGAAATAACTAGAAGAAATATTGGGAGCAGTTGTGATATATAATTTGAGAGGTGGTTGGAGTATAAATGACCTCATGGAGGTGACCACTAGCAACATAGACACTTTACTACAGGAGTTCTTAACTTTTTTTTGTGCTGTGAACCTCTTTAAGAATTTGATGAAGAGACGAAGTCAAGATGGCGGCGTAGGCAAACTCTGAACTCACCTCCTCCCGTGGACACAGCCAATTTACAACTACTCGTGGAAAAATTACCCCTGAGACAGAACTGAAAACTGGATAAGAGGAACTCCTGCAACAAAGCACAATCTTAATTGAGGTAGAAGAGGCAGAAACTCCCTTCTGGAGAGGAAAAACGCTGCCTTCACAAGCCGCCAGCTTCACGGCCGCCTGGGAGCAGCCCAATGGTATGCAGCCCTCCCTGGAGGCTCGGGGCCCTGAGCCGGGGAGCATCCCCGCTGTGGGCATTTTGAGGACCCAGCACAATCGAGACGAGTGGCATAACATCTGACTTTGCCTGCTACTAAAACATTGGGGAGTACCCTAGAAAAGCTGGTTCACAAAGAAATTAAAACCGGCTCTTAAAGGGTCCACACGCAAACTCACCCATTTCAGAAAGCAACCTAAAATCACCAGAAAGAAAGGTTCACAGTGCTTTGGTGAAAAGAGACTCACCTAATAGGCCCTGAGTGCATCTCGGTGAGAGGTGAGACCTCTCCAGGGACTGGGACATTGGCGGCGGCCATTGTTGTGGCCTGGTGTGGGCATGCTGACACAGACGCCGTTGGAGTTCTCCCTGAGGCCTACTGGCCCAGGGTCTGCCCCACCCGCTACACCACCGATCTAATCCAGCTCAGCCAGGGCAGGCAGCCCACCCTAGAGACTGGCCCCACCCAACAACAAGGCCTCAGGCATCTTGTGGGCCTGCATAGATTGGGGACTGGATTCTCTGCAGCCTGGCAACTGAGCTGACTTCGGTGGGACGGGGTGTGCACAAGGAGAGGGTGGATAGTGTGGGGCAGTGGTGGAGTATGTGGGGCTCCCTCCGTGGAGAGACTGGGTCCACTTCGGGGGCTCGGGGCTTGCACACGGGGCAGGACTGTGTTGACTGTGCATGTGGACCTGTGGGCGGCAGGGCCTGTCAGCTGCAGAAGACTTGTGCTTCTCAAAGACCCACATAGGGGGTTTGCCCCACCTTCCAAAGCCTGAAACAATTGGGTGCTCCTGTGCCTGAGGCCAGCCCCACACAGCTGCAATCCTCAGAGTGCTAACAAGAGACTTAAAGGCTGAAGGCTTATAGCAATTGTAAGGCCCTGAGGCTAACAACCTGCCACGCTGGGGGCCTACTCACTTAAAAGAAATACTGCAACACAAATGTGGTATTAGAACTTGCAGCCAACTGTGCTGGGGCTCCCCACACATGATGAAGAGATTGAAGGGCCCACAACAACTACAAGCAGCTGAGCATTACAACAGCTGGCCAGGAGCATAACTCGGCCTCCCTGGGCGCCTACAGGGAGAGCAAACAGGCCACAACAGAAAGACACACGTAGCCCACATAGGGGTCACCCCTGGAACATTGAGAACTGAGGGAAGCACACTGCAGGCCTCCTAAGCCATTACTTACACAAGGTCACCTATCCAAGAGCAGGAGACGTAGCTGACCTACCTAATACGTAGACACAAGCACAGGGAAAGAGGCAAAATGAGGTGGGAAAGGAATCCATTCCAAGTAAGGGAACAAGACAAAACCCCAGAAAAGGAGCTAAGGGAAACAGAAATGAGCAATCTACCTGACAGAGAGTTCAATCTAAGAGTGTTAAGGATGCGCACTGATCTGGGGAGAAGAATAGATGAACTCAGTGAGAATGTCAACAAAGAAATGGAAGATATAAAAAAGAAACAATCAGAAATGAAGAATACAATACTGAAAATGAAAAATTCACTAGAGGGACTCAAAAGCAGAGTAGAGGATACAGAAGAACGGATCTGTGAGCTGGACAAAAGACTAGAAGAAATTACCCAAGCTGAACAGGTAAAAGAGAAAAGAATTAAAAAGAGTGAGGACAGTCTAAGGGACCTCTGGGACAACATCAGGCGCACTAACATCCGTGTTATAGGTGTCCCAGAAGGAGAAGAGCGAGACAGAGAATCTATTTCAAGAAATAATAGATGAAAACTTCCCTAACCTAAGGAAGGAAACAGACATCCAGGTACAGGAAGCACAGAGAGCCCCAAACAAGATAAACCCAAAGAGGCCCACACCAAGACACATCATAATCAAAATGTCCAGAATTAAAGATAAAGAGAGAATCCTAAAAGCCGCAAGAGAAAGTCAAGTTACATACAAAGGAAACCCCGTAAGGCTATCAGCTGACTTCTCAGCAGAAACCTTACAGGCTAGAAGAGAGTGGCACGATATATTTAAAAGGCTAAAAGGAAAAAACTTACAGCCAAGAATACTCTACCCAGCAAGGTTATCATTCAAAATGGAAGGAGAGATAAAAAATTTCCCAGACAAGCAAAAATTAAAGGAGTTTGTCACCAAGAAACCAGCCCTACAAGAAATGTTAAAGGGACTGATTTAAGGGGAAAAGAGAAGACCACAAATAGGAAAAATTATCTATTTCCACGATTAGAACGTAATGGATACAAATGCACAAAAAAGAGGTTAGATATGATATAAAAAACATAAAAGGAGGGAGGAGGGGAGTTAAAAAGTAGAGCTTTCAGACAGAGGTCAAACTAAAGAGACCATCAATTCTGTATAGAAGAAGAAAGGAACAGAGAAGCACTACTAAAACACTGAGAAAAAAAAGTTAAAAAATGGCAGTAAGTACATACTTATCAATAGCTACTTTAAACGTGAATGCAATAAATGCTCCAATTAAAAGGCATAGGGTGGCTGATTGGATAAAAAAACAAGACCTATATATATGCTGCATACAAGAGACACACTTCAGACCTAAAGACACTTACAAACTGAAAGTGAAGGGATGGAAAAAGATACTCCACGCAAATGGCAATGAAAAGAAAGCTGGGGTAGCAGTACTCATATCAGACAAAATAGACTTTAAAACAAAAACTGTAAAAAGGGACAAAGAAGGACATTACATAATGATCAAGGGAACAAACCAACAAGAGGATATAACACTTGTAAATATCTACGTACCCAATGTAAGTGCACCTAAATATATAAAGCAATTATTAACAGACATAAAAAGAGAAATAGACAGTAACACAATAATAGTAGGGGACTTTTAACACTCCACTTAGACCAACGGATAGATCATCCAAACAGAAGATCAATAAGGAAACATTGGCCTTAAATGACACACTAGAACAGATGGACCTAGTAGATATATACAGAGCATTCCATCCAAAAACTGAAGAATACACGTTCTTTTCCAATGCACATGGAACATTCTCCAGGATTGATCACATATTAGGCCACAAAACAAGTCTCCATAAATTTAAGAAGATTGAAATAATACCAAGCATCTTTTCTGACCACAACGGTATGAAACTAGAAATCGACTATAGGAAGAAAATTAGAAAAGCCACAAATACGTGGAGATTAAACAAAATGCTACTGAACAACGACTGGGTCAACGAAGAAATCAAAGAAGAAATCAAAAAATACCTGGAGACAAAAGAAAATGAAAATACAACATGCCAAAATTTATGGGATACAGCAAAACCGGTTCTAAGAGGGAAGTTTATAGCAATACAGGCCTATCTCAACAAACAAGAAAAATCTCAAATAAACAATCTAACAATGCACCTAAAGGAACTGGAAAAAGAAGAACAAACAAAGCCCAAAATCAGTAGAAGAAGGGAAATAATAAAAATCAGAGCAGAAATAAATGAAATAGAGACCAAGAAAACAATAGAAAAAATTAATAAAACCAAGAGCTGGTTCTTTGAAAAGATCAACAAAATTGACAAACGTTTAGCTAGCCTCACCAAGAAAAAAAGAGAGAAGGCAGAAATAAGTAAAATCAGAAATGAAAGAGGAGAGATTACAACAGACACCTCAGAAATACAAAAGATTATAAGAGAATTCTATGAAAAGCTATATGCCAACCAATTCGACAATCTGGAAGAAATGGATAAATTCTCAGAATCATGCAACCTTCCAAAACTGGATCAAGATGAAGTAGAGAATTTGAATAGACCAATCACCAGTAAGGAGATCGAAACAGTAATCACAAAACTCCCCAAAAATAAAAGTCCATGACCAGACGGCTTCCCTGGTGAATTCTACCAAACATTCAAAGAAGACTTAATACCTATCCTACTCAAACTCTTCCAAAAAATTGAGAAGGGGGGAAGCTCCCTAACTCATTCTACAAAGCCGACATTACCCTGATACCAAAACCAGACAAGGACAACACAAAAAAAGAAAATTATAGGCCAATATCACTGATGAACATCGATGCAAAAATCCTCAACAAAATACTAGCAAATCGCATACAACAATACGTTAAAAAGATTATACACCACGATCAAGTGGGATTTATTCCAGGTATGCAGGGATGGTTCAGCATTCGCAAATCAATCAGCGTAATACACCACATTAATAAACTGACGAATAAAAATCACATGATCATCTCAATAGATGCAGAGAAAGCATTTGACAAGATACAGCATCCATTTATGATAAAAACTCTGAATAAAATGGGTATAGAAGGAAAGTACCTCAACATAATAAAGGCCATATATGAGAAACCCACAGCTAATATCATCCTCAATGGTGAAAAACTGAAAGCTATGCCTCTAAGAACAGGAACCAGACAAGGATGCCCACTGTCACCACTCCTATTTAACATAGTACTGGAAGTCCTAGCCAGAGCAATCAGGCAAGAGAAAGAAATAAAAGGGATCCAAATTGGAAGGGAAGAAGTGAAACTGTCACTATTTGCAGATGACATGATTTTATATATAGAAAACCCTAAAGAATCCACCAGAAAACTTTTAGAAGTAATAAACGAATATGGTAAGGTTGCAGGATACAAAATCAACATACAAAAATCAGTTGCATTTCTATACACTAACAACGAAGTAGCAGAAAGAGAAAGTAAGAGAGCTGTACACTGAAAACTATAAAACATTGCTGAAAGAAATTGAAGAAGACACAAAGAAATGGAAAGATATTCTGTGCTCTTGGATTGGAAGAATTAACATAGTTAAGATGTCCATACTTCCTAAAGCAATCTATAGATTCAATGCAATTCCTATCAAAGTCCCAATAATATTTTTCACAGAAATAGAACAAAGAATCCTAAAATTTATATGGAACAACAAAAGACCCCGAATAGCTAAAGGAATCCTGAGAAAAAAGAACAAAGCTGGAGGTATCACACTCCCTGATTTCAAAATATACTACAAAGCTATAGTAACCAAAACAGCGTGGTACTGGCACAAAAACAGACACACAGATCAATGGAATAGAATCGAAAGCCCAGAAATAAACCCACACATCTATGGACAGCTAATCTTTGACAAAGGAGCCAAGAACATACAATGGGGAAAAGAAAGTCTCTTCAACAAATGGTGTTGGGAAAACTGGATAGCCACATGCAAAAAAATGAAAGTAGACCCTTACCTTACACCATACACAAAAATTAACTCCAAATGGATTAAAGACTTGAATGTAAGACCTGAAACTATGAAACTTCTAGAAGAAAACATAGGCAGTACGCTCTTCAACATCAGTCTTAGCAACACATTTTCAAGCACCATGTCTGACCGGGCAAGAGAAACAATAGAAAAAATAAACAAATGGGACTACATCAAACTAAAAAGCTTCTGCACAGCAAAGGAAACCATCAACAAAACGAAAAGACAACCTAACAATTGGGAGAAGATATTTGCAAACCATACCTCTGATAAGGGCTTAATCTCCAAAATATATAAAGAACTCATGCATCTCAACGCCAAAAATCTACCAACCCAATTAAAAATGGGCAAAAGACCTGAAGGGACATTTCTCCAAAGAAGATATACAGTTGGCCAACAGACACATAAAAAGATGTTCAAAATCATTAACTATCAGGGAAATGCAAATCAAAACTACAATGAGATATCACCTCACACCCGTCAGAATGGCTATAATTAACAAGACAGGAAACAACATGTGTTGGAGAGGATGTGGAGAGAAGGGAACTCTCATACACTGCTGGTGGGAGTGCAAACTGGTGCAGCCACTATGGAAAACAGTATGGAGATTCCTCAAAAAATCAAGGATAGAACTACCATATGATCCAGCTATTCCACTGCTGGGTATTTATCCAAAGAACTTGAAAACACCAATGAGTAAAGATACATGCACACCTGTGTTCATTGCAGCATTATTCACAATAGCCAAGACTTGGAAGCAACCTAAGTGCCCATCAAGGGACGAATGGATAAAGAAGCTGTGGTATATATACACAATGGAACACTACTCAGCCATAAGAAACGACGAAATCCAGCCATTTGTGACAACATGGATGGACATTGAGGGTATTATGCAAAGTGAAATAAGTCAGAGGGAGAAGGTCAAATACCGTATGATTTCCTTCATTAAGTAGTAGAAAATAACAACAATAAACAAACACATAGAGACAGAGATTGGATTGGTGGTTACCAGAGGGGAAGGGGGGAGAGAGGAGGGCGAGAGGGATAATTCAGCACATGTGTGTGGTGATGGGTTGTAATTAGTAATTAGTATTTGGTTGGTGCAGAAATAGAAGTATAATGATGTACACCTGAAATTTATACAATGTTATAAACCAATGTTACTGCAATAAACAAAAAATTAAAAAAATAGACACTGATTTAGATATAAAAAAAAAAAGAATTTGGTGAAGCCTAGGGACCCTGACATAGAATAATGTTTTAAATGCATAAAATAATATAAATATATATAAGATTACAAAGGAAGCCAATTATATAAAAATACAATTATCAAAACATTTAATAAGAAATGTGTGATATAATATATGCACTTCTCTATTAACACGTTAAATATCAACATCTAGAGATCTAAAAAGTAAGAATGTTGATGTAGTGATGAGCATATACCATATTTCAAGATACCTGCAATAAGAGTAATGTGATATAAAACATATCCATCGTTTCTATTGGTGACCAAGCCATAGGTATTGCTAATCCTTCTGTGGTTTGTTGCCTATATCCATGATTTAGGGAAATCTTAAATTTCGGCAAAAGGCTGGTTCGGATAAAGATGCTATGTTTTTTCTCATCTCAGTTCATGAGCCCCTCTGAACTCTACCTACAGACCCTGGGTTAAGGACGCCTGCCTTGGAGCCAGGGAGTTCAAGACACTGACTAGAGAGGGTCACACTAGTTATTTCTGTAACTCAGGATCCCATTCAGATTGTCCTGTCTTTACCATATCTCCTCAACATTGATGGATGATTCACTCTATATGATGGTAATTGATTGATATGTTCTTTTCCTGCTGGGTTTGCCATCTCTGCCATTAGAGTCTGGTGATTGAGGGTGCTGGCTGGATCATTTCTTTTTACAGAGTCTGTAACAGTGAGGGTACTATGTGTAGCCAGAGTGTGATCCGTGGTGCTGATCCGTCCTCTGCAGGGTTCTCAAATTGTAACTTGCAGAAGAAGCGGTGAGGATGCCTATTAAACATGCTGATTCCTGGGTCTAACCCCAGAGATTCTGATTGAGTAGATTGGTGTGGGGAGGTGGGTCTGGGAACTGAACAAGCATCCCGAGTGAAGAGGAACATTGTTGTGAGGCCATGTAGATTTACAGGACAGCCCTGGGCTAAGAGATTTGCTCTACCTCTACCCTTGCCACTCATCCTAACTTCGCCCATGCTAACGGCTAACTCCTGACTGCTCCCATGCTATATAAAACCCTACCAATTGCACACGATGCATTTGGCAAGAGTATGATCTCCTTCTTTTTTGGGCAGAGCAAACTTTTCTCAGTGGCAGCTGCTCTTACTGCACATGTACAGTTGTCTGGTGCACAGACATTTCAACTCACTTTTCCTACTATCCTCTATCAAGAGTTGGCTGCCAATCCTCTTCCTTAACATGTTGAGATATGATTGGAATTCTCTGTTCTGAACAATCAACAGTCTGGTACATATCACTACATTGTTGGTTTACCATTCAGTGTGGTGGAGACAGAGAATACGCCATTCTGATCTCTGTTCAAGGAAGGACTGACATGCTGCCCAGCTGTGGAGAGTGTGCTCAAACACCCACTGTCAGCCACTTCCAGGTCTGCCTCCACTTCAGGTCATGAGGTCATGCTCTTCCTGGGGTAGCCCTCATCTAGTGATTGAGAGAGAGGTATTAAGGCCTGGTCTCGTCAGCCCGTTGTGGGACACTTTGATGGGCAATACTCACTCCAGACCTCCCTGTGGGGTTGGCCCAGGCTTTGTTAGGCTGGCATCATTGTTCAACTTTTCCCTCTGACCAATCCTGCCTCCCACCCCTTCCTTTCACAGATATTGATCTCTAAACATCTTGTACCCCAAATTCCACCGCAGCGTCTGCTTCTGGAAAACCCAAGCCATGACACCCCACTTCTTGCCCCTACAGCAACTACAACTGAAGTACACAAAGTCCAGAGCAATACTTCAGTGCAAACTAGATGTTTCCATGAAGCTCAGTGCCAGGTGACCCAATCCAGGTCTCCCACACTGTGCTTCCCTGTATCCTGCCCCATAGCCACAGGAAAGCCTGCATGTGTTGAGTTGGGGGACAGGAAACAGGGAGAGCTTCATGGAGCGGGCTGCATTTGAGGTGACCATTTCAAAGTAAGGAGAGAGAAGAGGGAAGAGAACTGATAAATAAATGACAAGCAATGGGATATTAGAGTACATGAGAAAGCCACTTGGTGTAAAGCTAAATCGGCCTGAACTTGCTTTTTCCAAAAGGGCCTGACGTGGCCGTTGAGCATGCATTGTATATCTGCTTTAAGTATTTACTGTCCCAAAGACAGGAACAACGCCCTTAAAGATAAGGATGTAACTTCCCCACATTGGCATTTCCTTGAGGATAAGCATCTCTCCCTAGGCTATGGATTGATTGCTGGCCTGCTGCTCTCACCTTGTGACCACCCACCCTGAGACTGCAGACCTGGTGTGTTCACCAAATTGCTGTGCAGGCAAAGCAATCTCGTGACTATGGTAAAAGGGACATTCCAATCATATGTGATACATGCTCTTTGATGGTATATAACCACTCTGTACACCCTCACTTCTTTGGAGTGCTCCATTCCTTTGTGAAAAGACTCTCCTGGACTATATGGTCCTCAGACCTGGCTCAAAATAAACTCACCCTAATTTTGATTTATAGATTGGTTATGGATTATTTGCATTGATAGAACTAATACCCACTGAGTACCTCTTATGTCTCAGGCTCTCTGATAGGAACTTGCTTTATTTCATATACGCTCTACTCACAATGATACTATGGGGTAGGTGGTTCCACCACCAATAATAATAAAGTAAAAATAAGTACCATTGATTGAGCACAGTACTTACTATGTATCAGGTACTGTTCTGAGCCTTCACATTCCTTATTATCTCATTTATACCTTAAAGGTCGTCAAGGTCTGGGAAGCTCTCACCAACCTCCCACCCTCTAGTACCAGGGTTCCATGCATTTCGCTTAGGATCAACTTTCGTGATCATCATTCTCCCAGCAATTCCGCACAAATTTACTACCAGGCAGCAGCCCAGATTTGAGGCCCACCTAGAGTTGAGGCTCCAGCCCAATGATCCTTCTTTCTGCTCCTCCTCTGCTGACCCTGATTCACTCAGGACTCCATGAGGAAGCAGAACTTCAGAGAGAACAAGGGACAACCTTCTGCTCACACAGCTAGCGAGTGGCAGAGTTCGAGTTCAGACCTAGGCAGTTGGACTCCTTAGCAGGGCTCCTAACTCTGCTGCTGTATTACCTCCTCCTGGGCTGTGATGGTTTCTTTTTCTTTCTTTCTTTCTTTTTTTTTTTTTTTTTTTTTTGAGGCATGACGGCTTTGTGTACTCTTAGGTGTCACAACAATAGTAAATAAAATATTAATGAAATATCCTTATTTAGGAAGAACTTTGCAAGTAAAGCCATGCATCTATATTTACAGAAATCTAAGGCTTTTCTTTTAATTCACTCTTTTTTTTTTTTGAGGAAGATTGGCCCTGGGCTAACATCTGATGCCAATCTTCCTCTTTTTTCCAGTTTTCTCCCCAAAGCCCCATATCCTAGTTGTAGGTCCTTTTAGTTCTTCTATGTGGGACACTGCCTCAGCATGGCTTGATGAGCAGTGAGTAGGTCCGCGCCCAGGATCGAACTGGGGAACCCTGGGCCACTGAAGTGAAATACACGAACTTAATCGCTATGCCATCGGACTGGCCCAGAAATCTAAGGCTTCAAAATAAATAACAATTAACTCACCAAAGAAGAGTGACAGCTATGATCTTTTTCTCACTACTCAGTGATGTAGATAAACAAAATATATTTTTGTATTTTATCAGTTAATTAATCCTGATTATCATTTATTAATTAATCCTCTGAATGTGCTCTTTTTAAACAGCTTTATTGAGGTATAATTACCTTCAATAAACTACACATATTTAAAGTGTACAATTTGATGAGTTTTGACATATGTAAGTGAACGAAACAACTGTAGTGTCTCATTATGTCAAAGTCATCTATAGCCAACCCAGGAGTGGCACTAGTCTTTGGTGCAGGTTCTTGCGGTCATAAAGAATATCAGGTGAGTAAGTGCGCTGAAGAAAGACTTCAAAGCAACAACTGCCAGTGACCTCAGAAGCACCAACTGTAGACGCAAAGGACAGCACTTTATTGTTCTTTTCTCTGAGAGGCCATGATTAACTGGTAAGAATTTCAGGCTACTCTTGGCGCCAAAGACAAGAATAAAGCAGCATCACACTGCAAAAACAAACTGCGTTTACAGGCTCGGCCTCCAGGGGGAGAAAGCTCCTGGAGGCATGCCTACAAAGCCGCAAAGCCTCCGGAGTCACTAGCTCAAAGTACAATAGTCGTTTGGCGAGAAGGTCGCCTTGACCGCTGGCAGCGAGCGCAGCCTCCCACAGCTGCAGCCAGCCCTCCAAAGCTACCCAACGCAGGAGACACAAAAAGCCAATGTTTCGCTCAGATCCATGTGTTTCTGTTCCCAAAACGCTGATCCACAAGTCAAGGCGCGCCAGCCCGGCCCAGATGCCCCTCCTTCTGCCACCCTTTTCGCTCCGGCCTGCCCGGGGTCCGCCCAGTGGAGGATCCAAAGGATAGATTAAACCGATGCTTCCAGCGCCTGTAACAATACCGAGAGTGGGTGGAGCGGGGAGGGAAAGCTAACCACTTCTGGTTAAGTTTCGTTTTTATTAAAAACTTCACGTGATTGCCCGACTCTTGACTCAGCGATTTCTCCAAACAGCCTCCTTTAATTTATTGGTTTGTCATCACCGCTTTCACCTTTTCTTGTACAGTCCTACCTATCAGTTTTGAACATTTAAGCGGAATTCTCCCATTCGATAAAAAGAACAAATGTCACCTGTTAAATTCATTTAACCAATTCATTTCAAGCCCGTGAAATGATAAGAGTTTTAAATAATCACGACACAGTCTCCTCCCTTATTCCCCATGGAAGCAACGGCTACACATTTTCTTAGGAGCATCATCAGGGTTTTTTTCACTCTTCTACCTCAGTTCTGGATTATTATAGACCCATTCTTAGGCAAATGGGAGAACTAGATAAAGACTTGATAAACAGTTCTCCTGGAATTTTCTCTCCCTCCCCCACAGATACACCCCAATAGCGACATTTCTGAAAAGTTTTGTGCGAATTGAATTTTTAGAACTCAAACCTTGATTTTTTTTGCTTTATTTTAATCTTTATAATAAAAACAATACACACTCATTATAGAAAATGTGGACAATCAGACAATTCAAAAGACAAAAAGGAAATTATTTATAATCTCAACATTCGGAAACAATCCCTGCTAGTAATTTGGTGTCTTTTCTTCCAGTCTTTTTATTATGGATTTTTAAAAACCATTTTAACTCTACAATTTTGTTTCTAACTTCTTTTCCCTCATTACAGTGTTAGCATTTTCCCACTATATTAAGAACATAACTTTTAATGACCGTTTAATAGTCCATTGTATGAATGTAACATGCATCACTTAATCCTCCATTTGAGGACATTCAGGTTCAGTATTTTCAATTGTGCAAACTATTTAAAATAACTCTGTGGTAAATTCTTTCTGTGAAGCGGGACATCCTTTGAAATGCGAATAGCCACTCCCAGATCCAATCTATTTTTATAAGTGCAGGGTTGGATAACTTTTCCCTTCTTCCCTTCTAGGCTATTTGGCTGGTCTAATAATTAAATCAACATAAAACAGATTAACAGGAGAAAAACAAATTTAATTACATACATACGATAGCCCCCCAAAGACATGAAGACTCTGTGGCAGTCAGGCAATTGAGGCTTATGTACCATCCTGAGCTTATGTACCATCCTGAGCTAAGGTTGAGGTCTGGGGCTTCAAAGGGGAGGAAGACAATTCACAGAAAGATGAGAAGAGCAAATGTTTGGTAAACATATGTTTGCCCTGCCATGAAGGTAAGTCTTTCTGATATAGAAAAGGTATCTGTGGTAATAGCTCTCTTCCTGGTACAGGCCCCCTATCTAAGTTCTTTCAGGAAGTTAAGGGGGGTAAAAAGCTTTTCCTGAGTCTGCTGGGTCTTAATTGCCTCCAGCTCAAGACAATCTACATGCCAAAGTGGCACATTTTGGGGAGGCGTGTTCTGCTTCCTTTCATAAGTTTTTGAGTTCTCATTTATTGAGTTTGCTTAAGGTAAAGCACACCTCAACTTTTTTCTTTAAAGTTTGGGAGTCGTTTGAGGTTCTCCTACAAATGTTTGAAAAATCCCCAAAACTATTGTTCTAAACATCTTTTGTGTTTTTTCTGAAGTGCTTCAACCCCCTATATATCTGTAAGTACCTAGATCAGTGAGAGGAATGATTTAATTACCTTTTCGCTCATCTCTTTCCACTGAGTGGAGGAGAGACATGTGGAGAGAATGGGCAACCACTAGAACAGCAATTAAGGTTGGGGAGGAGGGGGAAAAAGGGACTGAGCACCCCGGGACTAGAGGGAAGTAAGAGTATACGTGCCCCCGAGTGCTTACACCCCAGCCAGTCAAAATGAAATCAAACCTAGGTGCAATATTAGGCCAATTCGAAGTCACACAATGTCTTATTCTTTTGTAGCCCTAGCCCTCCCCCAGGATCTGCTCTAGCATTAGCATAGAAAAGAGAATAAATTCATTCATTCAACAAGTTACTGAGTATCTAGTATGTACCAGGCACTGTTCTTGGTGCTTAGGAGACATCAGTGAAAGTAAAAGACACGAATCCCTGCACTTTGTGTCATTAGCATTTTAAGAGGGAAAACAGCCCCTAAATAATAAACAGAATAATAAATAAATTCTATTTTATGTTAAGAGGAGATAAGTGCTATGCAAAAATGAGCAGGAAAAGGGAATTTGAAAGTGTGTGTGTGTGTGCGTGTGTGTGTTTCAGTATCATATAGGGTAGTCTGGGTAGGCCTCATTAAGAAAGTGACAGGTAAGCAAAGACTTGGAGGAAGTGAGAGAGTTAGCCATCTGGATATCTGAGGGACGAATGTTCCAGACAGAGAAAACAGCAAGTAGAAAGGCCCTGGAGGGGGCAGCTAACATGGATGGGGAGCAGCAAAGCTTATTACTTAAATGAGTCAATGGCTACATATGCGATTACAAAGCAAGATGTTAGCAAATATGAAAAAACCCTACCCATACCGCAAATTGAAGGTACGAGTGCTTGAGCAACTGCTGGGTTGGAAAGAAGTTATCAGATGAAGATGGTTCTAGGTAGGCTTCCTGGAACTTGAGTGGTGGAAGGGAGGGGAGGATGGAGAGGACATATAAAATGGAGCCAGGGCCTCAAACTGCCCCATCATCATTGCCCAGACTTGCAGGTGTCGAAAGGGCTAGATGAGAAACCTAAGTCTTGAGACCATTGAAAACTGGCATGTGCTCTTATTCTGGGACTTTTAAGTGGCAAAGGAAGCAAACGAACCAACCAAAAAACAAAAACAAGAAACTACATTTTCCATGAAAATCTTATAAATCCCAACTTCAGGGGCAAAATGGGACCCACCTCTTCTTCCCCAACACCTGCTAGTCTTTCATATAGGAGTTGTATTAGTTTTCTATTGCTGCTTTAATAGATTACTCCAAACTTGGTGGCTTAAAACAACACAAATTTATCATCTTACAGTGCTGGAGGTCAGAAGTCCTAAAATCAAGGTGTCAGCAGGGCTGCGTTCCTTCTGGAGGCTCTAAGGGAGAAGCCGTTTCCTTGCCTTTTCTAGTTTATATAGGCTGCCCGCATTCCCTATCTTGTGGTCCTTTTCCTTTTATATCACTGTCTTGTATTTTTATTCATTGTAAATTCCCTCCTCTAGCAACTATTGAGGCACAAGGAATTTCAGAAAGCTGTGGGATCCAAGTTGATGGAGGGCTTACAGTTCATCTTATCTAACTTTTATTCCAATGCTGAAACTCATTCTACATTTTCTGGACAAATGCTCATTCAGCTTCTCTTTAAACACCTACGGTGACTCGGAACAAGTCACTATGAGTTACTACTCTTTAAGGTCTTATTGTTAGAAACTCTTCCTTCCTACTCAACTGAATCCTGGCTCCTTGTAACTGCAAACTAATCTTTCTCTTTTCTCTCTGGAGCTCCATAAAATGCCGTCTTCCCTCTTCCCTATGTTCAACCTATCGGTATTTGAGGACCGCTATCCTGCTAAGACTTCTGTTCTTCAGCCTGAGCATGTTCCCGTGGGGAGATTTCCCAGTTCCCCTCCATTCTGGTCTCCCTTTCCTGGAGGCTCTCTAGTTTAATGTTCTGAAAATGTGGTACCCAGAACTGGATATGTGACTCTGGGGCAGAGTCCACTGGGATACCACCTCCTTTGACTCAAGCTTTCTACCCAAGTGGCCCAAGCTTGACTTTGCACCTTTTTAAAAAAAAAAAAAAAAAGAGTCACACTGTTGACTCATATTGAGTTTGTCAGTGATAAGAACCTGCAGATCTTTTTCACATGAGTTTTCACTAAGTATGGTCTCTTCCATCCAGTACTTGTGAAATAGACTAAAAAAAGCTAAAACCAGTCTTTATATTTATCTCTGTTTAGTTTCATCTCACTGGTTTGGACTCACTGTTCTAGCCTGTTCCACGTAATTGGAAATCTTGATGCATTTGAATCTGGATCATCAGAATAGCTCAACGGCCCTCCTAGATTTGGATAGTTTGCAAAGTTTATGCTTGCTTTATTTTCAGGAAAGCATCCCTGTCATGTAAAACATGATTTTCTTTTTCTTTTCCACCCTTACACTCACTTCTTAATGCATTGGAAATTAGCATTGTCCTTCAGTGTGACTCATCAGTTTAACACTGAACAAATCTTGGTTTTTTTCCCTTTTTTTGCTGAGGAAGATTCGCTCTGAGCTAACATCCACTGCCAATCTTCCTCTTTTTGTATGTGAGCTGCTGCCACAGCATGGCCACTGACAGACAAGTGGTGCAGGTCTGTGTCTAGGAACTGAACCTGGGCTGCCAAAGCAGAGCACACTGGACTTAACCACTAAGCCACCGGGGCTGGCACAGTTTTTTTTTTCCTTTCTTTAGAGCAGATAACTATAACTGTTTTTCCTATATCTGACTTATAATAGCTACAGATTAATTTTCTGTCAAAAGTATATTTATAAACAAGTAGAAAATGGACCACAGAATTTTCTAGATATAATTTCACTTAGACCACAGTTTCTGAAAATGTAGCCAACATACCACATACATCTGAATCACTTGGCTATTTTCTAAAACTGCAGATCATGGGCCAAAACTAGACTCTTAGATTCTCTGATAGTGAGGCTCAGAAATATCATTTGATATAAACCACAGGTTACTCTTATGGACACTAGAGTTTAAGAACCCTGCTTCAGGACTTCAACACAGTGATCTATAGCAGTGGGTCTCAACCCTGGCTGTACATCAGAATCACCTGCAGACCTCTTAAAACCTCTGATGTCCAGACCACACTTTGTATTAAGTCACAATATCTGGGGGTGGGACCCTGGCATCTGAATGGTTAAAAAAAAGTTTCCCAGGTGATTCTATTGTGCAGCCATTATTGAGAAACACTGATTTATATGTTCCACAGTATGGATTTGAGGGTTAAATAATATTTAACAACTTGTCAAATCTCAAAAAACCCTTTGAGCTCATAAAATGTCACCTGTTTATTTTGGACTTTGAATTACAGGTTTCCCCAGCAATCGGAAAGCTCACTTTACGCCACATCACTTTTACAAAAGACCTACATTACTACTTGTTTTTGTTAACTGAAAGAAATCCGAAGAGGACTTTTGCTTTCAGGAAAAAAGGCGAAAAGTGAAAATAGCGTTCAGGGTTTGTTCTGCAGATATAAGTATTACAGAGGCTAAGCAGTCAAGCATGCTGTCGTATGTCAAGCCTTCCACATCAGCCACATCAGCCACAGCAGACACGACCCTCGACCTTCGACATGGAGGCAGGCAGACATAGAAGAAGGTGTGGCCATTAGTGACCTGCCTGCCCTGATGGATTCAGATGATGATATGTTAATAGATGACCCTCTTCCTCCCTCTCCTACACTCCCAACCTCCGACAACTCGGCCTAACACACCATCACCACCACCACCTCTCAGCCTTCCAGCGGGCTCGCTGTCTTCCCGATTCCGGTAAGTGAAACTACACTATACACACGTTATTTCTACTTTACACAGGCTGTGTATTTATCATATCATCCCTGCTTTACTATATGTTAGTCTTATTGTAGGGTTTATGTGTTATTTGGTATGATTTGGTAGGTTATTTTTGGGGTCTGGGAATGCTCAAAAATTGTTCCTATATAAATGAATGGTAACTGCTTCT
This sequence comes from Ceratotherium simum simum, assembly GCF_057802395.1. Taxonomy (NCBI): domain Eukaryota; kingdom Metazoa; phylum Chordata; class Mammalia; order Perissodactyla; family Rhinocerotidae; genus Ceratotherium; species Ceratotherium simum. The sequence continues at coordinate 29,308,768 of NC_141940.1, forward strand.
TTGCTTTACGCCATTTCAGCTTACAAAAGCTTTCATGGGAATGCTCTACTTTCAGATAGCGGGGGAAACCTGTACTTGTCCTCGAGAGAAAACAAACCTATCATTGTGAGGAGAGACATGAGGTGCCTCTTATTTAGCACTAAAAGTTCCAGTAGTAATTGCCATCATTGTTTGTCAGACAAGTACGGTTGGTGACCACTGTAAGCGCAGCACAGTGTCAGGCACTCCCAGCAGTGCTGGAGATAAATAAGCTAGTAGAAGGCCTGTTCCCCAAGGAACTTAGTCTAGTTGGAGAGTCAAAATGAACCTGAGAGAAGCTAGAGTGAAAATTTAAACAAAACCTCATTATAATGAAGTACTGAGCTGTAGGACACATGTTAAATGCTAGTTCAGAAGCTCAGCAGAGAAGGAGGTTGATGAGCTCTGTAGGTAGGGTTTGAGTTGCATCTTGAAACCCAGGATTTGAATTGACGGTGGAGCAAATGGACAGCTTCCTGAATGAAGGATGTTAGTTCAGATGACTTCAAGTGCAAGCAACCAAGTTCCCCAACTAACAGTGACTTAAGTTTATAGGGACACTTATTATCCCACTTAACAAAAAGTTTGGAGGTGGGCAGTTCCAGGGTTTGTGTAGCGACTCAACAATATCATCAATATTTTTGTCTTTTTGCTCTAACATCCTCAGTGCAACAGTGATATTTCCCCCTCATGGTTCCAAGATGGCTGCCACAGCACCAAACATCACATCCTAACTCTAGTATCTCAAGCAAAGAGGTTAATGGAGCCCTTTTCCACATTCATCTCTTTTTAAGAAAGGAAAAATCTCTCCCTGAGTCTCCCTCAGAGTTGTTCTCATGTCTTATTAGCCAGAACTAGATCACTTGGTTACCCCTATATCCATCAGTAGCAAAGACTAGCATGACTGGCTTAAAGCAACTGTGCTTCACCTCTTGGAGCTGAGTACATTGTCACCTGTAACATGATCAAGGTTCTGTCACTAAGGAAGTAGGAGAAATGACTCGGACAGGCAACAAGCTGCGTCTGCCACAGATATAATGTGAATGAAAACTTATGCAGCAACAAGGAGACCAGCCAAGGTAAAGCAGAGAATGCACAATGTGAAAATAAGATTGGCTCGGTAGAGAGAAACTAGATTGTGAGGGCCTTAAAAGCCAAGCAGAAAAATCTAGATTTAATAGAGTAGGAAAGAGAGAGCTATTGAAGGGTTTTGAGTAGGAGGAGGATGTGTTAAAAGCAATATTTGAGGAAGAACAATGTGACATTGGTGTGTAGGATGGATCGGAATCAAAGAGACCAGTTAGACAATGAGGGCCTGGTCTAGGGTGGGTATAGAGCGCTAAGGATGTATTCAACAGAAATAGTAAAAGAAAAATCAATAGAGTGGTGAGTGGCTAGTTTGGAGTATGGAGGAGCTGGATTAAAGATAATGTCAAGACATTGAGGAGAATGTCTATACATCTTTCTAAGGACAAAGGAAATTGGGAAGGACACCTGTCTTGGGGAACAAGAGAAATAATGAGTTTCGTTTAGGATATATTAAGTTTGAGGTGATGGTGAGCTATTTGAGTGCATATGTTCAACAGGCAGATGGATTTTCAGAGATTAGAAATAGCACAATAGTGTAATGGCTAGGAACATGGACACTGGAGCTAGACTGCTAGAGTTTGAAGCCTGGCTCTACCACTTAATAGACGTGTGACCATGGGCAATGCTATGGATTGAATGTTTGTGTCCCCCCCCCAATTCATATGTTGAAGCCCTAATGCCCAGTGTGATGATGTTTGGAGGTGGGGCCTTTGGGAGGTGATTAGGTCATGAGAGTGGAGCCCTCATGAATGGGATCAATGCCCTTATAAGAAGAGACGAGAGAGAGGATCTCTCTGACACAGCAAGGACGTGGCTATCTGTAAACCAGGAAGAGGGTTCTCACCAGACACTGAATCTGCCAACACCTTGATCTTGGACTTCTCAGCCTCCAGAATTATGAGAAATAAATGTTGTTTAAACCACTCAATTTATGGAAATTTGTTATAGCAGCCTGAACTGACAAAGACAGGCAAGTTATTTAAACTTCCTGTGGTTCAGTTTCCTCATCTGTAAAATAGAGATAATAGTACCTACTTTATAGAGTTGTTGCGAGAATTACGTGAGACAACACACGTACAAGGCTTATAACAGTCCCTTGCATATAGGATGTGCCAGCTATTGTTACTTTTTCGGTCTCATCAGGTTAGAGGTGATCCTAGAGGCCTGGTACAGATGTGATTTTTGAGTGTTTTCATTTGTGCTGCTATTTTTAGAGCAAAATGCACCAGAATCTTTCATTATCAGAAAGGCCCATCTTGGAAACCAAGAAACTTCTTAGGATTTTAGACTGTTACAGCTGAAACTGGCCATGGCGATTTTCTAGTCCAACATTTCTTGTAATTTTTTAGCCACAGAATGCCGTGTTCTCAAACAAAATTTCATACAAAAACTCATGCTCTAAAACAGAGAAAACTGGATCCATTCTGGTTGGTGTGGGGTGAAACGCAGGATGTCCTGCCCACCCAATCTCTTCCTCGCCTGCTCTGAGATACCTCCCCGGAACCCAAGGACTCCATGCAACACACTTTGAGTAATGTAGTTCAAACCCTTAGACAGTGGAGGAAAGTGTGAGTAAGTGGCCAAAGAGATTAAGTGGCCTGAAAAGGTCACAGAGTGAGTAGTGGCCAAACCGGGATAAGAAACCAGCCACCCTGGCTTTCAGAAATCACTATGTCTGAGAGAAAGGATGGGGAAATATGGATGGAAAGAAACGGATGGAATCAAGCGAAGTGTACTTATTTTTCTTGACTTCTATTAAATCCCTAATGAAGGGGTTGGCCAGATGGACCATCTTCCTTAAAGCACATTGTAAAGCCAGCAAGTACTTATGTGAACAGTCAGCCAGAAAAGGGAACAAATAACATCTGGAAGAGTGAAGTTGCTAGGAAACTTACACGTATCAATTCATATGAGTACTAAGGTCTCCTTCTAATAAATTCTGTACCAGAACTGAGCAGGGCCCTCAGTGTTTTTCTGACCTTTCTCACTGACATGAAACTTTAATGAAGGGGCCTTTCTAGAGCACAAGGTTTGAGCCAACTGAGAATAGAGCACTAGACAAGAAATACAGAGGTAAGAGCTATATTCCGAGCTGTGCTGTCTACTTGGGCAAGTAACTTGACTTCCCTGGGCAAAATGAACGGGTTGAAGCAGACAAGGGTTCTTCTGATTTTAAAGTGTGTCCTTTATTATTATTATTATTATTATTTTTGTGAGGAAGATCAGCCCTGAGCTAACATCCACGCTAATCCTCCTCTTCTTGCTGAGGAAGACCGGCTCTGAGCTAACGTCTGTTGCCAATCTTCCTCCTTTTGTTTTCCCCCGCCGAAGCCCCAGTAGATAGTTGTATGTCATAGTTGCACATCCTTCTAGTTGCTGTATGTGGGACGCGGCCTCAGCATGGCCAGAGAAGCGGTGCGTCGGTGCACGCCCGGGATCCGAACCTGGGCCGCCAGTAGCGGAGCACGCGCACTTAACCGCTAGGCCACGGGGCCGGCCCCAGTGCTCTTCTGATTTTAAAATGTGTGTCATTCCATATCAAAAGTCTGCAACAAGGGCTGCCATCTTATGCCAAAGAGCTAGCTGTAGCCTTCTCAGTTTCACGTGCAGAGTCAGGTTGTTGTCATCATCAATAGTGTCATAAAGGGGAGGTAAGAATTTCTGAATCTGGACTCTCTCCTCCAAACCCCTACTGCAAAGGAAGAGAACAATATGACACTACTTCCCAAGCAATACATCATTTCACAGTTTCCCGGGTCATAATGTCCTGAAATCACTCTCCTTCATAATCTATTGAGTTGAAAGAGAATGTGGGGATTACAGTGGAGAGATAAGTAAGGCTGGCGTGCAAGTGTGTGTGTGTGTGTGTGTGTGTGTGTGTGTGTGTGTGTGTGTATGTGAGACAGAGAGAGAGAGAGAGGGAGGGAGAGACAGAGACAGAGAAAGACTCAAAAAGAAAGAGAGAGAGAAAGAGAGACATATGGACGAGGAGAAAGTGGTGGAAGGGGAAGTCAGAAGTTTGTCAACGGTCAGCTGGCTGGTCTAGTGGAAAGAAGGCATATATCCTCTGCCACTTTCCCTGATGTGACACAGAGGGAAAACAACTGGGAAATATTCTGCTGGGGAGACCATTCCGCCAGCTCAGGTCATATGGTCTCCAAAAGCCAGAACCTATTTTTTGCTCTGCCATTCATTCATGAATTCCATAAACATTTACTGAGCACTTACTATGAGAATAGATTGGTGAAAAAAATGGCCATGTTCTCTGCCCTAAAGAAGCTCCCAGGCTACTCTGGGGTCTGGGCCAGTGAGCAGACAATTACAGTGTGATGAAAGCCCTGATGAGGGAAGTCCAGGGTATTAGAGGAGAACATTGGTGAAACCCCCCTAATTCAGCGTTGGCTGGTTAAAGAAGGTTTCTTTGAGAAAGTCACGTCACCTGAAAGAGAAGCAGAAGCCAGTTTGGTGTTGGAGGAGGTGGGAGGAAAAAGAATGTTCTAGGCAGAAGTAGGACTACAGATTATTTTAATTTTCTTCTTTGTGCTTAGCAGTGTTTTACAAATGTTCTTCAGTGGACATATATTACATTTCTATAGAAAGAATTTTAAAATATGAAGGACAGCAACAGCCCTCCCTTAATCAGTGAGCACCAGTGAGAACTTCTTTGGGTCTGTGACACACTGACAGGAAGAGAAAGGAACACTACAATCACTGCTACTAATAACAGCAATGAAGATATTTGTTGAGTGCTTACTACGTGTCAGTGTTTCCCACATACCTCATTTAATCCTTACAATAATCTTACACGATTGGTACTACCATTATCATCTCCATTTTATGGATGAGGAAACTGAGGCCCAGAGGTCACACAATTAGTAAGTGGTAAAGGCAGGAATCAACTTGAGGCAGTCCAGTGCCAGAGCCCTGGCTCTTAACTACTACACTGTTCTGCCCCTCTTTAAATGATTAAAGTGATACAGGAGACCAATTAGTGTTTTAACTTTGCCCTCTTCTAAGAAGCAACTTCTTGGCATCAGCTGACTATGTCCTTGTCTCCTCTAAGTCAGAGGGGTGGGGCAGAGGAGAGTCTTCATTTGTGTGTGGAGTGGGAGATCAGATGCACGAAGAGCATGAAGTGACTTTCCTAAGGTTGCATGATCATTTGATGGCTGAGTGGGTTCCAGAAATCCACTTCAGCATCACAGCTGCTGGACCCCACTTTGCTCTGGCCGCACCAGCAATGCTTATCCAGTGGCAAGTTTCCAATCTTCAAAACATGGACATTAGGTCTAAATGGTTTATTAAAATTCCCTTATATTAATGGTGCTGTTCTGTGATGCAATTCCTACGTCAACCACACGATGATGCTGCAGGCAGATCTAGGTGTTTTGGGATTTGAGGAGGGGTTTAAGAATCTGTATTTCTATGAATTATGGTACAGCTACACAATTACGGGTTATGCAGCCACTTAAAACAATGAGGTAAAGCTATCTGACTTTTAAGGAACATCTTCAAGACATGCCACTGAGAAAAGCAAATTACTAAACAATATACAGAGCATGCTCATATTTGTCTAATTAAAAAAAAGAATATAAATATATATGCAGGTACACTCATAATGTTTTTCCCAAGAGTATAAAAAAAGAGACTGTTAACAGTTATTACTTTGAGGAGTGGGACTGGGGTCCAGCGATGCTTCCTTTTGATTTTATACCTTTTTAAATTATTTGATTTTTTAAATGATTTGCATTCATTAATTTAAAAATCATTATTACAAAAACAAACCAATTGCTGTAAAAATTTAAATACTGTAGAAGTTAATGAAAGTCCCTCTCCTTCACCTCTTAACTCCATTCCCCGGAGGACAGGTGACCACGGATTTGAGTTTGGGACCTCGTTACTCAGAGTGTGGTTTCCAGAACAGCAACATCGGGATCATCTGGGAGGTTGCCAGAAATGCAGATTCTCGTGCCCTACCCCAGACCTGCTCAAACTCCATAGTGGGGCCAAGTAATCTGTGTTTTAAAAAGCCCTTTCGATGATTTTGATGCACGCTCAAAGTTGAGAACCATTTCGTTTTAGCAGGTTAGACCAGATCCTATAGGCGGAGGTCGAGAAGAATCCTGCTGGGGAAAACTGATAACTCAAAATGGCACGTCTCCATTCACCCAGCAAGCTCTAGCTCCAGGGCAGCCCCTGGAGCCCACTGTGACCTCTCTGTTGGGGTTGAGCAATGACCATACTGTCGCAGTTTGGAGGCATTATCCAGAAAAGGTGGACATGCTAGAGGGAGAAGAGAAAAAAGAGTGTAGGAGAAACCAAAAGGAGAATGAGTAGGGAAAGGAAAAATGGCAGAGAGAGAACGCAAATAAAAAAAAAATCATGAGATGGCAAGTAGATGACAGTAATACCTCAGGGCCACTCATTCTTTCATTTAATAAGCATTTATCATTTTTCCATTCTAAACCTCTGCATTGTTATGTCCATTTCCTTCCTCTGACTCACAGATTTCATTGTCTATCATTTACCAAATCTGATCGGGTCATTATTTCTCACACCATTCAGCATGTTCACATTTAGGGAAGTTTTTGCCAGTGATTCCCTGCTCCCTGGCCAAAAAGTCACGAGCTCTCAAAGCTGCTCAAAAGAATTGTAATCTACCTATGGTGGCGGGAGCTGGGTGGTGGAGGGGGTGGGTGAGGAGTTTTGCGCACTGGAGAGGTATGAGGAGGTATGGTAGGAGAGGAAGTGCACAGAAAAGTACTCTGGATGCAGCAGATGTGAGGCTCAGATCGGAGGGGATCTCACGGAGTTCCTCAAACATTGCCCTAGTCTCACATACACGTCTGTGTCGACCACAGAAGAGCCTGGTGCGAGCTCCTTCAGCTGGGCAGAGGTAATGGGAGACAGTGCACACAAAAGGGAGTAGTTCTCACAGTGTTTGGGGGAAAACAAATAATTGTGAGTATGGAAGCTCAAACCAAACAAAGGTTAGAGAATTTTTAGCCTATTTATTCTGACAAAATACTCACTGTTTACCTACCACTTCCAAAACATTGTTCTGTCTCATGAAGGTGCCTGTCCCAGTCAAGGAACCAGATTTGTTTTTGTCTGGGGAAAAGGCTGTGATGGGGGAGTTTAGCTTATAAGGCAGCTCATGTCTCACTGGGCTCCAGTTTTTTATTTGATGACGTCTGCAAGAGGTTAAGGGCAACAATTTATTAAACCTGATATTTGACTAGCTAGCATTTACTCTTATAGAATCCTAGAATAGTAAAACTGGGGCCACCTTAGATCATCTCTGGCCTATTAATATTGCCTTGGAGAGTTCTGAGAAAAATGCAATGCCCAGGCCCCACTCCATACCAACTGAATCAGAATCTCAAGGGGTGGGACCAAGGGGTATCTCTAGTTTTAAAGCCCCACAGTGATTCCAATGTGCATCCAGGATTGAGAAACAGCTCTAGTCTCACTATTTTATTTTACAGATAAAGACACAGAAGCTCAAAGAGATGAAGCGACTCGCCCAAGGTCACGCTGCTTGTAAGTGGTATCTCACACCCAACTCTACTGACTGCCAATCCAATGTTCTTTCCACTATGCTCTTTTGTCTCTTCTTCTAGAATTTAGGGTTTTGCTGAACATTAAAGTTATGCAATTTACAGTTGAGGGAGAAGGGACAGAGTCCATCAGTAAGCATTGGTGGGGCGGCTTCTGAGAGCTCAATTCAATCATTGGTTCTCCAGGACACAGCTCCTGCCAAGTCTTATTGATGGCGGGGCAGTCAAGTAACCTTCTTTTGCTAAAGGCAGTGCTGAATACTGTAGTGTACGTAGTTCCTCATAGAGCAAGTCACTTGCTCATGACTCAGTTTCACCCATGATGGAAGACATTCACCAATAAGTGTTCTCACTTTCAGGAATTAATCACATTAAAGCAAATAATAGTGAGGGTAGATCAGTGGTGCTTAATATTGAGCGGGGGAGGGTGTTAGAGGGAGGAGTCACGGGTCCCATTAGAACTAGTAAAAGCTATAAACTTCCCCAGAAAAATACACGTACATAATTGTTGCATGTAATTTGTGGGGATTCACAGCCATCAACCCCCCAAGTTCTTCCATTGACCCCAGATTAAGATCTGGACTAGATGATTTTGAAGCTCTATTTTAGTGTTTCTCAAAATGTGGTGCAGGGACCATAGGAATCAGAATCACTTGGGGTACTTGTTAAAAAAATAAAAACAGATTCCTAGGACTGCCATAGACCTACTGTTTCAGAATCTCTGAGGAATGAGGTACAGGAATCTGTATGTTATTAAAAATCCTCAGATGATTCGTTTAGAAACAAACATTTGAGAATCAGTGCTTTATCCCAACTTGAGATTTTTATAGTTTTGAATGCTTTCATTTGTTGAATATTTTAGGGTTCATCTGTTCAGCTGTCAAGTATACCAAATAGTATGTTTAGTATGAACTCATTAAAGAATATTTACATGTGTATATGCATAGGAAAAACAAATGGAAGGATGGATAGATAGATAACAGTGTCTCTCTCTGGGTAGTAGGAAAATGAACACTCTGGGTTTTTTTCCCTTTATCTTTCTATTTTATTTCTCTCTTTCTCATTTTTTTTCTTTCTGTATTTAAAGAAGACTCTTCCTCTTTATGAGTTCAGTTTCCCCATCTGAAAAACAGGGTGTTGTAACTAGATGAACTTTATGGCCACATCGTGCTCTGGCGGTCAGTGACTCTGTACTACCCCCTAGCTCTCTTGTCCATGTAATGGCATGAACTGCATAGGTAATAATAGTGTTTGGAGAATAATCATGTATTGTTTTCGTATGTATTACGTTGTAATGCCTAGCAACCATTTGTATTCCAACAAAATTATTCTCTTCTTCCTCAAGGAGTCGGAACTGAAGTTATATCTGCTATCTACATCCCCCTAAACTCATCCTTTCTCTGTAGCCTTACAGAGAAAAGGCCGTCCGCGCATATCTCCTAGGAGCGGAAGGGTGAATGTGAACCAAAAAGCCAGGGCGTGGTCGCCCCGCCCACCGAACCTTACAGCACCACCCCTCTCGCTGCTTTCAAGCGCAGAGATTGGCTGAAGACAAGAAAGAGCCACGCCCCTAGTCTTATGACCCGCGCTCAAGCTCCTATTCCTGGCTTTCGCATCGTTGTGGTCGGTGGTCGGCGGAGCTCCTGCACCAGTTCCGGGAGCCTTTTCCCTGGTGTTGCTGCTCTTGTTGCTGCCGCCGCCGCCGCCGCCGCCTGTTCTGCGGGATCATGGTGTGCTTCCGCCTCACCCCGGTTCCGGGCTCGGGGCTCGTTCTGCTCTTCCTCGTCCTGGGTGAGTTATCGGGCCCGCCTGCCTAGTCCCTCATCCTGGCCCGGGGGCGCCCCGTTCAAAGGCCACAACCCGAAAGACTGGTTCGCGGGGAGGGCGTTGAGAGGCTGAACGGCTGACACTGGGCGGCGGCGCTTGGCCCGGGGAGGCGACCTAGAAAAGGCCTGACCAAGGGATGGCGGGGAAGAAGGGCCCGTGAGAGTAAGAAGGGGCAAGTAAGGAGGGTGGTCGCCGAGGGAGTAGGTAGGGAAGAGTGAGGAGTGGAGCAGATCGGGGTAGAAAGAGTAACTTGGGGAAGATACTAAGGAGTGAGCGTAGGAGGGCGGTACGTGCAGATTCTGGGGTGGCAGAGACAATTAGGAGAGTCCTGGTTTCTAGGATCAGGGAAGTGTTTTGAAGATGGTGGACAACTATGGGGCGAGAGAGAAAAATTGGGAGGGGAAGAGACTGCCTGCGTGGAGAAGCTCGGGGGAAGGGAAGGGCAGATATGATAGTAGAGTCTGAGGGGCAATGAGAGCGTTGGGGGCTTTTGTGGGGAGGAATTTGAGGCTGTGGAGGAATGGTGATTAAAGAGATGAGGAATGATGCTGGATTTGAGTTTGGTAGTTGGAGTTTTGAGGGGAAAGAGACTGAAGGCGGCTGGGGCAATTTCCAGGCGAGAAAACTCGGACCCAGCCTCTGGAGACTAAAGGGATGAGGGGGAACTTTGGTGGGGAGTGAATATCTGATTTGGAGGTGTTGAAGATGTCGGTTTTCTTCCAGTTTTGTTACTTCCTCCCAGCCAGACCCTGACAAAAAAAATCCCCAGATGCTTCGGTTGTGTGGGCCTCCCAGATGTGAGGTTTTCGAGGTGGTGTATCTGAGTCTTGTATACCGCCTCTTGGCTTTCAGAAGCTCATTTTCTTCGCCCGTATTACACAACTGGCCTATTATTTCGTTTCTGGAGGAGGAGGGTAGGTTACTTCCTAAGGATTGGGTTGGCACTGGGTCCTAAGAATGGCTAGATGAGTGTTGGATGCTTGTGCTTCCCCCCCTGCCCCCACATAAGCAATGGGTCCCTGAGGGCTTTAATGCTTGAAAGGTGAACTTTGACCAGAATGTCTCTTCCTGACCAGATTCATCCTATGCTTGTTGATACCCACTGACACTTGCTGTTTGTGACCTAATAAAAGAACAGAAGGAACAGACCCAGATGGGAGTGGAGAGGAAATAGATATAAGGGGCCTGAGAAGGCAGTGACAGGTGTATATTTTGTAATTCACATTTGCGTAGAATAAAATCAGCACCCTAGAACAGTGGATTCTTAACCAGGGGACATTTGGCAATATCTGGATACAGTTTTGGTTGTCACAACTGGGCATTGCTTTTGGCATCTAGTGGGTAGAGGCCAGAGATGCTTCTAAACATCCTGCAATGCAAAGGGCACCCCCCCACACATACAACAAAGAATTAGCCACCTCAAAATGTCAATAGTGCCACAGTTGAGAAATCTTGCTCCAGAGCCATAGCATTGGAAGGGTTCTTGATGATCTAATCTAGTGATTCTCAAGGATCTTTTCGGGGAGTCTGTCAAATCAAAACTATTTCCAGAATAATACTGAGAAGTTATTTGTCTTTCACTCGCGTCCTCTTACCAGTGGACAGTGGAGTTTTCCAGAGGCTACATAATGTGTGATGACGTCACCGCTCTGATGGCTCTGATGTTGTGTTTTATTCACTTCTCAGCTTTCATTTCTGATGTGGCAAATACCAGTAGATATAACTCACATAAACCAAAGCTCTTTGAGGTTCTCAGTGGATAAGAGTAAGGGGTCCTGACACCAGAACGTTTGAGAGTCCCTGATCTAGTCCAGCTGTCTGCACAGTGCAGGAAACTTCTGTAGCCCTTCTGAAAGGGGGCCATGGAGACTCTGCTCCAACACAATTTGAAGCCTTAACCCTAGTGTGAAGCACTTACTGAGGGCCGTGCGACCCTGAGAGGATTGTTTAGAACGAAAAGCACCTTATCAGTGACTAGAACACATCTGACCAAGGCATCTGTTAACCAGTAGTTCACTGCCAATTGAATCTGCAGAAACACAACACTATTATTGTTTAGAGAAAGTGAAAAAAAATAATAGTTGTCCTAACTTGTTGGCTTTCGTGTCAGTAAAGTTTTTTTTGTTTTTTAATGAAAGCTTTTTTGTTTTGTTTTTACAAAAGCAATGCTTGCTCATTGCAGAAAATAAACAGGCAAAAAGAAGCACATAAAAGAACCCATCAGCTCATCTGCGAGTTTGCCATTTATTGATTGGGACTAACTAGATTCATCCGCTTGGAAGATTTCCAAGATTGATTCCCTCCACTTCCAAGTTCAGAGCGGGATTTGGAGGAGTAAAGGTTAATAACGTGCCTAGATCAGATTTTTAAAAGGAACCAGGATAAAATAGAAACGATCTCTTCCATACAGCTGCTTTTTCTGACAGCTGTTGGTTCAGTGTGGAGCTCAGACTCCTTCCATGTGGCTTTCTCTCTTAAGAATTTAGGAGGTCTCCAGTTGCTTGGTGGATTTTGCCCGTTACTTTTATATGTCAAAATGGATACCAAGAATAGGTGTTTGAGAACTCAATACATATTTGTAAAGTACCTCTTGTGAATCTCGTGCTGTTCCTGGGCACTGCAGAGGGTACCAGTGAAGGAGGATCTGTCCTGAACTTATAGTCTCGTTAGCATGAGTGCTCTAGCTGTGCCAGTTTCACTTCGTAACTTTCTCTCTCTATCCCAGCTCTACTGGTAACTTTTTAAAAATTGCTGCTTTAGAGTAAGTATAGAAAAGAATTCTTAGAGTCTATGTATGGGTCTTTTTCACAGAGATTAAATTATGCTGATATTTATTTGAATGAACTATAACTGACTAGAGAACTTTCTGGAGAAAAGCTATATGATTTTCTGAAGAAAAGCCATATAGAGGCATTATAAAGAGAGTAGTGGATGAAAATCCTTTCCTAGCATCATTGCCTCACTATGTTCCCATTGTGATATCATACATTTCAGAATTCTTCTATGGTTAGTGATTCTTATAACTAGTTTCACGTCTGGTTTTTATAGGGTTGAGGCTTTTCTGGGTGGGAAAAGACCCATATAAATATCCTGAGTGTGTACTTCACTGGTTGGAGCCCCTCTCTCGCACAAATGTTTATTGAATGCCTGCTGTGTCCTAGCCACTACTCTAGGTGAAAGGGCTGACTAGAGGGCCCTGCTCTCATGGAGCTTACATTTTAGTGGGGGGAGACAGCTCCACAGGTAAATAATGTAATTTCAGATCGTGGTAAGCACTGTGAAGAAAATGAAGCAGGTAATGAGGAAGAATGAGCAAGTGATAGGATTGGGTGAGGGGGGGTGACTCTCCTTGACAGTATGTGGTCAGAAGGCCTTCCATTGTTGTGGGACATTCGAGCAGAGACCTGTGGGTTGGAATGAGGCCAGCCAGGTGACCATCTGGAGGAATAGAAGTAAATCTTGTCTTTTCCAATCTGTTAGGTTATTAGGCTAGCCTATTTTCCACTCTTCTTTTTCTTTACAGTACTAGTCAAGTCTCCCCTGTGGTCTTAGTCTCTGAGAGTGGAGACTGTCTTGTGTACTGTTAATTCCAGTTGCCTACCTAGTGCAGGGCCTGGTACCTGGTTAACCCTCAGTACATTTTTATTGACGGTATTCGCTGGCATTGAGGATATGGTGGTGAACTAAACCGACCTGGTCTCCTTATTCTTCTCTGAACCTTAAATTATGTTTTGCAAGAAGCCTTTTTGTGTCTTTGGATTGAGAACTTCAAGATCGGTGCTGAGCAGTACAGATAATTATACATCAATTTACTGAAGTATAACGCTATATAATAATGCTAGTAATACCTGTACCCTTTCAGATATACTTACATAGTAGTGAAGGTTAACATGGAAAACTAGGAAGTCCTTGGTGAGAAGGAGAATAAGGTTTTCACAAATAACTAATCTCTCTCCTTTTGGAGGTGATCTAAAAGAGAGAAAGTATGCATTGAAATTTTTCTGTAGCCTTACCACATCTTGTTAAACTGATAACTTTGATTTCAAGGTTCTGCTAAAATTATTCTGTTTATAATAGAGATACTTGAAAGGGCAGGCTTATAATTCATCCATTAATCATTGGTTATCACATCTGATAGGATTATAGATATTCAAATGTTTCCCATAAGAGCAGCTTTCTTCTCCTGTGTCCTTCGCTGGAATTTGTGATCAAGGATTATTTCACAGCACTGTAGCTGATTTAAGTGATCATCGATGCAGGAAGGCTGCTCTTCCTCTTGTAGTGACAAAAGCATTCCCATTGTAATTTCATATGAAAGTGATCAAGGGTCTCCTCAGATCCAAAAGTGTACTTTATAAGTACTGTTGGTATCCTGCTGTGCATTGCAAATGAATTCTGGAGGTATGCCAAACACCACTCAGCAATAAGTACTTTCCATTAGTTGAATAATGTTGAATCTTATTTCCTTACCCACTCTCTGACCGTAAAAAAATGAAATTATTTTTTAGCTTACAATTATATTATTACTGTTTTTTTTTTAAAGAGCTTTACCAGAAATCGAGAGTATGGGCAACTGAATGTGGTGATTGTACCCATATTAGGAATTGTAAATGAGGAACAGTTAATCTGACTTAGCAAACGTATGAATAGAGAAGAAAGAGTAAATAGGTGTTGTATGCTTATGTCCTGTTTTTTTTAAGACCCTTTGCTCAACATCATTCTGAATTGATGAGTTTGAGGACAAGAGTCCATACCTTAGTATGATGAAAGGTAACATACACCTAAAATTTGGGAAGGATCTCTTTAGGTGCTGTGTTTACTAGAAGAGAAGCTTGTAAGCTGGAATCTCTAACTTGCTTGGCAAAGTTCTCTTAGCTCCACAGGGTTTACATACTTTTGAAGAACCTATTCGAGAAATACATACTACGATTCGAAGCAAGGTTCACGTGCCCAGAGTCTCACAGCCAGTGAATTGGACTGCCTGATTTAAATTCTGCCTCTTCAACTCCAGGGATGGGGTTCTTAATTGCCTCATTATATTGCCTCTTAGACCATTGTTTGTTTTTTATTGGTTTTGTTTTACCACCAGTAAATTGGTTTTGTTTACGAACCTCCCTATCTTGTTTACGAATGTCTATTTTTCAGCTACATTGGGTCAGATAGACTTGTAAAAACCTAGCCATTTTTTGCAGTATCTCATGCTTGGAGAAATGAATTCTGAATTCTGAAAGAACCTATAAATGATCTCTTTGGAAATAAGATTGAGAGGGTATTTGAATTTGAGAAAGTTGATTTTGAGGCACGCCTTTTTCTTTGGAGAATAAACTCTCAGCTTTATAATTGCACACTCTGGGATATATTCAGCTGTGGCTTTTAAATGTCGTAAAGCCTTTTAAACAAAAATGGTTTGGCTATTCTAAAATCAAGCACAGCAATAAGGATGGAAATGGCTTGCCAGAAGTTTTTGACCAAAGTGTAAATGTTTCAACTATAAACTTACCTTATGGGAAAAGCATTATTCCTAGCTTGAAGTCCATGTCAAAATTTCTTGAGAAAACTGACATGGGGATTGACAGAGTATCCAGAAGACTGATAGGCTAGGTTCGTGATTTGGAAGAGCTAAAAGATTGGCCTTCCTGTATTATTATTCCTATATTAAGCCACATTTCAGGTCCTTATCGCAGGGTATTTTACCTTGATATAGTCAATCAGTAATTATTGAGACTGTAGTATGTGTTTCACACTACTAGGAATGATAGGAGACAAAGGAAAAGTAATAGTCATGGTCTCTTCTGCCATGACACCCATGATGGATGATATTCATAAAAATGACACACTTCTAGGGGCTGTGGCATAGATAAGATCTTCTGTTTAAGGCAGCCTATTGGAATTCAAATGAGCGACAGAGACATTATCAAAAGGGAATCGTGAATCTATCCATATGTATCATTCATTCACAGACTTTGGTACTTTTTTATTAGTTAACAAATTACTTGCTGTATACTATAATTTACCATGGCACATCA
This sequence comes from Ceratotherium simum simum, assembly GCF_057802395.1. NCBI lineage: Eukaryota > Metazoa > Chordata > Mammalia > Perissodactyla > Rhinocerotidae > Ceratotherium > Ceratotherium simum. The sequence continues at coordinate 29,324,288 of NC_141940.1, forward strand.
GTTTGTTGCAAAGTGACAGTTGAAAACTACTGTTTTGGAGCTTATGACAATAGGGAAGACAGGATTTACAGGCATAAAATAACTGAATAATTCAGGATAGTATAAAATATACTGAAAAGTGGGGACATGCACTGTGAATGCTGCTGGAGGGCTTTCATAGTCAAGGAAATCTTCATGGAGAAAATGGCTGCTGAAAAATGGATGGCATATCAATCCAGGTTCTTAATTGTAAGCAACAGAAATAAAATCTGATCAATTTTAAGCAGAAAAGGAACTTATTATTATTAAAAAGATATCGGAACATGCATACCCTTTGACCTCACAATTTCATTCCTAGATATATACCCAACAGACCCACATACACATGTGTTCACTGATGTGTCCATTTTGCAATAGAACCAAACTGGAAACTATGCAAATGCCCATCACCAGTAGCATAGATAAGTGGTGGAGTATTCACCCCGTAATAGAAAGCTGTACATACAGAGTGAGAATGGACCAACTGCAATTACACACAACAACCTGGGTGAATCTCACAAACAGTATTGACTGAAAGAAGCCAGACACAAAGAAAGCATAGTGAATGATTCCATTTAGAGCAAGTTGAAAAACAGGTGAAACTAATCTATACTGATAGCAGTCAGGATAGTGGTTGCCCTTGTGAGGGAAATAGTAACTGGAAGGGGGAACAAGGGGACTTCCTGGAATGTTCTGTTTCTTGACACACGTGGGTTCAGTTTATGAAAATTCTTTGAGCTGTACACTTAATGTTATGTAAAGTTTTCCCTTCCGTATGTTATGCTGTGCATTTTCTGATCAATGTTACACATCAATAAAATTTTACTTATTAAAAATATATTAGGTAACTCAGAATTACTGGAGCTCCTAGCTGTATATCCCAAAGCCTGGTTCAATACCTCAGATCACACTACTGAACCGCACTACCACTGCCAAGCATTGAATTGCAGTTTATACCACTGGCCACTGCCACTACTAGCTCTGCTGGCCTTGTTCCCTAGGAGCTTGATCCTGCTGTAGCTGCTTCCACCTGAGGGTGATAGTTCCATTCCTGGCTCCATTCTGCTCCTCTCCTATTCAAAATCTGGGGTGGAGGCCTTTGTTAGGCGGAGCCTAGCACAAATGCCCATCCTTGCTGCAAGGCAGGCTGGGAAAGCAAGTATCTAGCATTTTCAGCTTTTATAGTGGGTGGTTATACCTGCCAGAAATTATAAGAAAGGCAGGGTGGGAGGGAGGATATTTCAGATTTTGGGCAGCCAAAAAGAGAGTGAAACCCTTCCTGAGGTTGAACATTTAGGTCAGTAGAAGAAAGTAGATTTCAAATGTTAGGAACAATAGAAGCCTAGGGGTAGAGGTTGACTAGAGCTTGGCATTTGAGTCCAGTGGAACAAGTTTAACCAGATCAAAGGGTGTGTTCTGGGAAGATGGTTTGAGAGAAGTTGAAAGGACTAAGATGGGACAAGATTAAGGATTACTTTGAAAGTCAGGCAGAGGATTTAAATTTAATATGGGAATTTTGGGGCTAGTAAAAATTTTTGAACAAGAAAGTGTCCTGGGAGGAAGAGGTATTTAAGGACCATTAAGGCAGCTAAGAGGTGTCTGTGGTAATTGAGTGGGGTGGTGGATTGGGAGTAGAAATAAAAGGCTAAGATTAGATTTAAGAGAGAATTTGAAGGAAAAAATCAATAGGACTTCAAGAAGAGAATGAAGTATAAGCTAATTCCTAAACTTTTGAGCCTGAGTGACTGTATGTGGTCCTGCCTTTCATTTAGAGCTAGAGAGGCTGAGAAGGTTGGGAGGAAGTAGACGAATGAATTTCAGTTTGGGAATTGTTGAGTTTGAGATGATATGTATTTGAGTAAGAGTGGTCCCTGTGCAGTTGGAGATATAAACGGGGAAGCAAAGTAAGCTGTGTGAAAGGAAAAGCTCTCACAGGGAGAGAGGTTCTGATGGGACTGGAACAGAATGTGCTGGAGCCCTCAGGGCATTTCTCAGTTCTCATTTATAGGTTGGTGGGTAGACTGTTTTGAATTTAATGTAGTGCAAAATTGGAACCACAACCTGTGCGTTCTACTTCATAAAGCTTCAGTTCTCCCACCTCGGCACACATGGATACTATTATTATTTTATGCTGTTTTCTTTTTTTTTTTTTTTTTTGGTGAGGAAGATTGGCCCTGAGCTAACATCTGTTGCCAATCCTTCTCTTTTCGCTTGAGGTAGATTGGCCCTGAGCTAACATCTGTGCCAGTCTTCCTCTATTTTGTATGTGGGATGCTGCCACAGCATGGCTTAACAAGCAGTGTGTAGGTGCGTGCCTGGGATCCGAACCTGAGAACCCCCGGGCCTGCTGAGGCGGAGAACGTGAATTTAACCACTATGCCACCACGCTGGCCCCTTATGCTGTTTTCTTTCTGTTACTCTAATATCTTTGGAAAGGAAATGATAAATACACATGAGACTTTTCTTGGTTATTTCTAATAGCTTTGAATACAAGGAGAATACGTTAAAGCTGGGGACTTTAAACAAGACTGAGAGAGACAGCATATACAAAGCAGGTCTCCAGTTGATTAGAAAAATTGTAAGCTAGAGTTCTCAGCACCACTACAGGGCAGCCTTGGATCAGGGATGACAGCTCCACTCCATATTGTACTTAGTAAAGAATAGCTGTAAAACCTACTTAGCCCTCACAAGGTCTTTTTGAGCCTGAGCCCCTACATTTAGGCAGTGTTAGTAACCACAAGCTTTAGCATAATGTTCAGACTTGGCAAGGCAGCCCGGTCTCCCGAGCATGACGGCAGGCTTTTGTGTACAGCTTGAAAGCTGTTGCTGAGGCATGCCTTCTTGGTATTCCTCTTGAGACTTTATTCTCTATAGTCTATAGCACGTCCTTACTTGTAGATGATGCTGGATTGCTCAGATATCATTAAAGGATCTGCAGCTATCCTAACAGGAAACAGCTCACCTCTGGGGTAATGTGTGAGACAGTGAAGAAAATCCTTAGATGGTAGCCCATCGTTTATGGCTGCTGGTGTGTTTTCTGGCATATAGTGTTTTGAGTCCTCGGGCTCTTCAGTTTACGAGGTAATGTCCCTGTGTTTATTCTGATCTTTTTCACTAGGTTAAACACAGGGAAAAAGATCAGAATCAAGTTAGCCGAATTCTCTGCCTAAAAAGGTAGCCAGTTGACAACGTAGGAAGTGACTTTGATCCATGTCAAAAGATTCATCAGCCTTTCTAATCAATTGGATTTTAAAATGAAACAAAATGATGAACGTTGCATTTATAAAAATTGACCTTTTGCTTATGGATCTAACAACTTTGCAACTTTGGTCACATGGTACACATGCTAAGAACTATCCCACACCTTCACATCAGGAAAAAAAACAGATGCCAGGACATCCGTGTGTCATAGGTCTTGTAGCTTGTGTCAGGATTTAAAGCAACAAGACCATAGAACATCAAATCTATCATTATTTTTTTTTATAATTTTATTTATTTATTTTTCCCCCAAAGCCCCAGTAGATAGTTGTATGTCATAGTTGCACATCCTTCTAGTTGCTGTATGTGGGACGTGGCCTCAGCATGGCCAGAGAAGCGGTACGTCGGTGCGCGCCCGGGATCTGAACCCGGGCCACCAGCAGCGGAGCGCGCACACTTAACCGCTAAGCCACGGGGCCGGCCTGTCTATCATTTTTGCAGAGAAAGTTTCACCAGCTGGTTTGAGAGAAGCAGGAGTTTAATATCCTTGCCAAGCTTCCCCTTACCTCATTTATCTTAAAAAACAAAAGTCCTAACAAGCAAACTATGATTGCCTAAAACAAAACTAGCAAGGCACAGATGAATGTGGAAATGATTATTAGGAGGCAAGAGGCAAATGTCACCAGTCTGTGCCATTACCTAAGCATCCTAGGTTGAGTAACCATTCTCTTGGGAAGGGGTAATGCTAACTTTATCAATAGGATTCCGCTGAAAATACAAAGAAAAACAATCACCGAGATACCATATATATTAAAAACACTTTGTTTCATTTTAGAGCTTACTGAACTTCAGTGGTGGATAGAGCTTGTTTTTGTTTTATGTGTTTTTGTAGTACAATTTAAAAATCTTATTCTTTTTAATAAATCTAGGAGCTGTCTCATCTTATGCACTGGAACTTAATTTGACAGATTCAGAAAAAGCCCTTTGCCTTTATGCAAAATGGCAGATGAATTTCACAATACGCTATAAGACTACAAATGAAACTTACGTAAGTATTTTTCTTTGAGTTTTATAGTAGGAATTTAATTCTCTTTTTTATTCTTTAAATACATTTCTACAAATAAGATTTCATATGTTAACTGACTTAACACTTAAATTCTTTGGGTTTTTTTTTAACATATACACTTGAAGGTATTCTGTTTAGTGTTGGAATGAATATTTTAATTCATTAGTTCTTTGGAGTTTTCTTGAAGTTGGTTTAGGGCAAATGACCTGAAGACTATATATGGTGTTCAGGTATAACTACTTCTGTAATATTTTTAACAGGTACTAACATCAAAGCTTACCCCTTTTTTATTATTTATTTATTTTGGTGAGGAAGATTTACTTCTGAGCTAACATCTATTGTCAATCTTCCTCTTTTTCTTTTTTTTTGCTTGAGGAAGATTCCCCCTGAGCTAACATCTGTGCCAGTCTTCCTCTATTTTGCATGTGGGATGCCGCCACAGCATGGCTGATGAGTGGTGTAGGTCCACACCTGGGATCGGAACCCGAGAACCTGGGCTGCCGAAGTGGAGCGTGTGGGACTCAACCACTATGCCACCGGGCTGGCCCCCTATTTGCCCCTTTTTTAAATAGCTTGCTATTAAAATCTCCTTTTTGGAAGGTATCCTCTCAATCCTTTTGTCTTCTTATTTTCCTTTAGTTAAGGTCTTGCCTGCTTACAACCTGATTTTTTAAAAAAATCAACTCGAGAAGTTCAGGCCCATTTTCCTTTTCCTTTTAGATATACATGAATTTGTCCAGAGGATTGGTATGTAGCTGGAGAATCTGAGACTGGTTTCCACAGCAAACCAAGCAAAGGGCAAGCTGGCCATGGGGGATGTGTGATGTAGGCTGAAGTGGCACCCCCTGCCTAAATGCTGGGTGCTCAGTACTGCCTGTTTGCTCCTTACCCCTGAACTTCTTTTTCTTTTAGAAAACTGTAACCATTTCAGACCTTGGCACTCCAACATACAATGGAAGTGTTTGTGGGGATAACCAGCATGGTTCCAGAATAGCGGTACAATTTGGACCTGGTTTTTCCTGGACTGTAAATTTCACGAAGGAGGTGTCTGCTTATTCAATTGACACCATCTCGTTTTCCTACAATACTGGTGATAACGCCACATTTCCTGATGCTGAAAAAAAAGGTAACCTTAAGAAATGGATTTGTGTTATGTTCTCTTGCTCTTTATTAATAATAAGAAAAATGTAAATAATTGAAAAAATCATCCTTATGAATGTCTGTCTTCCTAACTAGAATGGAAACCTCATGTCTTCGTATCCCCCTCACCCCATGTACAGCAGTGTTTGACACAGTGATGATAATTTGCTGTCATTGCTTGAGTGCTTTATTTTGTACCAGATCACACCCTAAGTATGTTACCAGCAGCATCTCACTTAATCCTTAACAGCAAGCCTGGGAAGTAGATATTATCTCAACTTTACAGGTAAAGGGAATGAGGCTTGATGAGATTAAATGGCTTTCCCAAAGGTCATACAAGCTAGTAAGTGGGTGAGTTGGTGTTTGAACCAAAGTCTGTTGAGCTACAGAGTTCATGCACTTTATTATTATTTGTTTCATTTCAATAGTGGGCACTGAACAAGTGTTGAGTATTCGAATGAGAAAACCCTTTACTAATGACTATTTTAAATGTGTACAAGTTCAGTCACCTGAGACCAGCAGCGATACTTCATCTTCAAATCTTTTTACCATTTAGATAGGATTTTGACTGAAAAGTTAATGATGATTAATTAAAGGTAAAATGACTGAAGTAAACATTTTCTGCTATTTTGAGACAATTTCAGGTCAAAATGAACTTGGGAAAGCATTGGCAATTAGGCCATTCTAGTAACTACTAGAACTGAAATGGGTATTAAAATATTTTGAAGGCATGGGTAATGGAGATTTCAGTTTTGTTAGGGCTATAATTCTCTTCTTTCTTCCCCCACCATTGAGATGGGGTTAACATGGTGTTTTTAGTAGCTCAGCATTTCTCACACATAGTATTTCATTCTGACCCCAGAAACACAGATATATGGGCTTCAGATGCCTAGACCTGGGGATAAATGACTCCTTTGGATTTATGGATGTCAAAAGATCATATTTATTTTTAAGACCCGGAAGTGAATGAGCTCATGTAATACTTGGGAGGTGTTGCAGACTGAAACTTGGAAATCAAATCCTAGTTTTCTTTTAACTTCTGTCTTAGTTTGAGAGGATAACTAAAGCAGGTTTGTTATTGCATATCTTATATGTTCAGCTTTGTGCCCTACATGCTTTTTTAGAACTAGTATGAGCTTTGCCCCTCACTTTCAAGGAGCTTAAAAACTAGTTGGAGACAAAGCAAAATTGTTTTCCTAAGTTATGGAAAAATTGGAAAGCATTGAGATCAGTGTAAATTTTTGTTGTTGTTGTTTGTGTTTGGGGTGGAGGGTTCATGAATCTTTTCTGGCAATGTGAGGGGAGCTCTAGACCCTCTCTCTCCAAGTACAGAGTAAACTTTGCATATGGTACGTAGTCCCTGAGCCCATCTGTGGATGCCTGTGGTTGAGAGTGCCTGATTTAAAAGTGTTCTCACGAGTGGTCTTCATTAGGAGCAGAGAGAAAGGAGAGGTCTGCGTGCGTTGGAGGAGTGAGAAAGTTTGGTAGAGAAGTAGGACCTGAGCTGAAACTTGGCTAATGGTAGAATTTGAGTAAGCAGAGAATTTTGAGCAGAATATTTCCAGCAGGGGGAAGCATAGTATGTGCAGCAGTAATTGGAGCGCTGCCTGATTAAAATAGAGGCAGTGCATGTAGCAGAAGGAAAATCAAGTTGGCTAGGTGCGGTAGGTCTAAATTATAAGGGGGCCTTGGAAGCCAAGAAAAGGCATTTAGCTTGATGGGGTAGGCACTAGGGAACCATTTAGGTTTTTAAGCAGGAGAATGATATAACAAAAGCATAGACAGAAGTTTATAAAGAATGTTCGGCAAGATGAATTTGGAAGTGAGGAGATGGCAGGCAGAGATGGCAGCCTAAGAGGCTGTTAAGAGTAATTAAGGGATGATGCAATGAGTGCCTGGACCAAGGGGGTAGCAGTAAAAGCAGGTGGAGTTTAATCTAACGGATCTGATGGAAAAACCATGGACTCTAAAATGTTAACACCTATCTCTCCCCTCTTTTATTTTAAACAAGGGAGAATGCAATTTTTTGTTACTAGCTTCTGTGTAATATTTGAAACTATTTGAAATTTAAAATGGCTTCTTAAGTGGACTGTTGATAAGTGTTTTTGAAATAATTTAGTGTTTTATTTTTAAGCATCTGATAGTTGAAGTGACTTTGAAGCTGCTGTTTTCTTTAAAAATTTTTTTTCGTGATTAAAATACAGAAAAGTAAAGAGAATAATGTAACAGACCCACATGTACCTATTACTCAGAATTAATGCCATTTTTTGCATATTTGCCTCATCTTTTTATTTATTTAAAGAAATAAAATCTTACAGATACACTTGAGGTTTCCTCTCTACCCACGCCCCACAGCCATTTTCCTCCCTGCCTGCAGAGAGGCAATTACTCTGACAAATTTGGGGTGTAGCCTTCCTGTCTACGTGTTTATATTTGACTAATATATATGTTCATCAGTAATATATAGTTTAAAATTATAGAATTTTATAGTGTAACTCCAAATGTGTACAACTTGTTTTTTTTTTTTACTCATTTGTTTTGAGGTCTATCTATATACAGCCAGTTCATATATCTCTTCACTTATGCTAACGGTGAGAACCAGTTCTGGAGAAAAATGCTATAGTTCATTGGTTAAAAAAAAATTTCCTTTGGCTGTCAGGGGGTGTCAAGACAGCGATGCTTGGCTGCCTTGCTTCATGATGGAGAGGCACAGAAGGCAGCCTATATTAAAGACCTTGAATACCTTCCTTCCTTGCTGCTTCTCCAGAAGAAACTAAGCCATTTGGGTGGATAAGTGTGATCATAGTCTTTGGAAGTTTCACTATAGGCATTATAATAAAAACTGTACAGAATGGCTATAACTTATTGCTTTCACATTCTGAAGATTTCCTGAAATGGAAGTCTTTAAATTCTATCCAGTAAGAGGTTACAAAAGCTCATTTTAGTGACTATAACTTACTTTGGGAAAGTAGCACAAAAATAAGGATTTACTATGAAATCCTTAATGAATCCATCTGGCTTCCTTGTTTGGTCACTAAGTCCTATTGATTCTACCTTAGATAGATATTTTCAGTTTGACCTGTTTGCTCTCTTCCTACTGCCCCTCACCATGTTAGTTTATTAGTTTAGGCAGTACCCGCCTCGCCTTTCACCTTAACCAGGTCATCAGCCTCGTAACTAGTTTCCTTCTTAAATGACTTTCCTTAAAAGTTTTCTCCCCTGCCTATCCTCTACAATTTGGCTGTCTTCCTTAAAATAAATTATATGTGTGATATTTATTTCCAGCTTTAAAAACTGAAGCTAGGGCTGGCCCCATGGCTTAGCGGTTAAGTGCGCGCGCTCTGCTACTGGCGGCCCGAGTTCGGATCCCAGGCACACACCGATGCACCGCTTCTCCGGCCATGCTGAGGCCGCGTCCCACATACAGCAACTAGAAGGATGTGCAACTATGACATACAGCTATCTACTGGGGCTTTGGGGGAAAAAAAAAGGGGGAGGATTGGCAATAGATGTTATCGCAGGGCTGATCTTCCTCAAAAAAAAAAAAAAAAAAAACTGAAGCTTAAAGCCCAACCTGTCCTCAGATCATAGAAGATGCTTCAAAGTGTGACCACCTGCAGCTCCTCTTTTCTTCCTAACCCCATCATGTCTTTCCTCTTCCTCCCCATGTTTCAGCCACAGTAAGCTTGTCATTCCCTGAACATGCTATGTCCTTTGTCACTTTGGAGATAGGATGGGGCAGACAGAAGAGAAGTCTAATATATATTTATATTATTACTTTTCTCCCACCTTCTTGGAAACAGCATTGTTAATCTTGTTTTACAGAAATTAAGACTATTGATGGCCATGTGGCATTGAAAATTCCATTGAATGACATCTTTAGATGCAATAGTTTATCAACTTTAGAAAATAAGGATGTTGTCCAGCACTATTGGGATGTTCATGTACAAGCTTTTGTCCAGAATGGCACACTGAGCACAAACGGTGGGTACTTAAAGTATACATTTCTATGCTTGGGTCCTGATTTAAGGTTAGAGTGTACCAGTGGCTTTAGTTGAAGTCGTTATCTGAAAGCATTTATATATTAAGACTTATTCATAGCTTACACTAGACTGTAAAGTTCTTATAAATAATAGCAGTTCGTATTCTTGTGGAACTTGCGATTTGAAGTTTGTGAGGTACATGTTGTGGAATGGTTTTTTCAAATGCTCTACCTATAATATTGTCAGCTGATAAAGCCCAATCTTTGAACAAATCCTCAAATAGCTTGATCACCAGTGCTTTCGCTTTTGATGATCTAAGACCAAAGCTTAGAAATTAGATTTCTGTGTTCTAATCTTGAATTTTATAAATTGATTTTGTAACTTATATATGACTTTATGGAAATGTAATAATTTCTTATTCACCAGTTCTGGAAAACTACCAACACTTTCTAAGAAGTAGGTGAAATGCCTATGATTTGCTGTAGGGGTAACACAAATAAAAGGTTCATTTGTATTTAAATACTTTAATGATATCTAAACCTTTTTCTGGTAAACACTATCTTTCCTTATAGTGGTTGTACGTGGGAAAGAAGAGGGCAGGCCTACATAGGGGCGAAATATTTTCAAAGATAAATCTCTGATTTTCACATCAGAGGCAGGTAAAGTTCTTTGGAAATAAAGGGAATTAAGGGTCTGGAAAGATGAATATGCGGCCATATGTGAGTAGATAAAGCATTTGTATGTGTCTGGAGCTTGTCTGCTGTGTCATAACTCTTAGAGAGATTGCCTGCATATGAAGTAGCAGTTTGAGAACCTCTGCCTCATCTAGTTGAAAACGTACTATCAAGGTATTCCCTTCCCCTAATATAACCCTTTTGAACTTCTATTGTAAGAATTTTTTTGCTCTTCCCTGGCCTTATGATTTAAGGAAAAATCTACTTTATTTTGTCCTTTGTGTGTTTATTTTAGAGTATCTGTGTGAGAAAGATAACACTTCAACCACAGCGGCGCCCATCGTTCCCACCACTGTGCCATCTTCTACTACAACGCCATCTTCTACTACAACACCATCTCCTACTACGACACCATCTCCTACTACAACGCCATCTGCTACTGCAACACCATCTCCAAAGGGAAAACCAGACGTTGGATCCTATTGGGTTAAAAATGGCAGTGATACTTGTCTTCTGGCTACCATGGGGCTGCAGCTGAACATCACTCACGATAAGGTATAGTTGTCTATTTTTAGTGATACATTCTTTTTGTATCTCCTTTCAAATACGATATATCCTACCTTTAGTCCAAGAGTAGTGTTACAAGAACGATTCCATTTTAAATGGAGATTTGACGTTGACTTGTTGCTGTTTGATTAGTTTGGAGTTACTATAGCCATGAAGAGTTAATGTCGCTGTCAAGGTGTTGTCTTGGCCAGCAGGAAACCTAGCAGTTTAAGGGACTCTTTGGGGTTTAGACTCTATTTACCATCAGTAGATCATAGTACAAACAGTTGATCTTTATTTCAGTCAGTTTAAAATATAACTCCTTTACACTTTTATCTGCAATGCATTGTAGGTTGATGTAGGGAACAGTGCAGCTGTTTCTCCAGCGATTTGATGACTGGAATCATGTAGATATGCTCAAGTACACATGGCACATCTAGTTGCAATGTTCCACTGAGGCTACAGAGGGCGTGCCAATGAAGAAATCCTATTTCCAGAGTCCTGCGACTTAAACAAGCTAGACAGATGGCTCTTTAGCTCCATAAAAACTGTGTGTTTTCATCTGGCTCTTTACTGAGGAAGCTTCCCTCTTGTTTTTCTTTTTTTTCTAAGTCATTTGAGTCCTAGCTTGAGGGCCTGTGCCAACTTTTTTTTTGAAAGTTAGACACCATAAACTTAAGTATCCAGACCAAAAAAAGATTTTTTGTTCTCCACTGAACTTGGTCTTATTAGAGTGTAAGGTTTTGCTGTAGACTTTTATGATTAATCTGTACCTTTCCTCCCTATTCTTCCCCTAAAGGTTGCTTCGGTTATTAACATCAACCCCAATGCAACTGGTTTCAGTGGCAGCTGCCATCCTCAAACTGCTCTACTTCGGCTGAACAGCAGCAGCATTAAGTATCTTGACTTTGTCTTTGCTGTGGTGAGTAACAGATTTTTCTCAAATTGGGTTCATTCTCTTAGAACACATCTGAAAGTCTAAATAGGTGTGTGTGTGTATGTGTTGGGGGAATTATTTAGCTCTACTTTCCACTTCAACACTACTTAATTATAAAATGTAGTCCATTGATGCCTGTTAATATCTCAGGGTCACCTCAGTGGGCTGTGGGCTGGACTCTTGCATTAATGTTCACCAAAAGTGGCTATTCTGTTGTTATATAGACCTTAGCGTAGGAAAAATAATTAACCCACGTCAAAAAAACTGTCTGATATATCCGTATAGATATATGTAATAATAAAGTGTATGTGTGTATATATATATAAAGTATATATATAAAAGATATAAAGTAATTTCTATAATATTTTTCTCTATTATTGGTTAGAAAACTCTCATGTTTGTCTCCTATAATACTTTAGGCTTTTTGGAGGCTATGCTATTTGTAATCATATCAGTAATAATAATAGCTAACATTTATTGAGTACTTGCTGTGTACAGGGCTCTGTATAAGTTCTTTACATGCATTAATTTGTTAAATCAGGGTAGTTTATAATGGCGTCATTCAGGTTTTTGTTGTTCATGCCTGTATCAAGGGCTGAACCCTAAACAGAAGGTTCCAGGTTAAGTATACATATTCTACTTCTTGTAGCATAAATTAATCATCAGGAACCTTTATTTCCACCTTATCAGAAGCAATTATTGTTGCCATAATTTTCTGAGGGTGTGTGTGTGTGTACGTGTTAGAGCATATGGGAATGGGAAAGAGGGGATAGCTATTGGTGAAGGAAAATGTTGAACTACCAACAGTTCTCAAACTAAGAGTTATTGTTAAGTGGATAAAAACAGTTCTGCTTTTAAATCACATTACTGTTTCTAGGGATGGGAAGTAGTTATTTGTTTCATGTCTGAACTTGGTATCTTGAGTCTAAAGCCTTTTTTCTCCATGAAATGTATGCTGACTGAGGATTATATTAGGCAATTATGTTTTAGAAAGGTTTACAAAAATCTTCCCTTTTCCAGCATTTAAATCATTCCTATGTTAGAGTACATATATGACCAGTGAATTACTATTAAAAATGTCTAGTTAGGCTTATCCTCTCCACTGCGGTAAGAGCAGGCCTCCCCAGACATGTTCTCTTTTGAAGTTACCTCCTAGAGATTATATTATAGTCAGTAGGAATTAGGAAAGTAATATTTTAGGTTCATTCCCTTTTGAGTGGTTAAGTTTGGTGTTTCTAGCTGCAATAGGATCCCAAAAGGAGCATGGTTTCTCCTGACTCTCATGGGGGAAATATTTTATAATTACAATATTTAATTTTCCCAGCAGACTATTTTAAAATGTAATCCAAAATAGTGACATTTTAACCATGCTACAGGCACTTTGAAAACCCAAGAAACACCTGCAGTGTCACCAGAGTTCAGTGGGGCCCATCTCACCTTCGAGCCTGTCATGATAGATGCTTCTAAGGAGAATCTATTGAATTCGAGTGTGTTATGTGCAGAATGCTATGGTGAGATACAAAGAAAAAGGCCTGTATTCTTAAGGTGCCCACAGTTTAGTGGGAAAGATAGAAATATACAAATCATTACCGTTTTGTGGAAAGCCTTGAATGCTGTGCTCAAGGTTTTGAACTTGATTCTGTGGGCAGTTAGAGTACTGTGGAAGGTGCATACAAAGTAGGAAGAGTGCTAGACCAGAGGAAAATAGAAACTGCTATGGGAGTATCAAGGAGGGAGCAGTTAATTCTGGCTGGAGGAGAGTCAGGAAGGTTTAACAGAAGAGACGGCATTTGAGCTGGACCTTCAGGGATGGGGCAGATTTGTACATGTGGAGATAAGAGGAGTAAGTGGAAAAGTACAGGTTATCCCTAGATAGAGGAACACAACCAAGACCAGCTGGGAGAATGAGGCATGTGGCATGCTTAGTGAAAGATAAGTATGGAAAATTAGTTGGGACAAAATGTGGAGAGCCTTGAATGCCGAGCCAAGACATAGCCTAAGTGGAGGAGAGATGTGATGAGGTTGTCAAGTCCTCCTTTATGCTTCCCCCTGAAATTTCTCTGAGTCTGTCCCCTCGTTTTCATTCCCCACTGCCTTCGTGCTGATTCCAGCCTGCATTACCTCTTACCTGGACTGTTCACACAGCCTTCTAACTAGTCCCTCCTCTTCCTCCCCTCCCTTAATGTTCTGCATCGGTTTAATCTTCCTGAAGCACACAGCTCTTCCTCAAAAACCTTCACTGGGTCTGTTTGCCAACAAAATAGCATCTAAATTCTGTGGCAGGGTAGTTCAAGCCTCCTCCGCCCCCCATGCAGTATAGCCTGCCTCTCCAGTGTCTGGTTTCCTTCTTTCCTTCTTCACGAATCTCATGCTCCCCTCGCCCTCTTCCCTGTGTGCATCCAGTGAGATAGGAGAGTGTAGTCATAACCAGTACATAGGCTCTGCAGCCAGACTTCCTGGGTTCAAATCCCAGCTCACTGACTACTAACCATGTAGCCTTGGGGGAAGTTAGTTAACATCTCCGTGCTTCAATTACCCCATCTCAGATTGGGGTGTTGTGAGTATTCAATGCAGCCTTATATGTGAAGTTTTAAGAACAGTGCTTGGCACTTAGCAAGTTCTCCAATGCCGGCGTACTTGTGGTATGCTTATTTTATGCTTATTTTCTGACTACCTTTACTCATGTTGTTGCCTTCTCCAGTACTCTTTTCTGCTTGTTTCCTAATCGAATCCTACCCAGTTCTAATGGCCCGACCCTAAGCTTGTATTACTTTTGCTCCTCCGCTAGTTGGAAGTAATTTATCTCCTTTTAATTTTCATAACTTAGTACTTTCTTTTTTGTAATATGGTTATTTATTTGTGGGTTTATCTTGTTTTCCCTGGCAGATGGCAAACACCGTGGGGGTGGGATCTGAGTCCGGTTCATTTTGCTAGCTCCCTGGAGCACTAGATATGTTACCTTGTACATCCTCAGTGCTGAAATAATCAGAATGACTGGCTGATCAAATGAGTGCTTCAGAAAGGGAACAGCAGCGAAGGCGAGATTAGAGCTGGAGAAGCTGAAAGGCAGGGAGCCCAGTTACAAGGCTGTCCTGACCCAGGCTAGAGGTGGTGAGGGCTCCACAAGGGACAGGACGAATGAAATGGAGGGAATGGATTGCCGAGTGTCTAAGAACCACGGAACCACACCTCTGGTCCAAACATCGCAAACAAAATGCGGAGGAAAAGGGAGTCTGTCACATTTTGCATTCTCTTTACTTACTTGCAGTTTATTCTGCTGGCCCAGGTCTACTCTATGGTTTTATCTTCTGGGTAATAGTATTAGATTGCTTTTCTTCTGTGGATATTAACTGTGCCTGTAGACAGTTGTGATGTGTTGATTAACTGGAAGCTCTTTTTCAAACAGAAAAATGAAAACCGATTCTATCTGAAGGAAGTAAACATCAGCATGTCTTTGGCTAATGGCTCTGGTAAGCAAAGCATTGGCCTTGGGGAAAAAAGTGTGGGTTATGCTGAAAGAATAGAAACCATAATTGTCTTGCTACCAAATAGTGCCTTATTTAATGGAACAGAAGATTCCATGGGAAGATTGTACCTTGACCACAACTTAAAATCAGTAATTTAGAACTCTAAGGCACTTTTGCAGTATCCCATATTTTCAAAGTATGGTGGATAATGGTTAAGGGTGGGACTGACTTTTAGACTATAGAAATATCTGTAGAAAGATAAGGAATCTAGTGATCATAAGAATTGCTTTCTGTGGGTAGACCCTGTACCCTAAGCTCTCATACTTCACTGAAAAATCCTGAGGACTGTCCCACTTTTTATGTTGATAGGATAAGAAGTTACTAACGTGTTTCTTTTCTTTTAAAAGTTTTCAGCGTTGCAAATAACAACCTTAGCTACTGGGATGCCCCCCTGGGAAGTTCTTATATGTGCAACAAAGAGCAGACTGTTTCAGTGTCGGGAGCATTTCAGATAAATACCTTTGATCTGAGAGTTCAGCCTTTCAATGTGAAGGAAGCAAAGTATTCTACAGGTAAGAGTAAAAGCAAGTTTTATTAATAATTTATATTCTTATGTTGACTGATAGGTGGTTTTCCCTTTGAGTCTTGGCAATTTAAGCATTGAAATGTAGAAATATAAATTCACCTCTCGATGAATTCTCATAGTTTTGAGCAAGTTGTGTAACTCTGCATTTAGCTCATCATTTTGCTCAAACCAGATTTTTTGTGTGATCTGAAAACCATTTGCAACAAAGTTCTTATAAAAACTGATAGAAGCTTTGAGTGAGCTTTAAGGTAGAGCACTTCCCCTAGGTTTTAGTTTGTGAGAAGGATGGCGCTTGTAAGCAGCAGCTTTGGGCATCTTGCATCTGCTTTCTCGGGGCCATCTTCTTGCTGGAAACCTTTTCATACCCAAATAAAAGCAGTTTGGTCTTAGTTTGTTAAGACAAAAGATTGTGGTAGCAAAGCCTCAAATATGGTGAACTATGTTTTGGCCAGCTGATTGATCTGGAGTTTTAAAAAGCATGTGCCAGTGTGAGTGAGGCTTTTGAAGATCTACTCAGGGCTAATGGTGGTATTTATCAGATTTTTAATGAAACCTTTGTGAAGGGCTCATTACAGGGTGTTTAGACGAATATGAAAGATGCATTTGGCATTACAAGATTAAAATTTGCATGAAGAAAAAAGAAGTACATAAAATACCTTAATTGACTTGTCCTTTTAAACCGATTACTTAAAATTGAGGGTTTGTGGATCACAGCTCTGCCGAGCAGAGCTATTCCAGTCATCCACATCCTTTTTAACAATTCTATGGTTTGGAAGGAAATGTGGAAGCTGTATTTAAAAGTGAATATACTGTGAGCCATTCAACTGCTTTTGCAGTAATGCTGAATACCTAGCCTGACTAGGGTTAGGCCAAAATAAACTGGGCTCTTCATGCTACCATTCTTGGGACTGGAGAGGTCAATCACACTTGAAATTTTTTTTCAAGAATTCATTTTCCCTTTTGTCAGTTTTGCTTATGTACTTCCATTATTTTTATCCTTTAATAGTTTTATTTTTAAGTCTTTATCTAGCTTCCCTATGTCATTACCCTAATTTTAGGCCCAGATTTGTGTTTCGAATTTAAAATTATTTGCACTGTAATATCAGCTCAAGCCTGTTGTCAGCTGTAATAGAGATGAGCTGTGTTCTTTCTCTAATTTGAAACCTTGGTTTTTATGGACATAGAATTAAAAATGTCACTCAAAGAAGTATACAGCATTTAAAACTGATAATGAATGCATAATTTATTTGTGGAGCTAGGTTCTTGAATGTGGGTACCTATAAATACAACACACTGGTAATACTTGACTGTATAGGAGGAGGAAATAGACTTGTAGTAAGGTAAAAGAGTGTTGATGGGATTTCACTGTATCAGACTACTCTCTACAAATAGAAACAAATAGCCCCTATGGGCTGCCAGCCCCAACCAGATTGATAAATGTGGTAAACACACTCAAATTAGTAAGAGGTCCCAGTTTCTTGACTTTTGCAGCCACGAAAATCATATACTCTTAAGTCAGGGATCTGCAAACTTTCTGTGTCAAGTCCCAGATAGTAAGTGTTGTAGGTTTGGAGGCCATATGGTCTCTGTCACAACTATTCAACTCTGCTGTTGTAGCACGAAAACAGCTATAGGCAATAAACAAATGAGTGTGGCTGTGTTCCAATAAAACTTTATTTATGGATACTGAAAGTTGAATTTCATATAATTCTCATGTGTCACAAAATATTCTTCTTTCTTTTTTTTTTTTCCAACCATTCAAAAATGTTTAAAAGCCATTTTTAGCTCTTGGGCCAGATTTGGCCCATGGGCTATAGTTTGTCGATCTCTGCTCTACAGGACTTCAGAGCCAGCCTGGCTGTTCTGACCCCGTGATTAAACCTTCCTAATCTGTTCCCAGTTTCCCAAAAGACATTCACTCTACTACTAAGAGGCTAATCTGTCTAGATTAACTCTCTTCATTTCTAATAAAGTAATACTCCTATTTTGGAAAGGACTTGGAATATAAACAAAGAAACACATATACACATGTATGTGTTTAGTCATAGATATAAATGAGTATATATGTATTCATATATATGAATATCTATGTATACGCACACATACATGAATGAAAGGACAAATAAGTTTTAGGATTTTAATTCTAGAATAATCCATAGTTTTCTGTAGCTTTATCATTAAAATACAGTCATGCGCTACGTAACAACGTTTCAATCAATGATGGCCCACACATATGACAGGGGTCCCATAAGATTAGCACCATATAGCCTAGGTGTGTAGTAGGCTATACCATCTAGGTTTGTGTAAGTGCACTCTGTGATGTTCGCACAATGACAAAATCACCTAACAATGCATTTCTCAGAATGTATCCCTGTTGTTAAGTGACGCATGACCGTATACCTGTCTTAATTACTTAAAGTTGATCTTGTAAGAACATTTCTGACTTTTGAATCAACATCTTTTACTTTTGGACATTCTTTTTTGATTATACTCATTATTTGTTACACACTTTTTCTCACCTACAGCCCAAGAGTGTTCGCTGGATGATGACACCATTCTAATACCAATTCTAGTTGGTGCTGGTCTTTCAGGCTTGATTATCGTTATAGTGATTGCTTACCTAATTGGCAGAAGAAAAAGTTATGCTGGATATCAGACTCTGTAACACTAATCCATATGTGGTCTTTGTTACAAAACAATAAAGCAAGTACAAGTTCCAACATGCAATACTGTTCACTTTAAGGTATATTTAGTTGCAGTTCTGATCTTAGAATGGGTGGTATGGGGGATTTCGAACTTAAGTAAAAACACCCCAAAAACTATAAACTACAAATTAGTCACGTGATTTTGGTTTCCCCTACCAAGGAATTGAAAACTGTTATTTCTATAGCAAAAGGCATGTGCAAAATCACCTGGATTATAGGTTCTATTTTATTGTCTTGAATTAGTATTTCAGTGCTTTCACTTTAGGTATTCTGACTAGAAATAAACAGTTTAGGAAAAACAGTTTTTGAAAAGAGATTTTTTTTTCCCTGCATGTAGTCGACTTGAGACAACAAATTCTACAGTGGATTAGTACTTGCTCCTTTTGCCTTTTTTTTGTGATTTTGTTTGCAGGTTAACTTAGCTGCTTTGCACCGCTGCATATTTGACCTATGAGAGATATGCCAGTAGGTTGAACAGGGTCTAGTATTATTATGTTCTTAGCAATGAGTGCTTTCTAATGCCTTTTCAATATATTTGTATTCAGCATGGCTATAATGACAAAAGATACAAAAAAGCTTTTTAAGTTTTAGAATAGGTGTTAATCTTATTGTTTAATCCTTTTGGAAAAAACTGGATATTTCACTCTTAAATTGCAAGACACAAGACTATTCCAACTGGGCATTTCAATCCATTTTCTAGGTGCTTTAGAGATAATTGCTAGGCAGTGCCAATTTGGGGTGTTAGTTCTTTGTACCCGTAAATTGGCCTCTACATGCAGGGCTAAAATTAATGTAGGTTTCTCTTTAGCCTTCCAATATCCTTGTTGGTGGCAGTATGTTTTATTCTTTCCTTTTCCTTAAAGAAGAAATGCCAGTATGTCCTGGAACCTAAAGAAGTGCACTTAGACTTATAAAGTAACTTGCACCTAACCCGAAAGTCTCGGTCTTCTCTTAGTCCATTAAAAAGTTGTTCTTTGTTTGCATTGATTGCTACAACATTTACTAATTTGGCTTTCACGTTTAAATGGTTCTGTGCTAATCAAAACTTATGTTATTATTGTTCATTATGGTAGAATCATTATTAATTCATGTATTTTGTGTTCAGTTTTGTGCTCTGGGGAGATGCACCAATTGTCCATTTACCGTGCACCACCTAGTGTTTATATGAGAAAGCAAAACATTTCAGCTTGACAGTTAACACATCAAGTATTTCTTGCTGCTTCTAGATCTTTTTTTTATTGGAATGGCTGACCAAATATTAAAAAATTGTTAATATGCAGCCATATATGGAAAGTTCCTGTGTTTTTTCATGTGGGAGATTATGTACCCCTCCCCATTCACTAGAAAATGAGATATCTGGGTTCCTCAATATTATTGATGTTGAATTAATTTGGTAGATTAGCTATACACACACACAGAGGCAATTGCATGTTAGCACATGTATGTCTATAACTGTCTTTTTTGTGTGTGTGTGAGGAAGATCGGCCCTGAGCTAACATCTGCCAATCCTCCTCTTTTTGCTGAGGAAGACTGGCCCTGGGCTAACATCCATGCCCATCTTCCTCTACTTTATATGGGATGCCGCCACAGCATGGCTTGCCAAGCAGTACATCGGTGCGCGCCTGGGATCCAAACCGGCGAACCCCGGGCCCCTGCAGCTGAGTGTGCACACTTAACCGCTTGCGCCACTGGGCTGGCCCCTGTCTATAACTATCTTTCGAGTTATATTGGCGTGATAAATATTTTCTCCCACTTAAATTTGCTCTCTGTTTAGAGTAGCCTGAAAATCTTACTGGCTCAGAATCAGACTCCTGACTAGTCTTTCTCTTAAAGCTACATTGAGCTGCATTGCCAGCTTAAGGAACTTTTTAAAGAGTAAATATAAATCTAATTTTTAAAAATTATTTTTTATTTAAATAGTGTTTTAATGTATTGACCTTATAAAAATGGATAATGCTTATAAGAACATGGATCTTAGATATTTCTCATGAGTCAAAACAAAGCAGTTTTTTTTAAAAATAAAAATTGGAAGCACAAGTGGGTGGCACTGACTTTACGCTGTTAATGTTTCTAAAAGTTTCTACATTTAGATTACGTACCTGATTCATATTAAAATACCTCTAGCACTGTTTTATAGAAAATCTGACTTCATTGAATATTTTTGTATTTTACATGGGCCAGTTTATGTACTGTTATTTACACTATTATTTCCTATAGCCACATGTTCTTTGTACCTTTTGTAGTTTTATTTGTTTTAGTGGATTTACGCCTTGATAATCTAACATTCTATTTGGTTCTGGGTGTTTTTCATGTTTTAGCATTTGTATAAAGAAACTGGTCCATGTAAATACTTTTCTATGTTTCTTTTTCAAATGTTTAAACCACTAGTTGATGTATGGTATTTCTCTTTAGATTTTTGCCTGTTCATTTGCTCAACATATTGCTTCTAAAACAAACAATAAAGATTCTTTTATTTCTTAAGGAAATTTGCTCACATTTTTTCCCGTTGGTTAAAGTCAAGCTTTTGTATACTACATAATGGCAGTTTCTTCCAAAAGGAGAAACATTAAAAATTCTTAGAAGTAGAACTAAATTATTTCCAAAATGTTCTGTCTATTACTGTCTGGAAGAGTGGTTCCATACATAGGTCTCTACTGATGCCGGGCTGGCTACAGAATAAGAATCTCACCTGGGAAGCTTGTTATACAAATTCAGATTCCAGGCTCCATTCCTAGAGGATTTAACTTAGCAGGTCTGGGATGAAGCGTGTGTGTGTGTGTGTGTGTGTGTGTGTGTGTGTGTAAGCAAGCTCCCCAGCTGAATCTGATGTGTAGCCAATTAGGGAACCAGTGATCTAGACTATTTATTTCATTGTAAAAGCTTCAGAGTATCTCTTTGTATACTTTTCTCAATTCCTAAACTGAGGCTAATATATAGTATCTATACATAGCAGCTATATATTGCAGCCATACAAACCGAGCTATTGATCTGAACCTAAATAGGATTGTGGCAATCTCTCTCTCAGATCACCCTAAAATACTTGAACCTTCCGATTTCCAAGTACTTCCCAGTCACCTTAGTATATCACACAAAAAGAACTTAGCAACCTGGCTAATAACTTTCCTCTGGATTACCCAGTTAAGCCATGTGACTGCCAGTAAATCATCACAGCTCCCAACTCTGGTACTAGCTGCCATGTGACTTGGGTCAAGCTGCTTAACTTCTGGGGCCTCGGTTTCTTCATCTGGGACCGAAAGTCCTTAAAATCCTGTTGCTCTTATTTCTTTGAGTGATAGTTTCCATTTCAATGAATATATGAGTATTTTTAGAAGGAATCTGATAAGCTGCTTGTCATGTATCAAGAACATACTTTACATACAGTGTAAAAACGCACCATCTGAAGTTTCTTCCATTTTTCAGGAGGAATTCTTATAAGACTCATATTTTTAAGATTATAGCATTTTGTCTCCGTTTATTTAGGTAGATAATGTTAAATTGACTTGGGTTCATCTCTCTCCCCCTCATCTGCTTATGTTTTACACTGGTAGCTAACTTTCTGCATCAATAATTACCATATCTTGTTTTTGAAACTAGTACAGAAATGTTTGGGTGATACTGAGTAGCTTGAAGTATCTTTTCAGGTTCATGTGATATTCTTCAAACGGTTTGACTATAGATCTAAAAGGTATGTAATATATAATAAGTAAGATGTCACATAAGAATGTGATTCTTAATGCTGATTTCTTCCAAAGAGAGATTTTGACACAACTGGTTAAGAGGAGTTTGTTTTATATTTTGTTATAAATGTATCTCTCAGCTTTACAACTCACACTGAAAATTGTACTTGAAAAATTTCTGAACTAATAGAAAATTGAAGATGAACAGTATTTTTTAATCTACATGAAACTTTTCATTGAAATTTCAATGGCCATGAAACTTATCTTTAAAAATCTTCACTGCTTCTGTGACTATTAAACTCTTCCACAAATACACTTTTCCTTTCTCCAGAAATATTTTCAATATGGTCTCGAGTGTACATTAGGCAAATAGATCAAAATATAGAATAAGATTTCTTTTCTTCAGGATATGATCCTATTAATAGGATCATATTTTACCTAGTAAATACATATTTTACCAAAAATACATGTTACCAAAATTTTCTGTTACCTAAAGAATTTTTAAAGGTTGAATTCATAAAATCAATAGTGATTATAAATTAATATTTCACATACTAATTGAGAGCATTTTAAGTAAGTGACAGCATCTCAAAAGATCTTTGTATTAGAATTGCCTTTTTCATCTACTCTGGGAATATTTGTCTTACATGAAAGCCTTATTGGCAGTATTTATGAAAGTCGTTTTAGTACTGGGTCAAATACCCAATTTGGGAAAGAGAGGACTATGAATATGTTGCCAGAATAAGAAATTAATCTGCTAATGAATTTTTTAAAAACCAAGTTATATTAAATCCAAGGCATAATACTTTATGGTACATGTCACATAATAGTTTATATGCTGGGTGGTAATTTGGGAAATTGAAAGGGAGGAGCTAACTGGGTGCTCTTAACATCATATGTTCACAAGTCACCTCTGGCAGCCTCAGCGATCTGGATCCTTAACAGAACCAAGGAGCAAATAAAAAAGATCATTGAGCTGGCAGCCAAAGTCAATGTCATAAAGTCTGTAAACTCCAGGATTGCATCTTGTTCCCAGTTATTGCCCTAGAGGCTAGCAAAAGCCTGGCACATTCATAAATGCAAGCACAATCAGAAGTGCCTTGCAGCCTATTCATTCTTATTTTTGACATAATTCTAATAAGCTTAATTATCTGATTTGTCAATCCCTGGTAGATTGCAAGCTAGGAGGAGAACTAGGACAATAAGAAGGAAGGAAATGGAAAATAGTGAGAAGTGGTGGTTCAACACCCTGGCCTCCTACTTCCCTCTCTGCAGTTGTATCTCCATCTGCACCATTCCTTCCTCCTCTCGTCTCAGGAGGTTTTCTTTTCCTAGTCGATGCTTCTGGAATCCCATTTTTCCTACCTCCTAGGAGACCTTGTACCATTCAACATCTCCAGCATATAAAATGCTCGTGGATCTTTCCCTCATCCTATAAACATATTTAAGTTTCTTACACCTTGAAGATACCTTTTCTTGACCCTATGTCCCCCTTCTAGCAACCTCCATATTGTCCTCTCTTCTAAACTTATCATAGTGAGTATTGTATGTTCCCCATCCCATGTTCTTGATCTAACTAATTACTTCCCATTCACTCTTAAACCTGCAGCACTTTGACTTATACCCCCCTGCAACCCTCCATATTGCTGGATCCAATGGACGTTTCTCAGACTTCTTTAATATTTTACACTGTTCTCCCATGCTAATTGAAACTGTTTTCTACTTTGGCTTCTGTGGCATCATATTCTACCTGCCTTTTCTACTTCTTTTTCCTGCTCCTTTATCCCTCAAATGTTGGTGTTCCCAAGGATTTTGTCTCTGGTCCTCTTTTTATCCTATTTGCCCTTGCTAAGAAATATCTTTGTCCCTTGTTTTAACTACCACTTAGGTTCCTCGACCACCTGGTTGGGACACAGGCATCTTAAACTCAGCAGATCCAAAACTGAACTTCTCTCTCTTCCACATATCCCTCTCTACTCTCCCCACACACATAAAAATAAAAAAAAATTAAATGAAAAACCAACCGCCACACACAAACATAACTACAAACAACTGAAGTGAACACATTTCTCCTGTATTCCCCATCATGATGAATGGCACCAGCATCTACATAATCACTCAAGCGTGGAATTGGAAACCATTCTATTATCTCCTCTTACCACACTGCCTACATCCATTTGATCAATTTTTGCCTTCTAATTGGATCTCTAGTCCGTCGCTTCTTTTTTTTTTTTTGATTTGTCACATCACCTTCCACATTTATTTATTTATTTTTTTTGGCTCTTAATTTTTTGTTTATTGCAGTAACATTGGCTTATAACATTGTAAAAATTTCAGGTGTACATCATTATACTTCTATTTCTGCATAGATTACATCATGTTCACCACCAAAATACTAATTACAACCCATCACCACACACATGTACCGAATTATCCCTTTGACCCTCCTCCCTCCCCCCTTCCCCTCTGGTAACCACCAATCCAATCTCTGTCCCTATGTGTTTGTATCTGTGCTTCTTTAACCCAGTTCAGGACCATATTATTGGCCATCTGGCCTCTAGCAATAGAGCTGCCTCCAGTCTTCCATCTGCCGTAACTTCTGAAATTAATATCCTGCTTAAAATCCTGCTGCATTTTTTTTTTTTTTTGCCATCAGTATAAGGCCAAACTACCTAGAGCATACAATGCCTTTGTGAACTGGTCCTAGTACCCTTTTTCTGCTTCTTTTCCAGCCAAGAGTGTCTCCTTATCCATTGTTCTGGCTATGCCAACCTGCTTGCATTTCCCCTGAAGTGCCGTGTTTTCTTATCCTTCATATTTTTATCTGTGCTGTTTTCTATATCTGGAATGGCCTTCCCCCCATTACCTGCATGGTTAATTCCTACTCATTCTTTTCTTTTTTTTTTGTTTGAGGAAGATCAGCCCTGAGCTAACATCCATGCTAATCCTCATCTCTCTTTTTTTTTTTTTTGCTGAGGAAGACCAGCTCTGAGCTAACATCTATTGCCAATCCTCCTCCTTTTTTTTTTTTTTTTCCCAAAGCCCCGGTAGATAGTTGTATGTCATAGTTGCACATCCTTCTAGTTGCTGTATGTGGGACGTGGCCTCAGCATGGCTGGAGAAGCGGTGCGTCGGTGCACGCCCGGGATCCGAACCCGGGCCACCAGTAGCGGAGCGTGTGCACTTAACCGCTAAGCCATGGGGCCGGCTCCCCACTCATTCTTAAAAACTCAGCTCCAGCGTCACCTCTTGTGTAACAAAGCTGAGTTGAGTGTGCCTCTGAAACACTTCCATGACACTTTGCGTGTTGCCTGCCCCTATTATGGTACATTTTGAAATTATAACCACTGATTTTCTTGTCTGACTCTCACACTAGACTGAACATTTGAGGGAAACAGTTATGCAGTCAGGGCCAGTTTATGTCTTTTCCCTCTACTAAATGACCCCAGATAGCTACGCATTGAGTTCTTACGTCTGCTTTGTATAGTTGTTCGTTTTTTACATTTCATTAATATTTCATGGTCTTCAGTGTTCCAGGCACTGTGCTTCTTCAACGTCATAAGCTTACCTCTGAAAGCTCATGGCCTGATCATCAAGGAAAGGCTAATTATTTTTATCCATTATCTTCTGTTTAAGAAATCTGGGAAGCATGTGATCATTTAATATGTCTTTCATCTAAAATGACTGCATTTTTGGGGGGTTACTTAAAAGTGTATGATTTGGTTATTTGCAAAATCACTTTTGTGGAACATCTCATTTGCTGGTCATGAATGCCAGTGACTTGTTACCTTGGTGTAAAAAACAAATATGTGTGTTGGAAAGTGCTGTCATTTTAACTTAAAATTTACAGATTTTACATTTTGTCACTGTTTCTGTTCTCAATTGTCCTTTCTCCACATCTAGCTCAAGACTGCAGTGCAGATGACGACAACTTCCTTGTGCCCATAGCGGTGGGAGCAGCCCTGGCAGGAGTACTTATTCTAGTGTTGCTGGCTTACTTTATTGGTCTCAAGCGCCATCACGCTGGATATGAGCAATTTTAGAACCTGCAATCTGATTGATCATATAAAAATACATGTACATAACAAGGTTTTCTTGCCTCTTGGCTTTGAAACACTTCGCTCTTTAAGATTGATATGTTGAAACTTTAATTCTTAAATCAGTCCCAGCATTTTGAGATAAGTCTTTGCTAATAAAAACTTTGATCAACTGAAAATAAAAAAATCTTGTATTTACTGGTCCTGAAGGCAAACTTGTTAGAAAGAACATCGGTGCACAATGTTTTAAGGTCTATATTAAGAAGCTTTGGCCAAATTTTGATCCTAACCTCAGATGCCTTAAACTTATTAATGTGGCCATTATGAGAATAAAATAGGTAGCTGTTTCTTAATGGAATTAATAAATATTGTTTCACTACCGGTGTTCTGTTTCAATGTATAAGAACTGTCCTGATTTAAACTCATCCCTGTGCCTTTGCATATAGTTCATTAAATAAATCTTGATGTGGCATAAATGCCCATCAGATACACTCAGACTTGGTTTTCAGTTGAATGTGCTCAGGACCATCAGCATTTTTTAGGTTTTGTGACTTTTGCTGATACCTTTGAGTTCAAGCTAAGGATGAAGTCAGTATCTCAGGCTTGTGATTTTTTCCTAGGTTAAAAAACAGACCCAAGAGGACACAACAGAACTTAAACTGGCTTCAGAATTAGAGTTTAAAAAAAAATATTTCTTTTTCAGCAATATAGACTGAAGAGATTCAAGCATATTTAACCACTTGCCTTTTTTTTCCTTGTGTTTTTCTCTTCTTTAGATGCCTGATTAGCACTGAAAGATAGAAATAGTCTATGAACTAATTAGGACAGATTGTGTTGTGTTTCTCTACCTCATCTTGTTGATCTCTAGAGCATTAAAATCTATTTAGTGTTGTCATCAGACAGGTACTTATGAAATGTAAGCTAACAGCAATCTCAGAAGGGAGGCAGTGAAGCATAGCAACTAGCCTCTTGCTTCTTCAAAACGGCCCCTGTGGGGCAGAGCATAGATAGGGGTGTAGAGAGAAGCTGTTGGCATTAAAATGAACTAGATCAGCCCCTGTTGAAGCATACTCCATGTTATAAGTGCGGCACACATATATTGAATGTATAACAGACATATAAGAAGGAAGCTTAATAGACTTGAGAAGACGTTCACACTGAAGTGATTATTTTGTTAATTCATTCTATGTGTATACTGTTTTTTTCAGAATTTCTGTAACTCACTGATTGCAGGATCTTGGTACCCAGCCATCAGTCTCTGAAGGCTTTCACTAAAATATATAAATCCTTTCAACAAAGGCTAACGTCGTCACTGAAATTCGTATTATATACTCGGAACCTTAGCAACTGTTAGCAACTATATTTCTATTTTTATGAATGACAGAAGTGCAAGGGGAGGAAAAAATAAAATTAGAAGAAAATGCAAGTTACTATTCAATCATAAATTACAACAAATAGCACATTTTGTTAATTGCATTAGACTTATACTGGAAAGGACCCTAAAGATTATTTACTCTAACCCCATAATTTTACAGAAAGGGGAGTGACTTCACTGAGGTTATGTATCTAGTAGGCAACAAAACCATTATTAGCATTTTGATAAAAATTGTCCCAATGAAATCTAGTTACTCACTGGTAAAACTAGTTTAACTTGAAATTATGAGTCAGAATTGCACACTTTGAGCTTCTGTACTAACTACTTTCAATAAATAACACATGATACCAACTTCGTTTGCTTAAGTATTCTTTAAAGTACTGAATATTGACTTTTGCAATAATACTACACTGAGACACTCCTATTTTGATCTCTTTGCTACTCCAAAACCTAAACCTCCTAGGATGGGATCACAAACATGGGAGGAAAAGAGAAGGGAATGAACACTTGTTGACTACCTGATGTGCATCAAATGCTTTAGAAATATAATTGTATTTAATCCTCAAATACCTTATAATATAGGTATTATTATCCCCCTTTTAACAGATGAGGAAAGTGAAGCCTAGTTTAAATAACTTGACCAAGGTCCTTTAGCCAATAATTGAAGGAGTCAAGATTCAAACTCTGTTCTGTCTGAATCCATAGCTCAGAGTCTGCACTGCACACACTGCCCTCCTGGTGGTCCAGTGGAATGGACTGCGATGTATTGGATTCTGCTATTGTTCTTCCAGGCCACTGCTCAGCTACAAATGATTATATATGACCTGGTAGCTACCTAATGCCTGAGTGAAAAAAAATTATACTACATTTTCTGGATCCTAAGTCCTTTTTAACTTAAATTTTATTACTCATACAGAATTCTTATTTATATTTTAATGATAGTTGCGGCAAGAGAGAGAGGGAGTGGGGAAGTATGCAGGCAGTGGTTGTAAGTGTAGATGATAGATAGCTCTTTTCCACGGTGCCATTAGACAAGCACAGTTCTGTGTTTTGGACACTTTCCTGTTCTTCCCTTAACTTCTGTTTTTTGTACTGAGGAATTAGGTGTGATTTGAGATGAAGTGATATTGAGAGATATAGGAGAATCAGTTGCTTAGAAATATTTGGGTGGATATAGAGAAAATAAGAAAATCGGGGTAATGCTACAAAAGACTAATCTATGTACACTTTCAAAATGCTTGTTTCTTGTTTGCTTGTTTCTGCTTAATTGCATCCCTTACTAATTTCCTTTCTTTGCTTTTTGTCTGTTCTTTTCTAACAGCTGAAGAATGTTCTGCTGACTCTGACCTCAACTTTCTTATTCCCGTTGCAGTGGGTGTGGCCTTGGGCTTCCTTATAATTGTTGTCTTTATCTCTTATATGATTGGAAGAAGGAAAAGTCGTACTGGTTATCAGTCTGTGTAATCAATTAAATCTAGTGCTTTTTGTTTTTTGCCATCAGAAGTTATGTTTCCATTGGTTAAAAGCCAGGAAATGCTGTGCAATTGATTGTTTAAGATATGCAGACTAACCTCAGTGAGTTGCTAGCCAACTTGGGCATGAGTAGCAATTATTTAAGAAAAAATATATTAGGACCAATTTTTTTTTCAATTTTTTTCTTCCTTTCTTAAAATGTAATTGAAAGAAAAACTGTGGTGTAGAATTTTTTTTTTTAGTAAATAATGATTTTAAGCCTCTGGATTTAATTAGGAAGAATTTCTGCTGAAGTATAATTTTATATGTTGCAGTTACTTGTATTTTGCTACTTTGACATTATTTGTAAAATCAAAGCTGTTAGAGAATTTAACTTGCTTCAGGAAATAAATTCAAGAACATAATGAACTCATTTTCATTGGTGGCAAACATAAAATTTGGTTTGTAATAAGACTTCCTCTCCCTACCTCCTAATCAGGATTATTTAAATCTATGTAGTGTTTTTCTGTTAGTTAAAAAAAAAAAAAGAAAGAAATGGCTTCACGATATTGTGTTTAATAGCAAAAGTCTGGCTGTTTTCTTCATTACAACTGTATTTTAACAAGGATGTCTCTTTTTTGCCTTCTGGAGTTTGAATATATTATCTCAGACTTGACATTTCTGCTGAAGGATGAAGTAAGATCTTCAGCTTTTTTTTAAGGTGTTGATATAGAGTGGGTTATGGTTTTTTTGGGTTATGCTTTTGATTTTTTTTTCCCTTGGAGCCTTAACTTGTTCAGAAAGTTCATTCATCCTCCACTAAAAAAAGAACAAACCACAAAAAAACTTCTATACTTTGTGTGCCTCTTGCGCTCTCCCATTCCCTATATGAATAAGTTCTAATTGATATTTTTAATGTATTGATTTCTTTTTTCTTGCAGCAGCAAGTGCTAATTCTAGAGGCTAGTGGGCCCTGAAGTGTCATCAGTCAGATGGCTGCCTAGCCAAAGCTCTACCGGGATTGTTCTGTAAATTTGTTGATCTTCATATAGACTTATATCCCTGTAGGGATGTCTAATGGCTCTGGCTTCTGGAGTAAGGTCATACAGACCACTCATCCCATTGTCTGCTTGATTGGCTAGGCTGCTGAATTGCCCTTTGATTTGGAAGCACAGTGTCGTATTTCTCTAGGTCCCAAATGGCTGCTTTGCACACCTGTTATTATCATAAGGCAGATGTTTATCAAGCTATTTTATCTCTATATGACTAAAACGAAAAGTTTCCAAAGATCTCTGCTTTTACTTCAAAATGTTCCATGGATTAAAAAATTAAGCCTAAACCTTAAATAAAGTTAGTTTGTTATTAAATCTAAGGATTAAGTCCCAATCTACCTCTCAGCACAATGCAGATGCTCACCCCTGTATTGCTGCCGTTAACTTATGCCAGAACTCTTTGCCAATCATTGGAATTAGAAAAAATTTTTAAGAAGAAAGAAAATTCATCAAAATCTTTCTTTACTATTCTGTCTATATGTTCATCTTGGAAGCATATATTCCAAACTGGAGTAGAAAGTCAGATTGCTCAGTTACATCTTCCTTAGAACTCGCTAGCTCTGACTTTCAGATTCAAGCTCTCCTCTATTTGCTAAGTATATAAAGAATGTTTTCTTTTAAAATATTCTCCTGTGAAAACAGTTGTTTATTTTGTTATTTGGTCAAAATGATGGCACCGTAAAGAACAGTGGCTTCATTTCAATAAATATGTTTGAGATGAATGTCTAGAAACCAGATTATTTAAATCCGCTTGTGACCTTACTAAGTATGTGAATTGGAAATACAGATACATTCAAAATTATGGGTTCATTTAAAAGTTTTCTACCATTTGGATAGGAGACTAATATCACTAATTCTTCATTAGGTATCATGGCTGTATCTTAATTAGCAAACATATGTTTAATTCTTCTTTGAGAATTAAGATTAAAATACAAAATATTAACAGAGGGTTAAAACAAAAGCTGCTTCAACCCCAATAAAATACAGGAAGCCCCAAATCTATGACCTGAGTATTCAATTAGCTATGCTCACTGAATTCATTTTTATGTCAGTTCAACAGTGGATCAGACAGTAGGACCTTGAACTCATGAATATAAAGAATTGCTTTTCACTTAAGCCTTTTTGGAAGAACTGATCCTTGCTGCTACCTAAAGTTTTGGATATATCAATTTAGTAAACTAATAATACCTGCAAAATAAAGCATACTGTGGTATTCCTGTTTGATCTGATATGTGTGGTTTTTAGATTAATGGATTAAAAAATAATAAAGATCATACAATCCATATCACTATGGATAAGTTCATTTTTATTCCATGTGCTCAGCCTTAAGAGTTTGGATTGATTTGCTTAATCTAAGTTCCTCAAATCTAGTCTCTTGATTGTCAGTAGGAATCATGATCTCCTAGGTCTGCAGATTAACCAAGTGCCATCATTAAGAAGGCTTTAGGGGGCTGGCCCCATGGCGTAGCGGTTAAGTGCTCCACTGCTGGCGGCCAGGGTTTGGATCCCGGGCGCGCACCGATGCACCGCTTGTCAGGCCACGCTGTGGCGGTGTCCCATATAAAGTGGAGGAAGATGGGCACAGGTGTTGGCCCAGGGCCAGTCCTCCTCAGCAAAAAGAGGAGGATTGGCATGGATGTTAGCTCAGGGCTGATCTTCCTCACACACACACACACACACACACACACAAAAGAAGGCTTTAGAAGCTTTAGTACAGGCACTTCTAATATGGGGGCATAGGTGGTCATGAAAATTCCAAGCAAACATTGAAAATAAAATATGGAAATCTAACAAATCTAAGAGCTTTATAATAAATGTAGTTTTAGCAATGTCTGTCTGCACTGATGAAATGTACTCATTGTTGAAGCTCATTCCATTCTGAGCAAGATGTACCTCAGGGGTATGGCAGGGGCAGAGGGGGAGCTATCCATTTTCTGAAAATTCCTTTAAATTCCTTACCACCTGGTCTAATGCTCAAATGTTGGATGATTGGATTAAATGACAACACACTCCTTTTTCCATAAGGGACATTTTTGGTGGCAGAAGGAATTGAACATATTGGATCTCTCTATAGTTTCTGAGTAATAGGATTTCATATTCTGATTGTTAGATGTTTAATGGCTTTTAATTAAGTAAAAAAAAAAAATGGCCTTACCTTGCATTTGTGGGACTGGAAAGGGAGTTCTCAATGGAACCTGTCTTTCTTGTCTCAACTTCTTCACTGAGCTACTTCACTGACTCTGCACCTCACAGAGCCTCTGAAAGATTACTGATAGCAAGAAGAGTGGTGCTATAGATATTGCTGTGAGGGTTACCATATATCTAAAAATTCAACTTGAAAGTTTATCTTTTTAAGTTCAGTGTGTATACTCTGAATTCTAGAACTGCCTTTAGAACTCTGAGGAAATGTTTTACTTTCTCTTTGCCTTTACTATCTGCATGTATTTTGATGGCAGTGTAAATTTGAGCCCCTGTGTTTCAAGAGGTATGCATAATGGACAGGAGAAATTTTGGTATACAATGCATTTTCAGTAGGAAAAAGCAGCTACAGTTCTGTTGAGCAGTTACCGTGTTGTGCACTTTACACACATTATTTCATTTAATCCTCACAGCAACTCTGTGCTTGGACAGTATCATTCCCAGTTTACAGATGAGGTAACTGAGGCTTGAGTTGGATACTTAACCCAAGTCGCACAGGGAGTAAGTGACAAAACTGACATTTGAGCCCAGCTCTGTCTACCTTCAAAAACCATGTTCTTAACCGCTATGCATCCTGGTTTCTAAGAAACGATAGATTTTTAAAAAACATATGCCTTACATTAAATGGTTACAGAAATCTGTACTCGTCTATCTTGTATGTAATCACCCTATAAATGTTCTTCAGTATTCTTAAAATAACTTAAGTCTTGTCCAGCTCACTCGAGGGGCAGACTGATGTTGTGGCAGCATGCCTTTTGAAAGATCAAATCAAGGCCAGTTTGTGCTGTAACTCATCAGTAATGTTAAGCCCTGAATGTCGCTTTTTTCAGAGTATCCTCATCTAGTTATTCTGATCACGTATCATTATCATTCTGCCCTCAAACTGTTCTGCACCATGAATCATTTTGACTGTGCATTAGTGTGTTTAAGAGACTAAATGGAACTGTCTCTGTCCTCACTTTCCCTAAATTAATGCCATCCCTACACCCCATCCACCCCCCAGCTTTGAGTGCAGTGTAGCCATAACACTCAGCAATCCTTGCTAGGTGGTTCTGAGCCCCCAAACGCAGTTGCTACTCTCAGATCTGGAACCTTTTGAAAGGATTTCAAGAAATTCTTACCCATATACTTAAAGTTTCCAGCCATAATCGGCAGCGCCCCCCTTCCCCACCTCATCTCCTGCTGTCCTGTACTCACTCCACTGCAGCCATACTGGCCCTCTTGCTGCTCCTCAAAGACCTTAAGCATGCTCTCACTTCAAGGCCCTTGCACTTGCTCTGCCTTCTGCCTGGAAAGACCTCCCCGAGCTATCCTCATGGGTCACCCTCCCATCTCATTCGGTTCTCTTATGTCACCCAGTCGGTGAAGCATTCCCTGACCACCCTATTTAAAGTAACACTCCTGGCCCCCCCCTCCATTTTCCATTCCCCTTACTCTGTTTCACTTAGTACTTATCACCTATCACTATCTGACATACTATATATTTTACTTGTTAATCTGTGTTTCATGTGTGTCTTCCACTAGAAGGTAAACTTCATGAGAGCAGGAATTTTTGCTGTGTTTACTACTCTCTTCCAGTCCCTAGAACAGTGCCTGGCACATAGTTCACATGAAATAAATATTTGCTGAATGGATGAGTGGTCGTCTTGTGTAATAGCTAAACATTTATTTAGTACTTTATACCTTATCTTATCAAATGTAAGATGCCATCACTTGTAAGATAAATACTGCCAATTAAACTGTGGTTGTGGGAGATCTACTGGTTTCAAAGATGTTAAAATGTGAAAAAAATATACATCTAGAATTGATATGTGCCAGGAACTGTGGAGACTGCTGTGCGTGGATTATATCGTCTACCATTAATCCATTGAATGCATCTGGGATTCAGACCCAAGCAGTCAGAACCAATGCCTTTAAGCACTCTGCCGTTACAGCCCCCCTTCAGTACGGCATATTGGTTCCTGTGTCATTTTCAATTCCAAAAACAGAAGTCTGTATCTATGGTTGCTATAATTTTCCATTTTAAAACAGACAGAATATTTAATATTCAATTTTCCTTCTTTTAAATGCTATATAGTATAGCATGGCAGGTGTGTTAGAACAGAATTTGAATCCTGGCTTTTACCATACCGTAGTGGTGTGACCTTGGACAAGTTACTTAACCTCTCTAAGCCTAGCTTTCTCCATCTGTAAAATGGAGATGATATAACTACCCATCTTGTAGGGTTTTAAAGAGAATTAAATAACATAATGCTACCAAATATGTAGTAGGCAATAAACGTGACTTTTTTTATGCTATAGATCAGGATCTTTCTAAACATGATAGATGTCAAAGGTTTAGACAAGATCACAGAAGCAGGAAGTGAAGAGAGAATAGGGCTGAGATAAAACCTTAAGGAACAGAAATGCACTCAAACTAGGTTTAAAAAAGAGGAATGAATCATGAAGTTATAGAGTAAGTCTTACAGAATCCAACTGAAGGAAGTACGTCTGGGACTCAAAGGAAGAGAGAATTATTATAAAGCTTCAACTGAGAATAAACAAGTGATGAGTACCAGGAAAGTTTAGAAAAAGATGAATAATGAGTGATAACTTGCACTACATTTATTAAAATCTGTTATAAAGCCAGAATCAAATGTTAGATGGATATAAGAATAAACCAACAGCTTGGCGGACAAGATACATATTGATATGTGTGTGTGTGTGTGTGTATTTGGTTTTTGATAAAGATGTTCTTTTCAGATCAATGAGGAAAGAATGGAACATTGAAAAATGATGCTGAGATACTAGGTTGATTATTTTGGAGAAAAATAAATTTAGACACCTACCTCACAATAAGAACCAAAATAAATTCAAGGATGGTTAAAGAGTTAAATTTTTAAAAACTATCAAAAATATAGAATCAAATATAGATGGCTGTATATCTTATCTCAAAATAAAGAAGACCTTCCTAAGAATAAAAGAAAAAGAGGAAATGACAGTGGAAAAGAAAAGATCGCAATATACAAAAATGTAATACTCCTGACCATCAAAATGCCACCAGACACAAATTTAGAGATAAACTACAAACAAGAGAAAATACTTGCAATCTTATGTGTGACAAAGGGTTAGGTTAATGTCCTTACTATCAAATAAATACAAAACAAGGTGAATATTCCATGAGTAAACTTGAATAAGGGCATGATAGCAAAATCATGACAGAAGAAATACAAATGGATAAGTAACTTGAAAAAATGTCCATCTTTCTAGTAAGCAAGGAAATATAAATTAAAACAAGATATCTTTCAAACTGGTTAAGATATTTTTAATGATAATATGCACCCTTGGCCATGGTACTGAAAACTGTGCACACCAACATAATGTTGAGAGTGAAAAGAAAAATTTGAAAACAGGGCCGGCCCCCTGGCTTAGTGGTTAAGTGCACGTGCTCTGCTGCTGGCGGCCTGGGTTCGGGTCCCGGGCGCACACCGATGCACTGCTTCTCCGGCCATGCTGAGGCCGCGTCCCACATACAGCAACTAGAAGGATGTGCAACTATGACATACAACTATCTACTGGGGCTTTGGGGAAAAAAAAAATTGAAAACAATTTAAATGCCCAATTAGATAGAACTAGTTAAGTAAATTGAAACACTGACATGACAGAATGCTCTGCGGCCATTTAAAATCACATTCTCAAATAATGTGACTACGAGACTATGCTTGTGTCTACTAAGTGAAAAACAAATGTTGGAAAGAAATATGTACCATTATTCTGTTTTGGTAAATAAATCTATTTTTAATCCTGGACTGCTAGAAAGATGAACAAGTGGGTCCTAGAGCAAATTAAGCCTGAACACTACCTGGAGGCAAAAATGACAAAACTGAGGCTGTCCTACTTTGGGCACATCGTGAGAAGGAAGGATTCTTTGGAAAAGACAATAATGCTGGGAAAAGTAGAAGGCAGCAGGAAAAGAGGAAGACCAAATATGAGGTGGATTGACTCTATAAAGGAAGCCATAGGCATGAGTCTACAGGAGCTGAGTAGGGCTGTTGAGGACACGATATTGTGGACGTCACTGATTCATAGGGTCTCTAGGAGTCAGAGCCGACTTGGCGGCATGTAACAACAAAATAAATCTATATCTACATCTATACATCTATATCTATAACTGCTCCTCTGCCACCCATGAGGTGCTTCTCCCTAGCCCTACACCTTCCCCCATGCTGGGTGCAGAGTCCACCACAGGAGGGGTCCAGATTGGAGCCAGTGCTTCTACAGTTGAGGAGGCTACAAAAAAGTATGTACCATATCCTGTCTTGTTATATATGTATATGCTTATATGTACATATGTGTGTGTATATAAAGTTAATACATTAAAATATAAACAGCAGTCACCTCCAGGTTTTGGGATTGTGGGTGGTTTTAATTGCTTTTCATATTTCTGTTTTGGTGAATCCAGTTTACTTTGATAATCAGAAAGGGCCTCAAGAAAATGATTTCCCAAGGGAGTGGGCTTTGAATCTCCTTCTCTCTTGCATTCTGCTCATAAATGAGAGCTGCCTCTGTGAGAGGACAAAGCTTCCACTCCTACCAGATATCAGGACTCTCCCTTCATTCGAAACATGTTTTTATCAAAGAAAAATTCATTTATTTTACATTGTTTATTTGTCCAGTCACCTGGCCTTTATTTACCATTCATCATGTATAGCTCTCCTACCTGCAAAGCGATGCAGAGGCACACTTATCATTGGTCTGTTGTTGCCTCCTGTGATGCCTGAGAGGTGCTTCTACCCATCCCTACACTTTTCCACAGGCTGCCTGCAGAGGCCCCCACAGGAAGGGGTGGACTGGAGCCTCTGCTTCTGTAGTTGAGACAAAGGAGAGTGTAAGTGTTGTTGGCAAGGGGCTCTGTAGAGGTGAGGCGGGGAACATATCAACCACTTCATGCTGCTCCGTCTTCTGCATCTCTGTCTGCAAGTTTCACCAGGCTGACACCTCTAGGAGCCATGTCCACAATCCTCTTCTTCCAGCACCTTCTTTTCTATCACCAACACTCCACAGCGACCAAGCCTGACTCTTTTGCCATCTCTGCCCATATTCCTCTCCACCAGACTGCCTCTATGACTCAGAGTCCTTCCATTATAGTCAATTCTATTGGTCAAGGTATTGACAGACCCTGTTAACTGCTATTAATTGATAAGGGTAAAAAGTTGAGGCACTGTGATGTAGTAGAAAGGGCGTGGAGTTTGGTGCCAGGCAGATTGGAGTTAAACCCAGGCTTCACCAACTCCCAACTGAATAACTTTGGTTAAGTTATTGAGTTGCCACATCTGTAAAATGGAGTAAAATATCCTCCTTGAAGAACTATTAATAGAGGTCTCAATTGTACCTGTACTTTATAGAGCTGTGATGGTCACCAATGGGATAATGGCCACACAGTGTCATAGGTGCTCAGCGGTATAAGTAGGCACTCAATGGGTATCCTTTATACCCATTACCCCATCATCACAAAGCAGAACCCTAAGGGTACGGGAAGGGAGTCAACATTTTTTGGGGATCGGAGAAATTCAGTAGCTTGTTCGAGGTCACACAGCTAGTGAATGGCAGAGCAGGTATATAAACCCAGGTATCTCTGGCTCCAAAGCCCAGGCTCTTCCCTTAAACAACTTAATGCCTTTACCTGCATGTGCCCAGCCCAGAATGAAGGGATAATTGACAGCCAACCTCAGTGATTCTGGCCAAAGATCCATGTAGGTTGCTGTGAAAAGAATCAGCCCTGAAATATTAGGTAGTCACATTGAGCTATGGAAGAGCTCTGCCCAGGGATGAGTCTGCTTTTATCGAGATCTACAGACATTCCAATGGACATCAGAGTGTGTTGTGAAGCCCTAAATGAACCAACCATAATGAGATCTAGGGTGATTTGTTCACATTACACTATGAATTACAAACAAAGGTTCTCAAACTTCAGCAGGCATCAGAAACACTTGTAAGGCCTCGCTCTCAGAACTTCCGGAGTCAGGAAGTCTGACTCAAGAATTTGCATTTGTGGGCCAGCCCCGTGGCTTAGTGGTTAAGTGCGCGTGCTCCGCTACTGGCGGCCCGGGTTCGGATCCCGGGCGCACACCGACGCACCGCTTCTCCAGCCATGCTGAGGCCGCGTCCCACATACAGCAACTAGAAGGATGTGCAACTATGACATACAACTATCTACTGGGGCTTTGGGGAAAAAAAAGGAGGAGGATTGGCAATAGATGTTAGCTCAGAGCCGGTCTTCCTCAGCAAAAAAAAAAAAAAAAAAGAGGAGGATTAGCATGGATGTTAGCTCAGGGCTGATTTTCCTCACAAAATAAAACAAACAAAGAATTTGCATTTGTAACAACTTCCCAGGTGACCCTGATACTTCTGGTCCAGAAGCCACACATTGAGAACCACCAGATTAAAATATACTATAATATTCCCAAGTCTCCATCTGGTCCCATCCTCCCCAAATTCCAGGGAGCTATCGGCACACACAAGAGTATCACAAAACCAGCTTCTGACCCAGAAAACCTAGCTTTGGGTTGATGTCGCCAGTGGTCCCCTTCCTTCCCAGTACCCTCCCAAGTAACCAAGGCCTCCCGGTAATCAGGACTCTGAGGGAAGAGAGAAAGCTGGTGGGGCTGGATCACTTCTGTTCTCTGCCCCATCCCTGTCCCTATACCAAGCAGGAGCCAGATTCCACCCCACTTTGCCTTATGGAACATTTATCTTGTTAGCAGACCGTCTAAGCTTGGTTGTTTTCCAGTATCTTAAGCACGTTGATGGGATTACCCATAGGCGGGAAGGAACAGTGCCTTGTAGGGCAGAAATGCAGGAGGGAAATTTCCGCTTGTGGGACCTCTGGGAGACAGAACCTCAGGAAAATGGCTTCTTGGGGCACATAGGGAGGCCTGACCCCAAGCATTAGGGCTCCCAGCCTAGGCAGAATTCCCCTCCCCACCTCACCTGTTGTGTCCCAGGAGCCCAGGAGCAGCAGAGACGCTCACTTTCTAGGGACCACGTGGACTTGGACAGTGAGGGGAGCAGGGACAATCACAACAGACTGAAGACCCCATAAAGCCCCTCCCTTCCCATTCTTGGGTAACTCACAGCAAGAGGAGGAGCCCTTCCGTAGTGACTGAGATTGAACTTTCCTTCACCTCAGTGGGATGAAAGGAAGATGCAGATTTAATCTACCGCCTCTGAGCAACCCTGCCCTGGGATGCACACTACACAAAAGACACAGCAGGCAAGTGCACACTTTTTATTACTAGTTAGAATCAGAAAACTGACAAAGGTTGAGCTTGGTGAGCTGGGATCTCATGGGGGAACTCAAGGACACCTTTTGGTCAGACTGGACGCTGATCTAACTCCTCCCACCCCCCTGGGCTTCACCTGCCTCGGGGGAGCACACAGAGAACACACCAAGTGGAAGAGAAGGGGCCCAGGGGCGTTCTCAAGAATGCTTGTCTCAGTCCAGTTCTGTTTTTAATCCAGTTAGTCCTCCCAAAAGAAGCACCATCCATAGCACGACGCCAGTCCTTGGAATCCATTTTGTTCTTCATCCACTCTTGACTGGAAAGAGCCTTGGGATGGTGGTGACCTGAGGCTGAGGGCTCGAGTGTGTAGCCAACACTCCCCCAGGCACCGTCCTTTGAGACAGTCACCCAGTGGTCTTTCAGGCAACCAGGAAAATAGCCGTCCCTCTCAAAGGAGGAAATCAGCAGAGTATCAGAAAAGTCCCGCCAGCACTTTCGTCAGGCTACTTTCTTGATATTTGCCACTGTCCATTCGTCTCCACCGGGATTAATGTGATGAGCAGTTCAGTCATTCAAATCCTTCCATGAAAGTCTCTTTGACATTGCCCCCAGAATCGTAGAAATGGATCTTGACATTATTTCAATTGAGTTCACCCAAAAGCCACACTACATGCTAGGCAAAGAAGACACCCCTGGTCTACACTGTATCTCAGATTAGGCTCTCTCCTGCCATCTATCCAAACTCATCCAATTAGGTTATAATGTGCACACCAGATAATAACATATAATTGTAGTTCCTAACACATACTAGGCAATCAATAACTATTTGTTCAGTGAATTAATGAGTGAAATTTAAAAACTTGCTATAACCTCTAAAATTTAACACTACCCTCCCAGCCCCCTTTGAACTCTGCTATGTCAATTCCTTTTCCACAACAGAAGGATTAAGTTCTAACAAAATCTGTGTGCTCTCTCTTGTTCCAAGATGTGTGCCAGAATGTCTCCTTTTCTCTCATTCCTTCACATTCTTTTTAGCTCCAGCCAGTTGAGGTCTCACTGAGGTGAAGGCTGCTGAGAGGCAGGAGGGTATTTTGTGAAGATTCACACACTGGGAGCTGGAGCCTCTTCAGCTTCAGACAAAGTTCCTGCAGCTTAGAGACACAAAGAACAGGCCCTCACCTATGAATGTTATAAAAACAAATCAAGAAAGAAATATGAACACTGCTGCAGGTTATAGCATAACAATAGCATTCTCAAGGAAAAGCAGTGTTCCTAGAATATAATGTACTTTATGTTCTAAAAGCATGGTTATTCTCAGCCGAAGACCTGGTACTATGGGGGAGAGGAGGTTAAGGAGAATACAGAAAGGAGAAAAAGAGAATGTTTCATCACATCTGGCTCTCCAGGGTGTCAACCAATCGGTAGCAGCCATCCAGAGTCCACCACCTGTGAACTCAAATGCAACTGGAGAAATTTCCTTTAAAAGATTAATTAACATATTCAATAGAATCTCATCTTTCTTTAAAACAACACAATTATATATACACATATACATATATAATATGAAACTGAGGGAAAGAAATCCATATTTGGAAATAGATATATTAGTGTGTTAAAAATGATTATTGCTTGATGGTAGGATAATGAAAATTTTTTGTTTCATTGGTTTTCAAATTTTCTATGATATAAATAAAAGAGTTAGTTTTTGATCAGAAGGGGGCCTCCAGAAATTGATTTATCTTTGGAATATGTCTCCATTCTCTTTCTACACCCCTGAGTTCAGTGAGGAGTTTGTTTTGGGTCAAGGCATCCCACCTCACTTACTATCTAGATTTTCTTGCATTTGTCACAAGCCAAAATGTTAGGAAAAATTTATCAAGCTCTACACCATAGGCAGTCTCAGTCCCTCCTCCTGAGGTCTGGGGCAGGTTTCCCCTCTTGCTGGGACTGGAAGGCTTTCTTACCTTTTGGTAGCTTGGGCATCTGTTCCTGAGGTTGTTGGTTCCCTGGGTCTCCTTGGCTCCAGCTGTGCCCTGAGGCGTTTATGAAGTGGGGCATCACAGGACCTTCCACTTGGCCTTGGCTGCTCTGGTCCCACTGCAGGGCCATCTCCTCCTGGGACCCAACTGCAGGCCACACGCCAGGTGGGTAGATCCCCCCATTAGGCATCTGGGGTGGGAATGCTGTTCCTGCTGCCACTTCCGCTTCTGAGACTACTCTTGGTAGGGGAAGTGGTGGGTATGGGAATGGCGTGGGGAATGGCGTGGGGAATGGCATTGGCAGAGGGGGTTGAACAACCTGGGCCCAGGGACTGGGGGGTCCTGGCACGTAAAGCACACCTGTTGTGGAGGCCATCTGGGCCTCCTCGCTCTGGGACTCCGCCCCCTGCCAATGCTGAGACCTTTCGGCCAGCACCTTGTTCCGCTCCTCTGTAGTCACGGGCCATACCTCAATCCCGAGCTGCTGGGCTCGAGACCTGGGTACGACCTCCTGGGGCAGCTGCCCGCGCAGCCCTTCACCCTCTTCCAGCACCCGCCGCAGGTCGTCTCGTGCGCAATGCAACTGCGAGACCATCTTTTCGCGCTCCTTCCGCAGCCGCTGCAGCTGGGAGGCCAGAGCCCAGACGGCCGTCTCGCGCTCCTTCACCTGCTCCTGCAGCTGCCGGACCCGGCGCGTCTGCTCCTCCCGATGACTTGCGGCCACACGCACACTCAAGGCCAGTGCGCTCCAGGTGCAGGCCCTCTTGATGGGACGCGGCACCTGCGGGTCAGCCAGGATGGATCGCAGCTCGTCCTCTATCTCGTTCCAGGTCTTCGAGCAGAAGGTCAAGTAGAAGTCTGGGCCACCGCCGTTATTGAGCACCTCTTCGTTGATAAACATGACTACCTCTCTGTGGTGGAAACCGCTCTTGTGGTCCCCTAAGTCCAAGGCCATGGCCGCTGTGGCCTAGTCAGCAGACCTGCCGCCGCTGCTGTTGTAAGTGGTGGCCGCCAACTTATCCGTCTTTCACCTCTTGGCTCAGTCCTACTTCAGTCCTTGCCCAGTCCTGGCCTCCTCTTCGGCCTCCTTTCTCTCTCACCTACTCGTTCTCCTAACAGAGTGAAGCCGATTCATTTACCACACCGACCCCTAACTTACCACACCAATCCCTACCGGGGCGACGGGGTAACACGTCAGAGATATGGGCACTGGGTTACGCCGCAAAGCGTACTGGGACAAACCTCTCTGGGCAAAGCGCCCCCTGCTCAGCGGGCAAGTTGGGAGGCTGCACTGGGCTCTACCTGGGACCTACTTTCCTTGGAACAACGCCTCCTACAGGGCAGGCTGGCTGAGTGACTGT
Organism: Ceratotherium simum simum; assembly: GCF_057802395.1. Taxonomy (NCBI): domain Eukaryota; kingdom Metazoa; phylum Chordata; class Mammalia; order Perissodactyla; family Rhinocerotidae; genus Ceratotherium; species Ceratotherium simum. The sequence continues at coordinate 29,367,002 of NC_141940.1, forward strand.
GCTGGGGACTGCACTTAGCCCAGAGACAACTCTTGTTTCCAAAAGCTTCTGAAGGAAAACACCCAGACGCGTGGAATGAATTTCTAACCTGGGAGACCAATGAGAGGATGCATGGGTGGGCTCTATTTGGTTCAGCTCCCTCTCCCGTAACTCGCAATTACTCTATCAAACTTTCTATTGTTGACCTTAAACAAATAGCCAGTTATTTCTCCAGCAAAAATGGGTTTATTCCAATTAGCAAAGAACTGCAATTTGAGGTCTGCAACCAGGGTGAGCCAGTGCAAATCCTAAGCAACAAGGAAAGGAGAAACTCTTTTATAGAGGGGAATAGGAAATTGGGAGGGTTATTGTAAACAAAAAGTCCATTGGAGAAGACTGGGAGTTCAAGAAATGTAATGGCTTTTCATTGGCTGAGTTGTGACAGTCTCTCATTAGCTGAGCTGTTGCTAGGCAAGAAGAGGAAATCTTTCTTCTTCCTATTGGGCTCTGCAATCTGATAGGGCGTGGGAGCTCCCCCTTTTGGCCTTCCGATTCCATTTTAAATAAGGTTTCTGTTTATTAATTTTCACGCTATACAGTCTCAAGGTATCTGCACTCTTCCCCCCTCATCCTAAGCACATGACTTTAGAGTTCCTTTCATCAAGAAAATGAAGTGATTGGGGCCAGCCCGGGTGGCGTAGCATTAAGTTCACACGCTCTGTTTCGCAGGTTCAGATCCTGGGTCACGGACCTACACACAGCTTGTCAAGTCATGCTGTGGCAGCCTTCCATATAAAGTAGAAGAAGATGGGCACAGATGTTAGCCCAGGGCTGGTCTTCCTCAGCAAAAAGAGGATTGGTAACAGATGGTAGCTCAGGGCTAATCTTCCTCAACAAAAAAAAAAAGAAAAGAAAATCAAGTGATTGAGCCAGCCCTGATGGCCTGGTGGTTAAAGTTCGGTGCTCACCACATGGGCCCCGGGGTTTGCTTCCCTGTTGCGGAACCACACCACCTGTCTGTCAGTTGCCATGCTGTGGTGGCGGCTCACATACAAGAACTAGAACGGCTTGCAACTAGGATACACAACTAGGTACTGGGGTTTTGGGGGGAAAAAAAAAGAAAATTAAGTGATTGAGCCATGAAGTCCCTTGGCTTTCCTTGGTAAACGTTATCTTCATGCTTTAGATCCCAGTACTTCCTACTCCATTTCCTCTGGGACTTTAATACATCTTATTCCTCCTGTATTTCCTGCATCTCTCTCCTCTCCTGTGCTACAGGATATTTTTCTCCCATATAGAAAACCTGTTGAAGTTTTCTCTGTGCTTAAAATAATATACTTCCTCTACCCTATGTCCTGGCCTTTCTCTCTTCTCATTGCAGAATACTGTACACTATGTCCACTTCATTGCACTCCCTTTGCCATTCAATCTGCCGCACTTTGGTTTTCACCTCCCAAAACTTTAGTAAAAATTATCTGATAAGGTCACCAACAGTCCCTACCTCAGTATGAAAGTGAACGGATACTTTGAAAGTTAGTTTTCACATGATTTTTCAATAGAATTTGATTCTGTTGACCACTCCCTCTTTGATCCTCCATCCTGTCTTGGTTTCTGTGACATCAAATTCTATTGATGTTCCTCCTATCCCTCTGGCTTATCTTTCTCAGTTTCTTTGAACTGCTTGTTCTTCTTCTGCCCACAGCCCCAAAGTTGGTGTTTTCCCAGTTTTATCTTCAGACCCCTCCTCTTTTCATTCTATATGCTCTCCTTGGATGAGCTTATTCACTCCCATAATTTTAAATACTACCTCTATCACGAGTCTGTATTTCTAACTTAGGCTTCTCTCTTAATAATCAGATTCATACATTTTTCTTCCTTTGATAGATAGTTACTGAACACGTAGTAGGTTCATTTGACAAAAAGTGGTGAAAAATATTGAAAAGTTCCCAGCTCTCATGCCACTGGTGGAAAAATAAATGAGAAAAAGTAAATAAATAAGCAAGGTAATTATAAATTTTGGTATGTGCTATCAAGTTAATATATAAGTCGATGTGAGAGATAGGGACTACATAGGGGTTTGAGATTCTCCCCTGTAAAAAAGGAGCTTAGGGAAGGTCTCTATGAGAAGGTGACATTTGAGCTGAGACCCAGAAATTCAGTGGCAAAAGTCTTGGTGTAGAAAAGCTTCAAATCTTCAAGGAATAGAAAAGATCCTTGTGTGGCGAGAGCATGGTAAGTTAGGAAGAGAGTGGAATGAGATGATGTTGAAAACAGACAAAAGTGTCATCTTGTATGTCCTCAGAAGCAATATTAAGAAGACTGAACTTTATTCTAGGTATGAGGGGGCAACACTGTAGTGTTTCTAGTGGTAGTGTCATCAGATCTGAAAAATTTTACTCTGGATGTTGCATAGAATAGAGATTATATGGGATCAAGCGTATAAATAGAGAGAACAGTTTGGAAGCTGTTGCAGTTGACCAAGTAAGAAGTGATCATGATTTGGCTTAGTCTGAAATGGTTTTAGGGGATAAGGACACAGGGAGAGAGATTGAGAATGTATATATATTATTTTTTTGTGTGAGGAAGATCAGCCTTGAGCTAACATCCATGCTAATCAGCCTTTTTGCTGAGGAAGACCAGCCCTGAGCTAACATCTATTGCCAATCCTCCTCCTTTTTTCCCCCAAAGCCCCAGTAGATAGTTGTATGTCATAGTTGCACATCCTTCTAGTTGCTGTATGTGGGATGCGGCCTCAGCGTGGCTGGAGAAGCGGTGCGTCGGCGCGTGCCCGGGATCCGAACCCAGGCCACCAGTAGTGGAGCGTGCACACTTAACCGCTAAGCCACGGGGCCGGCCCGAGAATATATTTTGAAAGTAAAATTGACAGGTATTATAGATTGCTTGGATAGGGATTGTAAAGACTGAGAGAAAGAAAGGAGACAAAGATGACCCCTAGTTTTTAGGCTTGAGCAAGTGGGTGGATAGTGGTACCATTTCTGAGATGGAGAAGACCGGGCAAAGAAAGGAAAAAGCAAGAGTACTGCTTCAGAGATGTGATTTATGATGGCTCTTAGTGACCAGGGTGGAGGTATCAGGTAGGCCTTCTGGGATATACAGATCTGGGGCACAGGGGAGAAATTGGGTTGGAAATATAAATTTGGAAATCAATAGTGAATTGATGGTATGTAACAAACATGGATTTGAATGAGATCCTCTAGGAAGAGAGAGGAGGAGAAAACAGAGGACTGAGTCCTGGGGCACTCCAACTTATGGAAGCATAGTTCGAGTATAGTCAGTTATTAAAAGGACAGAAATGATTCCATGCTGATTCCTATTTGACCTTTAAAATCAGATAATTATGATATATGCCATTTCAGTCATAGAAAGATATGAAAATCTCCCCATATCATTTTGTATGGCCATTATAAATAATACCAATGAGAAAAATATATTACCAAAAAGAATGCTATTGACCCATCTCATTTATAAATATAGCTGCCAAGAGATTGTACCAACATTTCTATGTTACTTTTGGTTAATATCCAAGAGCAATTCCTTGTTGTGAGATTCTTGCATTATACATGAAAGAGTGTAATAACTCTTAAAAGTATATTAGAGGGGCTGGCCTGGTGGCGTAGCAGTTAAGTTCGCGTGCTCCACTTCGGCGGCCTGGGGTTCGCCAGCTCGCATCCTGGGCGTGGACCTATGCAACACTCGTCAAGCCATGCTGAGGTGGCGTCCCACATAGGGCAACTAGAAGGACGTACAACTATGACATACAACTATCTACTGGGGCTTTGGGGAGAAAAAAAAAAGGAAAAAAGGAGGAAGATTGGCAACAGATGTTAGCTCAGGGCCAATCTTCCTCAAAAAATAAATAAGTAAAAGTATATTATAAGTTAAAAATTTATATTGTAAGTTAAAGATGTATATTCCACACCATAGAAAAATATGGCCACAGTTCCCCAGTTCATTTTGTGAAGCCGATGACACTTTAATAGCCAATCAGAAAAATAGTGTACAAAATAATATAGTACCAAATATACTGACCCATCTGCAAAAATTCTACAGAAAATATCTCATAAGGGACTGTATCAACATTCCCGTGGCAGATATTGTTGGTTAATAACCAACAGCAAATCCTACTCTTTTCCTTGCTAACAGAACCTTTACATTGCTTAGGCAGTGTTGTGTCAAGCCCTGGGCAGTTCTCATGATTGGTCTCAGCCAATCTTTTTCCCCTTTGTCAGTGATTGGTTTAGAGGTGGGCATGTAACCTTGTGCTGGTAAAGGAGACATATCAGGAAATTTGCTTGAGGTTTCAGGGAAAGATTTTCCTTTGTGATTAGATAGAGGACCAATGAAGTGAAAACCTTTCACCATGAGCCCTCGTCTTTGGGATGCTGGGATGAGGATGTGTTTGGAGTTGCAGTAGTTACCTTGAGACCATGAGGGGAGACGTGGCAGGCATATGTTGTGACCATCATGCAGAAACAGGGTCAGCCTCCACCCAAAATTTGGGTCAGACGTCAAGACTGATGACACTACATACACACTAAGAGGGTATAAAAATGTTTATTACTTATGTAATGGAGCTTTCTGGAGAGAACAGCCAGGCCTCCCAAGTTGGTCCAAAAATGGCTTGAGAGAGCAAGGAAAGGAGACTGGCTTGGAATTTTAACTGTAGTTAAGTTTGGGACTGGGGTGACAGTTCCTGTGTGTGGGCAGGAGCTTGTGTGGTTTGAAACTCCTGCTGGCACCAAAGGAGGAAGCACTCAGGCTTTTTTATTAGCTTGCCCAGATGTGGGACACAAGGGGAGAGTGAGAGTTGAGGCTTAAAAGCTGCCAGCAGTCAAACATCAAAAAATGGAGTCAGGCTCTTCATTGTAATTTACCCCTGATGTTTTTGTGACAACAAAAGTGTACCATGCTTAATTTAATTGAATTTGAACTGGTTTAAATAAGCTATTATGTCACTCTATGAGGCCTCTAGCCTGTAGCCTATAAAGAAGATGAAAGTTCCATTGAATCACCTATTCAAGAGCCCAGTATTGGTTATTCCAAGAAGTGAAATGAATGCCTTGGTCACTATCAGTAATGTCTGGAACTCTAAAGGGGCTAAAGAGTGTCTTGGTAAGGCCTTGTATTATGGTTTCAGTATATGTGGCATGTGTGCACGTGTGACCTTGATTTATATTTGGGGTATCTATGAGGCAAGAGTTCTTTACACCAAAGGGGGAAACCTTGGACAAGGAATTATTGTTGCTGCCATTGGCTGGACTGGAGAGCCAGACCATCAGCAACAGCCTAAGAGTTTGTGAAATGGTACAGATGGGACTGATTTTGGCCAGGGAAAGCAGTGCTAAGATGCATGCCTGAAGTTGGTCAATTGTGTTGATCCTTAGATCTCATCCTTTTCATCAGGGATGTCCTGGTTAAGGGATGAAAAGAAGTAGCTCTCCAGCGAACTTCAGTCACATGATGGTGACAACATCATCTGTTAAGTGTGCCCACTTCCACTGCTGTTCACTCAGTTGATCCCAAGGGGCTCCTCAGGTAGCCAAGGGGTTTGGTAGAGGGGTGACCTCCTCTCAGCACTATGACATCTGGCAAGGAAATGAGGACAGGGGAGGTCACCCCTCCTGCAGATGGGATATGCCAGAGGGCCTAGGTTTGGTTCTATTCTGTAGCAAAGGAGACCTTGGTGGCCATGGCAAGCTTGTAGGGTGCTGCTCCCATGACCAAATGCATAGTGGGCTGCTGGATGTGGAGAGACATGGGCTCAGGGCCTATAGGACCTCTGTTTTCAGGAAAGCCCAGTATGTAGCCAGCAATTGCTGCTCTAAATGGCATACAGCATAGGGCTGAGGAGGGCAGAGTTTTTTGGCACAAGAAGCCCATAGGTAACTTATGGACATTATGTGTAGTCCAGAGATTCCAGGAGGCATGAGAGAAGGTTGCTGAAGCTCCTACCATGAAAAGAGTCTGGTGGAGGGGCACTAACAAGAGTGGCTGTTGTATTGCAATTTTGACAGAATCTAGAGCCTTTTGTTGGAAGGGGCTCCATTCAAGGTGGGCTGATTTGCAAATAACTGTGTACAAGGGCTTAAATAAAATTTGTAAATGAGAAATATGTTGCTTCCAGAACATAAAAGGCCTAAAAGATGTTGGGGTTGTTTTAACATTGTGGGAGTTGAGAGGGTCAATAGCTGTTTCTTGACAGTGTTAGGTATGGAGGGACCCTCGGTTTACCAAATAATTTTCAGGAATTTACAGAGGTGGTGGGGTCTTGCACTATGTGTGAGGCAATGGCCCATCCTGTTTTTTGAGCTCACTTGGGAGTATTTGTATGTCCTGAATAAGCCAAATGAATATCCTCAGAGGAAGGTGTCATGAATATAACACCATATCTGGAGATATGGTGGTGCCCCTGGAGAAAGCTGGATGCCGTTAAGATAGTGTCTGCAAAGGTCGTGTGCCGTGGCAAGGCTGTTAAAGTACTCCATAGATAGCCAGGTAAAGGTGTATCATGTCCCTTAAGAGGTGAAGGCAAACTGCGAGTGAGAGCCTATTGAAATAGGCACTGAACGGAAAATATTAGCCAACCTATTATAGAAAAATATTTACCACTTGCTGATTGGATGCAGTCAGTAATTTCAACAATTTTGAGTATGGAAGCCTTAATGAATGGGACCACAGCACTGAGGCTGCAGTAATCTACCGCGAGGCGCCGTTCATTCTTTCCAAGTTTAAGAACCAGCCAAATTGCATTGTTAAATGGAGGAGCAGTGGTCACAATCACTCCTTCTCTAAATAGGTCTTGTATAAGGGGTTTCAATCCTTGAAGGCCCTATATAAATTTACATTGGACCTTATTAACCATTTTAACAGGGACAGGGAGGGGAGAAGGTCCATGTGGTCCCATTTTTTAAAGCCAATTTGTAAGTGCCGAAGATTTAATTTTAATTTATTACTCATTGGGTCAGAGCGTCTGTGACCCCACTACAGGATACTTTAGGGGGGTGCTACCATCATGGGGAATTTAGACAAGGCTATTGTTCTGATAGTTAAGGTGAGGCATAACTGTTTGTCCTCTATTTTATGTTACAGTAACTCCTCTAAGATTATAAGGGTTATATTATTCAAATTGAGAAGAATCCTCAGGTATTACTGTAATTTGAGCCCAAGTGTTGATTAAGGCCATTAAGGTTTGCTAATTGGTACATTTCAGCAGATATTAAAGTTAATTCAGAAGCTATGTTGTAGAGGTACAAAAGCAAATCAGTACACTTTCATCTTTTTGTTTTATAAATTCTTTTAGTAAATTTTGGATTTCCAATTGGGTCAAATTGTGGACCTCTGTTTCATTATTTTGTTTCCTCCCCGGTATCCAGATTCCTCCCTCCCTTCCTCTCTTCCTTTCTTCTTTCTTTCCTTCCTGGCTTTCTGTCTTTTCTTCCCTTTTTTTGTGATTACTTGATATACTTTGGGGAAGTTCTCTCTACCCTGCTCATATTTATAAATTTCTTCCTCCAGAGAGCCTCAGATAAGTATCATCAGTGTTAGGGCCTCTCCCACGGCGATGGTTGCTTTATACCGCTTAAGGACCTCAGGCTTAAGTTGAGTTTGAATTTACACCTTCACTGTGCCAGCGGGGTGCTATAGGTGATTTTTCCTATAACCGTGAGGATCGGTATCTTTGTTGTGGCTTAGGCAGCAGCAGCAACAACAATAGCAACAGCAATAAAGGCATTTTGTAGAATCCTAGTGAGCCCTCTGTCTTTAGGAATGTGGATTCAATAATTAAAATATTCAAATAATAACTACTTTTCAAATAGTGACTGATATTCCTCCACATGAGCAACCACCCAATGGGCTTATATATTGTACAGGGAATAGTCTTTCCCATGAGTGCTCTATAGAACAGTAGCCAATGCCTGGTTGAGGCACACAACCAAACGGTCTCAGGGTAAGATCTTTCCCCTGAGCCTAGCATTAGTCACAGCTTATGCTGGAATCAAGACAGACGATTCATTCTAAGGCACACAGATAGGTTTGGGCCAAGACACACAACCCAGGGTCACTTTAAGGAGAACCCTGATCCCATACTCCTGTCCCTAAATACCAATTAATTATTGAAACTTCTGAGTTAGGTCAGTTAAATCTATAACAGTGGCTCAGTAGAACTCAGCAAATGCAGCACAAAGCAGCACTACTCAAAGGGCAAGCTAGCCAGGAGGAAGTAGAGTCAGTTAGCAAGTCAAAGCAAGCGAAGACAGACCCCTGGTGGTGGTGGTCATTGTCTCAGCATCCTGCTCACAGTACCAATTGTGGACACGCTACAGAAACAGGATGGACTCTCACCCAAAATTTGGTTTGAATGTCAAGACTGACATATATCTAGAGGATATGAAAGGTTTATTACTTACATAATGAGGCTTTCTGGGGCAACCAGGGCAAGTATCTCAAACTGATCTGAAAATGGCTTGAGAGAGCAAGGAAAGAAGATGGCTTGGGATTTTTATGGTGGCTGAGGAGTGGGCTGGGATGAAGGTTCCTGTGCATGGGATAGGGCCTGTGTGGTTTGAATCTATGGCTGGTGCCAAAGGAAGGAGAACCCAGCTTTTCTTATCAGCTTGCCAAGATGTGGGGTACTAAGGGAAAAGGGAGGGTGAAGCTTAAAAGCTGTCAGCAGTCAAACATTGAAAAAGAGAATCAGACTCTACTACAATATACTTCTGATGGCAGTATGGAAAAGTGTGAGAGCTTGGGTCCTTGATGATGTTATTCAACCTCTAAAAAGACCTTGGAACCACCTGCTCCAAACTTCTAGTGTTGCTGAATAATTCAGTGTCTTTGTGGTTGAGGATATTTTTAGCTAGGCTGTCTGTTACTTGCAGCCAAAATAATTCTGAACTGATACAATGTCGAAGATTTAATCAATTATTACCATTTTGGATATATTCAGGGAATACAAAGGTGGCTCAATATAAATATATCTATCATTGTAATTCATAACAAAATGAATTAAAGCAGAATATTATAGGATATATTAATAATACACTTTAAATGCTTTCATAAAATTCAGTAACTATCCCTAATAAAAACACAAGGTAAAAGAGGAGTAGAAAGCGCCTACCTAAATACTCCTTACTAAAAAATAACAACAAATATCATCCCAAAGAGTGAAACACTGAAGACATTTCCAAGATAATCAGGAATTACACAGGAATGCTATTACAATTATTATTTCACATATTCTTGGATATTTCAATAAATGCAATAAAGGAAGAAAATTATTCAGCATAATAAATATTGAAAAAAAGAATCATAACTTTTTCTGTTGTGAGTGTATACCCAGAAAATCCAAGAGACACTAACAAATACCAATACAATTAGTGACATTGTGAAGGTTGCTGAATACAAAGTAAATATAAAAAAATAGATTTTCTGTATAGTAGGAATAAATAGAAATGGGGGAACTATTTCATTCACTAGAGTGACTTAAATTATGAAATACTTCATGTGGTAGGTTTGTAATGAGTAAATTTCTTTAAGTTCAGCTACATTTCCCAGAATTTTCTTTCCTTTATATGTCTAGTTAAGGTGGGACACAAGAGAGATTTTTGTGGGAGACTTGGCAGACAGAAGTGACGCAGTAGCCATTTTATACCTTGAACACGTTATTGCTTTTCTGCTGACTCACCTCATTGGCACAAGGTAGCAGCTAGTTTTAGAACTGCTCCACCTTCCCCTGGATCATCCTTTAGCTCCTCTGACTCCTGCGCCAGGTGTGTGAGTTTAATTCTGTGACAAAGTGTCTTGATCTCTGCATGATACCCATTCCATCAAGGTCAGAGGAAACAAGAACTGACAGGTTTCAGTCCTTGGTGGCACCAGCTCATGCTCATGGGTTCCAGTTTGTTTTTATTCTCTCCCACTTTACATCTATGTCCATCTTGCTTTCCTGACTATAGGCACTGTGGATTTCAATTTCCAGCATCAGATGTGAAGACAACAGCCTTACAGAGACTTCTTAACCAGTTCCCACAATTGTGTAAGATAAAATCTCTGTAACAAATCTCTTAAAAATTACACACACGTGCACACACACAGTAGTTCTGCTACTTTGATTGAAGCCTAACTGACACACTTTGAAATAAAACTTAACAAAAGAAGAGGTAGATTTTCACTACTAGCCAAGACAGTATAATAGAGACTGGATTTACTCTCCCACCAGAAAAAAAAAATTTTAATGGACAAATGATATGAAATAACAGTTTTCAAGTCATGGGACATCAAGTAATGAAGGACAGTGATCCCTGAGAAATGGAAAACAAATGAGGGGAGCCCCATATTTGCTCAGCATACTGTTTGGCGAGAGTTTCCAGGCCAATGGCATAAGGAGAGGGAACCCAGGTGGAACCTGAAAACTCCATGAGTTGACGAGATGGAGTGGAGAATCTGAGGAGACTAAGGCAGGTAGAGTTTGTAAGACAGAGTGCTAGATAGGAGAGATGCATATATAGAGAGAACTTCAGAGACCTGCAGAGGGTCCCCTTGAGTACTGATGGGTGCACACATGTGAGGAAACTACCCAAGGCTAAAGAATTAACCACACAAAAGGATTGGAACACAAATAGAGCTGGAAATAGTGACTGTTCCCTTTAGCCAGACTGGTAAAACCTCATAATTCATGGAACATTGGGTACAGTACTGAGGTTCTTGCCTCGGTAGTGGAGGATATTTAGACTCAGACTGAACACATTTCTCAATCCACCTAAAATATCATAAAAGCAAGATCCTAGAGGACCGAACTGTTTCCATGTAACTTAACTGTGTCTGAGAAAAAAGCTCAATAACATTTATAGGATGACAAAAACAACCAGTATCCAACAAGTTAAAATCCACAATGTTGGGCACCCAATAAAAATTACTAGGCACCCAAAGAAGCAGGATAACATAACTCATAATGAGGTGAAAAATCAACCAATCAAAAGCAATCCAAAAGTCACACAGATGTTGGAATTAGCAGACAAGGACATTAAGACAGTTATAACTATATTCCATATGTTCAAAAATTTAAGTAAAGATGTGGACAATATAAAAAGACAGAAATCAAATCTCGAATGATGAGAACTATGCAATTTGAAATAAAAATATACTGGATGAGATTAACAGCAAATTAGACATTGCAGAAAAAAATAGTAAACTTGAAGATGAAGCAATGGAAACTATCCAAAATAACACACTCAGAAGAAAAAGCATCCAAAGAAATGAATGAAGATTAAGCAATGGAAACTATCCAAAATAACACACTCAGAAAAAAAAGCATCCAAAGAAATGAACGAGCTGTGGGAAAGCTATATTTGTGCAATTGGAGTTCCCAAAGGTACAGAAAATAGTTGAAAATTTCCCCAAATTTCTTGAAAACTATAAATCCACAGATCCAAGAAACTCAAAGAATCTCAAGCACACACAAAAAAAATTGAATAACAGTATACCAAGGCATATCATGATTAAATTTCTCACAATGAGTGACAGAGAAAAATCTTAAAAACAACCAGAAGAAAACATATGTTACGTAAAAGGACAGTAGATTTCATATCAGAAATAATGTGAGATGACAGGGCAGCAAAATTTTTAAAGTACTGAGATAAAAAAATGATCATTGGAATTCTATACCCAGTGAGAATATCAAGAAAGAAGGTGAAATAAACACTTATTCAGATATACAAAAGCTGAAATAATGCATTATTAGCAGGCCCATACTATAAGAAGTGTTAAAGGAATTCCTTCAGGCAGAAAGAAAATGATAGATGGAAATATAGATTTACACAAAGGAATAGAGAACACTGGAAATGGTTACAACAAGGGTATATATGATTTTTTTCTTATTATTTAAATCTCTTTAAAATAAAATTAACTGCTAAAATAATATTAACAATGTAGTGTAGGGTTTATAATATATGTAAAAGTAAAATGCATGACAATAATAACACAAAGGCTATGAGAGGAAAAATGGAAATGTACTATTGTGAGATACTCATACAATATGTAAAATGGTGTAATGTCACATTAAGGTAGACTGTGATAACTTAAAAATATATACTATAAACTTTGAAGCAACCCTAAAATAACAAAACAGAAAGCTAATGCTAATAAACCAACAAAAGTGAAACAGTGAAATCATAAACAATATGCAATTAATCAAAAATAAGGCAGAAAAAGGTGAAAAAGGAAACAAAGAATAGATGGGGCAAATATACCATTGATACTGCACCCCAATTAAATCAGAGATTATCAGAGAGTGGATTTAAAAGCAAGACCCAACTATAAGTTACCTACAAGAAACACACTTTAAAATATAAAAACACAAACAGTTTAAAAGTAAAAGAAGGAATTTGGCAATGATTTCTTGGATGTGACACCAAAAATGCAGGCAGCAAAATAAAAAATTAAGTTGCACTACCTCGAAACTAAAAATTTTTGTGCATGAAAAGACACAATCAACAGAGTGAAAATGAACCTCATGGAAAGGGAGGAAATACTTACAAATCATATATCTGATAAAAGATTAAAATCCAGAGTATATAATGAACTCCTACAACTCAATGATTAAAAAAAACACCCTGATTAAAAAATGGGCAACGAGAACAGGATGGTGGACTAGGAAGCTACAGGCTCTCCTTCCCTGACAGAGACACTGAATCAACAACAGTGTACCGACCAGAATACCTCTGTGAGAACTCCAGAGACCAGTTGAGAATCTACAGCACCTAGGCCATTGTAAAACCAAGGATTTCAGTGAAAGGGGTAGGAAAATTTGTGGCATTTAGTGCACCCATTCACGCCACTCCCCCTTTGTAGCATAGTGCAGAGGAACCAGGAGGAAACCCTTCATACTGGAGCTCTTCCCTCCAGAAGGAATCAAAAGAATCGACATGTGTCCAACATTCTGGCTTGTCTGGGACTGCCAGAGTGTCTAGTTTGTCTTGCCTGACTCAGAACACTGATGGGACCAGCACTAGAGTTTGGAAGTCACTGAAAAGAGAGGAGAGAAGCATATTAGAGCTGTAGTTCTGCAGGCAGACACCTGAGGGAGCAAGAGATCAGAAAAGGTTTGAGAGGTCCTAGAACCTCCAGCAGGGATAATTGGTGAAGATCTTCCCCTGTGAGAAGCCAGCACTCAAAGATTGGGAGAGGTGGTTGTTTTTCAAAAGCCCAAATCCCAGCAAAAAAATTATAAGGTATACAAAGAAATAGGGAAACATGGCCCAATCAAAGGAACAAAAAAAAAAAAAAAAACATCTAGACATCAACCCTAAAGAAACATAGATCTGTGAGCTGCTTGACAAAAAAATTAAAATAAATGTCATAAAGATACTCTCTATAACTGTATTTGTGTACATTAAAAAAGAAGAAAGGTCTCAAATCAATAACCTAACTTTACACCCCAAGAAACTAGAAAAAAGAAGAACAAACTAAATCCAAAGCTAGCATAAATAAGGAAATGACAAAGAATAGAGCAGAGGTAAACAAAATAGAGAATAGAGAAACAATAAATAAAATCAATGAAATCAAGAGTTGGATTTTTGAAAAGATCAGCAAAATTGACAAACCCTTAACTAGATTAACTAAGAAAAAAAGAGAGAAGACTCAAGTAACTACGATCAGAAGTGGAAGTGGATGTTACAACCAATGCCACATAAATAAAAAGGATTATAAGAGAGTACAATGAACAATTGTTTACTAACAAATGTATAACCTAAAAGAAATGGATAAATTCTTAGAAACACACAACCTCCCAAGACTGAATCATGAAGAAATAGAGAATCTGAACAGACAAATCACAAGTAAGTAGATTGAATCAGTAATCAAAAACCTCCCAACAATGAAAAGGACCAGATGGCTTCACTGGAGAATTCTATCAAACATTTAAAGAGAAATTAACACCAATCCTCCTGAACCTTTTCCAAAAATTGAAGTAGAAGGAACAATTCCAATCTCATTCTATGAGGCCAGCATTATCCTGATACCAAAGGAATAAGACAAGGATGCCTGCTCTCACCACTTCTATTCAACATAGTACCAGAAGCCTTAGCCAGAGCTATTAGGCAAGAAAAAGAAATAACAGGCATCCACATTGTAAAGGAAGAAGAAAAATTATCCATTTGCAGATGACATAATCTTATATGTAGAAAACCCTGAACACTCCACACACAAAAAATGTTAGATCTAATAAATGAATTCAGCAAAGCTGCAGGATACAAAGTCAACACGCAAAAATCAGTTGCATTTCTATACACTTACAACAAACAAATTGAAAAAGAACTTAAGAAAACAATTTCATTTACAAAAGCATAAAAAAGAATAAAATAATTAGGGGTAAGCCTAACCAAGGAGGTGAAAGACTTGTACACTAAAAACTAAAAAAAATTGCTGCAAGAAATTAAAGAAGATACAAATAAGTGGAAAGACATCCTATGTTCATGGATTGGAAGACTTAATATTGTTAAAATGTCCATACTACCCAAAGCATTTTACAGATTTGATGCAATCCTGATCAAAATCCCAATGGCTTTTTTTTGCATAAATAGAAAAATTCATCTGAAATCTCAAGAGACTCTGAATAGCCAAAATGATCTTGAAAAAGAACAAAACTGGAGGACTCATACTTCCTGATTTCAAAACTTATACAAAGCTACAATAATCGAAACAGAGTGGTACTGGCATAAAGACGGAGAAATAGACCAATGGAATAGAATAGAGAGCTCAGAAATGTACCCTTTCATATATGGTCAGATGATCTTTAACAAGGATACTAAGACCACTCAATGGGGAAAGGATACTCAGTTCAACAGATGGTGTTGAAAAAACTGTATATCCACATGCAACAGAATGAAGTTGGAACCTTATCTTACACAATATACAAAAATTAACTCAAAATGGATTAAATACCTAAATATAAGACCTTCAACTGTAAAACTCCTAGAAGAAAACATAGGAGAAAATCTTCATGATATTGGACTTAGCAATGATTTCTTGGATATGATACTGAAAGCACATGCAACAGAAGCAAAAAGAGACAAATGGAACCACAACAAACTTAAAAACTTTTGGACATCAAAGGATGCAATCAACAGAGAGAAAAAGCAACCTACAGAATGAGAGAAAGTATTTGCAAATCATATATTTGATAAAGGGTTAATATCTGGAATATATAAAGAACTCCTACAATTCAACAACAACAAAAATAACCTGATTAAAAAATAGGCAAAGGACTTGAGTTTCTCCAAAGATGATGTACAAATGGCCAACAAGTATATGAAAAGATGCTCCATGTTACTTGTCATGAGATAATGCAAACCAAAACCACAATAAGCTATCTCCTGACATGCATTTGCATGGCTACTATCACAAAAACAGAAAATAACGAGTAAAGGTAAGGATGTGGAGAAACTGGAACACTTGCACACTGTTGGTGGGACTGTAAAATGGTGCAACCACTATGGAAAATGGTATTGAGGTTCCTCAAAAAATTAAAAATAGAACTATCATATGATCCAACAATCCTGCTTCTGGGGGAGAATTGAAAGCAGAGTCTCCAAGAGATTTGCACACCCATGTTCATAGCAGTACTATTCACAATAGCCAAGAGATGGAAGCAACCCAAATGTCCATTGATGGATGGATTGATAAACAAAACGTGGTCTATGCATACAATGAAATATTATTTAGCCTTAAAAAAGAAAGAAATCCTGTCACATGCTACAATATGGATGAACCTTAAGGACATTATGCTAAGTGAAATAAGCCAGCCACAAAAAGACAAATACTGTATGATTCTACTTATATGAAGTATATAAATTCATAGAAACAGAAAGTAGAATGGTTGTTACCAGGGCCTGGGGCGAGGGGAAAAAGAAGAATTGTTTAATGGGTATAAAGTTTCAGATTTGCAAAATGTAAAAGTTCTGGACATCTGTTTCACAACAATGTGAATATACTGAACACTACTAACCTATACACTTAAAGTGGTTAAGATGGTAAATTTTGTTATGTATATTTTTTTACCACAATAAAAACTCTCCTGAAGAAATAATCAGATGTGGCAAAGAGATTTTAGCACAAGAATGTTCATTGCTATATAATTTATAATATCAAGGGAAAAATAGGTAACAACTTTAATGAACAATTTGGAATTGATTAAATAAATTTTGATGCATCCATATTCTGAATAGTACATAATACTATTTAGCTATTAAAAGTCATGTTGCAAACAGAAAAAAGGTAATTGGTTAAAGCAAATATAATAACAATGTAGTGTGGTGTTTATAACATATGTAGAAGAAAATGTGTGATAATAGCACAAAGATGAAAATGGAAGTGTATTGTTGTAAAGTTCCTATACTATACATGAAGTGGTGTAATATGACTTGAAGGTAGACAGTGATAAGTTAAATATATCTACTATGAACCCTAAAGCAATGTCTTAAAAAAAACCACACAAATAAATCAAGCAATATAGCTAAGTTGCCAATAAAGGGGATAAAGTGGAATTATTTTCAAAACTCAATTAGTTCAAATAGAAGGCAGAAAAAGAAGAAAGGGGGAAAATGAACAGATGGGACCAACAGAAAACAGCAAGATGGTAGGTTTAAATACAACCACATCAATAATCACATTGTATATAAATAGTTCAAACAACTCAAGTAAATGGTAGAGATTGTCAGGATAAAAAAAAAAAAAAGCAAGACCCGACTATGCATGGTCTACAATAAACCCATCTTAAATGTAAAGACACAAATTGGCTAAAGTATAAGAATAGAAAAAAGGGGCCAGCCCAGGGGAGTAGTGGTTAAGTTCCATGCATTCCACTTCGGTGGCCCGGGTTCGCATGTTTGGATCCCGGGCATGGACATACACCACTCGTCAGCCATGCTGTGGCGACGACCCACATGCAAAATAGAGGAAGATTGGCACAGATGTTAGCTCAGGGCTAATCTTCCTCAACCAACAAAAAAAAAAAAAACGGAAAAAATACACCATGCTAACACTAATCAAAATAAAGCTGAAATGGCTGCATTAATTTCAAACAAAGTAAGAAGCAGAGAAAAGAATATTACCAGGGGAAAACAAAAGTCATTTCATAATGATAAAGGGATCAATTTATCAAAAAAACCATAGCAATCCTAAATCTTTATGTAACTAATATCAGAGGTTCAGAATACATGAAGCAAAAACTGATAGAACTGAAAGGAAAAACAGACAAATTCAAACAAATTATGGTCAGAGATTTCAACACCATTCTCTTAATAATTGAGCAATTATTAAACAGTTAGATAGAAAGTCAGTAAACATACAGAAGACTTGAAAAGTATGATTAATCAACTTGACTTAATTGATATTTATAGAATGCTACACCCACAAACATCAGAATACATATTTCAAGTGATCGTTTGCCAAATAGACAATATTCTGAGTTATAAAACAAATCTTAATATATTTTAAATCACTTAAATAATATGAAGTATGTTGTCTCACCTCAGTGAAATTAAACTAGAAATTAATAACAGAAAGATATCTGGAAATCCTCAAATATTTGGAAACTAAATAATACACTTCTAAATAATTCATGAGTCAAGGAAGAAATCAAAAGAGAAATTAGAAAGTGTTTTGAAAGGAATGAAAATAAAAGCACAATATATCAGAATTCTTGCTAAAGCATAAACTTAGAGGGAAATTTAAACATGTTTAAATCTAAACATACTTGGAAATTTATAGAACTAAATGCTTACATTAGAAAAGAAGGTCCCAATTCAATGACCTAAGCTTCCACTTTAAGAAACCAAAAACATAAGAACAAATTAAACCCAAAATAATAATTAAAAAAACAATAAAAATCAAAACAGAAATCAATAAAGTAGAAAACAGTAAAACAATAGAGGAAAATCAATGAAATCAAAAGCTGGTATTTAAGGAAATCAATGAAATTGATAAACTTCCAGCCTGACTCATTAGGAAAAAAGGCAAAAAGACACAAATTACCAATACAGTCAGGCACCAGATAATGACATTTTGGTCAATGATGGACTTCATATATGACAGTGGTCCCATAAGATTAGTACCATAGAGCCTAAGTGTGTAGTAGGCTATACCATCTAGGTTTGTGTAAGTACACTCTACGGTGTTTGCACAGTGACGAAATCGCCTAACAACGCGTTTCTCAGGATGTATCTTCATTGTTAAGTGACACGTGACTGTATAGGGAATGAGAGAAAAGACATCACTACAGATTCATACAGACATAAAAAGGATTATAAAGAAATATTATGAATTATACCACTAAAAATGACAATGTGGAGTACATTTTGACATACCAAGATATACTGTTTCTTCTAAATCTGGATCTGAACATCGTGGTTGGTGTTACAGTTTGGGTTCTCCAGAAACAGATGCTAAAATGGAGTTTGGGTGCTTGATGTTGTTAGGGATCAACACCTGTGAAAGGCAAATTAAGAAGGATTGGGCCAATGGAGAAGCCAAAATATGATATGGCCAAACAAAGACTTGGGTGATGCAGCAAAGAGCTCTGGAATGAATATTGCCAATCAGAGTGGTCTCATGTCAAACTCACTCAGTTGCTAGATGTGGGCTGCCCGGGAAGGGTGTAACTTGGACAAAGTGAGACTCTGCAGCTAAAGCACACTCTGAAGAAGCTGACAGCTGCATATGGTCTGCTGACTGCCCTTTCCAGAGCTAAGCAGCAAGTTCTTCCTTGAAGACGGATCTGGGTAGCGTATCTCTTTGTCTACTACGATACACCTGTGCCACTTGGCTACATTTGTCTCTATATATATTGGGGAGCAGATTCTACAGGACTCTAGAAGGCCTTTCCTCCTGAGGGGAAACTTAGAAGAGGGAGGTTAGCATTACAAACTACAACCAACACTACAGAAGTTGGTCTTGGGTTCACAATTGATAGTCATCATTTTCCTCTACTATCCATTCTAAATTCCTTTCACTCCAGTTACCACCTCTGCTGCCTCAAGGGCTTACCTAGTGGTATGACCTGGACCTTCATCCTTGAGGGGCCTGAGTCTCCTCACCACCATATCCTTCTCAGTCCAGAATTGCTGTACCTGTCCGTTTATAGTCATAGTGGGAAAGTTAGCACCTAAAAATATTCAAGTAGCACTTGGGTTCTACACACGTTCCTGTAGGGAAACAGCTCATCCATGGCACCCTGGCAACCTTGCATATATCCACATAGACCACATAGGCAAGGCTCAATTGGTCTGACTTAAGTTTTGGCAGAACACCCTGTGATCCTCCCTGGAACGTGGCAAGACAGCAATCTTGTGAGGAGCTGTCACAAGGCTATTTCTCATCAGCTTTCCTATCTTGTAGGAGGATGCCATGAATCAGGTTTTCATCTACCTCCCTGATTCCAGTGAGACATGGGATTATCTTGGCCTCTTTAGTGTATAGCTGCAGGCTATAACATCTCTTAGCTGCAGTTTAGAATTGGCTCCTCCACGACAGAGTGATCTATCAGTCTGTTATCTGACCCCTATGATTCAAGTGTCATCCTGTGAGTTTAGGGATGTGGGGAGCTGACACTATGCTGATCTTGCTTCTACTATGTAGGTAATAAACTGTGTGTATCAATTTGGGCTTTTCTCTTTACTGGCCAAATCTCGGACAGAGTAGCAAGCCAACCTAGTAGCTGCTTCTGCTTAGAGACTACTTGATCACCTGACAATTCCTCCCTGTTTCCATGTATAACAGTAACCCTACCTCCTCCTGCTAATCAGGGTCAATTGACCAAGTTAAGATGGTGACTCCTTTTCTTGCGTGCTGGTCCCTGGACACAAGGAGATCAAAATGTCCAGGTGGCAGCCACAAATTGTAGTTCAATATGAATCTTCTTTTATCCATTGGATAGAGCAGTGGTTCTCAACTTGGGGCAATCTGGCTCCCCAGGGAACATGTGGAAATAGCTGGAGACATTTTTTTTGTTTGTCACAGCTAGGAAGAGTGTGCTACTGGCATCTCTGGGTAGAAGCCAGAGATGCTGTTAAATGTCTATAGTGCACAGGACAGCTCCTACAACAAAGAATTATCTAGCCCAAATGTCATCAGTGGCAAGGTTGAGAAAGCCCAGGCTTTCACAAGGGAGTGAGCTCCCTTCAGGGCCAGGACCTCTAACACTAGAAAGTTCAGAATTGCAAAGATGGCAAACACAGTCCCCAAAATGTGTCATTGGAAGTGATGTAAGTAGCTATTCCTGCTTCCACTCCTTTGTTCCTGAACCCATGTATTCTTATTGAGGACACACACCATGTAAACATGCTTGATTCAATGAATATAATGTATTCTGGAGAATATGACCATATCCTCAGAGTATTTACTTTGAGTTGGCACTTCAGCTGTTCTTCAGCAGGCAATTCTATTACTTTGTCAGGATATCAACTTTCTGGGGCATGTCATGTGGTATAGAACCAGTAGATCCCATCATCATAGGCCCACTTCTGTATCTCCTTTGCTGTAAAATGCATCCCCTGGTCTAATGCAATGTCACGTGGTATCACATGCCAATTGATCAAATACTCTGTAAGATCTCAGATAGCAGTGTTGACTGGGACCCTATGGTTAAGAAGGCAAACCCATACATGTGTCCATTGCTGTGAAAACAAACTGCTGGTATGTCCAGGATAGAAGTGGTTCATTGTAGTCCACTTGTCACCAAATGGTCAGTTGGACACCTAAAGTGATGGTGCCATACCAGATGCTCCATGTTGGTCTTATGAGCTGGCAGGTTGGAGATTCAGAGATGGCAGAAGCTAGATCAGGCTTGGTAAGTATGAGTCTATGCTTTTGGACTCATATTTAGTCTCCACCTCTGCCCCTAAGGCCACCTTGTTCATGTGCTCAACATGCCAGCGTTGAAGTGTCTGGCTGATGTCAACTGACCAAATCATTTTGTTTATTTGGGTTTTTAGTTCCTCTTCCATGGTAGACACTCTCTGGTGAGCACTGACATGTGATACAAAGATTTTCATACATACTATGTAACCATTGCCACATGTTCCTTCACATCCCAGACTCTTTTGTCTGCAATCTTCCAATCTTTTTCCTTCCAGGTCCCTGACCAGTGGGCCAGGTCATGTACCACCTCCCATAAATCTCTATATCATCTAATCTTTTTAAAAAGCCATTATAAATGTATGAGTTTATGAATATGCTCAATAAACTAGAGGAGAGATTGAACATAATAAGTAGAGGCATGGAAGATATAAAAAGGACCCAAATCAAACTTGTAAAAATGAAAATGACAATTTATGAGATGGAATCAGCACTGTATTGGATTAATGATATATTGCCAATTGTAGAGAAAAAGATGAGTGAACTTGAAGACATAACGATAGAAAATACTAAAAATGAAATACAGATAGAAAAGGATGAAAAAAAGATCAGAATATCAGTGAGTTGTGGGAAAACTTCAAGTGACCCAATATATATATGTATTTGGAGTCCCTGAAGGAGAGGATGGGGTGGGGGTAGTAGCTGAAAAAATATTTGAAGATATAATGGCTGAGTTATTTTCAAATTTAATAAAAACTATAAGCCCACAGATCCAAGAAGATCAATGAACTCCCAGCACGAGGAACATGAAAACTATACCAAACACATTGTATCAGTTTGCTTAGAAATAATGATAAAGAGAAAATCTTACAAACAGCAAGGGGAAAAAAGGTATGTTATGTACAAAGATTAACATCAGATTTCTTTTCTTTTTTTTTTTTTTTCTTTTGTGAGGAAGATCAGCCCTGAGCTAACATCCATGCCAATCCTCCTCTTTTTGCTGAGGAAGACCGGCCCTGGGTTAACATCTGTGCCTATCTTCCTCAACTTTATATGGTACGCCACCACAGCATGGCCTGACAAGCGGTGCCTTGGTGAGTGCCCGGGATCCAAACCCGGGACGCCAGCAGAGGAGCGCATGCAATTAACCACTACGCCATGGGGCCGGCCCCAACATCAGATTTCTTGAAGGAACAAGCCAGAAGACAGTCAAGCAACATCTTTAAAGAAGTGAAAGAAAACACTTTCAATCAAGAATTGTATGTTCATCAAAATATTTTTCATAAACAAAGGCAAAATAAAGACTTTCAGGCCATCACCAGCCTCTGATGGAAAGAAACCATCACCAGCAGCTCTGCACTACAAAACATGTTAAAGGACATCCTTCAAGCAGAATTAAAATGATACTAGTTGGCAATCTGGATCTACACAAAGAAATAAAGAGCCCTGGAAATTGTAACTACATGATTAAATATATAAGAAGTTTTTTCTTATTGTTTAAACTCTTTAAGAAATAATTGACTGTTGGTCACAGCCATAGCTGAAGAACAACCACAGGTCAAATTGTTCCTGAAGGTTGAAAGTGATGAGGCCAAGATTGGGAACTGCCCTCTTCTCCCAGAGACTGTTCATAGCGCTCTGGTTCAAGGGAGTCACCTTCAACATCACCACCGTTGACACAAAGAGGCAGACCAAGACAGTACAGAAGCTGTGCCCTGGAGGGCAGCTCCCATTCCTGCTGTATGGCACCAACGTGCACACAGATACCAACAAGATTGAGGAATTTCTGGAGGCAGTGCTGTGCCTTCCCAGGTACCCCAACCTAGCAGCTCTGAACTCTGAATTCAACACAGCTGGGCTGGACATATTTGCCAAATTTTCTCCCTACATCAAGAATTCAAACCCAGCACTCAATGATAATCTGGAGAAGGGGTTCCTGAAAGCCCTGAAACTTTTAGATGATTACTTGACATCCCCTCTCCCAGAAGAAGTGGATGAGACCAGTGCTGAGGATGAGGGCATCTGTCAGAGAAAGTTTCTGGATGGCAATGAGCTCACTCTGGCTGATCACAACCTGTTGCCAAATCTCCACATAGTATGGGTGGTATGTAAGAATTACTGGGGATTCTCCATCCTGGAAGTGTTTGGGGAAGTGCATCGATACTTGCGCAAGTACAAGCAAGTGGCCAAGGCCCTAAAATAGGCCCTTCTTGCAGCTCCTTTGCCCCCCTCCACTTTCTCCACAAAGGCCCTGGGTGGTTTCCACATGGCTACCCAATGGACACACTCTAAATGGTCAGTGGGCAGAGAATCCTGGAGCACCTATGCAGGGCTGGCTGGGGGGATGAAGGGAAAAGATGGAGGATTTATGTGAGATTTTTATTGTGGGGTGGGGTGGGTAGGATAATGTATCTCAGCAATAAAATACAAAATGAAAAAAGAAATAATTGATGGTTTAAATAAAAATGATAACAATGTGTTGTGGGGCTTATGACATATGTATAAGTAAAATGTATCATAACAATAGCATGAAGCCCCAGAGGGGAGAAATGAAATGTAAGGTTCATATACAATACATGAAGTGGTATAATATAACATGAAGGTAGATTGTGATGTTAAAGATGTAAACTCTAAAACAGTGGTTCTCAATCAGGGGTGATTTTGACCCCTGGAGGACATTCAGCAATGTCTGGAGACATTTCTGGTTTCCAAAACTGGACAGTAACAAGTGTTGACAAGGATGTAGAGAAATTGGAATACAGAATACATTGCTGGTGGGACTGTAAAATAGTGCAGCTGCTTTGGAAAGCAGTCTGCAGTTCCTCAAAAAGTTAAACATAAAGTTGCCATATGACCCAGAAATTTTTCTCTCTCTCTACAGATAGAGAAGATGGATAGGTAGATAGATAGCCTCATCCCCATTAGCAGTCATTCTCTATTCCCCCTCCTTCCAGCCCCTAGTAACCACTGATCTATTTTGCGTCTTTATGGATTTGCCTGTTCTGGACATGTCATGTAAATGGAATCACACATGTGGCCTTTTGTGCCTGGCTCCTTTCACTTAGCATAATGTTTTGAGGTTCATCCATGCTATAGCATGGATCAGTATTTCATTCCTTTTATGGCTGATTGATATTCCATTGTATGGATATGCCACACTTTGTTCATCCACTCAGCAGTTGATGGACATTTGGTTTGTTTCCATTTTTTGGTTATTATGAATAATGCTGCTATGAACATTCGTGTACGTGTTTTTGAGTGGACATTTGTTTTCGGTTATCTTTGATGTATATCTAGGAGTGGAATTGCTGGGTCATATGGTAAATTCTATGTTTAACTTTTTGAAGAATTGCCAAACTGTTTTTCCAAAGTGGCTTCACCATTTTGCATTCTCTCCAGCAGTATATGAGGGTTCTAATTTCTCCACATCCTCAACAAGACTTGTTATTGTTCTTTTTCTTTTATTTTTTTAATGTTTTGTTTATTGCAGTAACATTGGTTTATGACATTGTAAAACTGTGAAACTTCTAGAAGAAAACATAGGCAGTACGCTCTTCAACATCGGTCTTAGCAACATCTTTTCAAACACCACGTCTGACCGGGCAAGAGAAACAATAGAAAAAATAAACAAATGGGACTACATCAAACTAAAAAGCTTCTGCACAGCAAAGGAAACCATCAACAAAACGAAAAGACAACCTAACAATTGGGAGAAGATATTTGGAAACCATACTTCTGATAAGGGCTTAATCTCCAAAATATATAAAGAACTCATGCATCTCAACGACAAAAAAACTACCAACCCAATTAAAAAATGGGCAAAAGCCCTGAACAGACATTTCTCTAAAGAAGATATACAGATGGCCAACAGACACATGAAAAGATGTTCAAAATCACTAACTATCAGGGAAATGCAAATCAAAACTACAATGAGATATCACCTCACGCCTGTCAGAATGGCTATAATTAACAAGACAGGAAACAACATGTGTTGGAGAGGATGTGGAGAGAAGGGAACTCGCATACACTGCTGGTGGGAGTGCAAACTGGTGCAGCCACTATGGAAAACAGTATGGAGATTCCTCAAAAAATCAAGGATAGAACTACCATATGATCCAGCTATTCCACTGTTGGGTATTTATCCAAAGAACTTGAAAACACCAATTTGTAAAGGTACATGCACCCCTGTGTTCATTGCAGCGTTATTCACAATAGCCAAGACTTGGAAGCAACCTAAGTGCCCATCAAGGGACGAATGGATAAAGAAGCTGTGGTATATATACACAATGTTCTTTTTCTTTTAAAATTATAACCATCGTAGTGGATGTGAAATGTTATCTCATTGTGGTTTTGATTTGCATTTCCCTAATGACTAATGATGTTTAACATCTTTTTACACGCTTTTTAGCCATTTGTATATCTCCTTTGGAGAAATGTCTATTTAGATTCTTTGCACATTTTTTTTTTTTGGTGAGGAAGATTGGCCCTGAGCTAAAATCTTGTTGCCAATCTTCCTCTTTTTGCTTGAGGAAGATTGTCGCTGAGCTAACATCTGTGCTAATCTTCCTCTATATTGTATGTGGGACGCCACCACAGAGTGACTTGGTGAGCAGTGTGTAGGTCTGTGCTGAGGATCCGAACCTGCAAACCCTGGGCTTCCAAAGCAGAGCGCAAACTCAACCACTATGCCACTGGGATGGCCCCTACACGTTATTAATTGGGTTATTTGTCTTTTTATTGTTGAGTCATAAGAGTTCTTCCTATATTCTGGATATTAGTACCTCATCAGATATAATTTACAAATATTTCCCCCCATTCTGTGGGTTGCATTTTCACTTTCTTGATAGTGTCCCTTGAAGCATAAAAGTTTTTAATTTTGATGAAGTCAAATTTACCTATTTTTCTTCTGTCACTTGTGCTTTTGGTGTTATATTTAAGAAACCATTGTTTAATCCAAAGTCACAAAGATTTATGTCTATGTTTTCTTCTAAGAGTTTTATAGTCTTAGCTCTTACATTTAGATCTTTGATCCATTTGGGGTTAATTTTTGCATATGGTGTGAGTTAGGGGTCCAAATTCATTCTTTTGCATGTGGATTGTCGCAACACCATTTGTTGAAGAAACTATTCTTTGACTATTGGATGGATGTAGGACTGTTTTCAAAAATCCATTGGCCATAGATGTATAGGTTTACTTCTGGACTCTCAATTCTATTCCATTGATCTATTGGTCTATCCTTATGAGAGTGCCTTAATTTTAGAGTTTTAATTACTCTAGCTTTGTAGTAAGTTTTGAAATTGAGATGCATGGGTCTTCCAGATTTGTTCTTCTTTTTCAAGATTATTTTGACTTTTCCGGGTCCCTTACATTTCCAAATGAACTTTAGGATCAGCTTGTCAATTTCTGAAGAAAAAAGGAAGCTGGAATTTTGAAAGGATTATATTGAATTTGTAGATCAATTTGGGGAGTATTGCCATTTTAGCAGTTTTAATCCTCTAATCCATGAACACAGGTGTCTTTTCATTTATTTAGTTCTTTAATTTATTTCAACAATACTATGTAGTTTTCAGTGTACAAGTCTTGCATTTCTTTTGTTAATCATTTCCTAAGTATCTTATTCTTTTTAATGCTATTGTAAATGGAATTGTTTTGTTAATTTCATTGTTGAATTGTTCACTGCTGGTGTATAGAAAGACAACTAATTTGTGTATATGATCTTTTATCTTGCAACCTTGGTGAACTTATTTATTAGCTCTAATAGTCTTTTAGTAAGGGATTTTCTATATACAAAATATCATCAGCTGGAGGATTGGAGAGGAGGGAAAGGATGTCATCCTCATCCTGCTTCTCATTTATGAACATGTTTGTTCCTGATGGAAGTCAAATACTTTTCTGATTCAAGTTAACTGTTTTGTGAAGGTTGTATCATTCTGTTCTGGAAAGAAAATGTTTTACGAAAGCCAGACAAACTCTAATGCAGAGTTGAATTTAAGAATTTTCTTTGGTAAAGACAAAGCAGAATTCATCAAGGTAGCTTCTTTCTTTCTCTTTCCACCCTCCCTTTCTTCCCAGTAAAAGGTGTGAACAAAATGCTTGTGTAGGGTGAAACGACTGTTCTTTGGAGATCTTAATGTTAAAATTTCAAAAAGATTTTACTCTAAAAGTTCAGATAAAACCATAAGTAGATGTAGGATTTGACAGGACACTCTTTGACAAAATGTTGTGGACATCTATTCTATCTTCCACTTCACATCCATTCATCCTTCTTTGATAACATCACTTCAATTTTCCTCAGGAGGATCACCTCTTACTGACTTTCAATTCAGGAAGATTGAATGGTATTGCTATCACCCCAAGCTCCAGGGATGAGCATGTGACTCAGGCCTGGCCAATTAGAGAGGTTTCTCTCCGTAGCCACAGAGATTGGTTCAGGGATGGGCACAGAATCCAATTCAAGCCAATGAAAGACTCAGAATTTTTATTTGAACTGTCAGGGAAGAGAAGCTATCTTTTCAAGCGGACATTAGCCTTTAAGGATGTCGGCCTGGCAATGCTGGCAGCCATCTTGCTTGTCTTGGTTTGTGGAGCCCGAGAATGAAGCCAAGATGATAGAGAGCAGAATAGAGAGATGGAGAGAGACTGTTTCCTAATGACATCTTTGAGTTCCTGGACCTGGCTATGCCTGAAGCCAGAGTACATCTAGACTTTCCAGTTATGTGATTCAGTAAATTACCTTTTATCCTTAAGTGAATTTGAGGTTTTTTAATTCATTTGTTTGTTTTGTCACTTGCAAGCAAAACAGTTCTGAATGATATACCAAAGGATACCAGATTTGGAAAGTATGAAGGAGGAAATTTGAAAAGGGAACAAATATTAAAGAATAGAGAAAGAGTTTCTATAATGAGAAAGCCTAATGTCTGTGATCCTATAGCCACAGAGCAGAGTATGTGTGCATCAAGATAAAATTGCCCCAGTCACTGGAGTTGGTTCAGTAGATGGTTCCAGCACTGTACCAGGTTCCAAGGAGTCTGCCCACAGAACCTCCACTTGGTGGCTGTGCTAGGAATCTCCTGTTTGCTCCTCCAAATATACTCTCCACTGTTCTGCACCCTACTTTCTTCCTTGGGAGGCTGACCATATGCATCACAACAATTGGCTTCCTTGCCCTCTTGCTTTTGATTGGGTTTGGCCAATGGCAATTACAAGCAGGAGATCAGAGGGAGGGAGGAAAATTAAGTCAAGGTATTTATTCTCCTGTTTCCCTCCCTACAAGATCACCTTGGGCTAGCTTAGTCCTTCAAAAAGGTTACCACTCCTCTCAAGGCAGCTAACTGTACACAACTCAGTCCTTATGGGTTCTGGTAACCACTTCCTACTCTTATCCCTTAGGGTCTAGGGATAGTAAGAGTTCAGTCTCTACTAGCCTGGGTTATTGTGCTATTCTTTTTTTTTTTTTTTTTCTTGTGATGAGAACTTTTTTTTTTTCCAATCATCCTCTTTTTGCTTGAGGAAGATTTTTCCTGAGCTAACATCTCTGCTAGTCTTCCTCTATTTTGTATGTGGGTCACTGCCACGGTATGACCGCCAATGAGTGGTGTAGGTCCACGCCTGGGAACCAAACCCAGGCCGCCGATGGGGAGCATGCCAAACTTAACCACTAGGCCATGGGGCCGGCCCCATATTGTGCTATTCTTTATGGTTCCCTACATCTACATCTTTATAAGTAATATCTTTGTAAATAAACCTCCTTTCCAATTATTCTATTTTGTCAAATGTGCTAGCTATTTCTTGTTGGAACCCTGACTGATACTATGGCCATACAAGAACCTGCAAGGAAGTAAATCTTGGAGAGTAAGCTGCCAGATTGAGAGCCTATCACGTCCTTCTTAAACCATTTGGATCTTCCTATCAGCTTTTCTTCCCTCCTAGCTTGCAACTAAAGAACTTTGTGAAGTAGGCAGGGCTATTTAGCCTTTCAACCCCTTTTTCCTTGCCCTTTGCCTCCATCCATCCTATCTCCCCCAACCCCTAACACACACACACAAACAACCAAACCTCTAACCACTGCCTGGATAAAATCACAGTGTAAATCATACTTCTGTATGATTTGGTTAAATTACTTTATGATGTTTGAATATTTTAAGAGGAAATCAGTAAGAAAAATGACTCTAATGAAGAACCTAGATGAGGATAAATATATTGGGATCATGGACCTCTCCCCAATCAAACCATATCAGCCTAGTAGACCTTAGGCCAGGGCAACTTCCAAGGAAAGAAGGGATTCCTGCTGTAGCCTAGCCTTTGAGTCAAACAAGGGAGTGGAAATATTTCTGTCTTAATTGCAATTACCACTAGAGATTTGCTCTGGGAGACAGTCTGTGGCCAGATGTGCCCTAAAGTCACTTAGCCAGGCTGTCACTAAGCAATCACAGAGTTTGTCTTTGGATTTTGGTTCCTTCTCCTCACCTCAAAGTTTCTCTTAGTGTTCTTCTCCAACACTAACAAACAGAACAATTTATACCAAGACTCAACTTTGATGAGAAAAGGAAGTTTGCTCTGACAAAGTTGTCTTCTGAGAAACCAGAGCATGGAGACTGCAAAGGAAAAAAGCTCAGAAATGAAACAACTTTTAGTTTCATCCTCCTGTGGCTAAACCCCAAGAATCAAAAAAAAAAAAAAAATGAAGAGGGGGAAGAAAAAAAGTCTTAAACTAATAGGCTGTAAATTGTCAAGTTTTCTACCCACATGGCTACCCCATATTCCTGAGGGAAAATCAGCGGTACAGTCTAGAAAGAGGAAATCATACACTTCTTTTTTATTTCAATTTATTGTCGTCAACAACGCCCCAAAACAATATTAATGTTTTTGACATGAGGATTCCCAGCAAATAGATGCCTAAGAAAAGTTACTTCAGGATAATGATTTCAGAGGGGCAAGGGGTGAAAAATCCTAAGTCTAGCATGGACAAAATCATGAAGGCATTTGGAAGTAGTATTTCTCATTGACAATCAAATAAACCAAGTGCATTGCAACAGATGGTATACAAATCAAATCCTAGTACAGCACAGGATAGGAGACAATTTAAATTAATCCACTAGAAGTTTATTGAACTGCTAGAATCCAATTTTAATGAATATACTATAATATCCAGTTCTGTATAATAAAGTGATTTTTTCATGCCCCAGCTGACAACCCAAACTATCCTAGTACTATTCAATACTGCTTTGAAACTGTGGACACGATGGATTCCACTGAATGAGAAATACTGTATGACAAAAGATTCATAATTCCTTGTCTGTTTAATAGTCAACATATTTAACAGGATAATGTATTATGTATAAAATATAGCACCAGTAGTTGAATTCCTGTGAAATGTTAACTATTCTAACTCAGATTTGACATATGTTTCAAAATGTTTGGGATATCATTCATTGATTTTTAAAAAGATGGTACTTCCTGGTAAGCAGCAGCTCAGAGTAGAAAGAGCACTGGACCTGGAGTCAGATGCAATGCAGGTTGTTTTCACTAAACGCTCTCTAATATCCTTTCCAGATCTAATGTTCTATTATCTTTTACTACTGAATCTTGGGGGTTTGATTATTTGAGGTAATTTTGAAATGGCTTTAAAGTTGTTGTCTTCAAGCATTTTGTTTATTTCTCTTTAAAGGTTAGTTTTAAAAATTGAATTTGGTAAGGAAAGGGTTTGGGAGGAGACAGTTTCACTGTTTTTTGTATTTTCCACAGATCTGCTGTCGCATATCTTCTATCACTTGTTAATAGCGGTCAGCCCTCCTCTACCCTGTCCATAGAGTTGGAAGGAGTTGGAGGGTGTCTAGGAAGGAGATTCGAAAGAGCAGCAGCAGTCCTTTCCACCACAAAGCTAAGAGAAAAACACTGAGAGACTAGATTGTTATGGTGTGTTTACATAACTGGCTCAAATCCCCAAGATTAAATAGCTTAGAATTTCTTAAGAGAGTTCACTTAACCAAATGTTGCTTTTGTTCTTAGGTTTCCTTCTCCCAAACCCCACTGTGTTTACATCTCCACATCAATGTCTGACCAATAGAAATCACAAGCCTAAAATGTCCAAAATTGATCTTAACATCTTCCTCTCCAATCTTGCTTCTTTCTTGTATTCATATCACCAGCCCACTGGTTCTAGTCAAGCTCAAAACCTTAGAGTCAATCTTGACTCCTCCTTCTCCCTATTGCCCATTCCCCAGTCTTGCCCCTCTCCAATCCCCCCTTCACATAGTGGCTGCCAAAGTGCTCTTTCTAAAATGCAAATATGATCACAGAGCTTCCCAGCTTAAAACACTTTAATGACTCCTTTTCATCTACTGGATAAAACTCAAAGTCCTCTTTTGGTACCTGCATACCTCTTTAAGCCAATCCCCTGCCACTGCCTGCCGTTCCTCTGAGCCCTTTACACTCCAGTTACGTGAACTTCTCACAGTTACCCAAACACACCATGGTCTTTCATGATTGTGACTTTGCATGTGAAATTTCCTCTGCTACTTTCTCAGCTCAAGTTAGTTACTTTTCCTCATGTTCCCATAGCGTTTCCACATACTAGTTTTATAACTCTTGTCACAGTATATCGTAGTTACTTTTTCACTTGTTTGTCTTCACTACCAGACTGCCAGTTCCCTGTTTTTGGAGAACGTAAACATTGTAGAAGAGATTCAGAATCTGGATGCTTCTAGATGGCATTTAAGCTTGCTTTGGACCCTGAGACATTATGCTATTCTCTGATGCTCGCTTTTTCTCCTTTTCCCAGCCACCGCCACGCCCTCCCCCCCCCCCACCCCGCCGCCCGGTGGAGGTGTTAAGAAGCAGTGGAATGATCACATGGCCAAAGATAAGACAAAGCAGCCTGGCTGATCCACAACCTGGATAAACATCTGCCTCATATCATTTTTTAAGCAAATGAACAGCTGACTAATGGGCCTTGGATTTAGGGTGGCCTGGCAGGAGCTTTTTGTCTTGCCATGCATTAATTGGGAGACCCTGATTTCAATCCCCAGACCTGTAGCTATGGGTCAACACATCCGTCCCTGATGGTCTCAAAGAGTCTCACACTATAGTCAAACAAATAGCCCAAGAAGAATTAGCTGATGGAGATCTTCTTCCATGTTTTCTCCTCTGCCTAAAGCTGAAACAAACCTGTTTGCAGGAATGTTTGCCTTTGGATGATCGCACCATAGAGCAAGGAATCAAATACCAATCACATCCACATTCTCTCCAATTTGGGCCCCACCTCCCAAAAAAATCATGGGGAAGGTCTTCATCTCTATCCCAGAACAATATCCAGTCAGCACTGCTTTCTATCCCTGTTGAAGATAACCTAGTCTTTGAATCAGTATTTAGTTGCCCATGCAAGGCAGCCAGTTTCTCAAGCACCCCTGGATATAGAGTTCCCTAGGTATGGTGGCTCTAGGTATATTCTGGGTTGATATGATTGGTGATTCCCAGGGAAGGACCTTGCCAGGCAAGTAAAAAAAACGTTAGTTATCAGCCCGATTGGGAGAATCTCACCTCGTAAAACAACGTTTTAGAAAACACATGAATTTAGAATCATCATAGAAATTCTCCTTCATGGCTATTGTGAATTTTATCAGATACTATGTTTACACTATAGTGAGACTTCTAGCAGCAAGAATGGGTTTTAGTTTTAAGTGGAGGGAAAGGAAATTAATAGTTGTCATCAGGAGAGACTACCTTTAAAAAATCAAATAGCTCCCACAATGTCGTTTTATACATATGTCAAAGATGATCTGCTGTCTTGGGTGTCCATCTGGCTGTGTCCTGATTGAAGAAAAAGAATTCAGCTGCTACCAGGTGTAACATGAAATAAAACAGAAACAGAACAGGTGGGAGTGGCCCCCTGAAGTTCTTAGGTTTCTATATTCAGAGTGAAGATTACCCTGCCCACAAAACGATCATTGATGACATCATTTATGATGCCTTTGCCCTTCAGTTGGCACTGCACAGGCACCGCTTGGTTCTTCACCACGTCTGTAAAGTGCATTGCCACCAGCGGGGAAGTGTAGTTAACCTGTAGGTGGAAGAACAATGAATCCTAAATGTGAGGAGGGAAGGGTGTATGGTGGTGGTGGGGGGGTAATAGGATGGAAGTGATCAGATATTCAGTGCAGGATGGGCTAACCTCCACAAAAGGGGACTGAGTAAATTCCATGATGCCAAGTCACAAATGCCTAAAGCAACTGACATGCTCTCTCTCCCCTGGGACAGTGGGGAAATTTCACACTTCTCTCATAAGTCACTGTCAGATGTCTGCTTGTACTCTGGGGAAAACCAGTTCTAACTCAGCGTAATATGATTTTCTGGATATCAGACCATGAATCAAACCAGAACTAGTATCTATCAAGTCTCTATGCTAGAGATGAAGCCTTCACTGCCCCAAGGCTTCAAATGGGAGAAACACAGAATTATGCCCAATTATTTATGCCTAACTGAGTGCAATGGCAGTGATTTTTTTTGCTCCTGGCTCTACCACTAATCAGCTATGTGATGTTGGACAAGTCACTTTATCTCTCTGAACCCTAATTTCTCCATCTATAAACTGAAGGAGTTAGACCAGACCATATCTGAGATTCCTTCAGATATGGAAAGGAGTGGTTGTGATAGGAATTGGTAGAGGAAGCTCCTGGTCTTGGCCAGCAGCTATTCACCCCTCTGTTACTACCTGCTGCTCCCTAATTCTCATAGATCCCAGCCAGCCCTTCCTTTGTCTCTGAGCCCTTTCTGACAGCAAAGACTGAAGGAGATACAGGCTTACGTGAGTCAGTTTGCCGTAGTAAGGGTAGTAGCGGAGGTCAAAAGAAGCCGACTCTGGGTAGTAATTGATGGATCGGATGTCATTTTCATCACCTCTCTGTAAGTAAAAGCAGGTACATGTAGAGTGCTGGGTCACTCAGTGGGTTGGAGCCTGAGCTAAAGGGGCCTGTGCCCCAGGTGAAATCACTGTGTGACCCGCAACCAACTGTCGCAAGAAGACCATGAAAGCAGAATGGGGGCACAGCTCAGCCCAGACCTAACCCCAGAGAAGTGTTTCCAGGGAGACACTGTGCCTTGGCTTTTCAGTTCAAAGAATGCCAAACAAAATAGGCCTGGACTGAGGAGGCTGAAGGTGCTCAGTATGGCTCTGAGCTGGCTCCTAGGGGACCCAGACAGAAGAGCTCCAAAGGGATTGCAGTACCTGGTGCTGCTCTGGCAAGAGGGCCTACCATGCCAGCCCCTTTCTAAAGAATCACCCTGGGCCTGGCACCCAGTCTTGAACTTTGGAGCTGAGGCAGGTATAAGTTGGAACATGTTTAGTAAATCCCATTCCACAACAACTTGCATACTGTGGGCTTACTTCTATCAGAAGTCAAACCAGGTGCACAGGGACCTGATGAGTAGGGACACTCCCTATAGTGGGCTCACTTAAACTCATGTCTCTGACCACATTCTCTGTAGTGCTTAATTAAGTAGATAGAGTCAGGAAGATAAGCAAGAGGGGCCCAGTACTGGAAATGATTAAACAAGTCTACCCTCATTATATCATGTCAGGTAGGGGACTGCCCATTCTGCCTATGCACTAGGCTCGCCCTAAATAGCAGAGGTCTGAGGCTGATAAGGGAAAAAGAGTGCATCACTACTAGCAAATCACTCACTAGGGTCATGTGATTACTTCTGTCAATATAGTATAGTCGTTCTTAGTATAAACTGAGCTCTCCTTAGTTTATTCTAGTAATTAACCCATCCTGCTTTCCACAGTGGGTGTGGATTTGGCAAGTATTAATTATTATAGGATGTATAAAGACTCGTATTATTTCTCTTTTTTTGAAGGACAGCTCTCATCAAGGTTCAATGTAAGCTGAAAAATGAATGGCTTCCACTAGAGAACTATAAGCAGGATTCAATTCAATTAATATGCTAGTTTAAGACTGAGTTGGTCTTTATGATTTATTTACATATTCTTCTAAAAAGCAATGAAATTCATTTTTCGTGAATGATCTGTGAAATCAATTCCACTAGTTTATAGTCACACCCCACATGTGTGTACATTTACACATACTCACGTACATGTGAACAGAATGAATGTCTTTCCTACCTTGTTCACCTAGCAAACACTGCCTGACCTTTCAAAGCTCATCTTCAGCAACATCACTTCCCATGTGGAACTAACCTTTCCCTCTCCAATGTCCCCACTGCACCTTTCATAGCACCCATAATACTTGACTGCCCTGATTTCAGAGACAGAGTCATATTTATCTTGGCATCCCTTATACCTAGCAAAGTACCTGGTGTATAATAAGTGATCAATAAATGCTTGCTGAATGTGGACTATTGGCTGAATAAATGCTCCTTTTTGCTGCTTTTGAACTGTCACCATCAAGACTGGAGTTTTAAGCTGTATTTCTAGTACTGAGAATGGGATTACCTGGCTTCACACATTTGCAAGACAACTGTCCAAGGCTGAGGGTGCAGTTGATGTTGTCAAAAAGGAGGGAGCCACTGCCAGTTTAAGAAGCAAACCCAAGATCTGGGGCTTTTTCCTACAAAGGAGCTAACTGGTACAGATGAGATAGGAGTTAATGGTCCCTCGAAGGACAGTTAATTAGCATATTAATGGAGTTTTGTTTATACTTCCCTTGTAGTCATTTGTTATTGCAACGCCCAGTGCCACTGGTCATTGCTGCAAAAAGTGAAATTCAGTTTTAAAAGCGGGGACTAATGACTCTAATGAAAGCTGTTTGTTTAGTTCAAAGAAACAAGTAATTAGAGCTAAAAGCAAAAGTGTAAACAGAATCCCAATTAATGGCTCAGCACATTGTTGTTCCCTGCTGTGGTTCAGTCTTTGGCCCTTAGCTGAGGTTCAGTCTTTGGCTT
Organism: Ceratotherium simum simum; assembly: GCF_057802395.1. Classification (NCBI taxonomy): domain Eukaryota; kingdom Metazoa; phylum Chordata; class Mammalia; order Perissodactyla; family Rhinocerotidae; genus Ceratotherium; species Ceratotherium simum. Next base: position 29,402,750 of record NC_141940.1, read on the forward strand.
TCACAGGTATAAATCAGCACATAGACACACACACTACACATGCAAACACACATGAATTGATTGCTTTCTGGAAACAGGGAGGCCTGAAGGTACCAAAGGGAGGTGTAGTTATGAAAAGATTAACCCTTTCCCTAGCCCATAGCCAACCATCCATGGTAAAGCCCTTGGAAGGGATGAACCACCTTTTTGCATGAAACAGGTGCGCTAACAATGCTCATTCAAAAAGGCACTTTACCTGAACTTTGCAGGAAACCTTCACAGGATCTCCAAGCTCAGGACGAAAGCCTACAATCTATTAAAAGAAAACCAGCGTGTTTTGTTTTTGTTTTTGTTTTTGTTTTTAAAAAAGCAGATTTGACAGTAAAAATGGGGCTTTTCTAAATTCCCCTGAGTCATCCCTTCCTTAGGCATAAGCTTAATCTATTTTGCCCCCTCGGAAATGATACAAAAAGCAGAAAATGCGAAATATCTTCAGAGCTGTGCAGCTCAGCTTATTCCTTATTGTATTTGTGCCTGATAGTCAAAGAATGGTAACTGCAGCAAGATAACCCTGAAGATGTAAAGAACTTTCTAGTTTCAAGAGGGATCTGCCTGGTAAGGCTCTGCCATACCTAAGTCATGGCAGGAGAGAAGGAAAATGCATTTCTTGATATAAGAATTGTCCCCTGCCCCACCCCCATGTCAATCCTCTATTCCAAACAGTTCAGGATCTCATTCCTGACAGAGGGCATTAAAGGGCAGGTTTAGGGATAGGGGAGAAGAATGGAAATAGGAAGTGTTCAGGGAGAAAAAGGAATTATTGCTTGATAGCTTTGTCCGGTTGTTTGTATTACTGATGCTGTCAGTAAAAATGGCCAAACTTGCAGTGTGTGAAGATAGAGCCCAAGAGAAATAGAGTGACCAGAGCCCTCCTACCCAGTTCATCCACTTCTCATCACCAGAGTATCAAGGGCCAATATACCCGGTTCATCTTTAGAAGGATGCAGGGCTGTCCAGTAGAGTAGCCAAAAGTAGGGTCCTCCAGGCCAGAGCAGTTCTTCAGGAAGGAACGCTTAAATTGGCAGGCCTTCTTGTCCTCATCCTCATTGCCATCTTGGATGAAGTACTGCCCCGGAGGACAATCTACATTCATTTCCTCTTGAAGACTGTCATTATAACCTAAAGCATGTGCGGGTGGCAAAGCGTCATGTTAGACAGGTGCTCTAAGGGAAGGCCATGTTTTCAGTAGTCCTCCTCCCTAGTTTCCTTTCTCCAGCTTGCTTGTGCTCCTCCAAAAGCCCACTCAGTCTGTCCTAGGCCCTGTGACCTGGCATCAGGTACCCAAGGCCCTTCATCAGCAACATCCCTCCAGGAAGACTTCTGGGCTCGTCTCCTCAGCTCACTTTGATTGCCTGCCCCCTTGCTTCTTATTCCCTTGGAACTTCTGAGTATCTAACCATGGGTCATATGTTGGTCACTTTATAACTTCTATTTTCCACTATTTCTTTTCATATATGGTAAATTGTAAACTTGGATGGCTGCCTCTTCTACTTCTGGAAGAGGAATAGGCACACAGATGACAGATTTTGGAAAAGGGACTGAATGGTGTCAAAGCATGGCGTATATAAGGAGGCGAAGCTCCTGGGTTAAATCTCTAGGTCACATCTCCCTTTGAGGTCAACGAGAGGCACCTGATGCAAGAGAGTGAAAAGTGTGTGTTGTGGGACAGGAGGAAGGGGTAGGAAGAGGAAGAGAGGGAGAAAGAAGAAAAGGAGGAGGAAGAAGAGGAGGAGATAGATCAGCTCCTCATTCTTTACAGAGGGAAGTCAGCACTGCAAAATAGAAGCTTAGGTTGAAAGACAGAAACCAATGACAACCATAGGGTCTCCACTCAGAGGGTGAGGGGGTGAGATCTTGTCTACTGAGACCTGAGGCCCTGGGAGTTAGTATTCCTTTACATTGGGTGGAATGCAACATGTGTCCAAGGTAAACATAATCAGAGAGAGAGCTGAAATAGACTATCTGTGAGCTGACTCTTTGGGCTAATAGATGCCATAGAACTGGGCTTTGGAAATTACTGTGTTATATTCAATTTGGTTCTAAATGATGGAGTCCAGTTAGATCTAGCCCCCATGCATTCATGTTCCAAGTAGCTCAGTTTTTCAGAGGAAATTGTGTACCTATGATCCACCAGTGGTAAAACTCCAAATGTACTACTGGAGCCTCATCTAGACAGGCTGTGACTTGGGTTTCATATTACCAAGAAGAAACTGGGAATTTTAAATCTATTCCAATTATGGCTAAGCCTTTATTTTTTCTTTTATAAAACTACATTCAAGTCAAAGTTTTGTTTAATCTTTTTTTTTTTTTTAGAACAAGAGCTATGTTCAAATAATAACTTTCTAAATAGAAGCTTTAATCACATGCTCATTGTTTCTCTTGAGGTAGTTCCATTAAAAATAATGTGACATGGGCATGACCCTTATTGCAAAATCCCAGTCCTCATGGGAATGAAATTGATACTCTGGGATGTCTATTTCAGATATGTGTTCCTTTTAAACAGGGCATATTATCTACACTTTGGAACTAAAAACACAATGCTTTTCCTAATGTTCCCCCCACCCTCTGTCATCAGGTCAGAATTGGTATTTCTCCATCTACTAGCTTCTCAGAGTGATTTCCTCAGCAGAGATTCTGGAAATACATTTGCAATAGCTCACAAGCATTTTGAATGAAAAGAAGGTATTGTGCTGGCTGTGATGCCCAAAACATTGTTTTTTGGCCAAAAATGGAACTGCATGGACTCAGAAAGAACCCAGATCCCCTCATTTTACAGGTGAGGAATCTGAAGCTCAGACTTTGCCAAAATAACACTGAGCATTACTGATACAAAGCTGAGTTTCTAACTGATGGTCATATGGCAGGAGCAAAGAATAATGAAAAGCAGCACTTCTCAAGCTTTAAAGGTCATACAAATCACTTGCAGATCTTGTTAAAATGCAGATCCTGATTGAACAGGTCTGGAGAGGGGCCTGAGAGTCTACCTTTCTAACAAACTCCCTGGTGATGCTGATGCTGCTGATCCCTGGATCACACTTTGAGTAGCAAGGGTGTCAAGAACATGGATGTGGGTTTAAACACTGGTTCTGCTGCTGGGAGACTTTGGTCACATTAATTCCCCTTTCTGAGCCTCAGTTTCCTCATGTGTAAAATGAGGATGATAGACTCTGCTCTGCAGGGTTCAAGTTAAATGACAAAAATTATGCATTTAAATAATACTTCCCATCACATAAGAGATTGTTTTCTTCTTAAGTTAGTGCACATTCTACTGGCCACTCCCATCCCCCACTTCAGCCAGGCCAGGACAACCAAACCAGCCTAACTGACTTTTTGTCCACAAATAACAGGTGCAACAATGCAAACCCACTGGGGCTCCTCTTTGATAGCTGGACAAATACAGAGCCTTGTTCTCTGGGTTTAACCTTAACCAAGCTGCTGCCTTAGTTTTACCCTGTGGAAGGGCTTCTCAAAAAGCCATTCATTTGCCCCTGAAAATGTATCTGATGATGCTATAGAGATAGGCATCTTGAAAACACTTGAGATCAAAATGTTGGAGTGACTGCCACCCAGAGGTTCTGCCACTAATTCCCTTCTGGAATGCTGTTAAATAAAGACACTTGTTCTCTTCCTTCAAGATGGCCCATCTCCAAGAATTCTCTTACATTGAGAAAGTATAGGAGGCGGGAATCTTCCAGTTCTGGAGAACATTCTTCTTTTCTCACCAGTACCTCCCCCCAGAATTATCTTTTATAATTGATCATTATTGAGCCATCTGGATGTGCCCAGGAGATAAATGGGTGCTGCAGGATGTTCAAGAAGAGAAAACAAGTTCTCTGCCCCAATGAGTTTATCATCTTGCTGGAAAGCTGGCTTGTATGTTTTCAAGGCAATATACAATCAAAAACCAGAGCAGTTTTGATTGTATCTACAGGTGCTGAGGGGGATGCAAGGTAAGGAAGGACCAGGATGGGCTGGGGTTAGTAAGAGTGGGATTTCTGAGCTAGGTGAATTTTGAATTTTGAATTCCCTCCCTTCACCTTTCCAAAGAGATTTCCACCAATCAGAAGAACTTACTTACCCTGGAGAAAGCCGTTTAGGCTAATCACATAATGCTGCCAAGTGTCAGGTTCAGAAACGTTGAAGTTGAAGTTAAGGCTATGGGCGAAGGGTCTGATCATAACTCCTGGCAATGAAAACATGTCTTGGATATATTAACCCGTTCTTCGGATAATTTTTTTTGTATCAATTCCCATGAAATCATTTCCCCCCAGGCAATCAAAATGAAAAGGACCATAATTTGCCAAGTACCATTTTACTTTAACTCTTAATAATTGAATCCCTAAGTCATTACCGGGAAGAGCCAAAGTTAATTGAAGCTGAACATGCTGTGCAAGCAGATTTCTGTCCAGCAAGTTCTGACAACACAGGGCATTTGGGCACTCACCAGGAGGCTTCACCCTCTCAGTGAAGGTTGGCACGTAAGGACTGATGGTCAGAAATAGCGTGTAGATGCAGAGGGTGATCACAGCAGCCAGGGAAGCATAGAAAAAGAAGTAAATGACTAAAATCAGGCCTGCAGAACAATCAGAGATGAGAGTGGTCAGTGTTTGCCAACAAGCCCTGCCTCCTCACTTGAACTCATGAACCAGAACCAACTCAAACACATGAGATGCCCTTTTTTTATCCCCAGATTCAGTATGTCCTTGCTCATTCAGATTTCACGAATTTGGAATTGATGAGAATTGTGTCGGAGGTCTGATTGATTGCAGTTTACCTTTACAGCATCTCCGATGGAAGGGCTTGCTGAGCAAATGATGACCGTGAACAAGATTACAGGGGAGTGGAGTTTAAAGTACTGCAGAGGGCAAATTGCTTGGGAGTCCTCTGGGCAATGGTTGATGTCCTAAGTACAAATCATTCTTCACTATTCATTAAAGCAGGTGCCCTGAAGAGTCCTAGCAGCTTGGTTCCAGTGATTATTTGCAAGCGATGAAGACAGCTTTTCTTTTCACATAGCCTATAATTCAAACTTTTGATTAATTTCTACTGCACTTGCCTCTAATCAAGGCAAAGTGAGGTTTCACCCTACTTATTTCAAATCTTTAGCAAAAGTTTAAGTGGCTCTGCTTTTCAAAAAGAACATTAACACAGGACAAGGAAGGGAGGAGAAGGAAACTGTACTTAATTATTGACACTTGCTACTTGTGAGCTCTACCTGTGAGCTTGGGCAAGTTACAGAACCTCTCTGCACCCCCAATTCCTCACAGGTAAAATGGGAGTAAGTTTAGCACTTACCTCGTATCCTTCTCTATATCCATAACAATATCTGAAATTCGGCCTCTCCTTACATCCTATCCTGACCCTACCACTTCCCAGCTGTTTAATTTTAGATGTGCTGTTTACCTCTCTGGGCCCCAATTTCCTCATCTATAAAATGAGGACAATAACAGCACTTACTTAGCATTGAATAATGCATATAAATAGCATAGCACAGAGCCTGGTAGATACCAAGTGCTCTATAAATGGCAGTCATCATCATTGTTATTATTAATATTATTATTGCTATAGGACCAGAAGCATAGTTGTGTGAATTCCTCCTCTGTGGGCTGTATTAGGATTAAGTTTGCCCCTGGGTTAGGCAGCATAGAGTGAGGTGAATGAGTGTGAGATGGGTGCTGAGAAGCTCTTTTCAAGTCCTCCTTAGGGCTCTCTCAGGCAACTATATCTGGTTCTGCTCATAGTGGTGAAATGATGTTAGAACTACAGATTTGAACTGAATCATGAACCAGAAACTGGAACAAACCACATAACTTTGCTGTATCCAAAACCAAATCCAAATATTAATTTTTAAATTGAACCATGAACCAAATAAAATTAACCAAAAAAAAGGAGTGGAGGAAGGGAGAAAAAAATTCTTAGTAATCCAGTTGGAATTGGAACTTTTATGTTTTATAAGATGAACTAAAGCAGAACAGGAACATGAACACATTGTTTCAGCTGGAGTCCCTGGAGGAGAAACAGCAGCACCTGTGTGCCTGTGATACTTGGCTACTACCCACTGGCTGTCCTAATGGGATGTGCCCTGTGCCTTCTCCTCCATTCCTCTACTGCCATCCCTATCCTGGGAATGGATCAACAGCTGGAGCCATCTGCGGGGACTGAAAGACTCAGTTTCATGGATGAAAGGAAAGCAATAAAATACAGGTATATTGCCTTGGAGATATCTTCCTTCTTGCCCAGGATGTGTGGCCAGGAAGCTATAGATGGGAGAATGGCACTAGCAATGCATCCCCTCAGCCTTACCCAGGAGTCTGTGCCCTGGAGTCTGTGATAGGCTAACTATCTCAGCCACACACACACACACACACACACACGGCACAATCAAGCACCGTACCCATCTGAACCCAGTGATCCCTCCGACCCTTTCTGCTCCAGATATCCAAGTTTTACTTGGGCCACTCCTCTAGGTAATCCAGGGTTCTCTCCTGAATGCCCCACCCAACGTTGGATAGACCTGGATATCTTGGATAGACTAGGTACCCAGGATCCTAACTCTTCACTCCTCCCACCAAAACACCCCATCAAGTCCTGAGGCCCTACCCATCAGGGCCTTGTTCGTTGCTAGAGTTCTTGAAGACAGTGTGGTGTTCTGGCAAGGGAATGAACTCTAGTGTTCATCCAACCTGGGTTTGAATCCCAGCACTGCCACTTATTAACTACGTGACTTTAGATAAGTTACTTACCCTCTCTAAGCCTCAGTTTCTGCATCTGTAAAATGGGGATAATAATATTACTACCTCATACGGTTCTTGTCAATATCCAATAAAATAACATACAGTTCCTAAGAATAGAGGTTGCCCAGCTACCAAAGGAAAAGCCCAGAATATGATAAAAGGCTGGGCGAATATGTTCGTTATGTTGATGTCCAGGCTGGGATAGGGTTAGTAAGTGCTCAAGTGGGTACCTAGTTCTCAAGTAAGAGGGCAGCAGGGCACATACTTGGTGGCCTAGACATTAACATCACTATTTGCCCTTTGCTCAGGGGTAGCCCAACAGAAGAAGCCTGAGTTCTTGGACTCTCCTTAGACCTGCTACCCAGAGGCCAGGATATGGCCTATGGTGCAGTGTCTCCACTGCCATATCTTCCCTGGGTACTTGAACCTTTCTCCCTCATTTTCACTTACTGGCCTATGGATTGTTCTCCATAGGAGCGATTTGGATCAGCTCATCTGGTGAAGTTTCAATGGCTGGCTGGTTAAGAGTTAATGTAGGGCTCCCTCTCCCAGAATCACACTTGCATTTCACAAGGGCCTGTTTTTCCAGTCCTCTTTAGGCAAGGAAGAAACAGCTGTGCCCCCTTTGGAGCCCCAGTGAGTGTCCAGTATTTGCCTGCAGCTTCCAGAATGTTGGAATGTTCCTTGAATGGTACATTTGTTCCAGTTGAGAGTTGGAGGGATGGTCAGGGGTGGGGCTGGGAAATGAGGAGGGGTGAAGGGAGGTGGGTGTTGTTCAGAGCTCCACACCTGCTATTCCTAATTCCAGGAAGCAAGGCTAGCTGTTGCACTCTGACTGAGTTGAATTAGAAACATAAACTACAAGGGAGAGAATTCTCAGCCAAAGGGGCCTTTAGAAGGCATGACCATCAACTTCAGCAACCTAGACCCTTGGCACTAGGGCACTCTTATTTCATCTGTGGCATCCTCTGTTTTTTTCCTTCTCCTGTGGGTTAACTGAGTTCCAAACCAGCAGCTGCTCTTTTTCTGTGCTGTGCAGAGAGTGTGGCAAGTGTGAATTTGACCACGGGCTACATCTCCTGAAGAGAAGGCTCAGCATTAATATTTCAAGAGGTGAGTAGGACCCTGGGAGAGCAGTGCTGGGGAGGTTTTGAAGTAAAAGTGGTGGCAGGATGTAGTACAAAGAGGAAACACTAAGGAATGCAATTCTGCCATTGATCAAGCAATATGGGGGCTCAGCCTTAATCACTAGAAATGATCCCTTTAAACCTAATTTTGCTGTATACACTATGGGAACGTAAAGCACCCACAAGCTGGGGCAAGGGGAAGGCCTCCTAGCTCTCCTTCTACTAGGTGAAAAGATGAGGCTTTATAAACTCTTGGTCAGGTCAGCAGGGACTTGGGTCTCATATCTTAGAGATAGGCTTCTGCATAGTACTTTCGACTTCATGATTTTAACATCATTGGAGCCTCAGGCTGATCCTGTGAGAGAGGCAAGGCAGGGATTGTTTCTCTCATTTGGCAGGTGAGGAAACTGAGGCTCAGAGAGGGTAAATGATGAGCCCAAGGTCATATATATAGAAAGTGCCAGGGCTGGGACTTATGAAAAAAATCCTGTGCTTTTTCAACTTCTTACTGTCTCTGCATTGCAAATGATATTGAGCCCAGTGGATTTCAGCTATGCAATCAAGTTTGTTCACCCACTTGGAGTTTGTTCTGATGGGATCTGCCCATAGTCTAGGCATTTCCCTAGGCATTTATCCCTTCACGTGAAATCTAAGAGGAGTTTGCAGACAAGCCCATCCAACATATGGTAAAGGAGTCCTGGACACCAAGCCTGGACAAAAAGCAAAGGACACCCGACTGGGACATTGGGACAACTGGGACTTACTCCAACTCTGACCTGTTCGGGCCAGAGACATCCTTTTCTCCGGATCCCACAGGTATTCATTCACGATCTGCAATTTCTGCCACCAGGCATTGCCTGCTGGCTGACCCTGACCCTCTTCCTCCTCCTTTTCCTCCTCTTCTTTCTCCTCCTCTTCCTCCTCCTCCTCCAAATCATGTACCACCATCACCTGAGCCTCTTCTTCTGCTTCTTCCTCTTCATCTGCTAAGTAGTTCTGGTTCACTTCATCCTGATCATCCTGGAACAGTGACAAAATTCAATCCCCTTTTTGAAAAAAATTTCCAATGGCGCATCCCACCAGCCAAAAATAAATGGAAAACGACTCAATATTTGGAGATGCTTCAAATTTGCACTTCCCTATAAACATACCCATTGTTACAAGAGGCAGATTTTCTTTCTGTCTGTTCTTTTGGAGGAGATATCCTTTATATGACCCATTTTGACCCAATATTCTTTCCATAGAGGTACAAGCTTTGTTCTCAGCTTCAGGCATTTGGGTTCTTCCCGTGGGACTGCTCACGTCACTACTCTGTCCTGGGGCCTTGGCCTCCTGCTTAACTTTGTCTGGCCTGTCAGGGCAGAGCTGAGCTCAACACCAGAGGATATAGTAGTTTTAGACGCTTGAGTCCGTGATGGCAAATTCTCAGTCCAAGCCAGCTTCATCCTAACACCCGGTACACTTTCAGCTGCTCAACCTCACCATCCCAAGCTGTGGCTAAAAGTAGTTTGGGATAGACATCAGGAGGAAAGGCCAGCTACTGTACCCCTCCTCAAAACTTAGACTGCATTCCCAACAGAAGCAAGAGATGGGGGGCTATTCGCTGCTTCTCTGACTGTTGCCCAAGCTGGAATTTCTTCCTGCCTTGAGCTGGTTGAACAGACCACCTGCGGGCTGGGACCCCAACTGATACTTTCTTAGTATCCCCTCACCAACCCCATACTCTAGGGAAAAATCTAGGCATGTAGTACGTGCTCAGCACATATTTGTTGATTGACTGATTGCAGCCATTACTTGAGATCTGAAACTGTAATCTCTAAGTGGTTCTAAGAAAATGAAACAAAAAAAGAAAAACTCAGACTTCACCAAATGGTATTTCAAATGCCTCCCAGCCATAGGCTGGAGAGTTGGATCTTTGCTCTTGTGAGTCTGCCAAGGCTTACCGCAGCAGAAAACAAGGCCACCCTCCCTTCTCTCTGCTGTCCAAATCTGAAGAGTGGCAGGGCCTGTGCACCTGTTGGGGTTGGATGTGTCAAACGATAGGGGCCAGGGGCTGCCCCCTCCCTGCATGATTCCTCAAAGGCCATTTAGAGGACACTCAGCTAAATATGCTGCCATTAGTGGGGGTGGGGGTCAGAAAATTGGGTTGTTCAGAATCAGTAAAAGTGATACAGAATGAGAAGGCTCTACTCTCAGCATTCAGTCTTCCCAGCACTATCTAGCTCTTGATTATAAGCACTCTTGAATTGCTCTCTAATTTGTTCAAATGTACAGCTTTATGTCACACATCATATCAGAACTGACAGGGACCTTGAAGATTCACTTGTCCATCTGAGGCCCAGAGAGGGGACAGGATCTAGCCAAAGCCACACGGCAAGTTCATGATAGAGTTGACAGTCTCAGAACCTATGTCTCTTAATACCCTGGACAATGATGTTTCTCCTCTATCACATTGAGCACAAGTGCCTAGAGGTGGTTTAGCAGATTTATGGAGCACAACAGTGTGTTAGATTATGTGTTCCCAAGAGATTGTAGGTGCTTATAATCAAGGATTTCTGACGTTGACATGGACTCACAGTGTGAGGCTTAGGAGAATAAACCCCATTGCTCAATGTTGAATGGATTAATAAATGTTCTTAAATCTCTTTCACTTGTGTGTGAACATATGTACACATGTTACCTCCTGAACTACATTGTGAGCACCGAGGGGGTAGGGTCCATATTTTTCTAACTCCTTGATGGCCCTCCAGAGTGTGGAACCCACAGCTTGGTAACTAGTGGGTACTGAACAGATGTCAATGATAACGGTCTGACTTAAAACTCCTGAACCAGGACTCTGAGGGAACACTCTCACAGAGCTTGTCACCCTAACCTCAGCAGTCATGTGGACTGTAGTGGGTAGCCATCATGGCCCCCAGAGAATCTACTGCGACTGAGAATCTCAGAGAATTTGAAGTGTAACATTTCATTATGGAGGAATTTATATTCCCTTTATATTTTCTGAACAACTTTCTTTCTCTCCTTGTTGCCAATATGCCTGCTTTCCACCTCTGCTCCACAGAGGAGGCAGCTGGCTTTGGCCTCAGCCTCATCTTATTTGTAGATATGAGCTCTCCTGATAATCCCATGAAAGATGGCTTGTCATTAAATCTTTACCCTCCTGGGAAGAGTTAACCTTCTCAGAGCTAATTTCCCCATGGCTCTCATACTGCCTGAGCTTCAGGAACCTCAAACGTTGTTTTTCCTCTCCTCTGCTTCCAGACATAGGAGAACCTCACATTGTGCAAGAGAGGCACTTTTGTGCAACTAACTATTTAACAGGAGGAAATCCTTTGGTAATGAGAGGGTCTGTTTTTGTTAGTTTCCTAAAGTGGCACTGCCCTCATGTGACAGTGTGTGCGAGTGTGCTGGGATATAGTAGTGGGTGTGTGCTGGGGCCATCACGTTGCCCTAAAAGGGAAGAGTCTGAAGGGCAGAGGGTGGCTCCATTTTGAGCACTCTAAATATATAAACATATAAACAAATATGTAAACAGTGTGACCCAAAGGATAAATTTGTGCCCTGCATTGAGTAACACCCTGTAAACATTCGAATGATTGGTTAATTTTAAAAGAGAAATCAGCACACGATTATTCATTGCATCAAATAATTTCTTTTTAAATTTGATCAAGTATTCCCTATAAACAGCAAGATCCTCTGATGCTTTTAAGATCCAAACCAGTTGACAAATAATTAAAATTACACAATGACACTTTAACAACATTACATAGAAAGGAAGCCAAGTAATAAATAGATATATATGCCCTATAGATTGTAACTGCTCTGAGAGCTGGAAGGGACTTTGGGGATGTCAAAAGAATGATTCTACAAATTGTGTCTGGAAAGTAAAGGGAAGCCATCCATAGGTTGATATGGGCTTAGAAGAATTCGTATTTTCCTCTGCTGGCTGTTGACAGTCTTCACTTAACTCTCTGATTATAAAAGTGGCCATTTCCAAAGAAAAATGGTTTAGCTTTGTTTCTTCCTGGGGCTCAGATCACAATCCTCTCTGGGGGATATTTCAGAATATACCTCCCCCCAAAAAAGTAGCATGTGTGTCATATATTAATGATTTATAGCAAAATAAATGCATAGAAACTCTGGGTTCAAAGAAATGTGTAATACACCCTGGAGATAAATGGTGACATCAAAGGTGTGTGTGTGTGTGTGTGTGTTGGGCAGAGTGGGGTGGCAGGCAGGGTAGCAATGGGTGGTGAAGGATCAGAGGGTTAGGGAGTTGCATACTGCAAATATAATGGAAAGAGCACAAGATTAGAAGTGAGGAAACTTGCATTTCACTTTGGGCTCCTCCGCTAACTTGCAAGTCATTCCTGTGCTCTGAGCCCCAGCAGCCTCCTTTACATAAGGCGGGGTCTGGAGAGATGATGTCTAGGATTATTCTTAGCTTCTATCTAGGATACTATGATTTTAGCTAGAGTGTGGAATTTCTGCTTTAGAAAAAGAACAGCTGGGTTCCTAAGAAGCTACCACTCAAAGAGATTGAGACAGCTGGGTAGGCAGTGCCTTTTGTTTCCTCTTCCCTTTCCCTTCTCGCTTGGCTAAATTTCTTGCTTTCGAAATGAAACCTCTGCTCCCAGACTCCAAAAGGTCTGTTCGAATTCTAGACTCTCAAGAAAAAATTTTAAAAGACTCTTTGTTCTCTTGCATCTTCCCCTTCCTTTATCTTTGTTCCACAGGAAGAGGGCTTCCTCCTTCAATCCAGCAATTTAGGGTGCAATGGGGTGCTGGGAATCACTACTCGCTCTTGAAACCATGGGCTTCCTTAAACTTCACTGTTCCTGCCCATCCCAAGAAGAAGCAGCCATAAGCCAAGACCTACACAACCCCCAACCCACCCCACTAAAAAGGGACAGCAAAATATTCTGTTCCCTGGGACTCACAAGTCTGTAGCGATAACCGTAAGGAAAGGCAGGAGCCCTTCTGGACCGGAGCTGCCTTCTCATGGCTGTTCAGTGGGCAAAGAGGCGGCAGAGGCAGGCAAGTGGGTGAGAGTTCTGGAGCTTCTGCTGGTACAGGAGACACTGGTTGCTGGGGACACTTGACGCCTGGTAAATGTGAACCCTCCTGGCATGAGCCCTTCCCCAAAATAATCTAACATGCCCCTCTCTCATTGGTTGGCCCCTTCCCTGAATCAAAGGAAAGCCCTTATGGAAAAGCAAGCTCATCATTACAGGGAGGGGGAGATATTCTGGGTCACGAGGATGAGCAACTCACCACCACCCCCAACTTCATGTCTCTTCCCACTCCCTGTCCTTCTGTAGTGCCTGAGATACTATGGGCCCAATGGAAATCTTAAGTTGTGTTCTTCTCAGTTGTGAGTTGGATATCAGTGTGTGCAGGGGGTGGGGCGTGGGTAGGAGTTGGGGGTGAGGGGAGATGGCCAAGAATAACTTTCTTTTTTCATAAGGCTGATCTCATGCAAAAGGATCTAGGGTGTCAGGAAAGATTCCCTTTGCTCTCCCCACCCCACACACACACCAAGCCACCTACAATATTCCTTATTTGTGTCAATCCACAAGCCCCTTCTATGTGGATTATGCATTCTGATTTTAGAGGCCGGGCTCCTGCTTTACCCCTCCTCACACCAAAGAGGGTCTTGGACATAAAGAAGCCTTTTTCTAGTCCACATGTCAGAATGGCCCCATCAGTCACTGACCCTCACACACACACCCCTTGGAATCCTGACCAAATTTCTGTGGTGGTTGAGATCTATATTTATCCCTTAGCATCAGGGCAGAGAACAAGCCAGAACTTTGCAGTGTCAGTTTCCCAGACACATATAACTCTTGTAACCGATGTGAGATCCAACAAAAGAAAAATTAGTAGAAATAGCCAAGAACATTGTATAGCATTTTTGGTCTGTTTGGTCCACCCCACTGGAGCCTGGGTGTCTGACAGGTCTGGATGGAGTTTGTGATCCTTCCTTCACAAGTCATCCCTCCCCCATTACACCCAGGTGGCTGAGAATGTTGCAGTTACTGAGATTCTGGGCATATTCATAACCAAGATAACCAGCACAATAGCTTAGATAGATAGATTTATTCATAATTCCAAGTCTAGGCTATTCTGATGAAGACAGCTTCAGTAGTGATTAATTTAAAATAAAGACTCCATTTACTAGAACGTTATTAATTGGGACTCTTCCTTAACAGAATCTGCCCCATACCCTTATTTGAAGAGAAAGAGGCCACTGGCAAAAAAAAAAATAGAAACTCATTCCTCTTTTTGGATTTTGATGAAAGCAAAATATATTCCAGGGGATAACCTGGTTTCAGTAGATAGTGAGTTCCATCTCTTATACTTTCTCCACTAGAGCCTTTTGTGTTATTCCTGATGTTAAGTATGAGAATCCCGAAGCCCTTGGAAGCCTCAAAAACCAGCAAAGGATAAGTTAACTGGTCTTGTCTTACTAAGGCAGAAAAGAGTGTACAGTCATGTTAGCAAGACTTCAAAAACCAAGAGCAGGAGGCAGCATTATTCACAACAGCCAAGATATGGGAACAACCTAAGTGTCTGTCGACAGAAGAATGGATAAAGAGGTGGCACATATATACGATGGAATATTATTCAGCCATGAGAAAGAAGGGAATCCTGCCATTAGTGACAACATGGATGGACCTTGAAGGCATCATGCTAGGTGAAATGTCAAAGAAAGACAAATGCTGTATGATCTCACTTATATGCGGAATCTAAAAAAGCTGAACTCATAGAAACAGACAGTAGAATGGTAGTTACCAGGGGCTGGGGGGTGGAGGAATTGGGGAGATGTTGGTCAAAGAGTACAAACTTCCAGTTATAAGATGAATAAGTTCTGGGGATCTAATGTAAAGCATGATGATTATAGTTAATAATACTGTATTATATACCTGAAATTTGTTAAGAGAGTAGATCTTAGGTGTTCTCACCATAAAGAGGAAATGATAATTATGTGACGTGATGGAGGTGTCAGCTAATGCTAGCTACAGTGGTAATCATTTTGCAATACAGAAGTATATCAAATCATGTTGTACAACTTAAACTTACACAATGTTATATGTCAATTATATCTCAATAAAGCTGGGGGAAAAAAAACCAAGAGTGGGAAGACAAAAGGGGATTTGGAATAATGTGACCTCAGGTAACAAAATATTCCATTCTCCAGAATCTCTCATTCCCTAGCATTCTGTGTAATTCGGAGTTTGCTATATACTTAATATATTTGCAATGTATTTTGACTATAGCCCAGGCTGTCTTCTGGAATGCCAGCTGTTGGGTGGGGTAAAATCACAAAATCCCATAAGATCTCAAAGACAGAAATCTGTATGAGTTTGCACTCAAAGGACTCTAGCTAGGGGTCAGCCCAGTGGTGTAGTGGTTAAGTTCCCATGCTCCGCTTCGGTGGCCAGGGGTTAGCGGGTTCAGATCCCAGGTGTGGACCAATGCACCGCTTGTCAAGCCATGCTGTGGTGGCGTCCCATATAAAGTAGAGGAAGATGGGCATGGATATTAGCCCAGGGCCAATCTTCCTCAGCAAAAAAGAGGATGATTGGCAACAGATGTTAGCTCAGGGCTAATCTTCCTCACAAAAAAAAAATAAGAGAGAGAGAGAGAGAGACTCTAGCTAAAGGAGAAACCATTCCTGCCAATTTTGGAAAAAAAGCAACCTGCTTAACAGTGCAGCAGACTGGAGCCAGAAGTGGCCAATGGGGCTGCAAATAAAGCAGTGGCTACAGCGGCAAGAGAGGAGGGAGAAAGGAGATGCTTTGAACTTGACAGCAGATTCAAAGGCAAATGAGTCAAGTCTCTAAAACTATATACCACTCCTTGAGCATAGGTGTTAGCAGCTGCTTCTATAAGCCCCTTTTCCTGGTTGCTCGCTCTAGTAAAACCACATGGTTGCTGCTGAGGAACAGAAACAATCCTATGGACTGAGTCTTCCTGTTCCCAAAGGAAGGAAGAGATGGTAGCACTCTTCAGAGAATCTTTGCCTCTACCATGAGATGGGCTAGTTTATGGCATCTGTTCTTGTGGGCCATTTCCACAATTGTGGGGTGGAGGAGGGGAGTGTTTCCCAGAGCCATCAAAGAGCAGTTGTGTACTTTGTATACCTGAAGATTGGCTAAATCTTCAGGGAGTCTCTGGGAGGTCATATGCAGTGGTGCTTAAGAGTTGTTTGCCATCAGAGTCACCCAGGCATTGTGGAGTGCTCTCTAGAACCCCAGTCCCTTCCAGCATTAGTGACCTTGTGGACTCTAAAGTCATGGGTGAGGAATCTCTAGGCCAGCCTAGGGCCTGAGGCTGCCCATGAATTCTGCGCAGCATAGGGTGTCATCTTTGAAGTTCATGGAGGAGGGGGAACCTATTCGGGGCTGCAAAGATCAGGGAAGGCTTCCCGGAATAGGCGGGGTTTGGGCTGGACCTTAAGGGGCAGTCCTTCAAGTTGGAACAGCTACTGCCCAACTTTGATGATGCCAGTATGGTCCCCAGTGCCCAAAGTTCCCCTCCCGAACAGCTAGCCTCTGAGTAGTGGCCAGCAGGCGTGGCCAGCAGGCTCACTGGCTAAGGCCAGAGGGTTGCCTTGACCTGAATGATCCAGATAATGGCCCCGGATCCCTACTTCATTGGGTTCCAGGAAGAACCCTTAGCGCATCACATTCCTGAACAGAGTTTCCATCTGTCGAGTACAGCTGTACAGTGAGAGATGCTTTCATTTCGAGGGACTGAGGGCCATGGGTTTGTGACTGTATGAGCCTAGACCCCTAAGGAAAAAAAATGAAGGCTTGGGAAATTGTGAGGTCCTTGTGGAGATTCAAGCCTATTTCCAGTGGCTAAAAGGCACTAATGAGTATAATGCAGGCAAGAGACGTTGGTTCAAACAAACAACTAATTGGTATTAAGAGAAGAAGTGTGCAGAGGCCCCTAATGAATGGATATGCTAATTTGTCTTCTTTGCTAGCCCCTTGGGCTTTGGCTGTGACATAGACTAGCCTATTAGATGCCTGCTCTGTAATAGCTGCTGAATGCTGGGGCCCTTTATTGCCATGGTAACATTGATGTCTAGAGTCTAGCTGAGCCCTGGATCTCTTAATTTACTACTCAGGCGGCTACAATTCTTTGGGTTTTATTATTCTTCTTGCCCCGGGTGCCAGAGTGGCAGTGAATCATGCTTATTCATCCTCTGCACCGCCCACGGTGTCTTTGAATAAGTCAGGGTGTCTCTTACTGTGTGTGATGAGCTGATTATTAAGTTAGAGCTTATTTCTGCCTTAGCTAGACTGATCCCTCTCTGAAACCCAGTGCATTTCTCTAACCGCTTGCTTACCTGCTGCATCAAATGGCTTTTGGCAAGCAGAGTGATGGCACTGCAATGGGCCTGCAGAGGCCCAGCCTCCCAGAAGCTTTGCACTTGCTTGGTGGGCAGGGAGGAGCAGAGCAATATAGGTGGGGCAGCACCAACTGGGAGAATGAACCTTGGAGATATATGCCATCGAAAAGGAAGAGTCAGAGGGGGAGAAGAGTCATTGCAGAGAGGTTCCTGGCTGGGAACTGCGGTGCTAGAAGTTTCAGTCCCTCTAGGGTCAGGGGGTAGAGTCTGAGCAGAAAAGGATATCCCTTGTTTTGAGTGACTCCAGAGGGAAGAAGTAGCTCCAAAACGCTAGAAGATACCAGAGGATGGATTTTGCCTTATTTTATAAAAGACCTTTGTTAAAAAAAACAAAAAAAGTTGGTCACAGAGACCAGCTGCTTCTGAAAGTTAGTAAGCAACTTGACACTGGAGCTGCCCAAACTCTGATATCTCGGTATAGAGATGTTCTAAGCATGCACGGCCAGGGGGTAAGGAGTAGGATGGAAGGCTTTGCTAGATGACCTCTTAGGACGTTTCCAACTTTGAAATCTTCTTTGTCTATATATGATGTTGTTTAATTTATTAGGACATATGCTAAACTTGGGTGATACTTTATATGTACATGTTCTTGCTTCAACAGTACATATGCTAAAATTGGGATGATACTCTATATGTGCTTGTCTGTGCCTATCTCCAGACATAGATGAGTCTTTGCAACAGGTGCAGAGATATTTTCCTGACACCTCTGTCGCTAAGAAATGGGGAACCTGAACCTAAAGATAAATTGTGCAACAAATCCCCAAATTACAAATGATTCTTGCTAGCAGGAGAGAGTCTTGTTTTTTGTGGTTTTGTTTGTTTTGTTTTTTTCTTTTCACTGCAGTGTTTGGGCATTCTCATGGGTGAATTGGTAGACTAAAGAAAACTGTGGGCTACACAAATTTGGAGCATCTTTACAAGGCTTTTTTTGTGTGTTTGTTTGGAATGGGGTGAGAGGTTTTCTTGAGCTAACTAGAATCTAAGAGGTAGCATTTTTCCCTGTGACAGGCTGGACAGAGAACTGTAAACCTAAAGACAGTCAATCAAGTGTGCTAAGCACAGAAGGGGCTGTTGGGCAACATTGGTCTTTTCCACCAAACCCTGCAAACCTGTTTATTATCAAGCAGCAGTGTTTCCCCACACAACGGACAGAGATATTAATCCAACCTGAACCCACTCTGGATTCAGCAAGCACTAGTCAGAAATCACAATGGCTCGCAGCTGCCTCTTAAATCAAAATCAAATTTATAAGCAAGAGCCTTAAGGTCTCTCCATCAACAGCCTTGCTCAGTTACTCACTTGTTGTAAGACCACAGGAATGCAAATTGATTTTTCTGTTGCACCATCTCTCCTCCTTGAAAGAGAATAAGTCCAGTGTCCCTGCTTCCTCACACTCAGGAATGCTGTGAACCTAGAACTCTTCAGAAGAAAATGGTGAGAGAATTCTAAAGACAAGTTGAATTATTCTCATTAGGGAGTACAGCATAGTGTTTAAAAGCATGGGCTCTACAATTGGAACTGGATTTGAATCCAGTTCCCATTCTTAATAGATGTGTAACCTTGGGAAAGTTAATTTACCTCTCTGAGCCTCAATTTTCTCTTCTGTAAAATCATTGGATTGGCATAAGGATCAAATGTCATAATTTATATAAAGTGCTTGGCTTAGTTCACTCAATAATAACAATTATTATTGATAATAATACAAACAAAAAAGCCAACCAACCAAACAGAAATACCTTGTCCTTTTTCAAGGGCTCTTCCTCACAAGGCCAATGACCTGAAGGGTAAAGGGAGCAAGCCCCCTCAGGTTGGAGGCAATGCCCCCATCTGGCCTACTAATGTCTCTCATGCTAGGGATTTGGAGCCAGGCAAGAGGGAGCAGGTATTTGGAGGTGGAGTGGGAGGCAAATGGTGAAGGCAGACATGCAGAGCCTGGGGTCAGTATTTTGGAGGCAGATGAGGTTTTTGAGGACCCTCATTCACATCGTAACATGTAAAACAGTGGTTCAAATTTCAGTGCACTCAAGAATCACCATAAGAGCTTGTTGAATATGCACATTCTTGATTACTGCACAGATTACTTATTAGTTTCAAAGGAAAAATGTACCTTTACAATGAAGAGTTCTAGAAGACATCACCTTAAATAAGTGATCAAATTTTGCATCACCAATAACAAGCAATGGCATGTGGACCTCCTGATGTGACACAATGGGAAGTAAACAACATTACCTCTGAAGTATTCTTGCCAAAGATGTTTAATATGATCTAATCATGAGGAAGCAATCAGACAAATCCAGCTTGTAAACAAGACAACTGACCTGGACTCTTCAAAAATATCAGTATCATTAAGAAAAAAGCCAAAAGTACTGTTCTAGAATCTAGATTAAAGAAGACTAAAAAGAAAACACAGTCAAATGAAATCCATGATTCTTGATTAAAACTTATATCAACACAAACAGCTAGGATATTTTGGAGATAATCTGAGAAATTTTAATATGGACTCGATACTGGATAATGTTAGTCTATCAATGTTTACATTTCTTGGATGAGATAATGGTATTACAATTATGCAAGAGAATGCTCTTGTTCTTAGGAGATACATGCTGAAGTATTTATGTGCAAAGTGGCATGATACCTGCAATTTAATTTCAAATGTTGTAGATAAATACATACAAATACATGCATACTTGTATTACATATGTGTATATATATATACATGGAGAGAGACAGCATGTGTGCAAATCTAAAACGTTAACAATTTCCAGATGAAGAATATGCTGGTATTCATCATAGTTTACTTTCAAATTTTTACAAATAAAAATTGGGGGTAAAACATAAGTCTCTTCCTACAGTCCCATCCCAGATGTTCTTCTCATATTCTCAACACTCCCCTGCACTCCAGTTCTTAATCTAATATCCCTCATCTCATAGCAACAAGAGATAGTTGGAGTTAAGGAGACATGAAATCAGAGAGAGCTTCATGAATGCAGCTACACCTGAGCTTGGCCTCCAGTGACGGGGCTGGATTTTGCCAAACAAAGATAGCAGGGAAAGAACTTTCCAGAAAGGGACAACAACTCAAGTGAAGCTTGAAGGATATAGAGCAGAGGTCCTCAACTTTAGTGTGCACAGAATTATGTGAGGAGCTTGTTAACTATGAAGATCCTCTTATCCCAACTCCAAAACTGTAATTCTGACGGTCTGAAGGAGGGCCAGAAATTTGAAGGTTTAAAAAGCACTAAGATGAATCTGATGCAGGGGTTCAATGATCATGTCCTAGGAAACACTGGCATGGACAGTTGCCTATTCCACATACACAGAGAACTGGCCCTGTCTCTCTCCTGTTCAGCTGAATCTTTTATAGATGAATTGTCACCAAGGCTGACATAAACCTTCAGAGGGAAGTCCTCTGTACTAGACCTGTTAGTCATGGTATCTGCCATGTTCAATACTCTGCTCACTGCCTCCTGCTTAGGAAGGCAAACTGAGTTAGTTGTGGCATAGGGGTGACCTTGACTGTACCAGGAATGGCCCCACAACTTGGTGACAGATAAGATAGCCAGGTACAAAGAGCTCTGCCCAATATGATCGATAGTAACAAACTAAGCCAATCAGACCAGCACCCTGTGGAACTGTTCCTATAGACTATGGAGAGAATTTTCCAATCAGTGGCAAGAGAAGAACAGAGCAGACATACAGAAGGAAGCAGGGACATTATATAAGAGTAAGAGAACAAGACGCTGATGACTAGAGCTGCGTTGGAATCTAGTAGTTTTCCAGGCTATGTGTATCCTCACCATAAGCTTTCTTTTCTTGAGGTATCCTAAGTGGACCTCTGTTTCTATGATAAAAAGATTAAATTAATGCACGTTCTATGAGGTTCCCAGTTCTTAGAGAACTCCTAATGCCCACACTAAAAAAGAACGTCTCTAGGGCATGTTGCTGCTCACCTGAGGAGCTGGCAGGACAGAAACAAGCTTATTGTTTCCTTGTCTCTTGCCTCTTCAAACAGACACACGATTCAAGCAGAGAAATCCTGAGCCCACATTCTCGAGACCCTCCCTATCTTATAGATACCTGTGTCCCAAATGCCTCCCTTTCCTAACTCCATTCTTCCTTGCTTGGTTCAGGATGATGGAAACCCCAACTTGTGTAGTCCTTTTCTGAACTGTTTTCTTCCCACCACCTCTGGCTCCAACCCAAGCAGAGCCCAGCTTGGTAAATCTATGCCCAGAAGTCAAGAAATGAAACAATCATCCTCTGTTCAGACAAGGGCAACAGCTGCTGAAGGGGGTCAAGGAGGGGATAGCTGAAGGCTGTGGGGAGGTTATTTCCACTGCTTGAAACTCTGCCAGTGGGCCATTTGGCCAGGGGGACCAGCCATATGGCTGGACTCCAGGGGGGGAAGACTACCATCTCAGGTCCAAAGACACCTACACATTGTAGATTTTGGATGCAGGGAAATGAAATAAAAAGTCATGGTTAAGTCAGACTCTGGGACTCCCAGCCTCCAGCTCTTTGCAGTACACCAGGCCTTATGCCACTCTTTCGCTCTGCCTTTGTGGAAGGAAGTATGACATGGCTTGGCATTGACTTTACCCTGACCTTTGCCTCCTGAGATTCTGTCTTCTGGGCAAGATGACCAGAAGCTGTCAAAAGGAAGAATCCTCATCCTAATGTTCCTACTCCTCTGCCTCCTTGAAACCAGGGCACTATCCTCTGAACTCACTAAGTATCCAGGGTAGGGAGAGGAATTCTAGTCTCAGATCTGCTGTACATGCACAATATGATGTTGAACTAGTTAGTCACTTAAATTCTTTGGACCTGAGTTTCCTCAAAGGGCTGTTGTGAGGATGGCATGTAATCACTTTGGTGAAAGTGCTAGACAAATCATCAGGCCTTCTGGTAGTGAGGTAGTGAGGCCTTCTGTCCCCCTGGGGACATAAGTGGGACTGGCCTCACTCTTCCACAGCCTCCTATTTCTCCTCTCCCCACACTATGCCGGCAGCTGTTGCTCCAGCTTTAGTGAACAGAGAGAATGATTGTCTAACATCCCAACGTTGTTAAAGATAAAAGAGTTTGTAGATAATGAAAGCAAGAAACCTATATGAACAAAAGGGATACTTGGAACTCCTGAGATTAGAAATCTCTACTGAAACCACTTTACACAATTAATTTGGGGGTTAGAAATATATGGAAAATGTTATTGTTGGATCCCACCATTGTACACCCCCTGAACTACCACCTAAGTGGCCCAGGAAGGATATAAGTGGCCTAGTGCCTTTTGATGTGGAGTTTGGCAAGTATTCCCAGAAGGCTAAAACTAACTGATTATTTATGAAGTATCTAAGGTGCTCCAGTTGTTGTGTCCTCTGGGAATTTCTGTCCATCAATATAAATCTGCCTGACAAAAGGCTGACTATTGCAAGAACCATAGCCCTGGGAAAATATCATGACTAAGAAGATAGGATGATAGATTAAGGACTTTCATTAACCCAGGAGACAGAAGGAAAGACAATTAAACAGATACTTTAAACTTCTTCTCTGATTAACGGGACAGCCAAATCATCCAACTTGAAAAGTAAAGTCAGGTCCAGTGACACATAGATATGGGGGAAGGGCAGGAAGGAATGACATCATATGACGCAGCAACTACCCCTGAACACAGCTCAGGAAGCAACACCATCCTGGGAAAAGAGTGTGGGTTCTGGAGTCAAATAGACATGGGTACAATTCCCAGTTCTGATACTTTTCACCTGTGTGACAGTCAAGACTTGTGATGGTTCTGAGATTTTGTCTTACTTGTAAGCTAACAAGTTAGCTTGCCACATTTTCATGGATGCTGGCAGAAGACATGAGACACCTGGCTCAGAGATAAGGGAATTTATTTCTCACAGCAATAGTAGTAGGCAGAGTATAAGCATTTACTTGTGTCAGTTCCCCTTGCCCCCAAGTCTCATAGGAGCTACTCGAAAAGGGCCAGGTGACACCTGCACATGCTGTGGGTTGTTACAGGAGAGCAACACTGAGCTTAATGAATTTGAATCTTTTATGATGGGAAGTAAGTATGCTTTTCCTTTGCTCCAGAGGGAGACACTGTATCTTCCAAAGCTGTTCACTATAGAAATATCCTTGAAAAAATACTCCGGAACAAAGTCAGTCAGTGTCTCTGCTCAGAAGATGTGCAGAAACATGAGAGATCCATGGGAAGTTGTCTCACAATAGTGATCAAGAGCAAGTTATCTAACCTGACTCTCATATTTTTCATCTGTAAAGTTTGTATTGTAATAGTACCTACTTCAGGGAATTGTGAAGGTTAAATGAGTTCATACATGTTAAAGCACCAGACACCTAGAAGATGCTCAACAAATGTTAGCTTCATTTCCCTCACTTTCTCACTACTATTACTAGAAGGCTCTACTATTCCACAATTCCTGTTCTGTTCCTGCAGTTATTCCATGGCTCCCAACAAAGACCTCAGTTTATTACACACCACCTTTTCTCACTCATTTGCTGGATTCTATCCACATCCTGTCAGGATTTAAATCTCTCTTAATTAATTAATTAATTCTTCATTCATTTAACAAATATTTATAGTACACTTACTATGTGTCAGATGCTGTGCTAGGTGCTAGGGATACAGCAGAGAATGAAAAAGACATGGTCACCATCCTCATGGAGCATGCCTTTTAGTTGGGAAGACAGACGTTAAACAAATAAATAAAAAATTATTGGTCATCAGGAAAGTATAACATATAGAAGAGAGGATTATCCTCACTTACCTCATTTGATCTGTGCTACCTCACTGAGAGACACTGTCCACATAAGAGCATATCTCTTATGACTTTTCTTTGTTGGAGTCAAACGTCACTCCTCGGCCCTAACTAGGTGAAAGTTCAATCTAAACTTGTGGACCAGCTAGGATGTAGAACGCTGTCCAAGGAGTGGAGTCTTATTACTTTCCAAGACAGGCAGCAACACTGGTGATAGAAAGGAGGGTCAGGGAAATAAGGCTTCTAGAATCTGCTGAGGACTTGAAAGAACAGATCCCAGATGACATTAGCAGAGTCATTCTTTAAGAGAAAACACAGCTGCCAAAGGAGTGTTTGAAAGCATTTCTGTTGGCTTTAACCTTTAAGAAACCTACACGGTGCCCTCATTTTTCACAATTAATTAGCTACACAAACCTTCCTCCTCTTCATCAAACGTCAGCCTCACCTCTGGCATAAAAGGAAATAATCAGGGCCGGCCCCGTGGCTTAGCGGTTAAGTGCGCGTGCTCCACTGCTGGCGACCTGGGTTCGGATCCTGGGCGCGCACCGACGCACCGCTTCTCCGGCCATGCTGAGGCCGCGTCCCACATGCTGCAACTAGAAGGATGTGCAGCTATGACATACAACTATCTACCGGGGCTTTGGGGTAAAAAATAAATAAATAAAATTTAAAAAAAAAAAGGAAATGATCATGTACTCTAAACCAGTGAGATATTTCACTGGTTTGCTACCACCCTTCCTCCTCCTAGCTGAATATTTTTTCTCTCTGATAGGATTGTAAGAACCTTGAAAGCAAGGCCTGTACCTTACACTTCTCTTATAACCCACTTCCACTCCTTTCCTTCCCAGCAAAGGCTACATCTGTTCAGTGACACAATCTGTTCTCAAAAATAAATAAATAAATAAAACTAACTGGCTAAAAAAAGGAATGATGCTGTGGAATGGCACGGTGTTTACAAGCAGATTCATGGTTATTTTATTTATAAAAATTCCCAGACTTCTCTGGTCAGTCACTCTTATGGTATCAACAAAACATTTTTTCCCAAGCATTTTGTGAGCCCAAACAGAGTTTCACAGATAAAAAGTCAGGTGTTAATTTGAAGCAATCCCGTACTAGTACGGTACTGCTAGGAATAGAAGCAAGGAAACATTATCCCTAACTTTCTCTTTAATCATTAGCTTGGCCTCTTTCTTAGTCTAATCCCCTTGATCACGAGTCAGACACCTTTCCAAATGGTACACCAAGGGTTCTGTCACTGTTCCTCCCTGCGGTAGGGGGCAAAGGGTGATTAACTTCAGGGGAGGGCATGAGGGAGGAGGCCATTACCTCTCAGCTACTGTAACTTGGAAGTCAAGGGAAGAAACCAACTCTTTGAAGAGAATAAGACTGGAAGGAACTTTCAAACGTGGCAGCAAGGAGACCCTCAGAAGTAGGGAAGAGGGAGAAGCTATGAAACCGCAAAAATTAGCCCAGGCACTGAATATGGTTGTTCACTTATCAGGACTGGACCTAGGAGACCTTGAGAAGTCAATAATTCCTAACTTGATTCCAGAGAGGAAGGATGGTGTAATGGGAAAAGCATAGAACCTGAACTTGGACAGCCCAATACACTTAATTAAGTCTCAAATTAATATATTGATGTACCTCCTAAAAATGCAAGAAACTTAGAGCACTATAACTGTAATCACTTCTCTTTAGACATTTCCTCCTTTAAAAAACTGTGAAATATAATATACATACAGATTTTTAAATAGACTTCTATTTTTAGAGCAATTTTAAGTTCACAGCAAAACTGAACAAAAATTACAGAGTTTCCATATACCCCCTGTCCTCCCCTACCCCATACACAACCTCCCCCACTATCAACATTCCCCACCAGAGTGCTACATTTGTTACAATTGGTGATCCTATATTGACAAGTCATTATCACCCAAAGTCCATAGTTTACATTAGGGTTCCCTCTTGGGGTTGTAGATTCTATGCATTTTGACAAGTGTATAATGGCTGGTATCCACCACTACAGTATCATACAGAATAGTTTCACTGCCCTAAAAGTCCTCTGTGCTCCATCTATTCATCCCTCCCTCCTCCCTAACCCTTAGCAACCATTGACCTTTCCACTGTCTCCATAGTTTTACCTTTTCCAGAACGTTATATAGTTAGAATCATACAGTATGTAGCCTTTTCATAGTCTTCTCTCAGTAAATATATGTTTAAGGTTCCTCCATGTCTTTTTATGGCTTGATAGTTCATTTCTTTTTAGTACTGATTACATACAAATTTGATGCATAAAATATTATTGTGCAGCCTAATGAAAAATTTTGAAACGTTAAAACCATAGGGAAAGTTGGAAGTCAAGATGGTGGCATGGCAGACTCTGAACTCACCTCCTCCTGCGGACACAGCCAATTTACAACTACTCATGGAATAATTACCCCTGAGACAGAACTAAAAACCGGATAAGAGGAACTCCTGCAACAAAGGACAATCCTAATTGAGGTAGAAGAGGCAGAAACTCCCTTCTGGAGAGAAAAAAAACCGCATTCACAAGCCGCAGCGCCTCATGGCCACCCGGGAGCAGCCCAAAGGTACGCAGCCCTCCCTGGAGGAGTGCCCCCACTGTAGGCATTTTGTAGACCCAGCATAATCGAGATGAGTGGCATAATATCTGACTTTGCCTGCTACTAAAACATTGGTGAGTACCCCCAGAAAAGCTGGTTCACAAAGAAATTAAAACCAGCTCTTAAAGGGCCCATGCACAAACTCACCCATTTCAGAAAGCAACCTAAAATCACCAGAAAGAAAGGTTCACAGTGCTTTGGTGAAAAGAGACTCACCTAATAGGCCCTGAGTGCATCTCGGTGAGAGGTGAGACCTCTCCAGGGACTGGGACATTGGCAGCGGCCATTGTTGTGGCCTGGTGTGGGCATGCTGACACAGACGCCGTTGGAGTTCTCCGTGGGGCCTGCTGGCCCGGGGTCTGCCCCACCCGCTAGAGCACCGATTTGGTCCAGCTCAGCCAGGGCAGGCAGCCCACCCTGGAGACTGGCCCCACCCAACAGCAGGCCCTAGGGCAACTTGTGGGCCTGCATAGATTGGTGACTGGATTCTCTGCAGCCTGGCAACTGAGCCCACTTCAGTGGGGCAGGGTGTGCACAAGGAGCGGGTGGAGAGTGTGGGGCAGTGGTGGAGTGTGTGGGGCTCCCGCCATGGAGAGACTGGGTCTGCTTCGGGAGGTCGGGGCGTGCCACGGGGCAGGACTGAGTTGACTGTGCGTGTGGACCTGTGGGAGGCAGGGCTTGGCAGCTGCAGAAGACTTGTGCTTCTCCAAGACACACATAGGGGGTTTGACCCACCTTCCAAAGCCTGAAACAATTGGGTGCTCCCATGCCTGAGGCCAGCCCCACACAGCTGCAATGCTCAGAGGGCTGACAAGAGACCAAAAGGCTGGAGGCTTATAGCAATTGTAAGCCCTTGAGCCTAACATCCTGCCACACTGGGGGCCTACTCACTTAAAATAAATACTGTAACACAAATGTGGTATTAGAACTTGCAGCCAACTGTGCTGGGGCTCCCCACACCTGATAAAGAGGCTGAAGGGCCCACAACAACTACAAGCAGCTGAGCATTACAACAGCTGGCCAGGAGCATAACTCGGCCTCCCTGGGTGCCTACAGGGAGAGCAAACAGGCCACAACAGAAAGACACACGTAGCCTACATAGGGGTCACCCCTGGAACATTGAGAACTGAGGGAAGCACAGTGCAGGCCTCCTAAGCCATCACTTACACAAGGTCACCTATCCAAGAACAGGAGACGTAGCTGACCTACCTAATACGTAGACACAAGCACACGGAAGGAGGCAAAATGAGGAGGGAAAGGAATCCATTCCAAGTAAGGGAACAGGACAAAACCCCAGAAAAGGAACTAAGTGAAACAGAAATGAGCAACCTACCCGACAGAGAGTTCAAACTAAGAGTGTTAAGGATGCTCACTGATCTGGGGAGAAGAATAGATGAACTCAGTGAGAATGTCAACAAAGAAATGGAAGATATAAAAAAGAAACAATCAGAAATGAAGAATACAATACTGGAAATGAAAAATTCACTAGAGGGACTCAAAAGCAGAGTAGAGGATACAGAAGAACGGATATGTGTGCTGGACGAAAGACTAGAAGAAATTACCCAAGCTAAACAGGTAAAAGAGAAAAGAATTAAAAAGAGTGAGGACAGTCTAAGGGACCTCTGGGACAATATCAAGCACACTAACATCCGTGTTATAGGTGTCCCAGAAGGAGAAGAGCGAGACAAAGGGGCAGAGAATCTATTTCAAGAAATAATAGATGAAAACTTCCCTAACCTAAGGAAGGAAACAGACATCCAGGTACAGGAAGCACAGAGAGCCCCAAACAAGATAAACCCAAAGAGGCCCACACCAAGACACATCATAATCAAAATGTCCAGAATTAAAGATAAAGAGAGAATCCTAAAAGCCACAAGAGAAAGTCAAGTTACATACAAAGGAAACCCCATAAGGCTATCAGCTGACTTCTCAGCAGAAACCTTACAGGCTAGAAGAGAGTGGCACGATATATTTAAAGGGCTAAAAGGAAGAAACTTACAGCAAAGAATACTCTACCCAGCAAGGTTATCATTGAAAATGGAAGGAGAGATCAAAAATTTCCCAGACAAGCAAAAATTAAAGGAGTTTGTCACCAAGAAATCCGTGCTACAAGAAATGTTAAAGGGACTGATTTAAGGGGAAAAGAGAAGACCACAAATAGGAAAAATTATCTATTTCCATGATAAGAGGGTAATGGACACAAATGTACAAAAAAGAGGTTAGATATGATATGAAAAACATAAAAGGAGGGAAGAGGGGAGTTAAAGAGTAGAGCTTTCAGACAGAGGTCAAACTAAAGAGACCATCAATTCTGTATAGAAGAAGAAAGGAACAGAGAAGGACTACTAAAACACTGAGAAAAAAAAAGTTAAAAAATGGCAGTAAGTACATACTTATCAATAGTTACTTTAAACCTCAATGGACTAAATGCTCCAATTAAAAGGCATAGGGTGGCTGACTGGATAAAAAAACAAGACCCATATATATGCTGCATACAAGAGACACACTTCAGACCTAAAGACAATCACAAACTGAAAGTGAATGGATGGAAAAAAATACTCCACGCAAATGGCAATGAAAAGAAAGCTGGGGTAGCAATACTCATATCAGACAAAATTGACTTTAAAACAAAAACTGTAAAAAGAGACAAAGAAGGGCATTACATAATGATCAAGGGAAAAATCCAACAAGAGGATATAACACTTGTAAATATCCACACACCCAATGTAGTTGCACCTAAATATATAAAGCAATTATTAACAGACATAAAAAGAGAAATAGACGGTAACACAATAATAGTAGGGGACTTTAACACTCCACTTACACCAACGGATAGATCATCCAAACAGAAGATCAATAAGGAAACGTTGGCCTTAAATGATACACTAGAACAGATGGACCTAGTAGATATATACAGAGCATTCCATCCAAAAACCGAAGAATACACATTCTTTTCAAATGCACATGGAACATTCTCCAGGACTGATCACGTATTAGGCCACAAAACAAGTCTCCATAAATTTAAGAAGATTGAAATAATACCAAGCATCTTTTCTGACCACAACGGTATGAAACTAGAAATCAACTATAGGAAGAAATTCAGAAAAGCCACAAATACGTGGAGATTAAACAAAATGCTACTGAACAACGACTGGGTCAACGAAGAAATCAAAGAAGAAATCAAAAAATACCTGCAGACAAATTAAAATGAAAATACAACATGCCAGAATTTATGGGATACAGCAAAAGCGGTTCTAAGAGGGAAGTTTATAGCAATACAGGCCTATCTCAACAAACAAGAAAAATCTCAAATAAACAATCTAACAATGCACCTAAAGGAACTGGAAAAAGAAGAACAAACAAAGCCCAAAATCAGTAGAAGAAGGGAAATAATAAAAATCAGAGCAGAAATAAATGAAATAGAGACCAAGAAAACAATAGAAAAAATTAATAAAACCAAGAGCTGGTTCTTTGAAAAGATCAACAAAATTGACAAACGTTTAGCTAGCCTCACCAAGAAAAAAAGAGAGAAGGCAGAAATAAGTAAAATCAGAAATGAAAGAGGAGAGATTACAACAGACACCTCAGAAATACAAAAGATTATAAGAGAATTCTATGAAAAGCTATATGCCAACCAATTCGACAATCTGGAAGAAATGGATAAATTCTCAGAATCATGCAACCTTCCAAAACTGGATCAAGAAGAAGAAGAGAATTTGAATAGACCAATCACCAGTAAGGAGATCGAAACAGTAATCACAAAACTCCCCAAAAATAAAAGTCCATGACCAGACGGCTTCCCTGGTGAATTCTACCAACATTCAAAGAAGACTTAATACCTATCCTACTCAAACTCTTCCAAAAAATGGAGAAGGGGGGGAAGCTCCCTAACTCATTCTACAAAGCCGACATTACCCTGATACCAAAACCAGACAAGGACAACACAAAAAAAGAAAATTATAGGCCAATATCACTGATGAACATCGATGCAAAAATCCTCAACAAAATACTAGCAAATCGCATACAACAATACGTTAAAAAGATTATACACCATGATCAAGTGGGATTTATTCCAGGTATGCAGGGATGGTTCAACATTCGCAAATCAATGTAATACACCACATTAATAAACTGAAGAATAAAAATCACATGATCATCTCAATAGATGCAGAGAAAGCATTTGACAAGATACAGCATCCATTTATGATAAAAACTCTGAATAAAATGGGTATAGAAGGAAAGTACCTCAACATAATAAAGGCCATATATGAGAAACCCACAGCTAATATCATCCTCAATGGTGAAAAACTGAAAGCTATCCCTCTAAGAACAGGAACCAGACAAGGATGCCCACTGTCACCACTCCTATTTAACATAGTACTGGAAGTCCTAGCCAGAGCAATCAGGCAAGAGAAAGAAATAAAAGGGATTCAAATTGGAAAGGAAGAAGTGAAACTGTCACTATTTGCAGATGACATGATTTTATATATAGAAAACCCTGAAGAATCCACCAGAAAACTTTTAGAAGTAATACACGAATATGGTAAAGTTGCAGGATACAAAATCAACATACAAAAATCAGTTGCATTTCTATACACTAACAACGAAGTAGCAGAAAGAGAAATTAAGAATACCATCCCATTTACAATTGCAACAAAAAGAATAAAATACCTAGGAATAAACTTAACCAAAGAGGTGAAAGATCAGTACACCAAAAACTATAAAACATTGCTGAAAGAAATTGAAGAAGACACAAAGAAATGGAAAGATATTCCGTGCTCTTGGATTGGAAGAATTAACATAGTTAAGATGTCCATACTTCCTAAAGCCATCTATAGATTCAATGCAATCCCTATCAAAGTTCCAACAACATTTTTCACAGAAGTAGAACAAAGAATCCTAAAATTTATATGGAACAACAAAAGACCCCGAATAGCTAAAGGAATCCTGAGAAAAAAGAACAAAGCTGGAGGTATCACACTCCCTGATTTCAAAATATACTACAAAGCTATAGTAACCAAAACAGCGTGGTACTGGCACAAAAACAGATACACAGATCAATGGAATAGAATCGAAAGCCCAGAAATAAACCCACACATCTATGGACAGCTAATCTTCGACAAAGGAGCCAAGAACATACAATGGAGAAAAGAAAGTCTCTTCAACAAATGGTGTTGGGAAAACTGGATAGCCACATGCAAAAAAATGAAAGTAGACCCTTACCTTACACCATACACAAAAATTAACTCCAAATGGATTAAAGACTTGAATATAAGACCTGAAACTATGAAACTTCTAGAAGAAAACATAGGCAGTACGCTCTTCAACATCAGTCTTAGCAACATATTTTCAAGCACCATGTCTGACCGGGCAAGAGAAACAATAGAAAAAATAAACAAATGGGACTACAACAAACTAAAAATATTCTGCACAGCAAAGGAAACCATCGACAAAACGAAAAGACAACCTAACAATTGGGAGAAGATATTTGCAAACCATAAATCTGATAAGGGCTTAATCCCCAAAATATGTAAAGAACTCATGCATCTCAACGACAATAAAACTACCAACCCAATTAAAAAATGGGCAAAAGACCTCAACAGACATTTCTCCAAAGAAGATATACAGATGGCCAACAGACATATGAAAAGATGTTTAAAATCATTAACTATCAGGGAAATGCAAATCAAAACTGCAATGAGATATCACCTCACACCCGTCAGAATGGTTATAATTAACAAGACAGGAAAAAACATATGTTGGATAGGATGTGGTGAGAAGGGAACTCTCATACACTGCTGGTGGGAGTGCAAACTGGTGCAGCCACTATGGAAAACAGTATGGAGATTCCTCAAAAAATCAAGGATAGAACTACCATATGATCCAGGTATTCCACTGCTGGGTATTTATCCAGATAACTTGAAAACACCAATGTATAAAGATACATGCACCCCTGTGTTCATTGCAGCGTTATTCACAATAGCCAAGACTTGGAAGCAACCTAAGCGCCCATCAAGGGACGAATGGATAAACAAGCTGTGGTATATATACACAATGGAATACTACTCAGCCGTAAGAAACGATTAAATCCAGCCCTTTGTGGCAACATGGATGGACATTGAGGGTATTATGCAAAGTGAAATAAGTCAGAGGGAGAAGGTCAAATACCGTATGACTTCCTTCATTAAGTAGTAGAAAATAACAACAATAAACAAACACATAGAGACAGAGATTGGATTGGTAGTTACCAGAGGGGAAGGGGGGAGAGAGGAGGGCGAGAGGGATAATTCAGCACATGTGTGAGGTGATGGATTGTAATTAGTATTTGGTTGGTGAACATGATGTAATCTATGCAGAAATAGAAGTATAATGATGTACACCTGAAATTTATACAATGTTATAAACCAATGTTACTGCAATAAACCAAAAAAAAAAAAAAAAACATAGGGAAACCACTACCCAGGTCAAGGAATAGAAGATTGACAGCACTCAAGAAATAATCCTTCCCCCATGTGCACTTCTAAAAGACAACTATTCTGGATTCTTCAAAATATCAATGAATAACATGAAAAGAAAAGTTGGGAAATCTATTTTAAGTTAAGGAAATTTAAAGAGACAAAGCAACAAAATGCAATATGTTAACCTTGTTTGGTTATTGGTTCCCCAACCCCCCACCCCCTAAAAAAAGATCCATAAAGGATATTCTTGGAGAAATTTGAATATGGAATGTTTATTAGATGATACTATAGAATTATGTTAATTTATTGAAGAATGATATATAATGGTATTGTTGTTACATAGGAAAATATCCTTATTTTGAGGAGATGCATGCTGAAGTATTTAGGAATGAAGTTTACTGATATCTCCAACTTATTTTGATATGGCTTAGCAAAAAAACATATGTGGGGGTTCCACTTCCAGCACAATGTGAGGAGCTCTGTGGACCAGCTCTCCAGTGAAACTGGTGAAAATTATGAAAAAATACATACAACCATTAAGAGTCTCTGGAAATGATTCTAAGGACATAGGGCAAATAAAGAAACATGTGTTCAAAAAAGTTTACTAAAATTTGGTGAGAATGTGGAGAGTCTGTGGTATTTGTACCAAGACCCACTCCCTCCCTCCCCCCTTCCTAGCTCTTTGGGAAGGAAACTCCACTCCAGATTGGTGTAGCCAAGAACAGAGGGCTCTACCTTCCCCTAGCTCCCAATTGGAGGGCTATCTACTCAAGAGGGGCAAGACATGAGCATTTCTCATCTTGCCTTTAGCCATCTGTTGCTGAGGCTAAGATCCAGTCAATGTGGCCAAGTGTTGCTCTCTTCTTTCAACCAGCCCCCTCTCATGGGATGGAGGTTCTACCTTAGGCATGGCACCACTGAGAATACTGGGGACCCAATCACCTTTGCCTTGGCTTGTAAGGTAGTGGTTCCATGCTTGGAGAAGCAAGCCCAGAAAACTTGAAGCTACTGCCCCCCATTCCCCTGAGCACCAAGCTCCTAGAGTGGGGTTGTCACTCAGAGAGAAGTGCGCCATTATCCTCACCCCCAACTCCAGAGCCATGGCTCAGAGATTTTGCCTGTGGGGAGAAGCAGGCCATAAACAGAGAGCTCTGAATGCCTTCTCAAAGGAACTGACTTCATTTGCAGCAGAGTGTGGAGAAGTTCTAGTTTAAGGGAGCTCTCAAAAATAGTAGAGGTTGGGAAGAAAGGCAATTGGAGGAGATTGGCAGAGTCATTGGAGATATAGGCTAAACTGTAGGCCCCCTAGTTTGCTGGAGAGAACCTGGGAAAGAGACAGCTGGGAGGAGCCCTTCTGGGGTCAGAACAAATTTCAAACACTTACCTCAGGAACTGTCCTTTCTGAATTTGATTGGATCAGTCTGTGGAGTAGTTTGTGGCCCAGGGCATTGTTGAAAACAATAGAGCAACCAGCTGACAATTAGTGAAGCTTAACAGCTAGATGTGGTTAGGGAAGGAGAAAAAGAGAACCCTGTGAAAACCACTGTCATCTCAGGGTGACTGTTGGAATACCCAAGGCTGCACCCCCTTGAGGAGCAACATCAGAGCCTTTACATTGTGGTGGTGGGTGGGTTGGGAACAAACTTCTCTAAACTAATTCAGATGGTCACTAAACAAACAAACAAACAAACAAAAACAAAAAACAAACAAGCAAATACAAATAACAAGCCCTACAGAGGGGAGCAGGACCCAGCGTTGCTATAATATATTATCTAAAATATCCAGTTTCTAACAAAATATTATGAGATGATATGTAAAGGAATAGGAAAGTATGACCAAAACACTGGGGAAAAAAAGGCAGGCAACAGAAACTCTCTGTGACACTATTGTGGACTGAATATTTGTGTCCACCAAAATTCATATGTTGAAGCCCTAACCCCCAGTGTGATGGTATTTGGAGGTGTGAGCTCTGGAAGGTAATCAGGTCTAGAAGAGGTCATGATGGTGGGGCCCCCATCAGGATTAGTGCCCTTAGAAAGAAGAAGAGAGACCAGAGCTCTCTCTCTGCCATGTGTTTACAGCAGCATTATTCATAACAGGTAAAATGTGGAAATAACCCAAATGTTCATCAACTGATGAGTGGATAAACAAAATGTGATATATCTATACAATGGAATATTATTCAGCCATAAATAGGAATGTGGTATGTTATAGACTGAATTGTGTTCCCCTGAAATATGTGTTGATGCTCTAACCTCCAATGTGATCTTATTTGGACATAGGGCCTTTAAGGAGATAATTAAAGTTAAATGAGGTCATAATGGTGGGACCCTAATTTGATAGGACTGGCATCCTTAGAAGAAGAGGAAGAGATACCAGAGATCTCTCTCTCTGCAGGCACACAGAGGAAAAGCCATGTGAGGACACAGTGGGAATGCAGCCATCTGCAACCCAAGGAGAGAGATCTCACCAGAAACCAACCCTGCTGGCACCTCGATCTTGGACTTCCAATCTCCAGAACTGTGAGAAAATAAATTTCTGTTGTTTAAGCCACACAGTCTGTAGTATTCTCTTATGGCAGACCAAAC
The DNA here is from genome assembly GCF_057802395.1 of Ceratotherium simum simum. Classification (NCBI taxonomy): domain Eukaryota; kingdom Metazoa; phylum Chordata; class Mammalia; order Perissodactyla; family Rhinocerotidae; genus Ceratotherium; species Ceratotherium simum. The sequence goes on from NC_141940.1 coordinate 29,438,514, forward strand.
AGACTAATTGACATATGCTATAACATGTATGAACCTTGAAAACATTATTTTAAGTGAAAGAAGCCAATCATAAGACACCACATATTATATGATTCCATGTATATGAAATGTCCACAATAGGCAAACCTACAGAAAAAGAAAGTACATTAGTGCTTGCTTAGGGCTGGGAAGATGGGGACATGGGGAGTTGATAGCTAAAAGTATGGAGTTTATTTCTGAGGTGATGAAAATGTTCTAAAATTGAATATGGTAATGGTTACATATATCTGTAATTATGCTAAAAACCATTGAATTGTACACTAAAAATGGGTGAATTGATAGGATGTGAATTATGTCTCAATAAAGCTGTTAAAATATGTGTATGTATACATGGAGAGATACAAAGCAAAATGCCAAAATGTCACCAATTGTTACATCTAACTGGAGAGTACATGAGTATTAATTGTATTATTCTTTCAATTTTTCTTGTATGTGTGAAAGATTCCATAATAGAAAATTGGAAAAAAATAGAAGAAGCCCTCCTATGTGTTCCTTCCTGATCACTTTCACCTTTCCTCTTCCAAGAAATAACTAATATCCTGATTTTTGTGTTAATCATGTCCTTGCTTTTCTTTATAGTTCTACTACCTATGTATGAGTCCCTAAATAAGGTAGTTTAGATTTTCCTGTTTTTCAACTTTATATACATGGAGTCATACAGTATGCAATATTTGTTCCTGCCTTGTTTCCACCAATATTATATTTTTAAGATTCATTCATGTTGTTGCATGTAGCTGTAGTTCATTAATTTTCATTGCTTAATAGTATTCCATTGTATGGATATATCACAATTTTTACCCGTCCTACTGCTGATCAACATTTTGGGTTATTCAAGTGTAAGAACTATTAAAACAATTCTGCTAAGAACTTTCCTTGTGCATGTCTTTTGATGAACATATATACACATCTCTGTTAGGTGTATACCTAGAAGTGGAATTGCTGCGTCACAGAAAATGCATTAGTTTCAAATCTACTAGATAATGCCAAACTTTTTGAAAGTGGTTAAATCAAATTACATCTCCACTAGCAGTGTGTCAGAGTTCCTGTTGTTCTACATCCCTGCCAAAAGTTGAAATTTTATAAGACTTTTTTAAAAAAAATTTAGCTGTTCTGGTGGATGTGTGGTGATATCTCAATGGTCTTAATTTGCATTTCTCTGATAAAGTTGAGGACATTTTCATATGTTTATTGGTCATGTGGATTTCCACTTTTGTGAAGTAACCATTTATGATTTTTTGCCCATTTTTCTTATTTTCTTATCATTTTCCTGCAATTCTGTATATGTTCCAGGTCCTAGAATGTTATTTGCTACACATATACTGTAAATAGCTTCTGCTGCTGCATGGCTCAATTTTTAATTCTCTTAATGGTGTCTTTTGATGAACTGTTTAATTTTAATGTGGTCAAAGTTATCTATTTTTTTTCCTTTATGGTTAATAGTTTGTGTACTGTTTAAGAGGTTGTTCACCATCCCAAAGTTATGAACATAGTCATTTATATTTTAAAAGCATAATTTTGCCCTTCAAATTTAGATGTACAATCTACTTACAACTGATTTTGGGGTATTAATTGAAGTAAAAGTCCAATTTCTTTCATTTTTCCATGTGGGTACCCAATTGTCCCAGCATAATTTTTTAAAAGAACTATCTGTGCCTTTTGGCTATTCTTTCAAGAAGAACTTGTCATCCAGCTGCAAGAAGTGCAGTTAGCTGTCAGCCTCAAACTGCAGCACTTTTGAAATCCACTAAAGCATTTAAATAGAAGCCAACCTCTTCCCAGGCAGCCCCTAGCCAATGACTGAGCATGGGAGGCATACTAAGGCCTGATCTTTTCTGCCCAATGAGAGATTTCTCTAATAGACTCTTCATCCAGGATGCCAAAACTTCCACACTCTGAGGTTCTCCATGCCAAATTTTGCTTACTTTTCCTTTATCTTTCACAGATGTTATCCTCCAATAAGCCTCTTGTACTAACTCCATCTCAGTGTCTCCTTACCGGAGGTCCTAAACTAATACATCTGCTATCAGGAGTGATCCAAGAAATAAGGCAGTAAAACGGAGTTTGGGAGATGGGATTACTCACCACCAGGCTGTCAATATGGACCCCATTCCCAGTGGTATGTGGGGTATGGATTGTCCCAGGCACAAGACGGTGGTGCACTTGCTAAAACTTTCACAGATAGTATCTTGGGGAAATGTTCCATAGTCGTAGTGCAATGACTTAGGCCTTTGGAAAATGGGTCAGGAGGAGAAGAGGGAATCATACAAAGACAATGAAATTTGCCAGCTGTTATTTAGTTGCATTGGTACTCTACAGAAGGATAATGAAAAGGTGAGGGCTGCTAACAAACAATTAAAAACTGTGAAATCCAGAGTGACTCTTTGGTAGCTTACACCAAAGCTCTTATCTTCTGCAGCGGAAGAGCAGAAAAAAATCTGAAGACCAAACTCAGGATTTTAAAGAATAGAGGAGCTTCAAAGATGATTGAATGTTCGGTGGAGGCAAGTCTGCTATGCTAAAGTCAGAGCCTTGGTTGGGAAAACTTGGGACACATGTAGGTGAATGACCCTGAAAATTTTGGCTCTTGTCTTAGTCAATTTGGGCTACTATAACAAAATTCCACAGATTGGGTGACTTATAAATAACAGAAATTTATTGCTCACAGTTCTGGAGGCTAGAAGTCTGAGATCAGGATGCCAGCATGTCCAGCTGAAGGCTCTCTTCCTGAGTTGCAGACTCCTTACTATGTCCTCACATGGTGGAATGTGCTAGGGAGCTCTGTGGAGTCTCTTTTATAAGAGTGCTAATCCCATTCATGAGGGCTCCACCCTCATGACTTAATCACCTCCCAAAGGCCCCACCTCCTAATACCATTACATTGGGCATAGGATTTCAACATACGAATTTGGGGGGTGGGGCACAAACATTCAGACTGTAGCAGCTTCCCAGACTAGCATGGCCAGATTTAGCAAATAAAAACATACCAAATAAAAATTAAAATGTTGCATGGGACATATACTAAAAATTTGTTTATCTGAAATTCTAATTTAACTGGGCTTCCTGTCAATTATCTGACACCCCTACCCCAGGTCCCTCTGCATCCTCAGAACCTGCACAAGTGGCCCATTCCTTTCTATTAAGAAATAGCACTCCAGCCCACCCCCATGTGGGGAGACACTGCAGAGGCCTCTCCCCCTCAAGTTAACAAGAGATCCCCTCAGGATCTGCCCCCACCTCTTCTCCTGTGGGAAAGCATAGCAGCATAACCCATCTAAGAACAACATGGGCCTGATAAGGGAGGAAAGGGCCTATACCCCAAGAGATCTTCACAACTTAGCTAGAATGTATCAGCAGGAGTCAGAGGAGCGTCTGCCGGACTTGATTTTGAGGGTACTCAATCAAGGGACCCATACCATAAGACTGGATAATGGAGAGTTATTGATTTGGGGGTACTCCTTTGGATACAGGATTTAATACTTGTATTAATTAATTAATACACATAATTTTATGTGTCAACTTGACTGGACTAAGGGATGCCTAGATAGCTGATAAAGCATTATTTCTGAGTGTGTCTGTGAAAGTGTTTCTGGAAGAGATTAGCATTTAATTCAGTAGACTGATGATGAGATCCACTCTCACCAATGTGGACAAGTATCATCTAATCTGTTGAGGGTCCAAATAGAACAAAAAAGGTGAAGGAAGGGCGAATTTCGTCTTTCTCTGCTTGAGCTGGGGTGTCCATTTCTTCCTGCCCTCAGACATCAGAGCTCCTGGTTCTTGGGCCTTCAGACTCAGAAGAAATTATACCACCAGCTTTTCTGGTTCTCCAGCTTGCAGACAGCAGATCATGGGACTTCTTGGCCTCCAAATTGCATGAGCCAATTCCCATAATAAATCTCCTCATATATGTGTCCATATATCCTATTGGTTCTGTTTCTCTGGAGAACCCTGACTAATACAGATTTTGGTACCTGGGGTGAGGTGTTGCTATAACAAACGCCTAAAAATGTAAAAGCGGCTTTGGAACTGGGTAATGGATAGAGTCTGGAAGAGTTTGTAGGTAACATGCTAGAAAAAGCCTACATTGCCATGAATGGACCATTAAAGGCAATTCAGGTAGGGGCTCAGAAGAAGAGGAGAGTTATAGAGAAAGCCTCAATCTTCTTAGAGAATACAGAAGTGGTTGTGAACAAAATGTTCATGGTATGTCAAGGTTTGGACTGTAAAGTTCATTCTGATAAGGTCTCGATGGAAATGAGGAACATCTTATTGGAACTGGGGGAAAAGCCATCCTTGTTATAAAGTGGCAAAGAGCTTGGCTGAATTGTGTTCATGTCCTAATGTTTTGTGGAAGATAGAATTTGTGAGTGATAAAATTGGATATTTTGTTGAAGTTATTTCTAAGCAAAGTGTTGAAGGAGCAGCTTTGCTACTCTTGACTGCTCATAGTAAAATGAGAGAAGAGAGAAATAGCTTAAAGACAGAAATGTTAATCAAAAAGAAATCAGAAATTAAAAATTTGGAAAATTCTCAGCCTACTCATATTGCAAAAAATGAGAAAGAATGTTCAGATGAGAACACTAAGGGTGTGGCCAGGGGACGCCTTGATAAGGAGACTAGTATGAGTGTGAGCCATGGACTTAGCCACTTCAGCAGGAAAACAGCCAATTTGAACTGAAGGAGGAGACAGGAAGGAATGAAGGAAAGTTGTTTGACTTATATCTTACAGGACAGGACCATAGAGCTATTCAGCTGCAAAAGTGTGAATATGCTTCATGACAAGGGAAGGACCCAAAGGTAATTCAGAGATCATTAGGGCTGCCTTCTCAGTTTCAAAGGAGGAGGAGCATCTCCTGGGTTTCAATAGGCCAGACAACTCCCACCCAAAGCCATGGGGGCCAGACTCCTGCCCAGTGGAGTCCTGGAAGTGGAGCCGCCCCCAAGACCCCAGAATAGTAGAGCCACCAGCATGTGATTCCAGCCAGAGAGAGCTGCCACATGGTCTGAGTCCAGCAAATCCATGGGGGCCGAGCACCCTAGTGTGTCCAGAAGGCAAGATCCTGGCCCATGTGGGTCCAGAAGGTGGGACCTCCATCCCAGAGGGCAAAGCATCAGGTTAAAGATTAAGCCTTAAGGTTTAATATTGTTTGCCTTGCTGGAATTTGGACTTGCTTGGGACATGTCACCTCTTCCTTCTCTCCTATTTCTCCCTTTTGGAATGGGGATGTCTGCCCTATGCTGGCCCCACCATTGTATTTTGGAAGCACATAACTTGTTTGATTCCACAGGTTCACACCTAGAAGGGAACTGGCCTCATAATAAATCATACCTTGAGTCTTGCCCATATCTGATTTAGATGATATTTAGATGAGCCTTTGGACTTTAGACTTTTAAGTTGATGCTGAAATGAGTTAAGACTTTTGGGGCTATTGAGATAGAATGAAAGTATGTGCATGTGAGAAAGACATGGATTTTGGGGGGCCAAGGGCGGAATGCTGTGGTCTGAATATTTGTGTTCCCCCAAAATTCGTATGTTGAAATCCTAACCACCAAAGGTGATGATATTAGTAGGTGGGGCCTTTGGGAGGTCCTTAGGTCATGAGAGTGGAGTCCTCATGAATGGGATTAGTGCTCTTATAAAAGAGATACCAAAGAGCTCCCTAGCCCCTTCTGCCGTGTTGTACACAATGAGAAGGTGCTGGCTATGAACCAGGAAGAGGGCCCTCACCAGGACACAACCATGCTGGTGCCTTGATCTTGGACTTACTAGCCTCCAGAACTGCGAGCAATAATTTTCTGTTGTTTATAAACTACCCAGTCTGTGGTATCGTATTATAGCAGCCCAAACAGACTAAGACAATACACCAGCCAGGACCTTAGAAAATGATGCAAATTTGCCACTAGACTGACTCCTAGAAACCTGTAGAAAGTGATGACCCACACTGAGTGAGGAAGAAATACCTGAGTTGCTATGGGAGACAGTGCAGGAATGGATTAAAGGGCCCAAGGAAGTGGGCATGCTGGAATGAATGTATTATGTGAGGCTCACAGACCCACTGGAGGATTATGTTCTATGTAAATGCTCAGGGAACACACCATTCACCAATGCCATGAGGAAAGTGCTGGTGAGAGGGGCAGCAGCATTACCAGGAAGTCGAGTGGTGGCTCTTCTCTGAAGGCTAGGGCAGATACTAAAGGATTTGGTCATAGAGCTGGGCTTCTTAATAGAAGCCAAAGCAATAGGGGCCAGGTTTTTGTGTTTAACTGCCAGAAGCCAGGAGGCCTCAGTTACTATAATGACTAAGTCAGAGGGGCAGCAAGGGGGCTTGACCCTCAGGGAGTCAAGAGGATTAATAGAGCATGGTGTCCCTAGGGGAAAAATAGATGGACAGCCAACAAGGATGTATATATAATATATAAGCAATGAAGCAGCAGGATTCTGAGAAAACTATGATCCCTTGTTAGGATCTTTGGTCAGGACCTGAGTCAGTTTTAAAACCCAGAACCCATTGACTGAACAGGTGGTTAGGTCCCCATAAGGAAGGACCCTAAATCACCATGGCAATTATACACCATAATATTAACCCCCAGTTCTTTCCCAAAGGGACCTATGGCCATTCACTTGGGTGACTGTACACTGGGGAAAAGGAAGACATTTAGAGGACTACTGGACATTGATACCCAGGGACTCAAAGTGTCATCATGACCTCCTTATTAGAGGGAGGGTTATACGGAGATCAGAAAATAGAGTCTTGGCAAAAGGCCATCTTAAAGCAGGTCCACTAGGTCTGTAGGTGGTCATTTCCCTGGTCACTGAGTCTTCACTGGGATTGACATACTTGGCAGCTAGAGTAACCTCCACGTTGGGTGTTTGTCCTGTGGCATAAGAGCTACAATAGTGGAAAGGCCAAGTCAAAGGCTCTGAAACTTCAGCCAACAGCTGAGATAGTAAATCAAGATCAATACCCCATCCCCTGCCCCGGGACGGGGTACGGCAGACATTGGTGCCACCCCTAAGGATCTCAAGGATGAAGGTATGGTGTTCTCCATTTGATATGCCAGTATAGACCCTGCAGAAACTGAATATAACTTGCAAGATGACTGGAGATGACTGCAAGCTCAAGCAAGTAGTAGCCAATCACAGCTTCAATGCTGGTCATGGTGTCTTCATTAGAGCAGATTGATTTGGCTTCAGGTACATATATGGCCACTGATTTGGCAAATGTATTCTTTGCTATCTCAATCAAGAGAGAGGATCAGAAAGAGTTCACATTTATGTGGAGTGTATAACAATATTCATGTACAGTTTTGTCCAAGGATATGTTATTTCTCCTGCCTTCTGTCATAATATAGTTCAAAGAGATCCAGCTTCTCTGGACATGCAGAACATCACATTGATCCATTACATTGATGACCTCATCGTGCTGATTGAGCAGGACAAGCAAGAGATGGCTAGTACTCTGGAGGCCTTGGTAAGACACATGTGCTCCAGATCGTAGGAGATAAAGCCTATAAGGATTTAATAAAGTTTTTAAGGATGCAGTGGTCAGGAGCATGCAGGGAAATCCCTGCCAAAGTAAAAGACAAATTGTGGCATCTTGTAATCCCTACCACAAAGAAGAAAAGCACAGCACCAGGAAGAAATATTTGGGTTTTAGAGCAAATCATTCCATACCTAGGAATACCAATCCAGGCCATATACCTGGGGACATGGAAGTCTACCACCTTTGAGTAAGCCAGAGCAGGAAAGGGCTCTTTGCAGCAGATCTGAGCAGTAAAAGCAGACCTGCTGCTTAAACCATATGATCCAGCAATCCCTACGGAGTGGAAAGAATAAGGGATGAGAAAACATGCATTGTAGAGTTTATGGCAAGTTCCAGTGGGCTGCTGTTACAAAATGGGGACAGGGTGGGGCTGGCCCCATGGCATAGTGGTTAAGTTCGCGTGCTCCACATTGGCGGCCCAGGTTCGCAGGTTCAGATCCCAGGCACAGACATACATCACTCATCCACCAGGCTGAGGCTGTGACTCACATACAAAATAGAGGAAGATTGGCACAGATGTTAGCTCAGGGCTAATCTTCCTCAAGCAAAAAAAAAAAAAGAGGAAGATTGGCAACAGATGTTAGCTCAGGGCAAATCTTCCTCAAACAAAAGAAAAAAAAAAAGAGGAAGATTGGCACAGGTGTTAGCTCAGGGATAATCTTACTCAAGCAAAAGAAAAAAAAAGAGGAAGATTGGCAACAGATGTTAGCTCAGGGCAAATCTTCCTCACTAAAAAAAAAAAAAAAACAGGGACAGGGTAAAATATGAATGGAGCTTATGTAATCCATTTGGACAATTCTTGGTACTCCTTTGCCTTGCTCCGTTTTAATTGCTCCACTGTGAAGAGACAAGTGCAGCAACCCCAAACTGAGGTGTGTATGGTTACCAGGGGCTCAAGTTTCTCAGTAATGAGGGTTTTACTGACATCACCAAGTAAGCCACCAGGACTAGCAGAGGTGAAAGGTGAGGATGAGGGGAACTTAGAATAGATAGTGAAGGAGGGAGACAATACACATAAAGCAGCTTTAGAATCTTTAACCCATACCACTGCAAAAAACATACCTACTACCTAGAGTACACAATTTGTTTACAATTATTTTGTTTTTAACCTGAGGGTATATAGTCAAAATATTGTGTTCAAAAGTTTCTTGGGTTAGTTTTTCCTCCACTCTCAACCCGTAAAGTGGTTGTTATTTATTTGAAATACTGTTAGTTTTATTTGTTCTGTTTGTATTCTATTTTGAGTTTCTACCCTGCCCCCATACTTGTGGAATTTATTTATTTAGTGAAAGTAGAGTAAAACAAAAGACTTTTGTATGTTGATTTTGTATCCAGCAACCTTGCTAATTCTCTGCTTATTTTCATGCAATTATTGCTTAGTATTTTCATTGTATTATCTTTTAATACCACCCATTATACATTATTATTTTACCTTGTTTGTTTGGATTTATCCACGTGAGCAGCAATTCTTTCTCACTATTTTTTTTTGTGATTTAGACCCTCTTTTTGATATCAATTTTTTTTTCTTGAAGTACAGCCTTTACAAGATCATTTACTAAACTCTCTAAGTGTTTGTTTATCTGAAAATGCCTTTATTTCACCATTGTGCATGAAAGATAATTTTCCTGAGTATCAGTTCAGAATCAGTAGACTTTTGTCAGCCCTTTGAGGACATCACTGCACTGTCTTCTGATTTTCACTGCTGCTGTTGAGAAGTCTTCTGACAGTCTGTCTTTCCTTTGTAGGGGATCTGTATTTTCTTTCTGGCTACTTTTTTTAATTAAAATTTTTATTGATATAATTTTAGATTTATATATAGTTGTAAAAAATAATACAAAGATATAGCTTGTGCACTTTACCTACTTTCCCAATGGTAACATTTTGCAAAAGCAATAGTATGATAACACAACCAGGATATTGATATTGATACAATCCACTCATCTTATTCAGATTTTACCACTTTTACTCACATTCATTTTTGTATATATGTCTCTGTGTGTGTGCATATCAAGTTCTATGCAATTTTATTACCTGTATAGGTTCATGTATCCACCACCACAGTCAAGATAATAAACAGTTACAACACCACAAGGATCCCTCATGTTGCCCTTTTATAACCACACTTACCTACTCCTACCCACTCCCCCTATCTCTAATCTTTGGAAATCACCAATCTGTTCTCCATTTCTATAGTGCTGGCATTTCAAGAATGTTTTATAAATGTAATAATATAGTATGTAACTTTTAGGGATTGGCTTTTATCACTCAACATAATTCTCTAGAAATTCATCCAAGTTGTTGTGGGTATCAATAGTTTGTTCCTCTTTATTGCTAAGTAGAATTCCATAGTATGTATGTACAACACTTTGTTTCACCATTCTCCCACTGAAAGACATCTGGCCAATACCATATTTTGAAAAAAAGCTGCTATGAACATCCATGAGCAGTTTTTTCTGTGAACATAAATTTTCATTTCTTTGGGGTAAATGTCTCTGGCTACTTTTAAAATCTTTTATCCCTGGTAGTCTGCATTTCACACTGTGTCTAGGTATGCAGTTCTTTTTAGTTGTTCTGCTTGGTATACATTGTGTTTCCTATATCTATGGATTCAGATATTTCCTCAGTTTTGGAAAATTTACAGCCCTTATCTCTTCAGTATTGTTTCTCCTGAACTCTTTCAGTTTGCTCTTTCTGAAATTCCAATAAAATATGTATTGGACTTTCTTACTATCTTCTATCTATTTTAACTTCTTTCATATTTATCATTTCCTTGTCTCTCTATACTGCATTCTGAATCACTTCCCGACTCTATTCCAGCATTACCCTGATACCATAATCATACAAAGCCATCAAAAGAAAAGCAAAGTACAGACAATCTTCAGGACCCTAGACCCATCAGGAATATAGACACAAAAACTTTGAACAAAATTTTAGCAAATAGAGTCCAGCAATATATAAAAAGGATAATACACCATCACTAAATTAGTATTTATCCCAGGAATCAAAAGTTGGTTTAACATTTGAAAATCAATCATTATAATTCCTCATATTAACAGACTAAATGCCAAAAAAAGTATTTGACAAAATCCATCACCCATTCCTGATACAATCTCTCAGCAAACTAAAAACAGAAGAGAACTTCCTCAATCTGTTGAAGATAATTATGGAGAACTTATAGCTAACGTCATAATTAATGGTGAAAGAATGAATTATTTCCCCCAAGATCAGAAACAAAGCAAGTATGTCTGTTCTCACCACTTCTATTTAACATTGTACAGAGATTCTAGGTCATGTAATAAGGCAAGAAAAAGGAAAAAAAAAGACATACCAGTTGGAGAAAGAGGTACAACTCTATATTCACAGCCAACATGATGGTCTGTGTAGAAGATCTTAAGGAATCTATGAAAAATATTATTAGGACTAATAGGTGAGTAGCAAGGTTGCAGAATATGAAGTTAATATAGAAAAAATAATGATATTTCTACATACTAGCAAAGAAGACCCTAAAATTGAAATTAAAAACAATGCCACTTATAGTAGCATCAAATATGTGATTTTGACATAATGAGATGACAAAAGATGTGGAAGATCTGTGCACTTAAAAGTATAAAACATTACTGAGACAAATAAAAGAAAACCTAAGTAAATTCTGAGATATACAATATTACTGGATCAGAAGACTCAATATTCTTAAAATGTCATTTCTTTCCAAATTGATCTATAGATTCAGCACAAGCCCAATCAAAATCACAGCAGCCCTTTTTTTTTGCAGAAAATGACAAGCCGATTCTAAAACTTATATAAAAATGCAAAGGGGACCTAAATGTCCAAAACAACTTTGAAAAAGAACAAATTGGAGGATTTATACTACTTGATTTCAAGACTGATTATAAAGCCATAGTAATCAAGACAGTGTGGTGTTGGTATAAAGAAAGACATATGAATCCGTGGAACAAAATAGAGAGTCCAGAAATAGACCCAAACATATATGGTCAATTGATTTTTGACAAAGGTGTCAAGGTAAATCAATGAGAAAAGGACTATGTTTTCAACAAATGGTTTTGGGGCAACTGAAAAATAATACCTAAAATTTTTTAATGAACTTCATTCCTTATTTCTACCACATACAAAAGTTAACTCAAAATGGATCATAGACCTAAATGTAAGAGTTAAACTGTAAAACATGGGAGAAAATCTTGGTCACCATAGGTTTGGCAGAGATTTCTTATACGTGACAAAAAACACAAACCTTATAAGAAGATATAAAAGAAAAAACAATAAATTGGACTTCATTAAATTAATTTTTGTTTGTTCTTCAAAAGACTCTGTTACGAAAATGAAAAGGCAAGCCACAGACTTGGAGAAGATATTTGCTAAACATACATCTGACAAAGGAATTGTATGTAGAGTTTATCAAGAGCTCTTACAATGTAATAATAATAAGACAAACAACAATTTAAAAAAATGGGCAAAAGATCTGAATAGATACTATCAAATAATGAATATTAATGGCTAATAAGCACTTGAAGAGACGTTCAACATCATTAGTCATTAGGGAAATGCAAATTAAAACCTCAAAGAAAAACCACTACACATTCACTAGATTTATGAAAATTAAAAAGACTGATAATACTAATTGTTGATGGGGATGTGGAGCAACTAGAATCCTCATACACTGCTAGAAGCAGAGATGTAAAATGTTACGACTTTTTTGGAAAACAGTTTAGAAATTTCTTTTAAAAAATATTGTATACATCTACCATTCAAGCCAACCATTCTAATTCTAGGTATTTACTCAAAGGAAATAGAAGCATATGCCCACACAAAGAATGGTATACAAATGTTCAGAGGCACTTTATTTGGAATAGCCCCAAATAGAAACAACCCAAATGTCTATCAACAGGATAAACAAACTGTGGTGTATCTGTACAATGAAATACTATCCAGCCATTAAAAGGAACTACCAATACATACAAAAACACGGATGAATCTCAAAATAATTATGCTGACCAAAAAGAGCACATGCTGTATGATTCCATGTATATAAAATTCTAGAGTGTGCAAGCTAATCTATAGTAACAGAAAACAGATCAAAGGTTGTCTGGGGATGAGGGAAAAGATATGTATTAAAAAAGGGGCATGAGGGGCCACCCCTGGTGGCCTAGTGGTTAAGTTCAGTGCATTCCACTTCTGGGGTCTGGATTCAGTTCCCAGGCACGAACCTACACCTCTCTGTTAGCAGCCATGCTGTGCTGGTGGCCCACATACTAAAAAATAGAGGAAGATTGGCACAGATGTTAGCTCAGGGTGAATCTTCCTCAGCAAAAAAAAAAAAAAAGGCATGAGGAAACTGTGGAAGGTAATGACTATGTTCACCATCTTGATTGTGGTCATGGCTTCACATGTGTATGCATATCTCAAAACTCATCAAATTATATACTTTAAACATGTGCAGAATTTTGTACATCAATTTTATCTCAATAAGGTGATAGCTATAGGTACAGGTATGGATATAGAAATAAACATAGACATAGATATGGTTATAGATAGTGGTGAAAAAAATAAAAAGAACTTCAGGGAGCCAGCATCAGGGACACACATTGCTTTTTCTTTAATTCATGTCAGGAGGCTTCATGGATGAGACAGGATTTGAATTGCAGTTAAAAAGATCAGTGAAAGAAACAAACTGAGGGCTGGTAGACCTGATAAGTGACTAGGGGTCTCTGTCCTAGAGTGGAGAATGGGACAGTTTTAAGCATCTTGCTGGTCCCAGGCTAGGTGGACACACTGAGTATTCTATGTCGGCAAGAAACAAGATGGGAACTACACTGGATTTCAAACCATGGAGGGCATGGTCAAGGACAAATGCATTCTCAAATCCAAGTTTTTCTGATTGCTTTTACCTTTCTCATTGTGCCTTCTCAATCTTCTGGGTCTCTAAATAACCCTTAAATATTGCTGTGCCTTACAGTTCTGTCCTAAGACTTCTGTTCTTCATATCCTACAAATTCTTCCTGAGTTACCTAATCTACTCCAGTTTTTTAAGCTATTCTGACATCTCCCACAATTTTATCTCTATACCATATTGCTCCTCTCTCAGGGCAAAACTTTCTTCTGTATATCTTTACCTAGATATACTACAGATATCTCAAACTCAAAATGTTCACAATTGAATTAATTAGAATGATGACAGCAATAATGGTGTGGTAAGGACCTCTGAAAATACTCTCTTCCACAGAAGCAATGAGAATCCTGGTAATAATGGTCAGAATCCATTTTTTTTAGACCTCTGAAAATTCACTAAAGGCTTGCAGGAACCAGAGAGTGTTTATTGAAGAAAAACAGCTAACTTGTGGTAAGAACAGCAAGCTTGGTGGCATTTTAACTTGCTCTACACTCATCTCCTTCTTTCCAGCTCTGCAGTAGCCTTTAAAACTGACAACCCACAATCATCTCGAAAACCAAGAGCCTGGCAGCCACTAGAGGAGGCAGAATGGGGTTAGAACTCCTTCAAAGCCCTATACTCATATAACTTTAATTATTTGACCTGTCTGATGGTTACCTGGAAGACCCCACTCACAAGGCTTGTCCTTATTTGACCTGAGTCAGAGCTCTCCTAATGTGAACAGCCTTTTCCCCGAAGTGTTTGTTGAAAACAATAAGTGGCAATTATTTAACATCATGGCAGCTTGATGCAATGGATAAGTTGGGGTAAACAGTAGGCTAACCAAAAAGCTTAAAAGGAAAAGTGGGGAAATGAAAGGTCCATAGGGGTTTTGACAAACTCTGACAAATTCCTGGGAATCTAGAAGGCCACGTACATGTGTAGGGTTGTGTGCATTTTCAGGAAAGACATGAGAAGGCCCAAAGCTCTCACCTCCGGCTGATTTTGAGGTTCTAGATAAGCAAGAAATGAGGGCTAAGACAGAGTTTCAAATTGTCTGGTTCAGTGTTGATTGCCCCAAAATGAACACAGAGCCCCTCAATAAAGACTGGGAGACACTGATTCTAGGCATTTAAGGAAATCTCTGTCTAATCATTATCTGATCAGTCAGTGAACCAAGCAAAGACTTCAATGGTCACACATGACAAAGAATACAAACTTTACAGAATTACATCAGAAAAGTCATTAAACAAACAGCAACAATAACAAAAAGCAAACAGAAAAAAACAAAACAAAAAAACCTCAGAAACAAAACAAACAAAACACCGTGGCATAAGAGAGAATCTATTTTTAAGAGTTGCCACATTATGTTATCGAAAATACCCAGTTTTCAAGAAAAAATTATGAGACATGCAAAGAAACAAGAAAGATTGGCTCATACATGGAGGGGAAAAGGCAGTCAGTACAAACTGTCCCTGAGAAAGCCCAGACATTGGAATTACTAGACAAAGACTTTAAATGAGATGTTTTAAATATACTCAAATAAAGGAACCCAAGACTACAAAACTAAAGCAAAGTATTAAAATGATGTCTCACCAAATATCAATTATCAATAAAGAGATAGATATTATAAAATAAATGAAATAGAAAGCATGGAGTTGAAAAGTACAATAACCGAAATGAAAAATTCACTCAAGGCACTTAATAACAGAATTGAGCAGACAGAAGAAAGAATCAATGAAATTGAAGACAGGCCAATTGAGATTTTTGAATCTGAGGAGCAGAAAGAAAAAAAATGAATCAAAATGAGCCTCAGAGACCTGTTGGACACAATGAAGCATAGGCACAATGGGAGACCCAGAAGGAGAGGAGAGAAAGAATGAGGCAAAAAGTATATTTGGAGAAATAATGTCAGAAAGCTTCCCAAATTTCACACACACACACAAAAACCCATGAATCTACACATCTGAGAAACTAAGCAAATCCAAGTAGCATAAACTTAAAAAGATTCACACCTAGACACATCATAAGCAAACTGTCAGAAGACAAAAAAAAAGGAAATCATCTTGAAAGCAGCAAGACAGAAGTGACTCATTAGATACAAGACTTGCTCAATGAGATTAACAGCTAATTTCTCTTCAGAAACGATGGAGGCCAGAAGGCAGTAAGAAGACACATTAAAAGTGCTGAAAGGAAAACACCATCAACTAAGAATTCTATATCCAGCAAAACTTTTCTTCAAAAATGAAGGAGAAATGAAGACATTCCCAGATAAACAAAAACTAAGAGAATTTATTGCTGGCAGACTTGCCCTACAAGAAATACTAAAGGGAGATTTTCAGGGTTAAATGAAAGAACACTAGAAAGTAACTCAAATCCACATGAAAAAATAAAGAAACTGATAAATTTAATTACATAGGTAAATATAAAAGACAATATAAGTGTATTTTTTCTTTATAACTCTTTGATTTTATCACCCCCTATTCACCCCATTGGTGAAGGATGAATTCCCCAACCTAGGGTTATGGGGATGGCTGAACATATAACACCCAACACTGGAGAGATGAGATAGACAGCAGTTTATTAGTCACATATACTCACAACCCAGAGAAGGAGGACATCACATGCCATGCAGGGCCACAAGGGGGTTTCACTTGGGAACAGAGTGAAGAAACAGGTTCTGTAGGAGTCAGACTTTGTAGCATGAAGAGGGTGAGGTGACCCTTGGTTTCCACAGAAAGATGTGATTGGCTTGTTTGAATAATTCCGTGGGCTGGCAGGGAACTGAGGCCTGCTACTCAGGGATAAGCAAGAACTGTGCTTGGTCCCATGATAAGGAGAGTTTTTAATTAGGAGACCTTATCCATGGGAGCCGAGTGAGGAGGGGAACTTGCAGTTAGGCTTTTTGAGACCCTTCTGATTTTACCAGCTTGTCAAGGAATCTCTAATATTAATTTAGGACTTACATCACAATTGACTTCTTGAACGTCTGGACATCAATTTAAATCTTGGTCATGACTGAGATTTCTAGAGAGTAGGAGAAGTGCCTCCATGGGAAGTGAAGTAGGCACTTGACCAGAAGGAAGAGGGCCACGTGGTGAGGTGATTATCAAAAAACATTAACTTTAGAGGTGTCCCCCTTTATGGCCATTAAAGGCATTTGAGGGACCTGTGTGGCATTGGTACAGGGAATGTATGTCCCCAGGGGGCATGAATTTAGACTAATCAATGCCTGTGGCAATAGTGACACCCAGTGGGAAGTCCATTTGCCACTTTGTAACTTAAATAAGAGTTTTCTGAGGAGTTCAGTATGTCTTTCAACTAAAACAACTTCCTGGGACCTATAGGAGAGGTGGAAGTTCTACTGAATGCCTTCTTTAAGGGACTGAGAAGTGAAATGAGTATCTTTGTCACTATCAGTAACATCTGTAACTCCAAAGGAGATAAGGAATGTCCTGGTAAGGTCTTGTATTGTGGCCTTAGTATACGTAGAGACATGTGTAACTGTGATTTATGTTTTGGGTATCTATGAGGCAAGAGATTCCCAGAGTTCTTTACCCCAAAGGGGGCAATTCTTAGGCAACGGCCCAAGAGTTTGTAAAAATGTGAAGAGGAGACTTTGTTGGCCAGGGCATCCAATGTTAAAATATCTACCTTAAGTGTGGCCAATTGTGCTGACTCTTGTGTGCCATACTTTTCAGGGACATTCTGGTGGGATGAAAAACAACAACATTCTACTCAACTCCATCAAGTGTGATAGTGCAATGCCATCCATAAAATATATGAACTCCCATTGTTGGTCACTCAGTTGATCCTAAGGGGGTCCCCAGGTAGCCAAGAATCTGGGAAAGGGTCGATCTCCTCCAGCATGGCATCTGGCAAGTGACTGAGGATAGAGGAAGCCACTCCTCCTATAGCTGGGATCTGCTAGAGGGCCCAAATTTGACTCCATTCTGTGGCAAGGAGTCCTCAATAGCTGTGACGTGCCTGTGGGGTGCTTCTTCCATAACCCAAGGCATAACAGGCAGCTGAGTATAGAAGGTTATAGGCTCAGAGACTGTGAGACCCTTGATTTTCAGGAGATCTCAGTATGTGGCGAGCAGCTGCTGCCCTAAAAGTATACATTGAAGGGCTATTAACAGCAATTTCTTGCATGAGAAGCCTATGGACAACTTATGGTCATCGTAGGTGGCCTAGAGATTCCAGGAGGTAAGAAAGGAGGTTGCTAAAGCTACAGTGAAGAGTGTCTGAGGGCACTAACGAGAGTGCTTGTTGATTTCAATTTGGACAGGTTCTAGAGCTTTTTGTTGGAGAAGACCCCATTTAAGGTGGGCCAATTTGCAAGTAACAGCATCAGTGAGATAAAGTAAAATTTTTAAATGAAGACTATGATGCCTTCGGAACCAAAAAAAGACTAAAAGATGTTGGACTTGTATTAACATTGTGGGTGCTGACAGAGTCAATGGCTGTTTCCTGACAGAGTTAGAGAGGGAGCAGCCCTTGGTTTATCAAATAATTTTCAGGAATGTAACAGACATGGTGGGGTCTTGCACTATGTGTGTGGCAATGGTCTATCTCCTTTTTGTGAGCTCCTTTGTGTGTATTTGTATGTCCTTAATAAATGTGTCAAACAAATCTCCTTGGAGGAAGATGTCATCAATGTAATGTCAAATCTATGTTCCTAGAGAAAAGTAGATGCAGTTAGGATCTTGCCTGCAAAGACTGTTATGTGATGGCAAGGCCGCTGAGGTACCCTATGAGTAGCCTGGAAAAAGTATATTGTGTTCCTTTGGAGGTAAAGCCATATAGCAGTCGAAAGGCTGTTGAAATAGACGCTGAACAGAATATATTATCCAAATCTATAATAGCAAAATATTTACCAGTTGCTGAGTGGATGGAGTTAGTAATTCCAAAAATATTGGGTGTGGGATATGGGGGCCTTAATGGATGGGACCACAGCATTGAGGTTGCAGTTATCTACTGTGAGGCACCATCCATTCTTTCCAGTTTTAAGAACAGGCCAAATTGGGATATGAAATGGAGGATCAGTGCAGATAATCACTGCTTCACTAACCAGGTCTTATGTAATAAGTCTTAATCCTTGAAGGCCCTGTTTAAGTTACATTGGGCCATACTAACTATTTTAACTGGGGAATCCACAGCATCTCATATAGTCAAGCCAATTTGTAAGTGCCAAAGACTTTATTTAATTTGGATTTATTATTAGTCAGAGTGTCCATGACCACTACAGGATATTTTAGGGTAATGAGTGCTATGACCATGGGGAATTTAGGCAAAATAATTCTGATGGTTAAGGTGAGGCATACCTATTTGTCCTCTATTTTATATTCAGTAACTCCCTTAAGATTATAGAGGCTACCTTCTTTAAATTTAACGGGTCCCCAGGTATAACTGTAACTTGAGGCCAGTATTGATTAAGTCCATGAAGGTTTGCCAATTGGTGCATTTCAGCAAATGTTGAAGTTAATTCAGAACCTATGTTGTAGAGGTGCAAAAGCCAATCAATGCCCTTTTGTCTTTTTGCTGTATAAATTCTTTTAGTAAATTTTGGATTTCCAATTGTGTCAAATTGTGGGCCTTTGTTTCAATTTAATTTTTTACCCAACAACCCTGAGGATTGAGCTCTTTCTTGCAATGGAGGTATAAGCAGCAGAATGGCATAGCAAAAGAGCATTGAGCCCACAATTCTGCTATGCCCCCCCATTCCCTCCACAGGGGCTTCCTTTTTTTCCCCCACTTTTTTCTCTGTAAAACTTCCCTCATAATAATTTAGATTTCTAGCCACATAAAGCCACTGCTTTGTTTCTGTCTCTGCCCAATCACTTTTGATGTGGACCATCTTGGTGGTTATCAGGAAAGGTTCAGGGGTCCTGGGGCCTGCCTCATAGGCAGCTGCCTCCTCCTTCAGGAAATGGCAGTCATTCTTCCCGTAGTTGAGGTCCACATCCAGCAAGATCATTCTGTCTATGGCCTGGATGTGATCTATCAAACCCCGTGATTGCAAGATCAGCCCTTTGGTGTGCTGGTAAGCAGCAGTGCTAGGCAAAGCCCAAGTGCATTGGCTAAGGGTTATGCATTGGGAGGGCAATTAAGTATGAAATACTCCTTCCCATTTTTTAAAATCATCAGTACCTGGGCCATGGGCCACCATAGATATGCACTTCAATACCTTTAGGGGTCAGGAGAGCATACACGACAGCAGCAAGAGAAGCAGCAGCACAGGAGAGAAGCAAGGATGCTACCCTTGCCTGAACAACAATGACTATTAGGCACCTATGATGCCATGCTTAATTCTCCCCAGAATGGTGGTCTCTTTCCTTTCCACAAATCTCACAAAGAGGTGTCCCTGGGGCTGTCCTAGCAGTGCACAATCACAAAAAAGATTTGCATGGCTACCCAAGCAGCTAGTGACAGTAACCACGCTAGACAGAGTGACCAGAGAGCTATAGCCCCACCCTTGGTAAGTGGGGCTCAAGTGTCAGCTGGTTAAGATGCCGTGTGTGCTGCCTTCACAGGCAGGAGACCACTTGCCAAACACAGGCCAAACCCAATGGCATATCATGACGTGATATAGTCAATTAGCAACAATTCTTGTCTTGAGGATTAGAACATTTAGAGTGGGAAGAGATGACAATACTTGGCAAAGACAACATAGTGCCATGCAAGCCAAAGTGCAAGTCTACCAACAACTGGCAGTTCTGCTACAGACAGCATTTGCCATATCCTGGAACCAGTTCATTAGCCACGAGCAGTTAATTAAAGCTGACCAGGTGTCTTTGGTCATGGTTGGCCCATCCTGTTCATGATGCCAACTGTTTTAGACACCTCCTCTCTACCCCATTGGTGAAGAAGGGATCTTGCCCTAGGGTTATGGGGATGACCAAACACACAACACCCAACAATGGACAGATGAGATTGACAGCAGTTTTTTAGTCACATATACTTGCAGCCTGAAGGAGGAGGATACTGCGTGTCACACAGAGCCACAGGGGGTTTGCACTTGGGAACCGAGTGAACAACCAGGGCTGTGGGAGGCAGGCTTTGTAGTATCAAGAGGATGGGGTGACCCCTGGTTCCTGTGGGAAGATGTTGTTGGCTTGTTTAAATAATTCTATGGGCTGGCAGGGAACTGAAGCCCACTACTCAGGGATAAGCAGGAACTGTGCCTGGTCTCTGTGATAGGGAGGGTTGTTTGGCTAGAGGACTTTATCTGTGGAAGCAGAGTGGGGAATTTGCAGTTAGACCATTTGAGGGGCTCTCAATTTTACCAGATGTCAAGGCAACACATAATAATTTTAGGCCATATGCTACATTCCTTTTTTTTCCCTTTCTGATTTAAAAGACAACTGCATAAAGCAATCATGACAAATCTGTGTTGGTGGACATACAATGTATAAAGATGTAATTTGTATGACAGTAACAGCACAAAGGAGGGGGGAGAGAATGGAACTATCTTGGAGCAAAGTTCTTGAATAATATTGAAATTAATTTGGTATTAATTTCAACTAGATTTTTATAAGTTATTATGTTAATTACAAACCCCAGGGAAACCACTAAGAAAATACCTGAAAATATAGTAAAATCAAGAAGATAATTTAAATGGTAAACTAGAAAATAATCCATTTAACACAAAAGAAAGCAGCAATGGAGGAACTGATGAACAAATAAGACAGAAATATAGAAAACAAATAGCAAAATAGCAGACATAAATCCTACCTTTTGGTAATTACATTAAATTCAAATAGATTAAACACTACAATCAAAAGACAGAAATTGGATAAAAAGGCATGATCCAATTATATGCTGTCTACAAGAGACATGCTTTGAATTCAAAGACACAATTAAGCTGAAAGTAAAAGGATGGAAAAAGATGTATCATGAAAACAGTAACCAAAAGAGAGTTAGAGTGGATATAATATCAGGCAAAATAAACTTTAAGACAAAAATTGTTACTAGAGACAAGGAAGGACATTTTATAATGATAATAGGGTCAATAATTCGGGGAGATATAACAATTATAAATATATACATACCTAAAAACAGACCCCCTCCCATATACATGAAGCAAAACCTGACAGAATAGCAGGGAGAATTACACAATTCAACAATAATAGTTGGGGACATTACTACCGACCTTACAGAAATTTTCTAAAAAATGGAATACTATGAACAATTGTATGCCAACAAATTAGATAACCTAGATGAAATGGACACATTTCTAGAAGACACAAGTTACCAAAACTGACTCAAGGAGAAATAGAAAGTCTGAACAGACCTATTACATGTAAAGTGATTGAATCAGTAATCAAAAATTCCCACCAAAAAAAAACCCAGGACCAGATAGCTTCACTGGTGAAGTCCACCAATCATTTAAAGAAGAATTAACACCAATTCTTCTGCTCAAGTCAGAAACCCAGAAATCTTCCTTGATTCTTCCCTTTCTGTCACCCCTCCCTCATGTATCCTAAGTGCTTAACACAATGCTTGGTACATAGCAGGCATGTATTCATTTATTCAATGAATACTGAGCTCTTACCATATTCCAGGTACCGTTCTAGGCATTAGGCCTACAACAGTGAACAAAACAAGTCCCTAACCTCATGGAACTTACATTCCAGAGAATGAATGAATGAATGAGTAAATCTTTTAATACTTATATCAGGCACCACTTCCTCCTATCCCTCCTGCCTGCGTTAGGAACCCCTTCTCAGTCCTCTTTCCATATCCAGCATACACTTTTGCCATTGCACTTAGTTTTCTGTGCTGAAATTATCTTTTTTACAAATTTCTCTTCCCTACTTAACTATGAACTCCTCAAAAGCAGGATCTGAATCTTATTTATTTCTAGGACCTGGCATATAGCAAGTGCTCAATAATGGTTTGTTCTATACTATTCAAGGTGTATTCTAACTTTGAATAACATCCCTACTGTCTCTGGTTCAATTCCACCTTTAGACTCTCCCACACACATACACAATTTAGTATAGTGAGGAACACTACTCAGTTCTTTGTTTTTCCTGGATTCCAAATCTATTTCATACATAGGACACTGGGGTGGTGCCTCAGGGAAAGCCTAGGAGTCTTGAATTGCCCATGGAGAAGAGACTGCTCAGCCCTTTCTTGAGTTTAGAGAGGGTTTTTGCAGTCCTATCCATTTTGATCCTTTTGGTCCTGAAAGGCTACCCTTTCCACCGTAAACTGGGGCCCTAATAATTCCAAGTACTGGCCTCATCCTGCGTCAGATCCCTGTGGTGACTCAGGGGTGCACTCTGGAGGTGTTAGGTGGAAGTTTTTCAAACTAGAGAAACAAAAATCAGCAACAAAGTGTGACCAGCTCATTCGACCTGTCTCTACTACTGGTAAACATCTCAAACCACAGATTCTGTTGAGGAAGGCCCAGCATAGTCAGCTTGGATGTAATGCACACCATATCATTTGGGTATTTGAGTGGTGGGACACGGCAGTCTCCTAGGTCTCTGCTGCATTTCCTACCTGTTAGGGAGTATAATTGACTACAGAATTTCCGCAAGTCAGTATAATAATGCCTGTGCTTCTGATGGAAAGATAGGCCAAAAAGGGTTAATTGGACCAGGGGACTCCAGTCATTTTGTGAGGAGAGGCAATTTTTCATTTCACTTAAGCCTTGAGAACACCTTTGGGGGGAGGGGAGGGATATATGCTTGTGTGTAGGTGTGAGGGTATTGGAGGAAGCTGTCCGTGAAGGCCTTGAAGCTGGTGGGAGGGAGCACTAAGAATGATTGATCTGAGGGGACTCAGGGAATGGAGAATAATGATAGGAGGGGGTTAAAGGAGCTGACAGGGAAGACCCCAGGGCAGGAGGGAGGCTGACAGTAAAGGTCGTTGAAGTGGGGAAGAACTGACAATCTGACAGTGATGATCCTACACAGAGCCATAGAGGGGCTGCTGGTGTTTGCTGTGTTGCCTTACTAGTTGCTCCAGTGTCCTAGTTGGGGCCCCCTGAGCTGGACTAATAATGTACGTGCCCCACTACAATGCCAACACATCAAACAAGCCACCATTAGAACAGGATCATTTTCCTCCAGGCAGCTGCTTGCTGCAATCATTCTGCTGATTAAATTTCATTCTGGAAAGTACTGCACAGACATTAATCAGGTGTCACAGCCACTCCATCCTATAGAGCCAAAGCCTCCCTGACCTTTAAAAATACACCAAACAGTTGCTAGAACACATCTCCCTAGGGAGGACAGGTCCTTGGGCCAGCCCACAGAAATCCATTCTGTCCTCCCCACCTTCCAACCGATCTTCCTCTCCGCTGGAGATAGAAAAGGGTAACAGAGACCTTTCTGACATTTTTGCCTGGGGGACTCTGGTCAGCCTTCCATCTTGGTGGTGCCGGCAACCCCTTACACATGTGGATTTGAAAGTCTGGAAGGATTTCCCCATCTCAAAATAGCTTCCCCACTAGCCTGCTCCACTGCCTGACATTTTCACTGTAAGAAGCACTCCTCCCAATTAGAACATTGTAGTCTCCATAAATTCCCTGTTTAAACAAAACAAAATAAAACTAGCTTATCTGGAAGACAGAATCCATAAATAATAATGGCACTTTACAATCACAGAGCACCTTTCCTTGCTTTCAATGTACTTTGCCATATGCTATCTCATTTCATATTTATGTGAACCCTGTGAAGAAGATATTATAATTATCCCCATTTTGCAGACATCAAAATGGAGGCTCAGAGAAATTAATTAATTTGGTCAAAGGCTAGGGCTAGAAAATGGTCTCCTGATGCCAAGCCTTAAGCACTCTGTCATGCTAACACAAATCAATACTGGCAACTGAGAGTTCTAAAAAGAGATGTGTTTTGATGGGAGTTCAAGCAATGGCTGAGGTCACCTCCAAGTAGGGCGTCAGAGAAAGGGCCTGCAAACAGCCAGAAGGCATGGTGGAGACAATGAACACTGGATAGGGGGAGGCGGATGGGGAGTTGAGGGGGTGGGAAGCAGCGTGGTCTCCTTCAATTCAGATATTAGTATTAGTGCTCCCCTATTTCTTTCCCCCAAGCCAGTAGGTGGCAAAGTGCCTTACTTCTAGTTGGGCCATCCTGCCAGAAGTAGTGGAGAGATGCTGGATTAAGTGGAGGAGGGAAGGTCACATAATTCTGTTCCCCTGGGTTGGGCTGCCCTTGGTGATGTGTACCAGCAGCCCCTGGCTGCCCACTCTCTTCAGGCGGTGCCCATTCAAGTCCAGGGCAATAGTGTTAAGATAGAGCATTATAACACCATATCAGTAATGAAAGACAGTGCCCTGTCCTTAAAGCATAATGTCATTTAAAATGCAGTGTGTAGTAGACTGCAACTTAATTGGAAAGGATGCCTTGGACCATTCGGAACGCTACAGAACATTTGGCATAGCCACTAAAAACTGTTCTCCAGAGCCCAGGAAACTAATTGCAAATGGTTAGGTAATACACAGCTGATGGAAGGAAGATTTCCCCTTAAATTGATTCCATGGTATATGTACAGGGATGTTTATTGCAGTATTGCTTGTAACCAT
Source organism: Ceratotherium simum simum (assembly GCF_057802395.1). Lineage (NCBI taxonomy): Eukaryota > Metazoa > Chordata > Mammalia > Perissodactyla > Rhinocerotidae > Ceratotherium > Ceratotherium simum. Next base: position 29,463,541 of record NC_141940.1, read on the forward strand.
GAAAAACTGCAACTATATTAAATGTCCAACCATGAGGGGTTGGTTAAATAAGTCTGAAACATTCACACCATGGAATGTTATGCAGCTGCTAAAAAAAAAAAAAAAAAGGAGGTAAACCTATATATACTGACACAGAAATATGCCCATGAAATAGTATTGAGTTTTTTAAAAAGTTGAAGAATAATATTTAAAGTTTGCTTCCATTTTTGTTCAGTATCTATGTGGGGGACTGTGTGTGTGTATATATATGCATACACTTGTTGTATATGCATTGGAAAAGTCTGGGAAAATATACAACAGACTTTTAATAGAGATCACCTTCAAGGAGCAAGATTGGGGAGGAAAAGACTTTCACTTGTTAATTTATACACTTCTGTAATTATTTGAAATTTAGGTGCATATTTCACTTTTGTAATTGTTGGCTGTTTGTTAAAAGAAGGCAGCCTTTACTGAACAACCCCTTCCTCATTATAGCAGGATTCTGGGTTCCTGGACAGAGCTGAAAGGCAGGCATGGAGTTAGGTGCATTTCACCTTCAATACAACTTCTTGCAGGTCCAACTGAACTGCAATGCTGTGTTTCTTTTAAACAGTAAGACACTAAACACAACCTTACCAAAGGAATGCTTTCTAATAAACAAAGTTGCTCATTTATCCCTCTGTTCTGTCTTTCTCTTAAATTCCCCCCACCCCACCGCAGGCAGAGTTCCTTTTGTCTTCACAGACAGGTCAGTTTCCCAGAAAGCTGTTCCTTTCAGGCAATCCACAGAGTAGACAGCCCCCTACCGGTGTAATTTCAGGGGCATAGAACAAGCTGGACCAGAAAAAGTACTTGCCCACCTGCCAGCACCAACAAGCTTTAATCACACAATGAAAGAGAAGTACAAATTCCCTTGAGAGAGGTGACGCATTGCCTGAAACTTGCGCTCAGGCAAGGAAGACTAAAAGCAGAGCTATGTGTGTGTGGGTAGGTGTGTGTGTATGGTGTGTGGGTGTGGGTGTGTGTGTGTGTGAGAGAGAGAGAGAGAACCAAAGTAGGTGTCCTGAGCGGCCCCAAGCACACACTGCAGAGAGGACAGAGTGCAATTTATGAAACATTCACCTGTTTATTTAATTTGCTTATAAAATAGAATTTGGAGGGGTTGGGGTTTTTTTTTTTTTGCTAATTTTAATAATAACACACGCTCCTTGAATATATTTGAAAGATACAGAAAAGTATAAAGAAGGTAGTCACCTATAATTCCACCCCCCAGAGATAACTACAGTGAATATTTTTATGACTTTCCTTCTAGCCATTTTTCTCTGCATATATATGTAATTTTAAACAAAATTGGGATCAAACTATATATGCAGTTCTTAGCCTACTTTTCACTCATTATTACGGATATTTCTATGTTCTTAATATTTGAAAACACGATTGTAATAGCTGTATAATATGTGCATCACATGGCTGTGGTATCATCTAGTTAATCATTCCGCTAATTTGGGGCATTTCAGTTTTTTTCCAATTTTTCTCCTTATTTTAAATAACATTGCCATGGACATCGTTCCACATAAATCTTAGTCCGGATTTCTCTTTCCTTAGCAAAGATTCCCAGAAGTGGAATTACTGGGTCACAGAGTGTAAACATTTTTAAAGGCTCTGTGGAGCAGTTTGAACTGGGAGCAAATCTATTGATTCCCAGAAACTACTGAACACAGAAATCCTCTCCAGTCCAAACCTGAACCAAGAAGTTGGACACACACACCCCCACCTGTGACAATGCCACATCTAATTAGGTGTTTAATGAATGTTTTTTGATGGATAAAGGAAAAGGATGTACCAAGCTCTGTAATTAATTAGAGTAAGGAAACAGGGCAGTTACAGCTTAACTGTATCCTATTCGACTATCCCCACCAACCACCATCTCCGGCAGGTAAACCAGGGCATCCAAACTTCGAGACCCACCAAATGATCCCTCAACCCGTTCCTGTGGGCATAAGGCTGCTCCCCCTCATCTCCTGCCCTTTTTTTCCTGATTAAAAAGTAATACATATGGTGAATTTTTCTGTATATATTTTTCCTTCAATAAATAGTTTACTGTATAAAATACGTTAATTATGTTTACTCATTGACTGATGATCTCGCTCTAACCTTAACATTTTGTGATTATTAACCTCTATTAGATTTATTCTAAAACTCAAAAAAGCATTATCTAGCCTTTTTGAATATCAAGATTTCCCTAGTGTATTCATCGCTGCTGCATGCATTATTGTTCTCTGTTGCTGTTTTATGCCTTCAAATTAGGAAAATGTGAAATTCTGTGGAAAAAAAAAGACTTTGATCTTAAAAAGAAACTACCTCCTTTCTGTAGTAAGGAACAGATTGTTTGTTCTCCAAAACTTTCCTATCAAGAGTTTACTAGAAGTATGTGTACCTGTATCATTTTGATGTTTTTGTTAATGTTTCCAAACAATGTGCTTTGAAATCAGAATCATTTCTCTATATTCATTTTCATATAATTCTCCTGATGCTCTTCATCACACATTAGTGATCAGAAATGAGATGTAATTTCCATTCCCTGCCCATAAGAGCTAAGTATGTATCAAAATATAAGTTTAAGGGAGTTTTATTGTGCAACAATGAACTACTGTTGAGTTTGATTGATTGAAGATGGACCTTGATGTGGTATATTTGAAAGCAATTAAACAAAACTTACAGTGCGTAACAAAAATATATTATTTTATTATTCAAAATGTTTACTTTTTAAAAGGAGTATTTAACTTTCAAAACAAACAAACAAAAGTAAAAGTATGCATGGAGAAAAAAATCAGGAAAAATACATTCCAATCTGTAAATTGTTGTTATCTCTGGGGAGTAGAATTGTGGGGGAGAAGGTTATTTGCTGTATCATGCACCTCTGCAGTTGGGGGAATTTTTACAGTGTCATGTTTTATTTCAGTAAGCAGAAAAAAGCAATAGATAAAAAGTGCCATATATTCAACAAGTATTTTAAGTGCCTACTATGTACCAGGCATAACTAAGTGATCATTATAGAAATTTTGAAAGCTAAATAAAAAGAAGACGTTGGGTATGTGCAACAGAGAACAATAATGAAAACAACAGAGCAGTTGGAGGTTTCTAAGGTACTTGTGGACTGTGAGACAGTGTTGTCTGCCTGCCTGCTGGGACTGCCCTCAGCCTCTGGCTCCTAGATCTGTGGTTCCCACTGGATGCCTAGTGTCCAGCTGAACTCCAATCTGGCTTATTGATTGGCTCTTCTCGTCGCTGACTGTAACCAGGCATGTCTTAAGTGCTAAAACATCTCCTTTGCAAAGTAAAGCCAAGAGAGTGTGGGGACCCAGGCACTTTCACGTGCTGATGGAGGGAATGTACTTTGTTGAAAATATTTTGGAGGACAATTTGGCAATATGTATTAAAAGCTTTAAAAATATTCTGACTTGATAAAAATCAGAATAGTGGTTACCTTTAGGAGGGTTATTGGCTGGGAAAGGGGCTCAAGGGAGCCATCTGGGATGTTGGAAATGTTCAACGTCATGATCTGGGTGGTGGTTACAAGGGTATTATGTATACGTAAAAAAAGTCATCAATATGTACACTTAAGGCTTGTGCACTTTACTATATGCATTGATAAAATGTTTTAATTAGAAAAAATATATTTGGAATTTTTGAACCAGCAATTCCACTATAATATTGTATCCTATGGTAATAAAGATAGTTTAGGTTTAGTTCATTGTGTTATTCATAATGTTGAAAATTTGAAAACCTTTAAAATATCCAATAACAGAGAATGGGAAATAAATGATGTTCCATCCATTTAAAATCATATTATCAAAAATTTCTTATTGGTATTGGAAAACACTTATGACATAGTGTTTGGTAACTAAAGTAGGTCACAGAATAGGAAGAAAACAATAACAAGGTAAAGACAAAACCAGTTTTGTTCCCTGGTGCTGTGGTGATTTTCCCAGTACCCAAAGAAAATGACTAGGTGACAATGGGAACCAGTCAAGCTTCATGGGCAAAATAACACCATCAACCATGGTTCTCCTCAGTGGAGATTCAGCTGTTTGTGGTGCAGGCACTGGGTACTAGGCATTGACCTGAGGTAGGCTGGTGGCACAACTCCAATCTCAATTAGAGATAATTTGGACTCGTTGAGGTTCTCCATTGTTCTGAAGCTTCCTTTCTACCCTTGGTCAACTCAAGTCTGGGAGCTGAGAAGTGGGTGGTGATAACGAGGGTGGAGAGAGAATGGCTGGGATATATATATGTACGTGTATGTGTGCATTTGTGAATACTTCTGTGGTCACCATTTCAAATACGCATGAATGCATGTACAGGTATGTATCCATGTAGACATGATCCCTCTAGCCCACATTCCCAAATTTGGAATCAGGAAGGTACTATGATAGTTTAGTCAAATTGATCATCAAAATAAGGAGGTTATCGAGTGCTATGGCTATTCCCAGGGTGACTGTGTTAGAGACAGAGTGCCATCTGGCATTTCTCTAGTGGTCCAAAGGCTTCTGGGAAGCGCCATCATCATTGGTTTGAAGAAGACAGAGAGAAGCAGCCTGCAGCCCCATTGGCAAATGTTTCCTCACGCTATAAAACAGTTTTCAACCTAGGGCAACATTGTATGCTTGATTAAGCTTGCAATGAAAAGGATTTATTTTAAGCCATTTTAATAATTTCTTTTTTTATCAGAAACTAACCAAGCAGTTTTATACTAGCCTTCACTGGCATGAAAGACCCGTTCCTTCATCCAGGTGGCTTGCTTATTGGTAAATTTTACTATGAGCTTATTAAGGTATAAAATCCACATGTGTTTTGACATAAAGAAAATCAGAATGGAGCCCATGAAAAATCGTCTCTTGCTTTTTAATCGTGCAGCTCATTCTGAGTTAAAATGAACTTTCTTTTGGAGGAAAGGGGGTCTTTGTGCCCAGCTTGGTTGAAATGTGAGGTTTTTTTCCCCCTAGTTCCCATTCTAGTCCCTCCCCTTATCCCAGATCCCCTGTCCAAACAAGCACACCGTCTCTGGAGAGAAGACTGCTACTACCTTCTGAGCTGCCGCAGCGGCTGCTATTGTCACTGCTACTGGTCTCAAAGTCATTTTTAACTTGACTAAGAGCCTTCTGCGTTCCAAGTCCCATAAGGTACCCCAAGAGATAGCATGAAGGAAATATACAGTACAGAGTTCTTTTAAATAGCCAGCTCCTCTCATACTTTTTAAAATAGCAGTTTTCACTCAGGATTCAGGAATACAGATGTTGCATAAAGCAAAGCTCGCCTCCAGTAAGGGCATCTCACTAGTTTATGGCTTTGATTATAAAGGTCAAATTACATATGACCTTTGCGTCAATTGATGGGTAATGTGCTTCTCTGTAAAGTGAAAAGGCCTCATGCTTTCCATTGAAACCAGCAGGGTAACAAGTTTCTATTTGGCTTCTTTAGGGATCTCTAGCTGTATGGTGGCTGTCGGGGAGCCAAAATCTCTATAGAAGGTGTAAAACAGTCTTTTCCAGCCCATATAAAAACCTCTTTTCTTCAAGGCTACTTTCACGGAAACAAAATCAGTTAATTATGAAGTACCCCCAAGAAATCAGTGCTGGTTGCTGGAGTTCTTCATGTTAAATAAATGAGATATTTAGAGTGGGGAGAGGAATAGATAAGTAAACAGAACTGAAGACAAACACGACAAGAGTATAAATATGGGATTTCTCTCTGCCTGTGTGGAGCTTAGGGAGACTCTGACACATAAGCTAAGCATGCTTAAGACGCACACCTCTACAATAGTGGGCATCTTGTCTCTATCTAGGACATATATCACAGATTTCTAAACCACAGTAGGGCTGCTAATAATACCTGACACAGCATTCAGCCTGGCCCCTGGGGTGCCCAAGTTCTTTACAAAGGGATTTTTTTGTGTGTGTGTGAGGAAGATCAGCCCTGTGCTAACATCTGCCAATCCTCCTCTTTTTTTGCTGAGGAAGACTGGCCCATGGGACGCTGCCACAGCATGGCTTGCCAAGCGGTGCATCGGCGCGCGCCTGGGATCCTAACCGGCGAACCCCGGGCTGCCACAGGGGAGCGCGCGCACTTAACCGCTTGCACCACCGGGCCGGCCCCCACAAGGGGCTACCTTTTTAAACTTCGGGAAGCATCTTTTCTTCCTTTGGAAGATGGGAAAGGGCAAGGGCCCTTGGTTCCATTTTCTGGATAAGGAAAAGAAGGCTCACAGTAGATTAGCAAGCCAGAGGTGGAAAGAACCAAGTACTCTTCTTCATCCCATAGCCTCTCAGGAGAGTTTTATACTTGATTTGGGGTTTTGTTTTTTTGGCGGGGGGACGTGGAGAGAGGGCTGCAGCAATCATCAGGGGGAGGTGGTTTGAAGGAGACCTGGCAAGCAGAAGCTGGGAGCTCTTCCTCCGACAGAATGGATTCCTTCAAACACGTAAATTCCCTGGGATGCCAGGCCCCCAGGGCTGAGTTTCCAGAGGGAGCTGGAGCCCACTGTTATCCGCTTCCTCACTGTCCACCTCCCTTGGCCACCAGGCAGGTGTCTTGGGGCACTCCAAGGAGGTCTCCTCCTGTTCTCCTGCTGTTTTGAGCACATCAGAACCACCCTTCTGAGCCAACAACATAGTGATTGCAGCCTAATACCTAATGGGGTCCAGAAGGAAGGGTTGGGGAAGGACTTGGCTGTTCTCCAAGATCAGGGACATTCCCAACTCATCTCCAGTTTCCCTTAGCAATCCACAGTGGATCTGTCAGCCATGACTTCCTCACTCTTTCCAAAGCTACTTGTGTTTTCCTCCTGTTGCACCTCTTGGGGCTAATGAATTCCTTAGGTTTTCAATATGCTATATAGAATAATATTCTTTTCAGCTGCCATAGTGGGAAGAGCACTGATGTGGGAGTCCAATAGATCTAGATTCAAATCCCACCTCTGCCACTTACTAGCTGAGTGACTCCAGGAAATTTTCATCCATTTTATGAGACTCAGTTTTTTCATCTGTAAAATGGGGTTATTGATACCTCCTCTTCCTGCCTTGTATGGCTGCTATGATGAGAAAATGAGATCCTTGACATAAAAGCACCTTGAACAAAAGCACAAACTGGAGTGCTGATGCAGAATCATATTTGCTTTAGCTGAATCTCCTTCTAGCTCTTAGGGGGCTGTTGGTTCTAGAATTCTCAGATCTGGTGAGTAAGGCTGTGTTCCCTCTCTCCATCTCTGCATAATTTTTTACACTCTGGTCACATCCCTTCCCAGCCTTCATCTTTCTAGACTAAAGAGTCTGCATTTGTTTAATCTATTTTCATATGGCAGCCCCTCTACCCTCCCCCATCCCCTTGATTATGGAGTGGCCCTTCTCTGGATCATCTCCAGCTCCATTATGTCATTCTGGAAGCACTAAGACCAAACCTGTACAAATGTTTGTGTGTGTGTGTGTGTGTGTGTGTTCCTCAGCTCTGAACCTCTGACTCTGCCTCCTCCCCAATTATAAATCCTAGAACAGGATGCTTGCCCAAGACCCTCTCTCCAAACTACAGAGAAGGCCGGTTGGCCCCAGGCTGTAGCCTCCCCCTCTTTCTCTGCGCAGCCCTGGCCCCAAGGGGCTAAAACGGCTCCCTGTCTGGCTTGGGAGGCGGGGAGGTGGATAACTAGGATGGGGGGGCCAAGGGGGAGGGAGGAGGGGGGGTCTTGCGCAAGCGCACGCCGCTGCTCGGACTGCCAATGCTGCTGCCTCCCGGAGCAGAGGGAGGCAGGAGAGGAGGGAGGGAGAACAGGGGAAGGGAGGGGGAGGCGGCACTTGGGCTGCAGCTCGCAACCAGAAGCAGTGTCTCTCAGCTCTCGGAGGCACCGGGAGCGGCAGCCGCGGAGTAGGATGCTGTGCCGGGCGCCCTAAGCGCGGGGCGCGTGAAGCAGCTTCCGGGGCCGGGGCAACAGGGCAGCTTTCACCATGCATCAGTCCCTGACTCAGCAGCGGTCCAGCGACATGTCCCTGCCCGATTCCATGGGTAAGTCTAGCCGTCCTTCCTAGGGGCGGCGGCGGCAAGGGGTGAGTGCGGTGCCCTCTGGACTGTGAGCGTCCTAGCCACCCCAAGAGCCAGGGAGCGGGAAGTGGGGCTAGGGGGGTCCGCGCGCCTCAGCGTCTGGGTCGTGGACCAGAGCCCCAGGGGAGCGGCCCGGCGGGGGCGGGGGCGACGCGCGGAGATTGGAGCGCCAAGCTTGCGTCGGAGTATCCCCGTCCCGGAGTGCGGGTGTGTGCGTGTTTGTGTGCGTGTGTCGACAGACTTGCAGCCAGTGGTAAATCCCAGTTGTCTGGGGATCAAAACACTTCCCTGCAACCTGCGCCTTCGCTTTCTATTCGACGCTCCTTCTTTGCAAAGTCCCCATCACTTCTCAGAGCTCATGACTAACGATAATTAGAAGCAGGGTCCTCGCCCCCTCCCAACTCTGTCGAAGCTGCCTTGAAATTCACGGCTGCAGTGGAGGGGGTGCTGACTTGCACCTCGCTGTTGGGGGGGTGTTGCGCAACCCTGGGGGATGGGCGGGCTGGCGGGAGGGGAATTCCTGAGGAATCGCTCAAGACAGCCAGCCCTGCCTTCTGCAGCGGCAGGACCAACATTCCTTGAACTTGATTCCTATTCTGCTCCAAATGCACGGAATGTGCGTGTGTGTGAAAAAAGGGTGGGGGTGGGGGTGGGCAACGAGTGAGAGCGCAAGAAAGAAAGAGCGAGCGCGAGCCCGCGCATCTTCTGAAGTCGCGCTTTTCCTCTCTGGGTGGAATGGAGGGGGAGGGGGGAACCCACTAGCCTGATTTGGTTCAATACCTTTCCTCATCAAAACTGGGGGACAGATACCTCCAGGCACCAATTTGGCTGCCCCTCGAAGCTGCTTTTGGGTAGTTACAAACAAGAAACAAACCCAGTCCCCCTCAGCTGTTAGGCACCTTCCCAAGCCCTATGATTTCACTGGGTGGAGAAATTAATTTGCAGCCCAGGAGAGCGGGAGGGGACTGTCAAACCATGATCCCACCTAATCTCAAAATTCGCCTCGGATACACTTTAACCAAATTGAATTATCTCTTTCCAACATACTTTACATTCTGCAAAATCCCTCCGTCCCGAATTCCTGCCATCCAGTCTGCTCAGGTCTTCTCCGATGAATTTGCGGGAACATCTCGAGGGGAGGGGGCTGGGAGATGGTTGGACCCCCTATGTGAGCTCCCTACTGCCTGCAAAAGACTCAGTCTCAACAGAATTCGTTCACCCGAGGGGCCCCAGAAAGTGTTATCTCCTAGATGGTGGAAAGATCCATATTTTCAATGGGTTTGCATATTCAGTATAAGATTAGCTTTTTATTATTATTATTTTTAAGGGCGTAGTTACTTGCAAAGTGGTACAAATGAGGCCAAGGACTTGGGTCTGAATCCAGAACCTAGCAGTACCAGATCCTACCTCCCCCCCAGCTCTCTCTCCCTAACACACACACACACACACACACACACACACACACACAGAATGCACTCCTCACCTTGGCCAGCTGTGGCGCCAACGCAGCCCTGGCTCCCCGACGCCAGGCTGTTGCCCGAGGAAGGGCTGGGTAGAAGAGTGCGAGGGTTCCGCAGCGCCCATTCCCGCAGGGAGCCACAACCACCTGCAAACCCGGCCTCCCGCGCAGGGCCGTCTGCCTGTGGGGGAGTGGGCAGGTTAGTGGCCCAGGGCTTCAAGTGTTGCTACTTACATACGGCTCTGTGGGTTGGGGAATAACATGAAGAGAGTTCCTTCTTGGGCTCTCAGGAGCCCTCAACCAACCTTGCGTCTCCCGAAAGGTCTGCGCAACAAGAAGCTAAGTGGGCTTCACCCAGCCCAGCCCAGACTCGACACTGCGGGAAAAGAATCATAGATCCTATATAGACGCGCGAGCCTGCTCCATGCATCACGCTCTGTCAAGTCCGCAGACGCAGATCACTAGCAAATTCCTGAGTCGAGTGGTAACCCTAGGTTTCCACAGTTTGGACAGGGGAGTCTCCCCGGAGTTCCCTGGCTCTGGTCCCGCACAGCCCAGGCCTGAATCAGCGTCTAGGCTACTTAGGAACTACTCTTTCTTAACTCAGCTCTGGAAACGCCACTTTCCCTTGCATGGGGGGAAGAGAAGTGGGGGGGTGGGGGGGTTAGTGTTTCAGCCTCCAAGGGCAGCATTTCTGAGGGGATTCCCTCTACAGGCAACACACAACCGCAGCCCAAACAGTAAAATTTAAAACACAGTCACACACTGCACCAAAGTGCCTGCACTCTCTGCTTGCTTGCTGGCTGCCTGGGGCTGTGTGGTTAGTCCAAGGCTTGGAGCGGAGCGGGGGCTTGCATGGCAACTTGAAGATGGTAATGTGACTCCAGCGCCCCTTCATCCCCTGCCAGCAACCCCCTTCTCTCTTTTGGCAACACCGCCCCCAGGCGCTAAGGCACCTCTACTACAGCAGGGCACTCCTTCCCTCCCAACTAACATATTTGTAATTCACTGGTGGCCTTGGATGTCTCTGGTCAAAAAATTGCCCAAAGGGGGAGATTTCAGGAAGTGTTTGGGAGATCCGTAGAGCTTTGAGCCTCTTGTGTGGGCAGCTACCTGTTTCCACGGACGCTCAAGGCTGGGACTTCCTGAGACCCTCCCTGTGTGGCAAAGCTCACTCAGGTAAGCAAATCCCAATAGGTTCAAAAGATCAGCCCCAAGAATTTGCTAGTCATCAACAAGGTAGTGTACAAGACAGGATCCTGGGCCCCAATCCTTGATGCCCTCTGATAGAGAGTACACCCTATAATCAAGGGGGTAGTCAAGAACATGTACACGGAAAAACACAGGTGAGCAGAGACAATCACCCTGCCTCCTGGCAGCCCACACCTGGGTTCCTGTCAGATACAGAATCCTGGAGCTAGTGGACATCATATTTATTGTGGACCAGACCCACAATTACAATTATAATTGTAGCAGTTACAGTTAATATACTTATTGGATAAGGTATATATGAACTCAGAGATATGAAATAATGAGTGATTAGAGTAGGGTGAGCTTAATCAAGAAAAACTTCTTGGAGGAGGTGAGTTTGGAGCAGGTTTCAAAGGAGGGGAGAGATTCAGATTCAAAGACCACAGGGTAGGTAGGGGCTCTGACCAGGGGGAACTCCGGAGGAGGGAGAAGCTGGCTGTATTTGGAAAGGTGGAGACAGCAAATAATGGGAGCTTCTAGAGCTGAGCATCCTGTACATCAGGAATCTGGAGTGGAGGTGGGGCACTGCAGAGAGGGAGGTCTGCAGTGGTTCTGCAGGGAAGCTGCTGGGGGTGGAGGGGGGCTGGCAATGCCAGTGATGAGATTCCAGACTCTCCCACTGCTGTTGGTTGCAGGGGTGGTAGTGGTTGTTTAAACAGAAATATAGCGGGCACGAAGCAGACAGGCTAGTGAGAGAAATTGAGATTGTGACGCTAGTTGGCCAGAAGGCATTCAGTTCTGGGGAGCCCTCAGGTGAACCCTATTTTAAAAAATGAGTTCTATCAGTGTAGCCCATATTTATTCACACAATTCCCCCCACACCCTTTTTGATTAGAAGGGAAGCAATTCTGAAATGTTGCCTCTTGTTTATTCAACAAGTATTGACTGCTCACTAGATATCAAACACTGTGAGAGGCACTGTTTTCAAGTACGTGCTGCTTAATTTAACTACCTCAGGGTGTCCAAGGTTTTTTGATATGTTGATTTACTAAACAAAATCAGAATAAGATGTTCCTGTGTTTACAGGAACATCTAAGGCAGGCCCTAAATTGTACTCTAATAAGAACAGAGCTCTCCTTCTCCCTTCTAAAATAAAACAACCACCAGGAAAATGTCCTAAGCAGACACACAAGCTGCCTTTTAGGAGCCTGGGCCACACCTTCAGAGAACAGGTGTGTCTTGCTCTAAGTAGATGTGACTTTTAAGCCAAATTGACACTGACCATAAATGGAGGGTTGATTCTTCACTTTTCACCCAAGGTTCCTTAAAATGGCCAACTCCTCAAGTGCAACTAGAAATAATTTCATTTTACCCAGTTATGGTCCTTATAGTGTAGTGTAAAATAACGGGTGACTTGGGGCGGGGCGTGAGGAGACAGAGAATAGATATTCAATCTAGTGGTGAGACAGTTTTCTTAGGAATTTTATCCAAAGCAAATCCTCTCTGTAGGCAAGGCCCCTGTGGAGCTATAGGATTTTTGCTTGGGTTTCTCCACTGACTGGATTTTCAATTCAGGTTCTAAAGCAGGAAAAAAAAAATAGATTTTCAAATGACACCATGTGGTTTGCTGAGTCACTTTTCTGACCTGGCTCCTGTGCTTTTAAGAGTTAGAGTGATATTTGCAAAGGAGACCCAAGAGCAGTGAATAGGATCAAAAGCCATTTGTTGGGGAAGGAGCAGGAGAATGATGCAAAAAAAATTTAGAAAAACCATGCACACACACACTCCCCTAATTTAGTCTCTAAGGTTACATGTTTTCTGTGTGAGGTGTTGAGACGCTTTCATGTGTCACAAAGATACTCTTGGTGTCTCCAGATGTTCCCTCACTCTCTTTTGCCAATTTGGGGCAGGAAAGGGCTAGAGATGGTGTGAGTGACAAAGGAGAAAGGGAGACTGAAATGGGAGGTGATGTTGGTAAGTTTATGTTAGAGCCCCTCTGTAGAACCAATTTGCAGATTCACTGAGAAGTATCTATCATCAAATGGACTTAGGGACTCTGGTTTAGAGATTCATCTAGGGCCCCTCAACATCAAGAGGAAGGATAACTAACCTTTATGTGAACTGGGGAAATAAATCCTGCTGTCCCACCTCCACCCCTTGCAGTCTGCATCTCCCAGGCTCTGCTCCTCCCGATAACCACCAGTCAGCTCGCTATTTGCATCCTAAATAGCCCTCTCACACAAAGGGCCCTAATGTCACAGGTGTCTCAAGTGGTCCTTTATGTTTTTCCCAGGGAGGCTGTACTCAGGCCCCACAGGAGGTGAGCCTTATTTCCCAACACTTCTTACTTCTCCTCCCAGGGTGCGATACGGCGCTTTAGTATGTGGCTGCCTATAAAGGCTCTAGCCACCTCTACATTTCAATGTAAAATAGTCTTAGAATAGTACCGTATTAGAAATGACCCTGATGAGTCACGTCCCTCTCTTTCGAGGCTGACGTCAGGGAAGACCGCCAGCCCCTCCCACCTCCCTTGGAGCCTTCGGCAGGGACCGCACTGAGGAAGACAAGATGGATGGTGGGGCTAACCCAGGGTGGCACTCCTGACGCATTTCTTCCGTATAGGAGGGGATATCTGCTGGGAGCTGTATGGCCAGCCACAGCCCCTCCCTTTCACCACCACCAGGCCTCCTGGGTCTCGCTGGTTTTCTCGCCTCTTTCCCCCTTCCTTCATCCCCTCTCCCCTCCTTCCCAGTGGTGCAGTCTGGGCGGCTTCAATCGGCAGGCAGCTGCTTCCTGAGGCTGCAGTGAGGCCTCCCAGAATGACGGGGTCCTATGAACAGACCCAAGTGGCCTCTTTAGGCTCATAAATGGCAATCAAGCCACCTGGGTGGTCGACCCCCCATAAGGCTCCCCACTGCTTCATCCTCCCACTGGAGAACTGCACTCTCCTAGCGTTCCCCCATTTGCTTATTTATAGAGAACTACTAGGTGGTAACTCATCCCTGGTATTTCCTGTTGACAGCCCCCTCCTCCTGCCAGAGAAATGGACGCAGACTGTGTTGATTCCTTTAAAAAAAATGAAGTTGAAAAGCCAGTCGAGATACCATTTTTCTATCTGACTTAATAAGCCTGTTTTCGAGAAAAAAAATTGTTTTGCGCGGTCATGTCTGATAAGCACTGAGTAGGAGAACCCGTTTCTTGTCATTTATATTGATGTCACCCTCACATAAGCCCAAATGTGTAAAAGTTATAATCCTCCCCATCTACTTCCCCCGATACATATCTTTGTGGACTAATGACCTCCAAACACTTGCTTTATTACACACATTTGTTATGTGACAAATCTTGCCAACACACCATTTTAAAGTTTATACATGAGGTGGCAAATGTCAGAAATAAATGAAAAAAGAAATCCCAGCACCTGGTTTGGTTCTGATATTTACACTGAAAATGAAATTTCATATCTCCAGTTTATAAAAAACCCTTCTTAGTTGCATATTGGCTTTAAAATATTTTCATTTAATACCTCCACACCTACACTTCCCATTTATCAAATGCCTTATAATTTGGCCTAAAAAACCACTCCACTAAGTGGGTATGACACATCTTTTATGGAATGCCAAAAACACAAAAATTTGGTTTGTTTTGTTTTTATGTAACTGGTAAGAGTTCTTCTGTTGTTTATTTTCAAACTGGATATATATATATATATATATATATATATATATATATATTATTGTAAACATGGCACCTGATGACTGCAAAAACTAAAGCTCCATCTGTTCCCCATAAGTCCACTCCCCAGAGATAACCCCAGTTACCAGTTGGAGTAGGAAAGGAAAACTTTCTTAGTGATTTTTTCTTTAAGTCCATCCCCTCTACAGCCGAAATGAGCAATTTCAGTTTTTCTGTGTGCTTTCAGGAGCCTTCAATCGGAGGAAACGAAACTCCATCTATGTCACTGTGACTTTGCTTATTGTGTCCGTGTTAATTCTCACGGTGGGCCTTGCTGCCACCACCAGGACCCAGAATGTGACCGTAGGAGGTTATTACCCAGGAGTTATTGTAAGTATGAAAGGCATAGGTAGGTCTCAGGAGCTTACTGGCTACAGACATTCGGGTTCTACTCTGATGGTTTTCAATTCTGTTTGAGGGTCTAACGTTTGCTCAGTTTTCCTCCTTTATATATCTTGATATTTATATAGAGAGGCAATGCTGGGCCCTTTAAGAAAAACACTGGACTGAGACTCAGAAGAATTCCAGCTCTATCCCTCACTAGCAGTGTGATCCTGAGCAAGTCAGCTCACTCTTGAAGACCTTGGTTTTCTGGTCTAGGCGATGTTACTAACTAGCAGTGTTAACCTGGGGCTAAGGTCCTTTCCTCTCTGGACATCTGCCTTCCTATATATAATAGAGGTCACCTGATCTTACCTGAAATCTGAGGATCCTTGCAGCTTGACACTCTGTGACCAACAGCACTGATCTCCAAAGTGATCCTGCACTCCTATCAGGAAAACTATGTGGAATATTTACTCCTAAAATATGTATATTTATTAATTTATTAATTATATACATGTTCATAAAACATACAAAAATGGAAATTCAAAAATTAGATAAAAATGAAATAAACAATAATTTTGAATATCTTCATACTAACACTAACTAAAATTTCGAAGAATGATACGCACTTCATGTGAAGTCTGTCATTAAAGATAGTGACTATAAATCCTTATTTCAAATACCCACTAGGTAATTTAGAATATTTTTGACTAACTTTTTTTTGTGTGTGTGTGAGGAAGAT
Source organism: Ceratotherium simum simum (assembly GCF_057802395.1). Taxonomy (NCBI): domain Eukaryota; kingdom Metazoa; phylum Chordata; class Mammalia; order Perissodactyla; family Rhinocerotidae; genus Ceratotherium; species Ceratotherium simum. The sequence continues at coordinate 29,479,059 of NC_141940.1, forward strand.
CAGCCCTGAGCTAACATCCATGCTAATCCTCCTCTTTTTGCTGAGGAAGACCTGCTCTGAGCTAGCATCTATTGCCAATCCTCCTCCTTTTTTTCCCCAAAGCCCCAGTAGATAGTTGTATGTCATATTTGCACATCCTTCTAGTTGCTGTATGTGGGACGCCACCTCAGCATGGCCGGAGAAGCGGTGCGTTGGTGCGCGCCCGGGATCCGAACCCCGGGCCGCCAGCAGTGGAGCACCTGCACTTAACCGCTAAGCCATGGGGCCCGCCCCCTTGACTGACTTCTTATCAGATATAATTAGATCGTCATTGGCATCGTTGTTTTCTAATGTCGATCTCACAATGTGGCTGACAAAAGGCTCATCCTGAGAGTTAGAAGTATCAACTCTGCCATTTTCTTGTTGCTCACTTGTGCTTACATTATTGGGGTCATCTTCAATTCGTGGTTTCTCAACAGGAGTCTTTCCAAACCACCTGTCCATTTTGTCGGGACTAGTTTAGTTACAACTAGATAAGACAATCTGGGCACATGTAAAATGCCCCACCTTCAACCCTTTGCTGCTTGGAACTGCCCTTCTCCCACAGGATAGCTTGCCTGCTCATCTGACATTCACACCGAGAGATGGCGACAGGGATGGTCTGTTTATTGAATATTTGTAACACTTAATTTCTTTCTTACTATTTTAAATAAACAATATGTAGGAAACAACAGTTCGAATAGTTTCTTTCCATACTTCAGTGAATTGTTTTACCCACCCCCAGGGTGCATGCAATCCATTTTGGAAACTGCTGAACTATTTGCATACAAAACCTCATTTTATATCAAATCATCATGTTGTATACTTTAAATATATACAATTTTATTTGTCAATTATACCTCAATAAATCTGGAGGAAAAGAAAAACAAAAACCTCATTTGGATCTACACACACTGCTGTTGAACCCAAAAATCCAACTCTGAAAGTTGGATCATATTTTTAATATCAATTAAATGACTTCCCAATTGTAATTGCTAGAGAGCAGGAAGGAAGTTTAGGATGGTTCATTTTTTTATATATTTTAGGATAGCAAAGAGGCCAGATGTATTGGTTATTGTTTTGTTTCTTTTCTTTTTTCTCTGTTTTTGGATAGATGGGGGTTGGAAAGAGAGGCAAAGGGAGGGGAAGGGATTAAAGATGGATGCCTTTGACAAGCCAGCGCTGTGAGTGACCAAGCCTGACGCCTGTTGCCTAGGTCACCCATTCCATAGTCAGCCTTCTCAATAGCCCTAGGAAAGCTGGGGCATGACGTGACCTGGCGTCCCATGAGCTGAAGGCTGCCAAGGGAAGTTCCTTCGCAGCTCTCGGGCCGGCAGGGCTCCCCGCAGCCAAGGGGAGATGTCCCACACACACCGTTTGGTGCCCTCTGTTTAAACATGTGATGTGAGAACTCACCTAGTCCACTTCCTGTGGTGAGGCAAGAAAACCAGTTGTCAGCAGAATTGAATTTTATTTTTAAACACAAGTGGAGGGGAGGAAAGGTGGGGGTAAGGTTGCATTTTGGTGGCTTGGAAAAGCAATTTTTAGGGTCTGTGTGACTTTGTGTGCTTCAGGTAGCTGCATTTAGTGAAACATTTCTGACTGATGAGAAAATGCTCAAGATTCAGACTCTCCATGGGTGAGGGGAAGGTACATTCTATGTCAGTTAAGAGTAGGAACTCCTATTCATGAACGGTGGCTCCGAACTTTCTCTGTAGAATATCTGACTGTGGGTGGCTAGGTTGGAATACATTAACAAAGGAAAGAGGGTGCATGATTGCTGTTATTCGAGTACCTGATGTTCAGCTAGCACTGGAAGTTGAAGCAGTGGGGGCGTGCGTCTGTGTGTCTGTGTATGTGTGTTTCACTTAAAGCTAAAATGGAAGTGTTAATAGGAGAGCCATCCCAGCTGACAGTGAGCCCCATGGTTTAACCTTTAAAAATGTGCTCTTACAGTTCCTGTAGATTGTTTCTTTAAAATGGGTTTTAATTATAGAAAGTGAAGGGGGAAGATTAAAGATTGAAAAGCTGAAAAATCCATTTGGATTTATAGGTCAGATCATGTTGTAACAAATACAATAATGACTCATACCTCTGAAACAGTAAACACCTTAGAATCCAGATTTACCCAGGAATGAAGTACTTCCACTAATGGAATAGTTTGGTTATTAGAGAATTACTATATAAACTCTAAGCCAGTGGCTTCCCCACCGTGGTGCGCATATGAATGACCTGGTGAACCTGTGGACAATGCAGAGCTCTGCTCCCCACCCCAGAGATTCTGATTCAGTAGGTCTGGGTGGGACCCAGGAACCTGAATTTTCTTTTTATGAGCTAACCTTTGATTGAAAAAGTAATACATGCTGAATTTGCCTTTTCATAAACACCCCAGGGGAATCTAATTCAGCTGGACCAGCAACCACCTGGAGAACTAAAACACAGTAAATAAAGTATGCTTAGCAATAAAACCAGACTGAGCATAATGTGCCATTTTAAGATTCCAGACTGTCAAATTGGTCACTTTGAATAGAAATTACCATTATATAGAACTGTAAAAAAATTTCAGGTTATTTGGAACTCTGCTGTTTTTGGACTCTGGTTAAATGTGTTAACAATACATGAGAAGTTAAATTTTGAAAACAGACAAAATAGGGAGCAGTTATTGGATTAAAAGAAGAATTACCATACAATGTATTTAAATATTGAGATCTTAGGCATTTTAAAATATAATTTTATTTGCATAACTCTAAGTCATATGAAACTTTTCTGAGTCATGTTTATTTTGCCAAATGAGATGCCCTTGTACAGTGAGATGCATTATGACAGGGTGTTAGCTACTCTACCTGAGCTAGAATGTAGGATCATCATCCTGAGACACATACACACACATACATCTTTAAAGATGTGCTAATCTGTACAGGCTGAACTGTAAAATTTTTTAAAAATTAAAGCTGACGAAAAAAAGACAAACTGGCTTAGGATTTTTACTGTCCTTGAATATTCGAGATATATTCCATTCCAGAAGAGTTCCGATGAGGTTTGTACTCTGGAGGCCTAAAAAAACAAGAGCCTCAGTTGTTGTATGAAGCTGAAAAAGGCAGGGGAGAGAGCCTGCTCCTTCTCTGTACCTCTCCAACCTTAGATCCAGGAGAATGAGGCCTCTAAATGTGTTTCCCAAGCAACCCACAAGATGGAGTTGGCCACCTGATCAGTGTGGAAAGACTTTCATTCTAGCACCTTCTCCCCAGCTGTTGTACTGTTAGGAATAATACCACCCTGAGGTTTCTTTCACGAGAGAAACTAGGAGTTTCTGCCCCCTTTCCTGGGGAAGTCAGTTAATGGAAAATTGTATCCGAGTTACCATGGGATAGTAGGAGACAGGGACAAGAGGGCTCATTCAAAACAATCAATAGTCCAGAAAGCTTCTTTAGGCCAGTGTGGCTTCAGCTTCACATGTAAAGTTTCTTTTGATAAATCCAACAATGTTTGGACTAACTTGAATGCTCAGAAAATATGAGGAGCTCTGGATAGTGGGATTTTGTGGTTTACTGTGAATTAGGCAGAAATTTTGTCCACCTCTTGTTGAAGATGTTTCTAAAATATAAGATCATTCTAAAATAAAGTTCCTGGGCCGGCCCCGTGGCTTAGCGGTTAAGTGCGCACGCTCTGCTGCTGGCATCCGGGGTTCGGATCCCGGGCGCGCACCGACGCACTGCTTGTCCGGCCATGCTGAGGCCGTGTCCCACATACAGCAACTAGAAGGATGTGCAGCTATGACATACAACTATCTACTGGGGCTTTGAGGGAAAATAAATAAATAAATAAAATTATTTAAAAAAATAAAATAAAATAAAGTTCCTACCTTAGTATGTACATTTCAAAGATGAGACTTGCATCTTGATTTGCTAGATAAGACTTAAAATTCCATAATGTTCTAACCTTCATTGGCTCTCTGCTGCCTCTTTAGCATTGCCATTCAAAGCTCCCTGAAGATGCCCTTGGCCTGGTCTCTCATTACCTCTCTTTTGCCAAAATTGTCAATTCATGGTCCCCTGAACATAACGTGGGCTTTTCTGCCTTGATGCTGTCACTCTTTTTGTTCCCCCTGGCCTAGAATGTCCTCCCTGCACTCTCTCTCTGTTTATCCAAATGCTCTGTCCTATCCCAACTTAAAGACACAGCTGGGACTTTACTCAACTACTGGGGTCCACAGTGGTGTCTACCATCTTTGAACTCCCTACCATAGATTCCTCCTATTCATGGTTCATGGAAAATATTCACATATGCTTTGTGGCTTCTGTTGGACTATATTCTCATTTAGCTTTGTTTATACAGGTCCACAATCCCTTATGTGAACCCTTGGGCCAAATGTGTTTGAGAATTTAGACTTTTTTTTATTTTAGAAAGATAATACAGGGCATATATCATATATTATCTAACATCCCAGTGGGGTCTTGAGAAACATCCCATAATCAAGCACCTTCATATTTCTATAATAAACTGTGAATTTTTACACTAAGTGGATAAAGATTATGAAATAACCTCACATCAGTTCAAGGTCAGATTTTGCCACCAAGTTAGTTACAAAAAAAACCCTTTTGGTTTTAAGAGCTTTGTGGATTTCAGGATTATGGAAAGGAATTGTGGATCAGTTTACCTAATTATGGCTCCTTGAGGCTGAGTCTCATGGGTCTTGGTATCATACTCCACTCTACCTTCTGGCCTCCACATCACAGATCTAGCACAGTGCCTGCCACAAGGTGGATGTCCAGTTAATATTTATTGAATGACTAGTCCTCCTGAGCCTCAGCACTGGGTGTCTGGGGCAGTAGATGGGAATAAGCAAAGGTTATAGGGCCCAGTCCAAAAAGAGCCCTTGAATCTGACTTCGATTTCTAATGATTTGTCTTTTTCTTCTACACTGAATGGCAGCCAAAACAAAGCAAACTGGTTATTTATTTAGGTAAGGGGTAAGGGGTATCAAGATGGAGGTCCAAAGGTCTGAATATCTCATGATTCCATGCAGTTCTCGAGGGGTGACCACAGAGCTTACTTTTCTGAGGCCTCAGGAGAGCAAACAGCTGATTAGAAGCAGCTGCCCATTTTCAGGAAATTCTGTTGATTTTTCCTTCTCTGTTTCCAACCCCTTAGCTCTTCCTCAAATAGGACTTTTCACTCCATCCCTGCAGAGAACTTCTTCCCTGGGGGGACAGCGATAAAGGCCACTATTCTATTCTACTAACACTGGCCACAAATGCAGCAAAGTATGGCTGAAGGAACACCAGCTGTTAGACAGGAGACCTGAGAACTAGTCCCGGCCCTGCCATTAACTTGCTGTAAGAGGGGACAAGTCTATACAATTCTCTAGGCCTCTATTTTCCTATCTATCAAATGGGAATGATATCAGCTCCACCAAACGCCATAGCATTACTGTGACCAAAATGGAAAGAAAGTGCTTCTTTAAGTTAAAATGCTTTTCGAATGTAAGGTGGTTTTAGCGACACTGGTGAGTTCATCAACCTGTCATCCGGGTGAGTGAATTCTTCAGCCATGACTCAATAGATATTAGTTCTCCACCTGGTGAGCTCTACCTATCCTTTGAGCCCATGTTAAAATGTCTCCTCCTCTGTGAAATCTTAGAGCTACCATGTATTTAGCAGCCTACCTTATGCAGATCACTCTACATAATTTATCTCATTTAATCCTCACAGCAGCCTTGTGTGGTAGGTACCATTATGATTCCCATTTCATAGATGAGGAAACTGAAGCACGGAGTGGTTAAGGGATTAGCCCAAGGTCATACAATTTATAAGTAGCAGAGCCTGAGATATAATACAAAATGAATTATTCTCTGCTCCAATAGCATTTTGTTTATACCTCACTTGTGGTCCTTAACCCACAGTCTGTCTCTCCCTCACTGGACTATGAGCTCCTGGAGGGCAGGGGCCAAGTCTTTTTATTTATCTGACAAATGTACTTAGTGAATGTTAGAAAACTGAATGAATTGGAGTGGGATAGAATGGAATGGAAGGAAAGGGGAGGGAACTGGATAAAGTAACTGGCTCACCTGGGATTTCCAGTCCTGGAGTGCCTTGTCTTTCCAGTCAATTCCACGAGGCTTCAGCCCACCTTTTCTAGTCACTGCCATCAGAGAGTTATTTGAAAGTGCCAGGAACAGCCACTGTCTTTGCTTCCTACCCTAGAGCAAAGACTGCTATTGGGGTTCAGGAGGCAATCAGTGAATAACTGTGGAAACTGATGAACTGTTCAATAAAAGGACTTATTTTCCACTTAAGAAGCTGCCTCCAACTTTCTCTCAATCTCCACAAGTGGCCCAGAGTGCCATAAGCACAGACTATTCATGGAATTCTTCCTAAAAAATAAAAGCTGTGGAATATTTTGGAGGGGGAGATAAGATAGAACACGAAACTCTCTTATGAAATAAAGCAAATAATGATAGGATTTTCCAGCTTAATTCAGATTAGAGTTGCTTAAAAGTTAAGTGTCCTTAAAAATACTAATAATAATCACTGGAACAATAAATAATATTTATTGAGTACTTACTGTGTGCCAGGCACTGTGCAAATTTCTTTGAATGTATCATCCTAGTTAATCTTACAAAAACCCTATAAGATAGCCACTACTATAGTCCCCACTTTCCATATGAGGAAACTGAGGTACAGAGAGGTCAATCAATTTGTTCAAGGTTGCACAGATGTAAGTGGAAGAGCTGGGGTTAGAAGCCAGGATACTATGATAATCAGGTTTTAATCTGTATACTTTATGGCAACACATTTTAATTACACTTAAAATAAGACCGAGTGGGAGACAGGCTTCATTTAACTGTTGAGTGAGGATGTTCTCGGTAGCATCTTGGATGGCATGGGATATACCCTTATGCACTTCAGCTTCTATTTCCCAAGAGAGGTTGCTGGCTAAGTGGCTCTGCAGAATGAGTCCTTGGAAATTTGCATTCCTTCCTTCCTTTCATTCTCTGGTTTTGGAGACAACCACCCAGTCCCCCTACACTACCCCACCAAGCTTTTTCCCAGCACTTGGGTCCATTACATTTTCAAGCCTAGGTGTAAGGCTTGGGGGCCTCGGACTGAAATAGATGCCCCTCTGAACCAAGGTAAGGCTGTAGATGGAAACCCAAACCATTAGTGAGGCTAAAGAGAAATGTAACTACATCACTGAACTTGTGTTAAGATTTATTGGTCCATTCTCACCACTTTTTACTTCTTCCGTTTTCATCCTCGTCAATGGCCATCAGTTAGTGACCGTTTTCAGTTGAGACTGGCAGACTCAATCCACTAATGGCAGAACCAAGAGGAAAGTTGGATCTGCTACACCGAGCCATCATTCCGGCTGCTTAGACAGGGAAATTGTTTTTCAGGGTTTTACACTGCCATTTCTGTTCACCCTTTAATGAATGCTTTCTGTCCATAAATGAAGGAGAGATGGAAGAAGAGGTGAATAAATGCTAATGTAAATTGCAGTGGGTCAACCACAAACACAGGCTTTCAAAAAGAAAGTTTTGGGTTTTTTTAAGTCTAGGTTAAGGTGCTTGCTGATTTCTAAAGTACTTCCTGGGTTTGATTAGTGTGCCAGATGTATCAAAAATTGCTATTTCAAACCTTTATTTTGGAATCCATGCATCAGAGTGGAAGGTCTCTTTTCAAAAAAAAGATAAAGATCAGAATATAATGCGTGCTTTTCACCATTATATGTCTTACTGACTCACCAGTCACATGCTAGATAATGGATATTGAAATTGAAATAAGCAGGCTCTGAAAATTTATGGTTGACCTTTACTTTTAGTTTTTGGGCACATGAGTTTCTTTTTAGGTGTGATTCATATCTACAAGGAAAAATTGGCAAATGTTGGGAGAAATACTTTCGTTGCACATACTGTATTTGTGTAAGTAACAATTGCATGTGGCTTTAGCATCTATACCCCAGTTATTTTCCATGATCCTGAATCATATCCAGGAGCTGGAATGATTGTGTGGTCAGGCTGACCATCTTTCCACATGCTATGTATGCCACGTTGCTTTGCAGCTCGGCTTTGGATCATTCCTTGGAATCATCGGATCAAACCTTGTTGAGAACAAACGGCAGATGGTAAGTTTTCATTGCTATAGAATCAAGTTCTTCATCTGAAAAAGCTCAACATTTATATGGATAAGTAACACATTTCTTAAGGTTGCCCAAATTGGGCCACAAAAGAAACTGCTACTTTGCCTTTTCTCCTAAGCCTCTAGGGAACTTGTTTTAAAGCGACCCTGTGTTATGGGACTTGTTCTCATCTTGCCTGATGCTCCCTCAGTGGCCTAGCTAGTCTCCTTAAGGCACAGGGATAGAATATTCTGGATCTTGCCCTTTGCTTTCCTCCTCACTCCCAAAGGAGTACTCCAGCCTATCCAGTCAGGCTATTGTCCTCACCTAGAATGCCGTTGCTTCTGTGATTTCCGTTGCCGCGGCCCTGGGTTATTGGTGACCCTCATGACTTCCTCTCTGATGCATAATTTTGGGGGGAAGTTTTCGCAGAGGGTTCCTGCCTTTTAGGAGATTCCAATCTAGGGGACTTTGATTAAGAGAACAAATATACTGGGGGCACACAGAAGACAAAATAAAATTATGAAGCCAACCTAAAGTATTTCCATTAGCCATAGTTCAAAGCTAAGTAGGTTGTAAGGTTGAAAGGAAGGATGAGCATATAACAGGAGGTAAAACTTAGAAAGTTCTGTGTCCTAATGGGGACCCACAAGGGCAAGCTGTTGTATTTTCCTGGTTCAGTCTGAGAAGGTTTCCTAGAGGGCAAGAGAAGAAGGTACAGACTGAATTGCAAGCATATTGCAGTTTTATAGGCTAGTAAATCAAGATGCCTGGTGAGTGGTCAGATGGTGGACTGATTAGGCTCCCCCAGTACTAGTCTCTGTGGCATCGAGACTTTGATAATGGGGTCTATTTAACAGCAAGTTTAATCAGATAACATAATAGCTCCAGGGACAGAGAACTCCAGCCATATGTTCTCCCCCAGCAACATAGGCAATCACCCTCAGGGGAGTTCTAATAGTTCTCTTCTTCCATTTCACCTGGATTCCCCCCTGCAGTTGTGTTTGTACTTTGGGCTTAAATTATTCAGGATAACAGGGGAGTTTTAATTGTAGAGCTGATCATAGCGTAGCTAATAATGCCAATTTCATGACATCGTTCATCCATTATTTACCAATTCTCTGTAGTGCTGTGAAGTGAGATTTATGGAGAGAGGTTTCTGAACAACTCCTGAAGGAGATCAGTATTTCCTCCTAGCCTGTTAAGGTGGGAGAACCTTAGGGTGGACTTGACTTTGATTTCCTCCTTCTCCCTGGAGAGCAGCTCAATGCCATGCTATTTCCCTCTCTTGTCCCCCAAACACTTCAAGGAAGAAAAACACTGATTCCATCTAGTTCTGAGGGTCAACACGAGCAGATGGTGGGCTCAGGCAGCACCTAACCCTGCCCTGGAAACACCTTGAAACACTTACCTTCACACTGGGTTGTAGTATCACCCTTGTAATGGAAGACAAATTATTAGGAAAATTTCTGTTATCTGACATGATCAGAAAATAGGGCAGTCTGGTTCAAGCAAACATTTTTCTTACTCCAAATTTTTCATATATGCCAGACAGAGTTGATCAGTTTCAGAGACTTCAACCCTTGTAAAATGTCTTTGACATTTAAGTCTTAATAAGTTGCATGCTCTCTTTCTTCAATGATGCAGAAGGCATGTAGGGTTCTATGGGGCCTCAGAATCATCCCTGTCTTCACTACACCATCAAGTAGCAGTATGTGGGATTGGGAAGAACATTGGACGAGGCTCTTCCATAGACTAGATGGTGACCCTGAGCACACCACTTCCCCATTCTGAGCCTCTAATTCCACAATAAATAAAATAGGGGGTTGGATTACATGATGTGAATGGTCCAACATTTTTCTGAGTCTGAGAATTGGAAGAGTCACGTGGTCAAATTCCTCCATGGACAGCATGCTAGATACCAGCAAGCCTCCTCTTCATTTGGTGCTCACAGACTCACAGGGTGAACTTCTTAGCTTGCCCTGAAAATGTAAAAGAGCCTTCAGTGGCCTCTTCTCTGCCTCCCCGTGCCCCCATTCCCACTCATCATGCATGACTGAAAAGAGAATCCTCATAGGGTGGCAGGCCAGAGTTCTGCTTTGGCTGGCAGTCTCTTGGGGATTGCCTAGTCTCTAGAAGAAGCAAGAGTGGAAGGCTAACAGACACTTTTGTTTTGTTCCCCCCACAGCTGGTGGCTTCTATCGTCTTTATCAGCTTTGGTGTGATTGCAGCCTTTTGTTGTGCCATAGTTGACGGGGTCTTTGCTGCCAGACACATTGTGAGTATTTTTCGTCCTGGGTTAAAGTAAATGTGCAGTACAGCAAGGCTTCATTGAGCGTGTGCTGGATGTGTGCTAAGTGCTGTGAGGGATGCAGAAGAAGGAAAAGACAGGATCACTGCCTCCAGGAGCTGACAGTCAAGATGAGGACACTGATGGACACACAGGCATCTAGAGAACTGGGTCTAAGTGGGGGTATAAACTCTAAGAGCCAGAGTGGTTTATCTTGGACTCCAGAGGTCAGGGCAGGCTTCCTAGTGGTGGTGGGGTTGGAGCTAAGCCTTTGACACGTGGGTGAGATTTGGAAAGGCAAAGACAAGGGTATTGGGGCCAGGGAATGGCTTGGAATTGATGTTGGGAGTGAGGAGGTAGGGAGAGAGGAGCAGGAAGCCACATGACTTCCTGAGAGCCTTGAAGGTTTCAATAGCTGACCTCTCTCCCCTTCAACAGCAACAAGAGCAGACCGTGAGGAGAGAGTCACCTTTTCTCAGATACCTGCACTTTGCTGTCCCTACACCAGTAGTTGGAGAGTAGTGATGTGATTGGAGTCCGGAGAAAGCCCCAGAGCTAGAAGCCTCCACTCAGAGCCCAGTCCTGGAGTTAAGGTGCCAAATGCTTCCTACTCTGGAGAAGCTGTGCCTCGAGAAAGGCCATTTTACTCCTGAAACCCAAACCTGTGCTTTTCTCTGGGGAAGCCTGGGATTCAGGGCATTCCCATGTGGCTCTCTACAGGAGACCTCACCCCTCTTCCAGGGCTTTCCATTTCATACTATTCCAGACATCGGCCCTATGGCTGACTTCTCCATTAGGCACAGTGCCTACAACTCATAGTACTTTCAGAGTCCCATAAAAATGCTATCATTTCTTTTCAAATCAGAAGAAAAACGATGAAATTCTAGGTTGAAGAAAAGTTTTCTCATAGAATATAAATATATTTGTCTTTATACCAATGCAGTCATTAGATCTAATTAAAATAAAATATAATTTTCAATATATTTTAATGGAGAAAGTGGCCCACAAAAGCAAAAATGCATAAGTTCAAGGGAAATCATAACATAGCCCTTATCTGGCCCACAAACCAAAATCAAGAGTGAGCCACAGCAAGTTCCTGAGCCCCTACAACAAACGCAAATACTCATTTTATTCCAACTGAACCAACATTGAAAATGAAAACATTTCATGAACTAGTTGGAAATTTCTTGTCTTCTAAAACAATTGAATTAGAGCAAAATTGTATTATGAGAATCTTCTGTGGGTCAATGATATTTTATTCACTTTCAGTCATTGGCTAATAGTGCAGTCATCCTGAGGGAGTGTCATGGGTATGATTGGATCTGGGGAAGGATGATTTGTGACCTTATTATTTCAATTTCAACTTGTTCTTGGACCCATCTCCCAGACATAAGGGTCAGTCCCTTGTTTGCCAAGATTAGGGGAACTCACATGGTCAGTGTTGCTACCCAAGAAGTCTCTGAAATGGTATCTCAGGAGATAATTTCTGGGCAGGGGAAAGTAAGGGATGGGAGAGAGAGGCCCTTTGCCCAATTTCCTTTCAAGGCCAAGAACATAAATGTAGGCCCCTATATTAGACCCATCCCTTCTGATTTTAGTTGAGAGCTGCCATCTTTTTCTTTTTAAAAAGGCAAATGACACATCAGGAACTTGTAACACTCACAATCCTACCACCCTAATATAGCAATTCTTATCATTTTTGCCTATGACCTTCTGAGTATAGACCTGTTCTGGTAGCGTGGTTGCAGTCAATCATAGTATGCATGCTATTTTGTATTCAACAGGAGTCATCTTAATAACAATAATTCCTTGTTTTTGTGTAGTGCATTTAGCATATATATTATCTCATTTGAGACCCATAGCAATCCTGTGAGATATGTAGGGCAGGCATTATTATCCCCATTTGACAGGCAGTATTCACTCTGAGGCAGTCTCCATGGCAACATAGGCCTAGTGGCCAAGAAGCCTGCAGTAGATTTTGACGGCATCATGAGCTAAAATGGCTTCCTCCTTTTCCCTCCTCCTTCCACTCCTAAATTTTTTTTTTAACAGCTTTATTGAGATGTAGTTCACATCCCATATAATTCACCCCTTTAAAGTGTACAATTCCGTGGTTTTTAGTGTATTCATAGTAATGTGCAAATTATCACTATGTCAATTTTAGAAGATTTTCAGCATCCCCAAAAGAAGCCCCGTATCCTTTAGTTATCACCTCCCTATCCCCCTACTCCCCCCAGTCCTAGGCAACCATTAATCTACTTTCTTTCTCTATAGATTCCCTATATTAATTAACATTTCATATTCATGGAATCATATAATATGTGGTCTTTTTCCACCTGACTTCTTTCACTTAGTATAATATTTTCAAGGTTCATCCATGTTTTAGCATGTATCAGTGCTTCATTTCTCTTTATGGCCTAATAATATTACATTGTATGGACATACCACATTTTATTTATCCATTCACCAGCTGATGGACATTTGTGTTGTTTCCATCTTTTGGCTATTATGAATAATGCTGCTGTAAACATTCATGCACAAGTTTCTATGTCGACATTTTCATTTTCCTTGGGTATATACCTAGGAGTGGAATTGCTGGGTCATGTGGTAACTATGTTTAACCTTTTGAGGAACTGCCAGACAGTTTTCCAAAGTGGCTGCACCATGTTACATTCCCACTGGAAGTGTATGAGGGTTCCAATTTCTCCACATCTTTGCCAACTCTTGTTATTATCTGAGTTTTTCATTCTAGCCATCCTAGTAAGTATGAAGTGGTATCTCATTGTGGTTTTGATTTGCTTTTCCCTGATACTCCTAATACTTTTGATCACTGGCCTCAGTTAAAGGCAATGGGGAAAAATCCAAATTATATTTACTGGAAGTTTCATCTAATGACCATCTACCTGCCTCTGAGTCGAGGCCCTATGTACCTCCTGCAGTTAGCGACTTGCAGTAGAGCATTTGATTCAGGGGTTTGGGGCAAGGCTGGATGAATCTCTAGGAAAGATTTCTGCTTACATTGTACCTGTTCTAAGACATCTGCCAGTCCTGCCTGACACCCAGAGAGTTTTGAGGAAGGAAGCTTTATTAATCTATGGTGATATCTGTTGGCCACTGTAAATGAAAGGCACATTTGTACCCTAGCACCACTTGAGTGGGTTAGAGCCAGCCTTTCCTGTTTTTGAGGACCTTTAATATCATCTTGCCATGTCCTTTGGCTTGAGGGCATATGAGCTTCCTCTCAAGACCTACCTTCTTACACATCCCTCCAAATGTATCTTGTTCCTTCTTTCTCTTGGAGCCTATTTCCTTCCTTTCCCCCCTCCCTAATATAGCCATTAACTAGCTGGGAAAGTCACTTTACCTTCTTGTGCCACAGTTTGTCCTCTTCCAAATGGATATAATAGTAACCTACCTTTCAGGGTTAGCCTGAGGACGATATGAAATAATGGGTGTGAAATGCCCTAAGAGGGCCTGGCACAGAGCAGACACTCAACATAAAGCAATTTCCATTTCCATCCATTCACTCCAAAGTTGGTAGCCCTTCAGAATAAAAACATTGCTGAGCCCTGGCTGAGTGACCTTTTCATACCTCCCAATTGCATGGGGGTGTTCCTCCTCTGGGATCTTAATGCAGAACAGTAGCCAGAGGCAGCAAATGGGCAACCACCACACGTCTGTCTTCATTTAGGGCAGTTGGTGGCCAGATGCTTTTTGCAGAACCAGGAGGTCAGGAGCGCTTTGACCAGCACATCAAGCCTCCCTTTCCACAGGATAAAAATGACTTCTGTCATTCCCCAAACATGGAAAATAAACCCTGCTGAGTGTGAACATGAGAACCCTCATTCCTTTCCAACCTGACTCCAGGATAAGGCAACAGGCAATGTACTTTCACAACACTGAGCCGCCGGGAGGTTCATGTAGAAGCAGCTGATAGAAAGTCCCAGGTCCTTGATGGGGCAGCAGGCTGGAAGGCAGGAGGTATTTGGCTGCCAGGTGCAGGAGATGCTAAATGGCCTGTGTGGGAAAAAGCAGCCACCAGGATTATTGGAAATGGCGGAGAAGTGGGGGCAGGAGAGAGGGGGGCAATAGCTAAACTCCTTCTGCCAGGGTGCTTTGGCCAAACCCCTAAGGTCAGTTGGCGTAAACTGCTTGTCCAGTCCTAACCCGCTTTTGACTGAGGCCTTCTACGGCTTAGGGGATGTTTAGTGTCACCCTGAAAGTGAACAACATCCCCTGACTACAAGCTTCCAGGCAGCACTGGCATGTGTCTGTCTGTTCTACCCCAACCCCCATGCCTGTGAGCTCCCTCACCAGGAAGCTGGCCAATTCAGCAGGGTAAATCAACTGTCCTTGAGCCCCAGGTTAGTTTTCTGGTCTTTAGCAGTCTTTTTGGAGTTCACTGTCTTTATCTAATCTGTGTAATTGAGCGAAAATGGCTCATAGTTCAGTTGAGTTAAAATCTCAGTAGTTGTCTATCCCCCTGAGGCTTGCTTCCTGAGGCTTTCTTCCTTCTGGAAAAGCTGTGGCAATGACAGCAGGGGGTACCCATCAGCCAGCCCTGGTCCTGTCCCCAGGTGATAATGAGACCTCATTGTTGGAGCTGGGCTCCCTCCGCTTCAGAGTGTGATGTCGCCATAACCTGGAGTTTTGAATCTTGTTCCCTGGGGACTCCACAAGAAGACAAAGACTAGAAATAAAAGAAAACCAGAGAGGAAGTTTTGAGAAACCCATTTCTCAATCAATTTCCTAATTTCTTATTAAACAAGTGGCCCAATAGAAAGCAGTTATTAGAACATTTTTATCTGATCCTCACATTCACAGGCTCCCTAGGTAGGCAACTTTCAGAAATTAACCCAACCCACTGCCTGCTGTGGTGTGTGTTTGTGTGTGTGTGAATGCGTCTGTATGTGTGTTCCAATCTTTTATTATCAAACAGAGCACTTGCTGATTTATTTTCCAAAGCCAAAACTCCTTTGGTTTGGTGTTTCCCTTTCCAGGATCTGAAACCACTCTATGCTAACCGGTGCCACTATGTCCCCAAGACATCCCAGAAGGAAGCTGAGGAGGTGAGCGAGAATGAGGCTGCATGTATTACCTTTTGGGAAAATCTCCTGTTCTGCCTGAAAACCCCTTTCTTTTGCCCCTTTTCATGAGCCTAAGTCTTGCTGCTAGGTATCCGTGGTTGATTTGTTCAGTGGGTCAGAGCACAGTGCTAATGAGGCCATGGTCATATGTTGGAGCCTCATGAGGCCTAATCAGATTTACTTTGTTCTGTGGCCACAAGCTGCCCCTCTGACCCCGGCAGGCAGCCTCTCAGTGTGTGGCTTTGATCCCAAGAGGGACAGATGACAGTACAGAGGCCACAGGGCAGGCCCCTCCCCCATTTCTGTGGATGATGGTTCAGTTGCCTGGTCTCAGTGCCCAACTAGAAGAAAAGCAGGAGCCCCACCAAGACACTAGGCCTGGACTAGGGAGGCAGAGCCTGAGTCCCACATGCAGGAGGGATCAGGAAGCCAAATGAAAGTAGTTGAGAAGTTACCACTGGTCCACGTTGAGGCTCCGGGGAGGCCTGGACTGTCAACCTGGCTGCTCTCATGACACCCTGATGAGGCCAGTGTGATATTGCTTGAGTGGGCACCTGAGAGTATCTCTCTCCTGCCCCACACAGCTCTCCTTGTGTTCTATGTCGCCTCATGCAGAACTAGAGGCGGTAGGCAGTGAGGTGAAGCACTACTCCAGGTCATTTTTGGAGAGCTTTCATTTCAGTACACAATAATCCCTCCCCAACCCAGAGATCCCTTTAATATGAAATTCTACTGTCTGCTTCTAGGAACCCTGACAATTTGGTACTCTATTAACCTCAAATTGAAAGTCAACCCACTTCCCCTGAGACTAGTTAGAAAAACGGTAAACTTGTAATTGGGAGAAAAGAGAGGCAAGTGGATATAAAATGGCCACTGCATTGCGCAACTTCAAGGGAAGCCATTCTACGGAAACTATAATGTGAATGGTGCCCTTGGAGTTGGGCAGAGTGATGGCCCTGCTCCCAAGGCATCAGGGCAAATGCTTCTGTTATGGCTCTGCCATCCACGTACCCTCTTTTTCTTTCCCCAATCACAAATTGACCATTTTTCTAAGTATCTTCAGCTTAGATGGGAGGGGCAGAAATGTGTGTGCACCAACAGCTTATCAGAAAGGCAGTGAGCATTTGAACGAAGGACCCAATATAGAAAAAAGTGCCTGTTTACCACGAATATTCTATATAACACAGCAAAACAAATTTACAAGCACTTCATTGCATCCATATGGGGAAGAGAGTGTAGAAAATTTCTTACAAGCAGAAGAAGGGAAATGGAAATTAATTAAAAAATTTTTCTGCAAACTCAAGATGTGTAAAATGTCATTGCTATTCTCTTGATTTTGTCATGGTCGCTTTCTTGTGTTAACTTGGTGACTGTAAAAATATTAATGATTTCCATAGGTTCGCTTGTAACCCTGGTCCCCCTAACCCTATTTTTCCTATATAAGGTCATAAGTTCCTCAACCAAAAATTCTCCTTCCGCGAGGGTTATGAGGAACCTTACCCAGGCAGCTAGAGAGGTACTATTGTACTTCAGAGCGCATGTGATGGCCCCTCTGTCTTCCTTCCCACCCGATCCCTTTTCCTCCTGTGCCCAGATTCCCCTTCCCCTTGTATCCTTATTTCCTACCGTCCATTTGTTCTTCCGTCCGTCCTTCCATCCGTCCTTCCTCCTCTCCATCTACACGCTTCAGGGATGGGGCACTGAGGGCTGTAGCTGAGGTGGGACGCGAGCCCAGCTACACAATGACTTGCCTCATGAACAAGTTCAGCCAGCCCCTGCCCAGCCCCATCCCTCTCAGGCATTGGTGTGTTCATTTCACAGCCATCCTTACTGTCTCCATCAGTCACTAACTCACATTTCCAGTCCCAGAGGGTCCTGCCTCCCATGCAGTGCCAGCTCATCTCCTCACTGTTGTGTGCCCTCAGGTGAACTGCCCTCACCTCAGCCGTGGATTCTGCACACCTCGCATTCGGGGCAACACCTGCTTCTGCTGTGACCTCTACAACTGCGGCAAGTAAGTGCTGAGCCCCCAGACACAAGAATAATGGTTTGATCACAATAGGCACTGGAAGGGCTAGGGTGGGGGAAGGGCACATGGTAGGGATCAGAGAAGTAGAAGACATTGGTCTGTCAACAGATTTCAGCCAACATGCATTACCTGCCTTCTCTGTGTCAGGCATCATGCTAAGTGCTTTCAAATATTTGATCTCATTTAATTCTTACCTATGATGTATGTAGAATTATTATCTTCATTTTATGGATGATGAGAGTGAGGCACAGAGGAAATAGAAAACTAGCACAAGGTCACACAGAACTTGCAAATGGTAGAGGTAGGATTCAAACCCAGTTCTGTCTATGTCCAAGTTCAACAACATTCAACAAATAGTTATTGAGCACTTTCTCTGTGCCTGGCCCTGTTCTAGACACTGGAGATTCAGCAGCAGATGCAACAAAAGTTCTTGCCCTCATCGAGCTTATATTTTATTAGGGAAGACAGTAAATAAACACATGAGTATGTAATTTGCCAAGTGTTTATCAGAGCTCTGAAAAAAAATTGAAGTGAGAGAGGTAGATAGATGATGACAAGGTGAGGAGTGTGTGTGCTATGTTAGATAGAGTAGCTGGGGAAGGCCTCCTTGAGGAAGTGACATTTGTGCAGAGACCTGAATGATGTGAGAGGGCAACCCAAGTAGATACCTGGGGAAAGAGTGTTTCAAGCAGAGG
Source organism: Ceratotherium simum simum (assembly GCF_057802395.1). Lineage (NCBI taxonomy): Eukaryota > Metazoa > Chordata > Mammalia > Perissodactyla > Rhinocerotidae > Ceratotherium > Ceratotherium simum. The sequence goes on from NC_141940.1 coordinate 29,497,296, forward strand.
GAACAGCAAGTGCAAAGGCCCCGAGGTGGGATCAGGCTTGGTGCTAGTTCTGCTACAACCATTCTGGCTCTCTGCCCTCTAATTGTTAAAACATCATTTATTCTTTCCTTCAAAACATATTTAGGTGCTAGGATATAGATATTACTACTGAGAGCTCACAGACTAGTAGGGAAGACAGATGTGAACAATTGATTGCAATATAGTGTGATAAATGTGGTGGGGATCAGTGGATTTACTGGGGACCCTGGGGACCCAAATGACTGAAAGTCAGAGTTGCTGGAGGGGCAGTGTCAAGGAGGAGGTGATGTGAGAGCTGAAACTTAAAGGATAAGTAGGGAGTTAGGACCCAAACCAAAAGGGGATGGAGGTATGGGAGGGTATTTCCAGCAGTTGTGGGGGTGGGGGTAGTTATATAAGGGGGTAGTTGTACAAGGTAGTAGGAGGTGAGGCAGAGCTATAGTCACAGGTCAGATCATGGAGGGCTCACTGGCCATAAGACTACCTTTGGGCTTGACTCTGTAAGCAATTGGGAGCCATTGAAAAGTATAGCATGGAAGCCGGATTTGAGTGATTAGAGACTGGAGGCAGCTAGCGGACCACTGCGAGAGGCTAGGCCAAAGAGAATGGAGCCTAGATTTAGTTAGTTTGGGGACAACAGAATGCAAGGAATACTTTTAAGAGCAATTTAGAAGGTGAAATGGACAGGAACGCGTGAGCAGGTGATGCAGAGAATAAGTGAACGGCCTTGCATGTGGGGTGTGTGACCCAATGCCTGCCCATGCACATATTTTCTTAAGACTCTCAGTGCAGGAGTGCTGAGGGCCAGGAGAGGGAGGGAGGAACAGAGGACTTGGTAGAAGGGCCTGGATGGAGCTAGATCGAAAGAGGTCAGATGGATACAGCCCCCTCCTCACTCACACTCCCTACTCTCAGTATTGGGGGGCCAGTTTCTCTGGTTTGATGATTAACACCTGGCAGACTGGAGGCAGGGAGGAGAAGAGTGGGTACTCACACCAGTCCTTTGCCTTCTTCGCTAGCACCAGTCTCATTTCGTGAAAAGGTTTCACAGTGGAGGAAGAGCAACTTAAAGAGTCAAATGAGGTTTGGGGATTATCTGGGAGGTTCAATTATTCATGTTGTAATAATAACTAACACTTGTAAAGGACTTCCCTCCTTAGCAGCGGTGATTGAGAGCTGGCTATAATTGTACTTCCTGAGCCCATCCTTCCAAAATGATCAAAGGAATATAAAATAGGTCCTAGGGGAATTGGGGTTATTTTGCTATCTTTCCTCTTGCCTCCCCTCTCCTGCTCTATCCTTCCCTCTCTTTTTACTTTCCCCCTCCTCTTGACATCCCCCTCCCTTCTTCTTGCTGCTCTCCCTGTCTCCTCTGGCCTGCTCCCCTCTCCTTTCCCATTTCATGGCCTCCTGGGGCAGGGGCTGGGAGCTGGGAGCTGGGAGCTGGCCAGAACTGGGGCCTGAGATCTGAGAAGGAGAGAGGAGGCTCATTGAGAGGGCTAAGTGATTCCTTGCAGACACACCTTCTCTCTGCAATTAGGTGTGTTTCTGAAAAAGGTTTGAACAAACTACATCCTACTTTAAATTTCATCTAGCTGAGCCCTCAGGTGAATTTTTTTTGAAAGTGGAGGCTGAAGCCCAATTTATCTTCCTGTCAATCTGAACTTCATAATAACTGACTTTCTTACTTTCTTAAAGCAAGTTATGCCAGTATTGTCTTCAAGGCTCTAAAGGAATTTTATGAGGCGCTGTGCTAAACTCTGGGCTCCCTAAAGGCAGCGAACATGACTTAATCTTATCTGTATTCCCAGGCCCCAGCACAGGACCGGGCATGAGTAAAGACCTAATGAAAAAGGAGTAACATTTGTTGAAAAGGAACAAAAAGAGCAACGCCCTTTTCACCAGGAAAATAAAATATTGGACTAGGCAACTAAGAGGGATCACGAGGACACTGCCCCTAAAGATCTTCAAGCCAGGAAAAGGTTTTCCCCTACCTGATGCTTGGAGGCCAGCCTCGGGCAGCAATCAAGGCTCTTTCCCAAGTCTGTAGTGCTAAGATTCCAAGGGCAAAGCCACTAGAAAAGCACTTACTGAGGGCCGGCCCTGTGGCCTAGTGGTTAGGTTCAGCACAGTCTGATTCGTTGGCCCGGGTTTGGTTCCCGGGCACGGACCTACACCACTTATCAGCAGCCGTGCTGTGGCAGCCTACATACAAAATACAGGAATCTTCCTCAAGCAAACAGAAGAAGATTGGCAACAGATGTTAGCTCAGGGTGAATCTTCCTTAGCAAAAAAAAAAAAAAAAAAAAAACACTTCCTAAGCTTTTCATCAGGAAATAATCCCACTAAGTCATAAACCAAGGTCATGAGACTTAAAAGGCAATGATCCTACAATAGAGAGAACAATTTTTCCCTGACCCGAGGCTTTTCCCAGCCAGCACTGGAGAGACCTAAACTCCAGGCCTTAATATAGCTAGCAGCAAGCTTTCTGAGGCTCGGAGACTTTAATTTTGCCGAACGCGTATTTGTTTTCCTCACACGAAGCCTATTTTTAATCAATTGCCAGCTCCTCCAGTCCATTTCCTGGAAAGGAGGCCAAGAAAAAAAAAGTGGGAACAAAAACACCAGGCAGTCATTTGTACAGTGCTACGGAAACAGAGTTTCTACTGTCCCCTCAAACCCGCAGACCTTCTTTGACGTCAGGGACAGTGAGGTTTTAGTACCAAACATAGATTATTCCATTTAGCCTTGTGCAGGAAGGTGGCTTTCTTGAGGACACAGCTCCTCAGCAGCTGCCTTTCAGAGTACTTCACTCAGCTTTGGAGAGTTCAAGTCAATATCACTGGTTTTCAGTGTGTGACCTAAAGGAAGTGAAAGGAAGTGTGAACTGCTTCAGCTGGTAATAAAATGGTAAAAAAAAAAAAGCTTACTTTCATTCATTCCTCCCTTTGACAAACATTTATTGAGCTCCTACTATGTGCCAGGGACTGTTCTAGAAGAATAGTTACCAATAAAACATAATTTTGCCCTTAAGGAACTCAATTTACTTGGGGGATTGTGGGGAGGGGGATTTAGACCTATACACAGAATACATATATAGAGAGAGACGTGCACAGAGGTTTCCCATTGCCACTGCCTATCCACCAAGAGTCAGTGAATGGTTCCAGGTCCCTATCAAAAAGCACAAGGATGCCCTTCTGCCTTATTCAAGATCTGTTGCCTCCTACTTTGTTAAATGGGGGCTGAAACACAGAGAGGTTGTCTGTTTTTCCAGGCACACCCAGTAAGTTGAGAGCAAGGGGGCGAAAGCCCATATTGGGTAATCAATCTCATGATCGATGGAATGATCAGTCTTTGAAGTCAGTTACTCATTCACCAAGTATCTATTGATGACCTATAATGTTTTTACCACTGTGCTAGGTAGTGAGGGAGACATAAAAAAAGTGTAAGAGATGACTCTTGCCCTTAAAAGGTTACAATTAGACAGAGACATCATGTCTGCCTTGGCCCCGGTTGTAGCTTCAGCACCCAGCACAGTACTCAGCACTGAGTAGGCTCTCAATAAACTTTGGATTAAATAAATTACTGAATTATTGACATACGCAAAGTGCCAAACTAAGAACAGACTGTCTGAGGCTGTGGGAGTCCAGGGGAAAAGCTAATGAATGGGCACTGGAGTCCCTGAAGAAGGCATTAGAGAGGTGAGTATCGAAGCTTTGAGCAGTGGGAGAGATTAGGACAGGCAGAGGACAGGAGGCAGTACCTTCCATGTGGGGGGAGAAATCTGAACAAAGATTTGGGATAAGTACCCAGCATGGCCAATTTGGGGCTTCTGAGGACTCCAGCCTGGTTAGAGTGTGGACTCCATTTTGGAGTCAGATTATGGCAGATCGAGGAATTTGGACACTTTTTCTGGAAGGCAACGGGGAGCCATGGAAGGGTTTTGATTAAAGGAATAACTTAGTTTTAAAAATGTCTTAGGAAGCTTAGTCAGGCAGTGGTAGGGTCTGGCAGGAGAACCCTGCAGTCACGGACGCTTAAGGGTGGGAGCAGTGAGAATGCAAAAGACAGACTTTGAGAGAAAGCTCTGCCCAGGGACTGAACCAAATGGATTTGTGAATCTCAAACAGAAACAAACCACATTCATTTGCTAAACCCTGAACCAGATCTAAGTGTTAACATTCTTTTGCTTCACGATTCAGTAAAAAATATTTCAATTGCTGCTGAACCCCCTCAAACTGAAACCAAACATGTATTCTCTACAATTATTGAATATTTGTAAATGAACTGCTAACCTACCTCCATGTTGTGTTCTGTGCCTGTAAAGCATTAATGCCTTTAAGAACAAGATTCAAAGGTTTGAATCATGTCCAGAGACTACCTCTTAGCAGAGAAAAAATATAGCTACAAGTTTTGGTGGGGGCTCTTATTATGTGCTGGAGTACTGCTTTCATGCATTCTCTCATTAAATCCCCCAGGCTCAGAGAGGTTAGGAAAGTTACTCAGAGTCAGACAGCAAATAAGTGACAGAGCCAGGGTTCAAATGCAGTCCGACTCCAGAGTCTGCTGGGCCATGCTGCCTGTATATTTCTACCACTAGCCTATCCTCAGTGTATTGGGAGGTAGGCAAAGATAATTTGGGGGAAGTCAGAAGCTGACTCTCAAGCCTCTCCTGTGCCCCCGCAATCCCACACTCAGCCTTGCACACAGGCCTGCCCTTTGCAGGGGATAGTCTGTACAGCTGGGCCTTTTTTGGGCAATAAGTTACCTGTGTATCCTCCTTGCACCATCCCCAAGACTGAGTACAGTGCCAACTAATAGGAGACACTCGGTGTATGCTTATGGGTGGTCTCTTCAGCTATGTTCTTGAAAATACTGAAATCAGGTTCAAATTCTGATGAATCAAAACACCTTTAAAATTCTACTGTGGAAGCTTACTATTTAAAACAGTGAGTCTCCAATATCAGTGAGCTCGCTAACACAAATTCTAGAGGTTCACCCCAAGAGATTCTGCCAAATTCAGTAGGACTGGGGCTGAGCCTAGGAATCTGCATGTTTAACATCTTTCTCAAAGATGCGTGCACACACGAAGAGACAGCCACAGGCACACACAAATAATACACTGACACACACAGGCAGGCACACACACATATACACAAACATAGATGATTCTGATGTAGTCTGTCCTGTAACCACATTGATTCCAATTCCTTAAAGAAACATTGATTTTAAAGAATCCTAAGATAAATTCATCTGTAAGGTTTAAAAGTCTTTTCTTGTGTGAATCAATTCCTCCCTGATTCATTTTGGAGGTTATCCTTTAATTTTTTTTCTTTTTCATTTTTGGTGTTCTTATAGCAGGGCAGTCACATGTAATAGCCATCCTAATGCTAGGGTGTCTGGTTATGACTTTAGTTTTAAGATGCACAGTGTTTGAGATTCATTATAGATTCCAGGGGCGAAGTTGTAAACTAGTTTGCAACATCCAGGAGGACAGGAACTTTCAACAGGTATTTATGTAGCACCAGCTATGTGTCAGGCCCAGCAGTAAACAAAACCAAGTCCCTGCCCTCATGGAGCTCACGTTCAAGTTGGGGAAATAGTAATGAAGCAGACCCATTAGTAAGGAATGAGCGCTACAGAGGAATTAAAGAAGGGAAATGTATTAGTCAGCTTGGGCTGCCATAACAAAATACCATAGACTGGGTGGCTTAAACAACAGACATTTATTTTCTCATAATTCTGGAAACCGGAAGTCTGAGATCAGGGTGCCAGCATAGTTGACTTCTGGTGAGGGCTCTCTCCTTGGCTTGCAGATGGCCTCCTTCTCCCTGTGTCCTCACATGGCTTTTCCTCAGTGTGTGCATATGGAGAGAGAAATCTCTCTCTCTCCCACTTTTTTTTTACATTTTTTGTTTATTGCAGTAACATTGGTTTATAACATTGTATAAATTTCAGGTGTACATCATTATACTTCTATTTCTGCATAGTGATGTAATCTCTTCCACTTTTTATAAAGCCACCAATCCTATCAGATTAGGGCCCCACCCTTATGACCTCATTTAACCTTAATTACCTCCTAAAAGTTTTTCTCCAATTTCAGTCACATTGGGAGTTAGGGCTTCAACATATGAATTTTGGAGGGGGACACAATTCAGTCTATAGTAAGCAATGTGATAGAGAGTGACTGTGCTGGGTGGGGGGTGGAGGGGTCTTTGACAGAGTGGTCAGGGAAGACCTCTCCAAGGAGGCGATATCCAGGTTTTTTGCAGCAACTCAGCTTAGGTCTTTATTGGGACATTGTTTTTTGTTTGTTGCTGTTGTGTTTTGTTTTGTTTTGCAAGAGGAAACACTGAAATCTTTGAAGCCTGAATTTAGATCCCAGCTCTACCACTTATGACTTGAGCAAGTTCCTGACCTCTCTGTGCTTCAGATTTTTCATCTGTAGAATGGAATGGTGATAGTACCTGCTTCAGAGGCTATTGTAAGGATTTGTCGTGCTGTCTAATAGAACTTTCTGTGATGATGGCAATGTTCTGTAATCTGCTCTGTGCAGTACAGTAACCAGCCACTAGTGTGGCCCTTAGAAGTGTGGCTGTTGAGCACTTAACATGTTGCTGGTGAGACTGAGGAACTGAATTTTTTATTTTACTTAATTTTAATTAATTGAAATTTAAATAGCCACATGTGACTAGTAGCTACTCTATTAGACCGTGTAAATTTAATGAATTCACATATGTAAAATGCTTAGCACCGTGCCTAGCACATAGCAAGTATCAATAAAAGTTATCTAGGATTAGTGTTAGTGATGATAAGTGTTTCTCTGGTTGGTAGGAGGGTTTTTTTTTTTTGATAAACAGCAATCACACTTGGATTTATTATAGTGTCTTGCTCCCTGAGTGCATTCACGGCTATGATGTCCCTTATGATAGCTCCCCACATGCCCACCTGTCTTATCGCTGAGCTGCATGGTAGCCAAAGCCCTAGGGGACAGTCTGCTCCCTGGGGACTGACTGGAGTGTGCTTCTCCCTGTCCAGCCGGGTGGAGATCACCGGTGGGTACTATGAATACATCGACGTCAGCAGCTGCCAGGACATCATCCACCTCTACCACCTGCTCTGGTCTGCCACCATCCTCAACATCGTCGGGCTGTTCCTGGGCATCATCACTGCCGCTGTCCTTGGAGGCTTTAAGGACATGGTAAGGAAGGAAGTGACTTCCCATTGCACAGAGGCCCCTGTCGGGGTCTGGGGCAAGGCTAGGAGGTTGGGAGCAATGGGGACCCATGTTTTGAAGAGAGGAGTCAGAAGCAATTGCTTCAAGAATGTAGCCGTCTTCAAACATCTCAAGTTGAAGGAGCCAGGTAATGCCATCAGTCTGCAAATATTTCTTGTTACCATGAGTTGCTTGTGTTCTTGAGGCACATTCTGGGGGCGAGTGGGGGAGGGAGGGGTGTTCTCAATTCTCCTGTTCACGCTGGTTATATAAACATAGCCTTTCATGCTCCCTCCCCCCTACCCCGACCCTTTTAGTAGAAACCTTTTTGGATAGCTTTTTCCCTAACAGACTTTGGGAGAAATGGAAGGAAAGAGGGTTTTTAGCTACCGGTAAAAGTAATGCTAGTCTCCCTCTCCCTAGGAATTTCACCCTGGAGTTTCTCCAGAAAGAGCATCTGGACTCTTTTTTTTTCCTGCATTTGAAGGGCCAGTTCTAGGCTAAGCTTGCTAGGTCTTGTCCTCAACCTCCACCTCAATCTCAGCCTCCCCACATTCGCTATCCTCCCTTTCAACTCTTTTCCATATTTGTGTGTGTTTGTCTGCGAAGACACACCAGGAGTCAGCACCCAGTAGGTGCTCCATAATAGTGGGCTCCTTCTTTCTTTTGCTTTTAAAGCATTTCTAATCATTTATTTGCTTATTTAATAAACATTGAACTTGAATTATGGAGATAATAGCTTTAGAGCTACGTTTATCAACCTGGCTTCCTATTAGAATAGAATTGCCTGGGGTGCTTAAAAAAACCTGGATCCCTCCTCCAGAGAGTCTGATTTAACTGGTCTAAATTGAAGCCCCGGTGATTCTGATCTGCAGCCAGGGGTAAGCATCGCTGCTTTAAAGGAATGTCCCACATGTGTTTAGGGAATTATTTTGTGCCTAAAAGGGGTTTTCCTTTGACCCTAGAAATGAGGCAGATAGCCCCTAGGCCTTTGGCTGTTTCTGTCCCATTTTGAGTTCCCTGAGGAACAGAAACCTGAAAGACAGTTTGTAAATTGACCCTGGACTGTCAAAAGGGTGAGTAATGGAAAGTGAAAGGTGGGGCAGGACAAGGGAAAAGAAAAAAACTGCATTTTGGGGCAGCAAGTCCCCAGCAGAACCCGGCTGACTGGAAGTATTCAGTGTTCCTGTTGGTGACCCCAAGTCAAGAGAAATCCTTCCCTGCTCAGGCCCAGTCTGTCTCTCTCTCTCTCTCTTTTTTCTTTCCGTCTCTCATACACACATTTCTCATTCCCTTGCACCTCCTCTCCCTCTGGAAAGCCTAAGCACTGAGGAGTGAGGGAAGCATCACTGTAGGTGGGGCCCTCAAAGGGAGAAGGATTTCCTGTAAGTTTGGGCCTGAGGGAGCTTTTGGGTGAGAGAACTTCGGAAAAGCTGTTTCTGGGTTGAGGCTTCTTTGTAGAAAAGAATGCCCTTTGTTCTTGGAGATGTTGGGTGGGGGGCAGGTGAAAGCAGAGGCATTATGTAGAATCCGAGCCCCTCTGGCTGGAAGAGAAGCTCCCAGGTTGGCCAGTTGAGGAGACAGGACATCAGGACGGGTGTTAAGAGTTCTCTGAATTGTTCCTAGAGCTTTCAGACTTGGGCAGATGGATGCACACATGAAATGGGTGGTGGCTACTTGGTAGGCTCCATGGGGTTCCTGCAAGGACCCTCATCAAGAATCAGTTGACCATTGATGTATAAGTTTATTTCTGGACTCTTAATTTCACTGTGACCTTTGATCTTTAGTGGAAAAAGGGGTTTGTTGATGATCTGTCCTGAGAAGTGGCAGTAATGTCCCTTTACTCTCTGTAAAGGGCTTTTGCACAATTACTTTCTTCGGTCCTCACCACTACTACTACCTTGTGAGGTAAGTATTACCGCCCGCATTTAACAGATGAGGAAACAGGCCAACAGAGGTCAAGTCACTTGCCAAGAGCTAAATAGCAGAGCTGGGACTGGAGCCCAGGTTTGTCAGATGCCAGAGCCTTTGCTCTTTTGACTCCATTCCAGCTGCCCCTAACTACCATTTGGATAGCCCTTTCTAGTTGTACAAGTGTCTCAACAGACATTACCTCCTTTGTTTAGTTGCTTTAGTTAAAAAAAATTAAAAGTGAGATATTTCCAACTGTTGGGAGCTTCTTTAAAAGTAAAGAAGGAGAGCAAGGGAAGCACTGAGCATCATCAAATGCCAAGCTTGGGAACTCAATCGAGGACCAGTGGGGAAAATGAAAGATGAAAGCAAAGATCAAGGGGCAAGATATTTGATTCATGAGGCGAGAGAACACTAATGGGAGTATAAGATGGGGGCTCCAAGGGGGACCCATTACTTAGATCATTTTATTAAAATTTCTACATGGTGTAGAAAATCCTGGAACATCAACCAGGTGAGCCTAAATAAAGTCTTTGGCCTAGGTCCGGATGTGGCTGGTGACTTGTGGTGTGCCTCCTCCCTGAGTAGAATGCCCTGGGGTCTGCAGGGAGGCCCAGTGGTGCTGGCTGATGAAAGCCATTCCTAGTGAGTGAGGACAGGAGCCAAGAGCTGTGAGCTGGCAGCCTTCAGTAGGGTAAGCTAGGAGCCACTGTTTCCAGAATTGTGGGATCCTGAAAGGAACAAGGGCGTCTTCATTCCCCAACCAGAGACACTTGGTGAAAGGATCTTTAAGAAATGTTTGATGAAGTGTTTATTGACCAACAATATAAGGATTTGAGGTGAATCTGTAAAAAGTGATTATATCTTGCCAATTTTCTCCTAATTGGTTTCTCTGGTTTGGAGTAAAATGGGGAGGAATAAAAGTGACATTCTTTCCAAAGTATGCAATCATTGTCTCAGAATAGACTCAGTTTTGTCAAGACAAGATTGCTTTTACCATTTTCTGTGCTACCTAGTAACCTTTTGTTTCACTGGAGCTCAGAATTCTACTGATCAATAATGGGGGGTGTCTCATAACTTAAGGCCCAGAATTTTAACAGAAATACACACTCCTATATACACAGACAAATAGAGACAGAGCCCAAATTTGTTGTAAAATCAGAATTATTGACTTAAGACATAACCAGACCCTTATTTGGGGACATCTCTCTTGCTCCTTCCCTGCCCAACTCTTCACTTCATCTCCCTTTGCTCCCTGGACCTGTCTTGTTCCCCTGTCCATTTTCTCTACATCCTCTGCCCTTGACTCCCTTCTCCTCTGTGGCTTTCCTGTGCTTATTCAATCTTCCTCTCGTGTTTCTTTCTCTATAATAGTCAACTTCCTTTCAAAGATTATCCTGGACCCCAGGCCTTGCTGAATACACCAAAACTTTTGTAGATATAATTTACATTGCATGATTGTTTTTCTATGGTTAGGCTTAGTTTCCAGAAGTCAACCCAGAAAGCATAGAAATGTATAACCTTAATGACAGAGAATTCAAAATAGCCATCGTAAAAAAGCTTAATGAAATACAAGAAAACACAGACAGACAATTCAATGAAATCAGGAGTTTCTTCAAAAAAGAGATTGAAACTATTAAAAAAACCCAATCAGAAATCTTAGAGATGAAAAACACAATAGAGGAGATAAATACAAATCTGGAAGCCTTAAGCATCAGAGCTAACAATATGGAGGAAAGAATTAGCAATATTGAGGACAGCAATGCAGAAATGCTTCAGATGGAAGAGGAAAAAGAACTAAGACTAAAAAGAAATGAAGAAACTCTTCGAGAAATATCTGGCTCAATTAGGAAATCCAACATAAGGATTACAGGTATTCCAGAGGGAGAAGAGAGGGGAAAAGGAGCAGAAAAGTTGTTCAAAGAAATAATATCTGAGAACTTCCCAAACCTGGGGAAGGAGCTGGAAATACCAGTGAATGAAATCAATAGATCTCCTAAACATATCAACACGAAAAGACCCTCTCCAAGGCATATAGTAGTAAAGCTGGCAAAAGTAAACAACAAAGAAAAAAATATTAAGGGGAGCTAGACAAAAAAAAAATAACATACAAAGGATTTCCTATCAGGTTTTCAGCCGATTTCTTGACAGAAACTTCACAGGCTGTGAGAGAGTGGAACGATATATTCAAAATTATGAAGGACAAAAACTTTCAGCCAAGAATACTCTATTCAGCAAAAATATCCTTCAGATATGATGGAGAAATAATAACTATCCCAGATAAACAAAAGCTAAGGGAGTTCATTGCCACAAGACCCCCACTACAAGAAGTGCTCAAGAAGGCCCTCATCCCTGAGGAAAAAAAGAGAAAGGGGATTCAAAGTTTTGAACAAGGAGGAAAACATGTTGACAATACCAGAAAAATTGTGGCTCTCTATCAGAATTGATTAGCAAACACTTAATTATAAAACCAAAGATCAAGGGAAGGAAAACACCAAAAATAAATAAAACCTCATCACTTGAAACGAAACACAAACTCACAACACAATATGAAATAAGTTGTGACAACAATAACTTAGAAGGGGAAGAGGAAAGGGATTGAATCGACTTAGTCTAAGGGAATAAGAGGCCATCAGAAAATGGACTATCACATCCACGAGATTTTTTTATACAAACCTCACGGTAACCACCAACCAAATAATCAGAACAAAGTCACACGATAAATATAAAGAAAACTAAGAGAACCACCATACAGAAAATACCAAACTAAATTGGTAGTCCGAAACATGTGGGATGAGAAACAAAAGAAATGCAAAAGAACCAGAAAAAGAGCAATAAAATAACAACAACAAGCCTCCATATATCAATAATTACCCTAAATGTAAATGGACTGAACTCTCCAATCAAAAGACACAGAGTGGTGGGATGGATTAAAAAACAAGACCCAACTGCCTCCAGGAAACACATCTCAGCTCTAAAGACAAACACAGGCTCAGAGTGAAAGGATGGAAGACAATACTCCAAGCTAATGGCAAACAAAAGAAAGCAGGCGTTGCCATACTTATATCAGACAAAGTTGATTTCAAGATAAAACAGGTAATGAGAGACAAAGAGAGGCAATATATAATGATAAAAGGGACACTCTACCAAGAAGACATATCACTTTTAAATATATATGCACCCAATACAGGAGCACCAAGGTATATAAAGCGACTATTAACCAACCTAAAAGGAGATATTAACAACAACACAATAATAGTAGGGGATCTTAACACCCCACTCTCATCAATGGACAGATCATCCAGACAGAAAATAAATGAGGAAATAATGGACCTAAACAAAAAACTAGATGAGATGGACTTAACAGACATATAAAGAGCACTGCATCCAAACACAGCAGATTACACATTCTTCTCAAGCGCACATGGAACATTCTCAAGAATAGACCATATGTTGGGAAACAAGGCCTGCTTATATAAATTTAAGAAGATTGAAATCATAACAAGCATCTTTTCAGACCATAATGCCATGAAGTTAGAAATCAACTACAAGGAAAAAACAGGGAAAGTGACAAAGCTATGGTTAGGCTTAGTTTATTTGCATAGAAGAACTGGTTTCATTTTGCAAGAGCTGGAGGGTGTGTTTTTAATTGACAGAAGGCCAAGAGAGCATGATTTCTGGGACTTCCTCAGGGATGAAATTTTTTCTTAGAATTCTGGTAGAGAGGTAAGAACATTTCTGAGCACTCTTCCTCTGTAAAGCGAGACTGCTCTTGGAATGGTCAAGATCTCAGTCCTCTCCCACACAGTAGAGAGGCTGACAAATATTTCTCTGGTTGTCTGTAAGCTGCATCGTAATGACTGAGGTTTTGTAGCTCTTCAAACCTTCTAGAGATGTAAACAGTAACCCACTCCCAGGAAGAGAGAAACAGAACTGTGTTGTAACTTGCTGGAAGGGAATTTCCCCTGCCAACACCCCAACATGGTTGCCTGTGCCATTGCCAAAGCCTGCCCACACATTTTCATCACTTGAGAGGAAGCTTCTGCTCTCTGTTAATGCAGAGTAGATATGTACCAGAAACACGACACATTGATTTTGCAGACAGCTCTCGGTTATCCACATGAATGGAGGACGCATCAATGACATGGAAAATGGAAAAAACATTTAGCCCACATCGTGACCCATGTGGCACTCATAAGGTAAAAAGCACAGTCCTGCTTGGGAACTAATGAGCAGTGGTGACTTCCTTTAGTAGTGCTTTGGCCCTGTTGAGAGCAGAACTCCCATGCTGGACAAGATTAGCTTTAACTCTTAAAGGGCTACACATACCACCATGTTGTAAAAATGGTATTAAATTCTTTCTGTATTGTTTTATTTGCCAAAAAAAAGAGCAGTATACTCTGCTTGGTCTTTCTTGGTTTCTATGCACTACTAGGGTTTTGCCTCCAGCCTGCAGGGCTGATGAGAATAAATACCCTTCATGTTTGCATGAGAGCTCCTTAGCAAGGTTGGAATTTGCAAGAGTCCTCACGACTTTTACAAACTGTGATTTATCGCATTTCTGCCACAGCAAGAGCAGTAGCGTGTTCAGCCTTGTTTATTTGACATTTTGTATTTTGGATCTTAGTTTTTTCTTTTTCTTTTTTGTTTTTAAAAATTATGTAAATAAATTATTTCAACTTGTCTATAGGTTTGAATTTTTCAAAATAATAAGTTGGGGGGAAATGACACAAGTAATACATATTAGTTGTAGAAACTTTGGCTATATAATAGAAAGTGAGGAGTCCCCATTTACCTCCTAATACTACTCCCCTCCCCAGAGATAACCACAGTTAACAGTTTGTTGTAAATCTTTCCAGATTAATTTCTTTTCATTTACAAACATACATACATATGTAATTATTCAGGGCTTTATTTTTACATAAATTGGGATCATGCTATGTTAGTATAACATGGTGGCTTATTTTTTTAAAGACTTTATTTTTTTTAGAGCAGTTTTAGGTTCACAACAAAATTGAGAAGAAGATACAGAGATGTCCCATATACTCCCTGCCCCCACACACTCATGGCCTCCCTCATTATCAACATCCCCCCCCAGAGTGGTACATTTGTTACCAAGAATTACCCTATATTCACACATCATAATCACCCAAAGTTCATAGTTTACCTTAGGGTTCACTCTTAGTGTTGCACATTCTATGGGTTTGGACAAGTGTATAATGACATATAGCCATCATTATAATATCATACAGAGTATTTTCACTACCCTAAAAGTCTTCTGTGCTCCACCTATTCATCCCTCCCCCCAACCCCTGGCAACCACTCATCGTTTTATTGTCTCCATAGTTTTGCCAGTGGCTTTTTTTTTTTTAATGGATAACTTCTTTTTTTTTTTTTTTGCAAGGAAGGATTCGCCCTGAGCTAACATCTGTTGCCAATCTTCCTCTCTTTTGTTCCTTCTCCCCAAAGCCCCAGTGCATGGTTGTATATCCTAGTTGTAAGTCCTTCTAGTTCTCCTATGTGAGCTGCCGCCACAGCTTGGCAACTGACAGATGGGTGGTGTGGTTCTGCGACCAGGAAGTGAACCTGGGCTGCCAAGGTGGAGAGCACTGAACTTTAACCACTAGGCCATCAGGGATGGCCTGATTGGTTTTTTTGTTTTTAATTTAACAATTTATCCTGGACAACTTTCTCTCTCACTAAATATAGGCCCACATCATCATTTATCAATAGCTGCATGGTATTCCATAGTATGGATGTACCACAGTTTATTTAACCATTCTCCTAGGGATGAACGTTTATGTTGTTTCTTATTTGTGTTTTTCTACAGAACCCAACTCTCCCAGCACTGAACTGTTCAGTTGAAAATGCCCATCCAACTGTTTCTTACTATGCTCGTCCTCAAGTGGCATCCTACAATACCTACTACCATAGCCCTCCTCACCTGCCACCGTATTCTGCTTATGACTTTCAGGTAGGTTTTGAGAGAAAAAGAACTCTCCATTACCCTTGCTCTCATTCATGCTTTCTTATTCTCTCCCTAATTGTGGAACTTCACTAATATGTATGAGGTAGCCAGGCTCTCTATCCCTGATGGCCTTCAGCAGCCTATGGGTACCAGTGACTAGCTTATGGACTATGTAGGCAGACAATGATGGGAGAGATGTGGAGGGTGGGAAAGACACAAGAGGAGAAGGAACAGAGAGATGGACGAAAAGGGGAAAGAAGGAGACAGGATCAAGGTATCCCAAATTGCCTTGACCTACACTAAAGAGAAGATGTTATTCACTAGTACATCACATGGACCCCTGTCCAACAGTGGCTTTTTCCATTCCTCTGCCACAGGGAGAGGCCTAGTCCTGTTCCGTAGCACTGGGGCATTCTGAGCCACACAAGGGTTTGAATAAAATCTGTGATGAGGAAGAAGTCCCTGCCTTTTCTCTAGACTTCCTAACTAGGACTACACAGAGAAAATATTTTTTTATACCACCCCCGTCCTCTTTTCTTGCCTTGTTATCACATCGGTCAGAAATAGTGTTACCAAATTTGCACTTTCTCCATTTCCTTTTGAGCTGACACTAAGCACAGAAAAACAGAACCAAAAAAGGCACTTAATTAAAAGAGATTCATCGTGTGCAGAGTGCTGAACTAGGCACTTGAGGAAAACGAACAAAATGGTCTTTTAGGTATTTACAGCGATCACAAATCCTTGACCACGGAAAAGAGGGATCATACTAAAATCTGGTTAATTCAAAATTTGGGGACCAAAGGAAATAGCTTTGCAGGGAGGGAAGCTCATAATGAATTTGCTTCTATTGACTAAGAGCCCATGAATGCTCCAAGGGGACATAAAAGCATGACTGTTTGGGTGTGCTTCCAATTAACCAGCCAGTTTAGAAGTACAAAGCCCTTGGGCAACATAATTTCAGCTGCAGATTAACAAAATAATTGAAACTGAAAAATCTTATTTAGTTGAATGAAGTGCATTTTTGTTTGGTTTGGATACTGTTTGGGGAGCTTGAAGACTCTATATTGCAATAGTAATATATATAGTGTGAACATGGACTTGTTCACTGTTATAAAATACAGTACCAGAACAAGGAGGTGACCATTAAAGCTTGGAAAAAATAATGTTAGAACTTGTTTTAAAGCCTACTCTATTCACAGGTAGACAACTCAGGGAACTTGTTACCTAAACAGGTGGTATAGACTGGAAAACACCAATATGTTCCAAACAGGCATAGATAGTTTCAGTAGTGACAGAGGCAAAAAGGAATCCTTTAAGAGACTGTAAGGATGTTGAACGAACAAAAGTGTTGAACCCTCACACAAGGAGGGTCACCATTCTCTTGGGGCCCCTATAATAAAAAACATCCTAGGACAGAGGGACCACACATGGGTCCAGCCTAAGAGGCTGCCTCCATTTTTTTCTATCAAAATAAATTATACTTATTATATTGATTTTAGGAATTTTCCCTTTAAAATGAATTCCTGAAGTAGTGATGGTTGCTGAAAAATCTAAGATAGGAAGCCCCTCTTTAGGGTATGGAGCCATCTCTCTTTCCATCATTCCTCATTCAAACACTACCCCAGGGATGAAAACAAGACTGACAGTGCCAATGGTGACTCAGGCTGTTGGTTTCAGTTCAATCAATGTTTGCTCTGTGTCCCCATGTGCCAGGCTCTGTGCTAGGAGCTGTGGATATAGAGATTGAATGAGACATAGGCCCTGCATTAAGACAACAGTCTTGGGACTTGAGTGAGGGTGGTCAGGGGACAGCAGTGGGGACAAAAAAGTAAATAGACTATTACCCAGAGTGCTGTGGAAACCCGAAACAAGGTACCTAAGTCAGCAAAGGGATCCAAGTCTAGCCACCTGGCCCAAACCTGCACTGTGGGCTTCTCGCAGGGACTGCAGGGATGTGTGGAAGCCTCTACTTTTTAATAACAGCTCCTATTCATTGAGCACTTGCTATGTACCAAGCATCATGCTAAGTGCTTTACATATATCATCTCATTTAGTCCTTTGAGGGAAATACTCTTGGCATTGCCGTTTTTAAGTTGAGACGACTAAATCATGGAGAAATTGACTTCCCCAAAGTCACAGCGATGGTAAGGGGAAGAGCAAGCATTTGTATCCAGGTCTGTCTGACTCCAGAGATTGGCTTGAGGAAGTCTTTGGAGAAGCTGTAAATCTGAGCACAGCATAGATCTGTTCCCAGTTAATTTTAGGATATTTGTACTTTGTACTGGTTTAAATTATGGGCTTCCGAATCGACTCAGATAGTGTCTCTTTACTCTCTCTTATTACATTATTAAATTGCTCCCCACTCCAGGGGCTACTGGGACACTTCTTATACCTCTCCTGTTTTTTTCCCTAGGTGCAAGCTGTCTTTTGTATTTCTTTTTGGAGACTTTATAGTTGTATGGTGTGGCTTTTGAGGGATGTGTTTTTAAGTGATTTGTTTCCCTCTAGAACTTAAATAGCGTTTCGTTTTAGTATTTGAGTTGAGCTTTCTTTTGTTTACCAATTTCCATTCCCTTATAGTTTCATAGGAGGAAATACCAGTCTTCACCAAGGAAAGCCAAGAGGATGGGGGAACATCTGCTTATGTTCCTAGACAAATAGAAAGCAGTCAGCAAAACAGCTCCGACAATAAAATCACCAGAAGCACAGACATGCCAAAAAAAAAAAGCCAGAGCTCCCTTATGCTCTTCTCAGATGGTAAAAGAACCCAAATTATAGCAGGAAAACTGCCCTTTCTAGACTTTCTTCTGAATGACTTCCGCATTCTGTTCATTTCCAAATAGGACTATTTCTGTGACTTTCCGTTTAAAGACTTCTGTTTCCTTTTTACCCTGAGGCTGATAGAAGGAAGAGGAAAGAGATTTATAGGGTTTTCTTTAACCCCTCAAAGTCATGCCCCTGGGTAGCTGTCCAGTAGGAAGCTTGGGAAACATCTCTGGTGGTCAGACCTGAGCGAGGACTTGGGTCTGGTCAGCTGGCCCTAAGAATATTGTGAGTGCTGAGCTTGGAGAAACAGGACTCTTTCAAATATTGGACTCCAAGGTGTCCTTGCTTTTAATGAATGCCCCATCCCCCAAGGCAGGAAAGATATAAGCCAAGACTATCTTTGCCTCCTTGCTCATCTCCCCAACACTCACTTCTCTTGCTCCTCACACTCATGTCCTCCCTCACTACCCGTACCTCAGCTTCAGCCAAGTAGTCCAAATTCTGTAGGGTATAAAGCATCAGTTTCTACTTCTACTGGGAAATTGAACCCTGTGTAGCTCTATGTAAACCCCTTAAGGATTCCAGCCATATTTCCCAGTCTGATCGACTAGGCCAGTCTCCCTACTTCACTCTAACCATGGACTGGTTCTTTTTCCTGTCCATTTGGTGAATTGCCAAGTTTAGCCTAAAATAAAAGTCTCAGCCTATGCAAAATGCAAGCGCCTCTGTTTATGCTCCTTATGAAATCACATGAGGGTACACCAGGTTTCATCCTAGCCACGAAAAATGACCCATTATAAATTGAGCCCATTTCATGAAAGGATTGCTTTAGTGCTGGGGGAGGCAGTGTATGGCACGGGTTATACTGAAAGCCTTAGAAGGCTATTGCTGCTGCCACTCAATTTTTTCTCTTTATTTCCCCTCCCTGCCAAGTTTTTCCTTTCTTCTCCTCCTTTCCCTTGTTTCTTATCCCCCCCCCCCTTTTTCTTCCTCTTCCTTTTATCCACTCTTCTCTCCATCTCCCCTGGCTTTGCTGTCTGGGGCAGAAACAGAAAGGGGATGCTAAGAAGCAAGAGATCCTGGATTTTACCCTTGGGACACGGCATCTTTTGCTGGTAACCTTTATCCCCTGGCCAGTTCCACGGCTCTCTTCAGAGTTGCTGCCTCACAGTACTCTCGAAGAGAGAAGCACACTGTGACAGAAATGCACATTGGTCTTGAAGAGTGTGGGTCAGCCATCTGGCAGAGAGGGGGCAGGCTAAGGTGGGAGAGGAGACCTGTGTGTGTCCTGAAAACGTGGTGCTCCTCTTGTAGCAACCATCAGCCTGTAGGCCACCCCAGCCTCTAAGAAGCAGCTCAGGAAGCTCAAGCTGACTAGACCCAGCAGGAGGCTATTTAGATGCTTTTCATGCTTTGTGGTGTGCAAGGATTCAAAGCTCTGTTCTTCTGAGCTGCCTGTCCCATTAGTCAAGTCGACTCAAGCAGGAACCAAAACGCACCAGGCCAGCTCCCCAGCTGCAACAAAGCCAAATCTTTCCCAAGGTGCCTGCCTGTTGCTCGGAAACTATGCACTGCTACTGTGGGCCTTTTTTTGCCCCAAACCCCAAGAGTGTGTGGACTGCAGCCAGTTAGCTCCCTAGCTCTGCCAGGAGCCCTTCAATTTTATCCTTAAGACTCCCAGCATCCTCAAAGGGAAGTGAGAATCATCCCACCCCCTTCCCCCCAATACGTCCCAAACTCAAAACTGAGAAGTGAAAACCGAAGGCCGTTGTAGGACCCCTTTTATTATCAAAGTGTACAACTGCCACCCACAGCAGCTGCTGCCTGCAGAAGCCTTTTGATGCCTCTCAGGACAGAACTGCCTTTAGCTCCACTGTAGGAAACATGCCCCTCCCTTCTGTGGCTGGGAACACCTAAAACTGGCTTCCCAACTCTCACCATCCTGTAGCGGGATTTAGAAGGGCAGAGTACCACATCCCCGGGCAGAGAGATTTTGTCCCTGCTGGGTTTTTGCTCTTCTCTCTGGTGAAGAGGAGAGCATTCTTAGTTGAGGAAAGCAACAGAAGAGGAGGGAAGGAGAGAAGGACAAAGAGAGTTCTGGGGTGTGGAGTGGAGAACTAGGAAATCACGATACTGATATCTTAAGAAAGCATATCTTCCCGGAGGGAGGAGAAAAAATGGAGACTTTAGGAAGGAATCTGGCTTGTCTGGAGTCACTGCCTCAAGTTGTTTTGCCTTTAAAGGCCCTGCAGTTTCTACCACCCTGTCATTCCTTCACTCAGGGCCAAATAATGGATGCGGTGGGGGAAGATGGGGGATGATGGCATCTACAGTCTCTTCTCGGTCCCAGCATTATGTGGTAAGGGACAGATATTTCAGGGTCTGAAGCAAGACCTAGAAACCTGGACATCCCTTTCTAAGGAGTGCAGAGGTCAGGACTGGGGATAAGGACAGTCAGCCAACTGGTCTCAGGCTCCAGAAACCTCATGTCAAGGCTGCTTCTAGATTGCTCCAGGCCTGGAAAAATGACATGATCTACTTGGACTCAGGCCAGCAGAACAAAGTAAAGGCATGACCTCTCCAAAAAGCACTTAAACTCTTAATAAATTTTGGTGTAAGTGGGTCTTTTTTTTTTTAATATACCAGTTCCTCCTAGAGCTAAGACACAACAGAAAATTGCAGTTCTCCACCCCTGTTTGTTGGCTTATGTTTGCTCTTCCTGAGAGCCTAAAACTGGCCTCCTCTCTCTTGCCATCCCTGTAGCCCCCTCCAGTCTTCAGGCTTCAGCCATGCTCTACCACTTGAGCGAGGCAATGGTATCCACAAGGTGTGATCATACTCTTTGAAAGTAGGTTTTATTTTTAAAAAACATGCGAAGTTCATCTTATGTACTCCTGAAGTTATAGTCACTCATTCAACATTTATTGAGCATCTACTACTTGCCAAGCACTCTTCTGAGCTTGGGGTGATACAGCAATGAACAAAACAGGCCAGCTGGCCTTGAGCAGTAAAATCATTAGGGTATACATGGGCCTGGGAAAGAGAAGTGGCAAATGACTCCTAACATGCCGATTCACTGGATATTCCTTCAATCCAAATCCGTTCCCTTCCCAAAGACTACAAAAGTCAGACAACACAGAGTAAACTTGAATCCTCAGTGTCTCTGCAACCTGACACAGTGCTCCTCATTCTTATCATTGGTATTCTCACCTCCATGCCTTTCTTCCTCTTGGCTCTCCAACCTACCCTGCGCTTGGGGGTGGTGGGCCACAGTTAAGGTGAAATAGAAATTGTTAGACCTTAGAAGAGTTAGAAGAGCCAAGAAAGCCATTTAACCTCTCTGACCTCAGTTTTTGTTTACCTATGAGATGGGCTCTGTGATATATTCCTGTAGCAAAAACTTCCCCAGGTATTAATGGCTTAACCTCAAATGTTCTTAAGGCCCAAACTACCTTTTTGAAGACTAGCTGGGACGCTGTTGCCATAGCTTCAAGGGAGAGGTATTGAAGGCTTGAGTTATAAAGATGGAAAAGGAAGTGATGGATTCAAGAGACAACACAGAGGTGGGAGCAACAGGATTCTGTAACTGACTGGATGCGGGGCTCAAAGGAAGAGGGAGGAGGATTCCAAGGTATCGCTGCGTGAGCTTTGCAGCCTAAGTGACTGGGAGAAAGTGGGACCAGCTCAGTTTCATGCCCCTCATTAACTCGGTGAGGTTTAGGAGCTCTTAGTCGTTCCAAACAGAAAGAAACTTGGTCCATATTCATTTTTAAATGACTGACTGACTTTGGGGAATTGCAACGTCATTGCCTAAACTGATGTTGTTTTATTTCTATTACACAGCATTCCAGTGTCTTTCCATCCTCTCCTCCCTCTGGACTTTCTGACGAGCCCCAGTCTGCCTCTCCTTCGCCCAGCTACATGTGGTCCTCGAGCGCACCACCCCGTTATTCCCCACCCTACTATCCGCCTTTTGAAAAGCCGCCACCTTACAGCCCCTAAAGAGGAACGCCTGCTGGCTATTGAGATTATCGTGGCTTTTGTATTTCTGCTTTAGTGGAAGTGTGTAGGGTGCAAAATTTAAAGTGTGATTCTTATGCATAAAGTTTTACAAAGGCCTGCCCAGCTAGGGAAAGATAGGGATGCTTATTCGTTACCAGTGCAGAGTAGGGGTGGCTAGGCCAAACCCAGCACTTCCAAGAAGGGCAGCGCACACTCTCTAAGCAAGGCTGGGGAACTATCCCAGAAAGAAGCTTGTCACGTTTGGACCTGCGTTACCCTAGGGCTCCACCTCTGTATTCAGCAGAAGTGTGGTTGCCATCTGTTTCACTTCGTGTAAATAGTGCTGTCCTCAGGCCCTTGGCAGATTGCCACCCTAGCACCTTGGTTGAAGCACCTGGCTTCTAGGCCCTATCTTTCCCTACCACTAAAGTCAGTCCCTAAGGAATAAATTTCCCAGATGCTGGGGCTACATGGTAGTTCCAATACGGAGAGTTCTGGCTAAGATTTTGTTTGCTTGCGTCTGGATGTTGAAAAAAGCTGCCCATATCTCTTAATCCTTTCTTCTCTGTGAGTATTGTAAAAATGGCTGTTGTGATCATCCAGCACAGCTTTTGTGATCGGTACCTCCCAAAGGGAAAAGTGCAATATTCCCTCGAGTAGTGGGGAACAGGATTGATCGTTCAGGAAGCACTGAAATACACAGAGCAACATGTGAGGTGTTTTAAGCAGATCTCAGTTATACATCTGATAACTTAGGAGACACTGGTCCTACCACATGTTGCAGTATTACAAAATACATTTGCTACAGGAGAGAGAAATCATACGGTTAAAATTCAGAGTTGAAAAATGTTAGATTAGGTTCTTGGGTCGTGATATGAATTGTTACTAATCTTTGTGACTACTTAATCTTCAAATATTGTGCTTCAACCCCAGCAAACCGCACGTATCCTGCACCCCACCTCAAAAGAATCATCTGTATTTTAATGCGACTGCTCTTATTGGTCCTTTTTTCTGTTGAGACCAATCATGACAGCATTCAAGATTATGAAAGTGTTACAATGCCGCTTTAAGTCTACAAAACCTCAAATGTAGCCAACTTGACAACTTCTTAAGTGTTATCGTAGATTTAAAATCCATCTGGCACACTGTGGTAGGCATTTGTACAGTTAATTATACATAGCTTTAAACCACCAACCTGATGAATTTAACACTTTGGCACCCATGCCTTCACTTCAGAATGAACACTTGCACTGTGATCTTACGTTAACCTGAGACTTGGTTTAAAGGAAGACTGATAATCCTACACTTGCATAATGTAAAAATACAGGGCTACAGGAGGGTACCTAATTAGACAGTTCTGCAAACACAGAACACATACTGGAAAAATTTCCAGCCAATTTCGCTACCTCCCGACTTGATGGATTAGAGGTAGCAGGCATATGCTGGTGCTCCCATCTACCTTGTAGACACCCAGCCATCAAGAATTATCAAGGCACAATAAGTGCACTCATTGTTCACAGTAAAAGTTTGCAAAACATTCAGTTTACCTTACAGCATCACAAATGATGTCTCATCCAGATTTCAACTGTGAAAAACTATAACCCTTTTGCGTTATATAAAATTATTTTCTACAGTTCTGAGCATATTAAAATTCTATTGGATTTCAAAGAGGGGCTAATAACCAATTGACTTACTATACAAATATCAACTTGTAATACTCAATGAAATTTTTTGCTGTTTACACTTGACCTTTCGCTTTAGTGAATATTTAATTTTTTAAAAGGCACCATTACACAGTATATCCTACATTTATCACATTTCTTAAAGTGTTAAGATTCTATGACTCATTTCTATGTATTTTTCTTACTTTACAAAATAACTTGAAACAGTATAGATTTTGTAACACTTAATTTGAGCAGCTTTTTTTTATTAAATTGAATTATATATAAGTGCATGTCACCTTAGAAAAATTAATATTTGCTGCTTTACTCTTTTGCAAAACATTTGCTGTAATGAAGGAATTTGTATTTCCAATACGTACCTTGACTGCATTTTGTAATATTTACTGCTCTATTCCTAATTCTGCTTTAAAGTATTGAACTGGGCATGAAACATTAAAATATTAATCCAGAACCTATATAAACTGGATGTTGCTTAAAATCTGTATCACTGCCATGTTGGAAACCCAGACTGCTTTTGTGATGTTTCAAATTAATAAACCTATCTTCCTCCTTATCCACTTACATGCCTCTTCATTGAATCTACAAAAGTATCACAAACGCTCTAAAGCAATGGACAGCAGCTGACTCACTTTTGACTATTATGGTTCAAGATACAATGGGCATGCAATTAACCAACATATAAAACCTAAGGGGAACTTCTGTCATGCTGTCATCAGAAATACAGCTCCAGTCTCCTACCAAAATTGAAAAACAGAATATAAAAGTCTATATAATTTCTAAAAGATAATCTTACAAAAAATGCACTCAAAAATCAGAATTAAAACATTTTATTTTTGCCATAAGAAGCTCTACGAACTAATATCAGGTAATGGTTAATGTAAAAAGTAGAACTTAAAGTCATGATAGGGAAGATTGTACAAGTATGAACATTACAGTATTGGGTGGAAATGAACAAGGTTTCATATGACTGACAGAGGTGAGGAACCCAGTGCTACTGAATTAGCATTTAATTCTGTAGAATATGCATGCCTTGACAATACAAAATACCTTGATCATTTTTACCATTCATTTTACCTTTTTGGTACAATGGAAATAATGCAGCATCAATTCCTCATAGTGTATGTGGGGGATCATTACCACCAAAATGATAATGACCACTTAAAATATATTTTAAAGTGAATCTTGCAAGATTGCTATGGCATTTAAAATCTTTGCTTGGTTCGAGCATTTTCACTTTCTGTCATCTCTTTTAACAAATTGCTATTTCAAACAGTTCCTATCCAGAATATTTAGAGGTGATTTAGCATAGGAACAAATTTGAAGCCAACTTGAAAGAAAAAAAGGAAGTTCAGCAGTCAGAAAGCTATGTATAAAATAGGAAAACCCCATGATAAGTTTTAAACAGCATCTTGCTACAGATTTCCAACCCAGTAAATACTGGGAGTGAAAGGTTTTAGCCCCAAAGGAGTATTCCACACGAATTCGGAACTTTGGATATAGAAAATTTTAGAAAAACGGAAGACCCTGACATACATGCAAGTAAGAGTCTTCTGGCAAAAATACGATTTAAAGTTGATTTTCCAGTTTTCCTCCTCCCCCAAAAACTCCAGAAGATACCTTCAGTAGGCACAGAGTTTACATTTCATACTCAGAATTTACATAGAGCACAGCAGCAGCAAATAATTATACCCATATTATTCAGAATGGATAGTTTTCCATTATAGAATTCCTGGTTTGTCATAATGGCCTTGTAGAAATTACCAAGTTTTATTATGACAAACTAATTTACCTAGCAGTTAAGTCTGAAAGGTCTGGAAGCTCTGCTGGCATCAGTATCCTTCACACTTGTAGAAGTAATTATGTCTAACTGGTGAAATAGCATTAATGAAACTCAAACAAATTTCCACTGAAAATATTTCAGAGTGCACCCTATAGTCAAAGAGTAATGTTATCAATATCTACACAGAAAGGAAACAGATTTTGCGATTCCAGAGACTGCAGTTATAAGGTAATTTAAAATTTTCCAAGGATTAGTTTACAAAATGGTTTGAAGGTCTAGACTCACAGAACAGAAAACAGAGGCACATCATTCTAGTCCTTGGTAAGCAAAGGATTATATTATTTTTCTTCTCCTTGTATTATTGCAAATACTGATGCCTGATACCCTCGGCTACCAACTTAAGAAACACTGAAACCACTGTCTTCCAATCTAGCTTACCGTCAGAAGAATGATGTATACGTGAGAAACTGTGATTAAAGCTTTAAGTTCAAAGTCAAGAAATAGACTATTTTAAAAAATATATGGTTAAGGAGAAAGAAAATATCTATGTTGAATTAAGAAATACTTAAGCAAGGTTACAAATGACTAATAACTATGCACAACAATCTTTTTCAGTATCTATTAATTTTTTTCCTTTGCAAAAAGTCATTTACAGAAGTTCGACAAGTTAATCCTGCTATAAATGCTAGGCTATATATTTCTTCCAACCCACTTCCTTTTAGTACTAGCACTTCAATAAGTTTTGACTTTATTTTCTAAGTGTTTAAATATGTGTCATTTGAAAAGGAACAAAGGTGATATCTATTGTTCTCAAAATAAATGGGAATCCACAAGCCTATATAACATTCCATACGTAGTTTCTGATTGCTATAATCGCAGCAATTTGCAGATGGAATGGAACTTATTTTAGAAGGGGTGAAAACCTAAAAGGTCTTGCTGAAAGGAAAATACTAGATCACTGATTCAACTATTTCAAATGAAAACTTCCTATTAGAGATTCTAAGTAATATGAACATTTAAAAATATATGCCAGTAGCTTCCTGCCCAAAATATGTAGGAGTCTCATTTATGGAATCTATCATTTATAAAGATTTATACATAATTAAATATCTATTTGGTGGCTTTCAGAATCAAAATTTGAAAATTTTCATGGGAATATTTTTAACCATAATGAGCAAAAAAGAAATCTCCATTCACTTCCACTCTGTCTCTGTCATGTAAGAGCACAGACTTTAAAACAAATGCCAACAGAACTTTTCACCTCCTCCTGTCTGCATTATGGAGATTTGTTTTCCGTTAGTATTTTTGCCCACAGAGACCACACTGCAAAGGTATATATACAGTAGTTCAGCCACCAAAGTCTTTTCCAGACTATGGCAATAAAAGCAAGATTTAATTCTAATTAGCTAAAACTAATTTATTCTTCAGGTGAGAGACTCATGGTGGGAGGAAGGCAGGAGGTTGCTATCCATTGGGACTAGCAGAATACACAACCAAGCAGAAACTTACACTGAAATTTTCCAGAACAACTTTAGAAGTTCTTGTTTACTTTTTAGGTCATATACAAGACACAACACATATTATTTATAGTCTCAATATTAAGAAAATTGAGAATTCAGCAGTAAAGTGCTAACATGGAAGGGGAAAGTTGTAAGATATACTAGGGTATGCTAATAACTCCAGTTATTTTCAAAGAACATTCAGACTGCTTGAAATTCTATTCAGGAAACTATCTCTCCAAGCTTTTTTTTTTTTTTTGCCTCTTTTAAATGAGCTGAAAGCTTAACTATATAAACAGATACTCGGGGGGAAAACTTCTCAATCTCTACTCAAACTTTCAGAATAATTTGCTTCTAAAAATTATCAACAAATAATCCAACTAGACTAACTTCAGATGACGTGGCAGATCAAATTAATTTGTTTTCACCTTAATTTGTTTTACAGGTCTTCTGAAAGCCCTGCCCCTTAATCCAAACCAAAACTTTCTGCTATTTCAAAGGAGTTCAATAAGATTCTGGTATTATAAATTCAAACTCAGTACTGCCATCTGTTACATTCTGTTTAAAAATTGAATCATTTTCCTGCTGAATAAAAATATCTTCCCAGGTCATTGGCTTGTTCTGAGGAGTAGATGTGGTCCCTACTGGAGGTTCTTTCCCAGCATCAACCTTATACCCAATACCATCATCCTTCATTACAGGCATAGTGCCTGACCTATCAGAAAGGTATGCATATTGTCTGATCTGTAAAGACCTGCATGGATGTAAACGATAAAGCTTTGAGTCTCCAGAAGGATCTTGACTATGAACTGACTTTATGTGTGAAGACATAAACTGATAGTTGATGAAAGATTTGCCACAGGCCAAACATTGATACCTTCGCTCCCCTGTGTGATGAATTTCATGCTTTGTGCGATATTCTGCAAGAGGAAATACCTTCTCACAGTAACGGCAAGGGTACTTCTTCTCCCAAGAATGAATGTTAAAATGTCTCCGCAAGCTTGTCAGACAGACATACGACCTTTTGCATACAATACAGATATAATAGACCCTTCCATCTACTATTAACTCATAGTGATCATCATGCTTTACTTTCATACGTTTGTTTGCCGTCTCACTGCTAGATGTTTTCGGTATATCATTCTCAAGTCTGGCCTCCCCTTCGTCAGGGTCATCTTTGACAGGGATCACTATGTCGTAAGTATCTTCACCGATATTTGCATAAACCTTGCAACCCGTCGACAAGCCTTCAATTTCAGTAGCTGTATCTAAAGTAATGATCTTCTGACCCTCCATTATATGTTTTGATCCTAAACCTGGATCATTAGTGTTTCTAGTAATTATATCTGAAATTTTTAAAGAATTGGAAAGTGGCTCTTGCAGAAGTGTAGGAATCTGCATCTTCTGTATCAAAGATCCATCAAAAGTGGTATTTTGGGGGATATCAGCCTGTGGGACCAAAGATGTATTACTGACCGCCGAATCTGGACTGGAGCTAATAGTGTCATCATCATCATCTATAATTTCCTCCTCCTCCTCTTCATTGGCCTTGTTTCCTGTTAAAACAGCACTGTCTGGTGTCTGCTGATCCTGCACAAGTAAATTGATTGAAGGAGACATATGATTCGGAAGTGAAGAACTGACAGTTGGTGGTGTAGTAAGTGGTGTCTGATTTAACAAAATAATGTTGGGAGTCAGATGTGTCGGGGCTGAAGATACCAGCAATTTTTCACTTCCTTGTGTTTGGCTCAGAGTTGCCTGATTCACAGAAGTAGGAAGTTTCTGAGTAGGTGTGATATTTGTTAAAGGGGGAGAGTTATTGCTAACACAAGGTGCAACATCTGAAATAGCAACAGCACCTGGGGTAGGCTGGACCTGCGCCACTGCATCGGTACTCGGCAAAGTCTCCTTTGCAGGGAGAATCTCAGAGCAGAAAATGACGTCATCATCATCATCATCTGAATCGGTAACAATGATCTTTTTTGTCTCATAATCTTCAGCAGATAAGGAAAAAGACTCTGTTATAATAGGCATTATAGTGGCCCCATTATCTTGGGCTTCATCTTTTGATTTTTGTATTTGAAGGTTCTTGTCACTAGAACCAGGAGGTAAGGTTTCTGCATTACCATCCTGAGCTGTACCTGAGATGCTTTTAACCTGTGACAATGGGACACCAAGCTCTGCTATAAACTTAACTCCTAATAACTGCCCTGATTTAATTAACTCATCAAGTAAATCTGATCGAACACGAACAATTTTAGAACTATAGATATAATTGAGAATTTCTGCAAAAATCTCTGCTCTTATAAAGCTCAGTTCAACAACTTGCCCGGCAACTAAGAAGAGCTGATGGAAGTAAGTACTAGAAGCTGAAAGAATATTCCTGTGGGCCCGGAATTTTCGGTCTTCCACAATAACGGTAACATCACAGAAGAGTCCATGGCCACGTTGCTCGTTCAAGGAGTTCAATAGACTGCCAGAGTACTGAATGTCTGTAGCAGAAATCAGTTTTCTACTCTCCATGCCTATAAGAGAAAGGGAGGAGGAGGGGATGGGAGAAGATTAGGAAAGAAAAATAAAAGTACTTGATCATTCAGAATTTAAGCTACCGCACCATTAAATAGTTGATTCAAGTTTTAACCAAAGTTTGTCATAACCTTTTGGCTTTTATATCAACTGTTCATACAGGCTGGTTTTTGGACCATGTGTCAAATCTCATGACTTCCCCCTAAGAGATAAGCAAGTTTTAAACTGATCTACAGATTTGAACACTATATGTCTTCCTTTGAATCTCAGATTCATGCATCACCACTAAGCAATTTTTAAAGGTTAGAATTAATTTTCTTAGTTCCAATTTTGGGTTTTCTCTGCAAGAAGAGTTATTATTTTTTTTTTTTGGTGAGGAAGATTCACCCTGAGCTAAGATCTGTTGCCAATGTTTTTTTTTTTTTTTTTTTTTTTGCTTTAGGACGATTAACCCTGAGCTAACATCTGTGCCAATCTTCCTCTATTTTGTATGTGGGTCCCCACCTCAGCATGGCTGACGAGTGGTGTAGGTCTGCATCTGGGATCCAAACCCACAAAGCTGAAGCAGAGCGTGCCCAAATTAACCACTACACCATGGGGCTGGCCCCTAAGACTTAATTTTTAACTGTCTTAAAACTTTTTGAAGAAAAATCTTCATCGTGAACACATAAAAGTTATTTCACTTGTAAATCAATGATTTACATGTCAGAAAAGCTTGGTGCGTGCCATACTGAGTCCGAAATATATATTCTGCCTAAATTTTAAGTTATCTTTAAGAACATTCTCAAAGGCTACTCCCTGCAGCCAATGACTGAATCAACATTTAAACACTGACAATTATTACCTCTACACTTCCCATTATTTTCTGTTCTTATTTAAATTGAGGTGCCTCATCTAGATAAACTATGAAACACCTTTCTTACCCTCTCCTCCTTCTTCATCCACCTGCCCCTTCCCCTCACGCCTCTACCCTTACAATCTCCAGAGGCAGAATGTTAAACAGAGTGCCAAACAAAGTCAACAGATGCTATTGTAAAAAAAACACAACAAAGGAAAAGGAAAGTTTACCAGTTCTTAATGCTTATTTGCACGAAATATTTCATTTTGTTGGTAAAGATTTATGTGCATTGGTATTAGAATTTTTTGACACCAAATGTGTTAGTGAAAATGAAAACATGAATTTATTGGTACAGTGCAGACATTACTCTAGAAAAGTGGGAGGATGTTAGTATACAGCATTGCTGTGTACCACCCCTAAAACATTTTCTTGGCACTGCACAGAAGATACCCCCAGTATCAATGATGCTGAGTTGTTAAAAAACAAACAAACATATACATATATATAGAGAGAGAATAACAATTAGCTGACAAGTACTTTTGGTAAAGAAACAGTTTTATTGCTAATATTCTTTCCCTTTAAAGTTACCAAAATAATACCACTGTCACAGTGCTTAAGTTATATACACGTGGAAGGCAGGGCCTCTCAAATATCTTCTCAATTTTTCAAAATTATCAAAACAAAAAGTAGGCAAAGTCTAGAAACCAAGGATTTTAAACATCCTCCGTTCTAAGGTGTTGCTCTTTAACAGTACCAAGGAATTTCAGGTTACCATAACGGCATTCATCAGAAAGGGTGACCTTTGGACAGGGAGCCAGCAACCAGGGCTTCCGAAATATGGGGGTTTTGACAGAAGTCACTTTTAAGTGGATAGATAGGCTTACTGAATACCATCTCACAATTTTTGTCGTTTGCAAATGGGCTTTTCCAATGGGAGAATGCGTTAAATGTACGTGTCCAGGTGACACTGGGACTTGGTTTCATTTTGTTTAGGTTTCCTCCTCCTCCCCGTTAGGGTGGGCCCAGGAACAGCACAAATCGGTCTGAATCCACTCCAAGATTTGTGACCTGACTGTGGAAAAGCCATTCCGCATCATTGTGAGACAAACCTCGATTGAGGGCAGGTGAAGGTGGAAAAAGAGATAAACGCCATCCGCGAGGGAGTGAAACAAACCGACACGCGGCTCCCTGCGGCAGCTGAACCCCATCTTCCTTCCTCCACCCCTCTTCCCCATTTGCACCCAGCCGGCTGCAACCGAGGTTTTTAACCCCCGATTCACGGGAAAAGGCAGCTTCTTGCCAATACAGATGGAGGTACAAACGGCCGAGCGAGGGCGGGGGTAATAAGAGGAGCCAGGGAAAGTACAAGGTGGCGAACAGCAGGGTGGGGTGTTGGGAGGGGATGAAGCCAAGCAGGCGGCATTGTTATGCCCTGGGAAGGGGACAGAAGGGGAGGATGGGCCCGGCAGAAAAGCTCTAAATCAAAGTAGGGGCTAGGAGGCGAAAAAGATGCACAAAAAGGAAGGCAGAGAGGCGCGGAAAAAGCCAAGGGGGTCTCTGTGGTGGGCTCCCCACGCTCCGGGCCTACCGCGGGCACCGACAGCCCCTCAGCCCCTGACCGCGAAGGGGATCGCGCGGCGGCCCTCCCGGTTCATCCCCTCCTTCACTCCCGGGCCCACACAAAGAAAGGGCCAGAGGAGCGGAGTCTCCGACTCCGCCGCTTCCTGGTTCAAGTGAGGAGAATGCAAACGCAGGCGCGGCCCAGGGACGGAGGAAGCAGGCGCGCTCCCTCGCCCCCTCCCGGATCGGGGCCGGGTCCTCACCTGCTTCCCGGCGCCGCCGCTGCTCCTCGTCGGGCCGCGCAGAAGGGTGGGAGTCTTCCAACAAGAAGAAGCCGGACTCCACCGCGATTCGGCTCCTTCTTTAAACGTCGCTCCAGTCTTGGTCGACGTCGACGCGGCTGCCGCCACCGCTGCTACAGCTGCCCCACGCCGCCGACAGAGGGCACAGCGCGGGGGCGAAGCGCTGAAGTCAAAGGCGCCCTCCTCTTCCGAGCGCAGTTCGGGTCTTTCCGGAAGGGCCCGAGCGCCAGGCGGCCTCGCTTCGGCGCCCTACTCTGCCTTCGGCTCCTTCCGCAAGGGGGCGGAGGAAGACTGGGAAGCTCCTGGCTTGTTCGGCCCTTTCCGGAGGGCGAAAGGGTGGGAAAAAGGAAAGGGAAAGATGGGGTAATGCAGTCACAAGCGGTTGGGAGGGAAGGGAAGCTAGTCGCTTCCATCTCAATTCGGTGTAAGCTTCTAAGGCGTAAAAACTTTGAGAGACTATACCAGTTTCATTTCTTTTGCAAGTTTGAAACCGCTCTATTAGCTTGTGAGATGATAAACCACCTTGAAATAGAATCAGAATATATATAATCAAATAAAAGTTATCGACTCATTATGATATATGATAATTCAAGTTCTAGGAGAGCAAGATGACAACTACATTACAGTAACTACTTTTAAGAAATAAATCTAGTGTTTAGACAAGTACTATCTACTTAATCGAATACTAAATGATGCAGTATGCTAATTCCTTCATTTCAACTATCGTTTACTGAACACCTGTTTGATCTGTACCAAATCTTACGTGGGGTTCTGTGGAATACAAAAATGAATAAGCTAAGGTCTCTACCTTTTCAAAAATCTCAGTAGATAGGTACACAAACATGGAAAAAATATTTGTATAAGGTATAGAACACAGAGAAGGGAATAGCAAACCACATGTTACCATTTGAGCTGTATCTTGAAAGATGAATAATATTAACACGTGCATTGTTAATTTACTATTTTTATTTACATAGCATTTCCTCAGAGGACTTTGGTGTCTGACACAGTAGGTGTTCAATAATTGTTTAATGAATGAATAAATGAATGAGTTGTGGTAATTTTTAAAATCCTCGTGTAATACACTTCCAACTGACTACCATGATGAATGAAGCAACAGAAAGGGTGTTTGGAGAACAAAATATTTCCCTTTAGGCTGGTTATTGATAAGATTCAACTAAGGAACCAAAAAAGTAGCTTTTTTCTTCAACAATTAAAGCCATTCACTACCTTCATTTTATTTTTAAAAATATGTACAGGGTAATATTGCATAAGTTTCCAAAACCTTGAATTTGTACTTCTTTACCTTTCAGTCAGAATCCCTGTGCTTCCTTCCGATAAAAATCTCGCTGAAAATGTTCATCAGGATATTTCAGAATGAAAACAGATCTAACTATATCTAATTTTCCTCAACATGAAATCAGACATGGGTGTGTTCATCTATCCATCCCTAATGTATTCTACATTCTCCTCAATAAAGTGAAGCCACATAGTAAAACATCAAAGACGTATAATACAGTTGTATTAGCACATGGAAATAAGAAATTCACACGAAATTCCTTAGGTTCTTCTTCAAGATTTTGTATTGTGGGAAAACAAACTTAGTGGGAATTACTGCATTATTGGTTTTTGCTTAGGACTTAAAATTATGAAAGTTTCATTGTTTAATATAAAGACATTTCATGGGAAATAGGTGTGCTCTGTTGTAAAAGAAACTAAAGCAGATGGTAGTATATTCCTGGCAACTGAGCACTTAACAAAACTAATTAGCAGATTAATGACCATTTTTCTGAGTCATCCTCCCCCAAAATTTAGTAGCAAAAAAAAAAATTTAGTAAATAAGACAAAGTATATCTTGAAAGTTTAGGATCTATTTCTCTGTCAGTAGCTTAGTTGACTAAAACTAAAATGAGACACATCTTTGAAATACAGATCACAGTGGCAGTAGATGCCACTCTTGATATCAATCAAAGGTTTGCTGGTTACCTCTCAGTAAACTGGAAGACTCGATACAATTTCTTTGCAGCAGCAATAACAGCACCAAGGCTGCTAACAGGATTGCCTTGCCTTTGTCCCTTTCCCAAAAGGGCTTTAAAAGTGTGGAGCCCCACACATGTGTATAATGATAGATAAAAACTAGACTATCGGTGGTGAACACGATGCAATCTATACAGAAACTGAAATATAATAATGTACACCTGAAATTCACACCATGTTAAAAGCCAATATGATCTCAATAAAAAAAAAATGTGTGGAGCCCTAACTGAGGTCTGATGAAAACCTGTTATATCAAAGTGCAGGAAACCTCCTCTTCCCTTTTGTCCATGTCCCTCTCCCCCTAACCCAGCAAAAACTAAACTAAAATTAAAAAGCTACCTATAATTAAAGGGGATCCAATGATCAGGAAAGGAATTTTTTTTGTAGGAACACAGCAGCCCAAGAAACTTGAGTGGCCGTAATAATTGCCTTTGGGACAAGACCATTGGAAAGTTTCATTAAAATTCTGTTTCTCAACAAGTTATTTCACCTTTCACTTTCTTTTTATCTGCAGGCTTAATCCTACTTCAAACAACCCACTAGATTTTAAAGAGAAGAACCTATATCAAATGGATTTGGAGTATCAATTGTTTCACGCTCTGGACAGGTTTTTGATTGGCTGATAATGGAATCAGTTAGGTTTTATAACCACTTTGTGAGTGCTTGCTTGCCTTGTTTGAACTTGATTATGAATTCGATGAAGGCAGCAACTGTCCTCTCCTGTATTACAATGCCAAAAATCTTGTGGGTGCTTAATATATATTAACTGATGATGATAAAAGATAAAAAATGATATTTATTCACTCCTACAGCCCTTCCTCTGAGTTATTCTTAGCTTAACAGGTATAATAAGGTACAAGAAGAAACCAGTTAGGTATGAGAAGACACCAGCATAAGAAGAAAACACAGTAAGTTATAGTGGAAAGAACAAAGACTGGAGGAGCAGATGCGGGTGGGTTGGGATTCTGGTACTGCCACTTAATAGCTGTATGACCTTGAGCCTGAATCTTCACCTGTAAGATCAGGATAATAATACCTTCCCATAGAGTTGTTTTGAAGATTAAATGAATTAACTACCTGTAGTGTCAAACTGTGACATGCTGTTTACTGCTTCCATGTCTATGCCTAGAACCCTGAGCCTGGAATAACCATTCCATTTGTATCCACGCTTTGCCTCTCCTGGTGTTTGGCAAGTGCCTGATCTTCCAGAAAGATGAAACTCAAGCACTAACTTATTTGTAAAGCCTGATTTGACCTAGTAAATGGTAAATAGATATGGTTACTACTGTTGAATGAATGTCTGGAACCCAATAAGTGCTAAATATATGTTTGCTTTTTCATCACTATCCCCTTTTCTGTTTAATCCCAATTCTTTCTTTAAGTGACTGGTTTGATACTGCTGATTCTCTTTTTTTTCTTAAAACCTTCCAGAGTCAATTGGATAGGGCTATATAACCCTCCTACTGGGAAGAGGGAGTGGATAATTGCTAACAATAATACAATCTACCAAAAAAAATGCAACAGGTAGCTTATATCAAATATGAGAAAAAATTGAGGGAATATACTACCCATGAGTCCTTTGTGAAAAATTACTTGGCAATATGAAATCAAATCAAATAAAAAATGAATCAAAACAAAGAACTAAGAATGGACATTTTGGGGCCAGCCCCGGTGGCCTAGTGGTTAAGTTCGGAGTGCTCTGCTTCAGTGGCCCGGGTTCCGTTCTCGGGCACGGACATCCACTACTCCTCAGTGGCCATGCTGTGGTTGCGGCTCACATACAAAATAGAGGAAGATTGGCCACAGATGTTAGCTCAGGGCGAATCTTCTTCAGCAAAAAAGAGGAGGATTGGCAATGGATGTTAGCTCAGGGCAGATCTTCCTCAGCAAAAAAGAGGAAGATTGGCAATGGATGTTAGCTCAGGGTGAATCTTCCTCGGCAAAAAAAAAAAAAACAAAAAAAAAACGAATGGACATTTTGCAGTGAGCCAATCTACTTAAATGGAGGACTAAGACCAAACAACAAGGTTGATTATGAATATGTGACAAAATGAAACTATTATAAACCCTGACATGATAAAAATCCATTCATTCATTTTTTCATTAAATACATATCATTTAGTACCTAACTCTGTGCCAGGCAATGTTCTAGGCACTGTGGATAAAGCCATTATCAAGATGAAGTCTCAGTCTTCATGTAACTTAGATTCTAATGGGAGAGAGATACAATAAACAAGTGTATATATTATCTAAATATATAATATCAGATAGTCATGAATGCTATAAAGAAAAATAATGCAAAGGGATAGAGAATGATGAGGGTGCTATTGTAAATAGCGTGGTCAGGGATGATCTCTCTGAAAAGATGATGTATGAGCAAAGAACGGAATGAACTAAGGGAAAGAGCCATGCAAATATCTGGGGAAGAGCTCTCTAGGCAGTAGAATATGTCAGTGCCCTTTAACCAAAGACCACCAGGAACATACCCATAGGTGACAAGTTGGGTTTATTATTCTTTGCAGGGAGGGGGAATGCACGCCATAGAGAACTGTGGGGTTCCAGTAAGAGGATGTTAGAAATAACCTATTGTAGTATTTAGGTGATGTGGGGGGACAGGGCTAAGGAAGGCGGGGTTTCCTCTGAATCAGATGCTGTCAGAAAGCAGGGCAATTGTATGATTGGGCATCTCAATAAATCTTATCTATGCTGAGGGCAGAGTAGAGCAAGAAAAAAGCTGTAATTAGTAAAGTAACAGTCACCCATTTTGGCCAAAAGAGGGGGTGTTTGGTGTCTTCTGGGTGGCACAGTGACCTTTTTTTTGTCTGTGCTTAGATGAAATTATGAAGTGGTCTTGTTTCGTCTCACGTCATCAGTCTCCTCGTGACCTTGTCTTAAGCTGATGTTCTGTGAGTTTATGTCTAACAGAAGAACATGGCCTAACTGAGTGCTATGCCAGCTTCTCAAACAGCAAGTGAAAAGCCTTAGAATATAAGGAATAAATTTTAGAGGTGGTGGAGAGGAGGGAGGAGGTACAATGGTGGCCTTCTCCTCATCTTTAATAGAAAGTAGTAATTTAATACTGCATTATTATTGTATGATTATTGTATGATGTATTATACTAAAACATTATCCGTTATTTATCTGAAATTCAAATGTAAGTGGGCCTACTGTATTTTTTCTTTTTGCTATATCTGACAACTGAAAACAAACACAGTCAGCTGCTTAGGAAATACTTTGTGCCTTTTCTTTAGATTTTTCTTTTAATTCAAGATAGACTCATAAAAAATATGTAATTCGATTTGAGCCATTCCTATATATTCTATATGTACATATATATGCACATATCTGTGCATATATTATGTATACATACATATATACATATACACATATGAGACAGTAAGCACCCAATATTATAGAATATGTAACACACACGCACGCACAGAAGGCACCTGAAACAGAAGCAGACTTGACTGTGTTGTTAATACGGCCACTCTGTGAAATGTATCCTGTGGTCTGTCATCCTTCCTTTCAGCTATTTCAAGTACGAGGCTAAGAAAGACATTGTCTCCGATCCAAGTTAGATCTGGTGAGCCTCATGCGGAACCGGAAGGATGCGCGGAACCGATTGCAGCGGCGGCTTATGTACACGGATACACACACTCCTTTCACTTCGGCTGGATGCCACGTAGGCCTGGGGAAGGGTTTTGCCGACGTAC
The DNA here is from genome assembly GCF_057802395.1 of Ceratotherium simum simum. Lineage (NCBI taxonomy): Eukaryota > Metazoa > Chordata > Mammalia > Perissodactyla > Rhinocerotidae > Ceratotherium > Ceratotherium simum. The sequence continues at coordinate 29,535,117 of NC_141940.1, forward strand.
CGGTGACGGTTTCCAGGGGTTCCTCAGCTCTAGGAGTTGCGCAGCGGCGGGTTCTGGTCGTCAAAGCGACCGAAATCTTCCCAGGCTCGTGAGAGTGTTCTCTGTTGTCGCGGCAGGGATGGCTCCGGGGTCTGGCTCCCGCAGCCCGGAGCGGGAGGCCTCGGGTTCCGGGGAAGCGTCGCAGTTGGTCCGAGAGCTCCGAGCCCAGCGAATCCGCCCGCTCCCCCCGCACTCTTGCTCTCGGTCCGGGGACCGGAACGGCCTCAGCCCAGGCTCCCCAGACGAGCCCTACCGCTCCTGCTTGTGGCATCGTTCGCGACAGCGGCCCTCTGCGCCGCGGGGCACCCCCTGCCTTCTGCCTCCTCGTCTGCTTGTTGCGGCCCCTACGGGAGTGACAGGCCGCGGCGTAGACTCCTGGACAAGGAGAGGGAGAAGGTGAGTGAGAGGGAGGGCCCCTTGGCTCTGAGGAGCCCGCGTGCCTTCCAAATCCGCTTCATCTTGCGTCCCGCTTTCTCACCGTTCGCATTTCACTCCCTTCTACCTTCCTCGCGCCCATTTCCATCTTTTTCTTCGGTCTATCCATGGCAGCCCCTTATTCACCCTTTTCCTCCCTTACATGCTCACTCATTCTTGGGCCCCTTAGTACAGTGTCTTGGTCTCCCTCCACCTGTTTCCACCTCTGGTCTTGTAGCGGACATGTGTATAGGGTCGCAGACCTGTGTATAGCAAGTTTTGGCTTTGTCCTTTCATTTGTGAGCGTGTTTTTATTCTCCACTACTCTGAGTTCGTGGAAAGGAGGAGCCCGATTTTATTCATCACAGAATTCATAGTGCCTGGCACTTAGTAAGAGCTCAACCATTGTGTGTCAAATGAACGAACAGATCAGTTTTCGATGATGACAGGATGTGTAAGTGGAAATTCTTTGTAGGGAGTTGGAAAGGGTTGAGATTAAGGGTTTAAATTGGAAAGAAGGAAAACCTTCCTCCAAGACATAATTGGATGAATGTAGGAAAAGTGCTGTGCCAAACTGCAGATGATGCTACCTTGAGAAAGGTCTTATTAAGTGGTCTCAATCTTGATCTTGAGGAATGAGGGGAGGATGAGATCAGTTTTCCTCTAATGAAAGTGAGTATTGGAGTGGGAAAATAAGGAGAAGAAAAAGAGTTATAGTTATTGCTGTGGGAGTATTCATATCTAATGTTTATTGAATGTGTCAAGTAGCATACTGAGTGCCTTGAATGTGTTATAAAATGAAAAATTTAAAAACATTACAGGCATTGAGGGGTAGGTTGAAATTACAGCAGTTGGGAGATGTCTTGAGTCTTTTTCTTCCACCAGTGGGAGGTAATAAGGTATGGAGGAGGAGGATAGTTGCTGGATTCAGACTGCTTTGCCACTTAATACCTGTGTGACCTTGGATGTCTCGAGTTTAGCTAAGCCACTACATGGTATTGCTGCCTTGGCATCCATTTTGTTTGCCCAAGTGGCTTGCAGGGACCTTAAACTGACACTAGCCCCCTCATGCAAGTACATGCCCTAGCTAGCAACCCTCAGAGTCACAAGCAACTGTAAGTTCCTGTTATGACTTCCCCAACAGCCCTCGTGATCAACAGTCTCCCCTGCCTCCTAGCACCTGTATGCCTTGTGGGCCCCTTAGATAAGACCCTCGTGGGGCTTACCAAAACCCCACTCTTTTGGTTTAAGTTAACTCATCTGGCCCTAGCCTGGGAACTCCAAAGTACTCCACTCACAGACCCTAACAAAGGCAGGTGCCCCAGCTCCTGCCTCTGTCTGCAGTCTGCCTTGACCTTCCGGTGTGGCCCCTTGATGCGTGCTGTGTACTTCCTCCAGGACCTGTGAGTAATAAACTACTCTATTTCAATTTCTCTTGTGGCCTGTTGTTGAACTTGAGCTCACCATCTGGCATCCTGTGCTCCACTTAACAAATGTTAATTTAACCAAGTCAAAACATTGGGCAAGTTACTTAACCTCTCTAAGCATCATTTTTTCACCTGTAAAAAGGGGATAAAAACAGTGCTGACATTTTTAGGGTTGTTGTAATGGTTTAATGCCTGGAACATAATACATACTCCGTGTTAGCTATTAGGGTTTCATGCCTGGGAGCAGAAACAGTAAAAAATAGCCCTGAGTTACATTGGAGACCCACCTCTCCAAGTTAAATGTTTCACAAAGATTCTCCCCCAGTCTGTGTTAGTCAAAAAACAAACAGCTTCTTATTTTAGAATCCTAACCAAAAGATGTGAGAATAGCTTGGATGAAATTTGCACTTGTGCATGTAGAATATAATTTATCTTAAGAGAACACATGAAACCAGATAGCAGCAGGGACTGTTTTAATGGTCTCCTGTTCAACTCTGTTGGTGAGGGAGGAATTCCCTCCCTAGGGTTATGGGGCAGCTGAATGCAGGACACCTGATAGTGGACAGATGAGATCCACAGGCTGGCAGGGTCCTGAGACCCACTACCAGGGGATCATCTGGAACTATGCCTGGTCCCTTTAATAAAGAGGGTTGTTTGCCTAAGGGACTTTATCTGCAGGAGCAGAGTGAGGAGGGGAATTTGCAGTTAGGCCATTGGAGGCCCTACTGGTTTCCGCAGATGTGAAGGCAGCACATAATATTGAAACTGGTCAACAGGTAGCCATTGATGATTAAGTAGCTAGTAACTAAAGTTTTTTTTTTTTTTTCCTTTTTGCAATTACTGATTGTAGCTTTTAGTTGTTCACCCGCTGATTGTTAACTGTGCTGCTTAGGCAATATGCTATCTGACTGCCACTAGGTTCCCATAGATAACATCCCCCTGGCACCTGGATCACCATGGTAATGGGCGCTTGAGCTGTTTCTCAGGAATTAGGACCCCCTTGTCCAGTTCAGGCTAGTTGAGACCACCAACCCATCAAGTGGGCTTGTGCAGATGCTGGATAAGTGACCTTTTGACGTCAAGAGGCTAAAAACTCCACCCTCAGATCATGCTAACACCACCATTTTGCAAACATGCGTCCTATGACGGGGCATGAAGTTTGACTACGCTTGCACAGATCATCAATTACCTCACCTCCAGTCATCTATCTCCACATTTTAGACCGCCTTGCCCCCTACCTCGTAAATATCCCTGAGCCCCCATTTTCAAGGAGGTGGATTTGAGACTCATTCTCCCTCTTCCTCGCTTGGCTGCCTTGTGATTAAAACCCTCTCTCTGCTGCAATCTCATCATCTTGCGTTTGGCTTTCCAGGCAATGGGCAAAAACGAACCTGGTTTGGTAACAATATTGGGCCTTAATTTTAGGCTTTACACCACAAGGACTGTGTGTCTTTACAGTCTGGCAGGCATAATTGGCCCTATACTTATATATTCCAAGAATTGTTATTTGTATGTTTACTTTTAGATTGTCTGCTTCTTGAAGTAGGAGACCCTCTGAGTCCAACTCTGCATAGTTGTAATACCATTTCCCCTCAATAAAGATGTAAAAAATAATTTATTCAAATAATGAAACCAAATATATTTATTTTGTAAGGATTTTTTTAAAAAAAACAAATAGAGATATAAGCAGCTAAACTTTGGGGAATTGAGCCTCTGTTAGTTGTTGTTTTTTTTTTTTCCAGTTTATGAGTAACAGCAAAAATTAAAACAGAATAAATGATAAACATTATAATAAAACAAAAAAAATTTTTAGTGTCCTCCAAAGAGCAGATAGACAATGTATTCCTTTTTCACAAAGGAACTAAAGGGAAAACAGAGAGACAGAACAAACCCTGAATCTCACTGAATACAACTTTTGTCATATAGAACTTTTCTTTTCAGAGCTCCCTTTATTTTCTACTTCTTTTAGTGCTTCAGTTTTTTTACATTGTCTTTACTAATTCCTAGATTTCTGAAAACTAAAGTTTTAACCAAATTGAAACAGAATTCCTTTTCCTTTCATAAATATGTGTAAACAAATGAAGTTATTTGCAAATGTAAAACTGTTTGTCACATACTAGAGAAGGTGAAATGAGCAATTAGGAGCTATGTCATGCGTGCAGCAGAAGGGATGCACTTGACAGCCTCCCAGGCTGCATTTCTAGCCCAGCTGCTCAGGCTGTCTGTAATCTGTACCGTTTGATAGTGCTATCAGAACATCAGATCCTAACTGTTGAGTTTACATTTAAACCAAGTTTTTATTAATTTAAGTTTAAAACATAAAGGGAAAATAGGACTTAACTGGTCCTCTTGAATTTTATTTTATATATATATAAAACAATTCAGCCATTGAGTTATAATTTACATGCCTATATCTTCTGGGAGAGTAAGTGGGAGAGGATTGGAGAACTGGGAAATCCTTAAGTATGAGGACATTCTCCAAAGAATCCTTGTTATAGACTGAATTATGTCCCTCCAAAATTCATATGTTGAAGCCCTAACCCTCAAAGTGAGGCATATTTGGCAATAGGGCCCTTTAAGGAGGTAATCAAGGTTAAATGAGGTCATAAGGATGGGACCCTAATAGGACTGGTGTCCTTATATGAAGAGGAAGAGATACCAGAATTCTCTCTCTCTCTCTCTCTCTGCCTCTCCCCTCCTCCCTTTCCACGTGAGCACAGAGGAAAGGCCACATGAGGACACAACAAGAAGGCGCAGGCTACAAGCAAGGAAGAGAGGTCTGACCAGAAACCAACCCTGATGGCACCTTGATCTTGGACTTTTAACCTCCAGAATGGTGAGAAAATAAATTTCTGTTGTTTAAGCCACCCCATCTAGTATTTTGTTATGGCCCTAGCTGACTAATACAATCCTGAACCAGAGTAAGTTGTTAAAAAATGTATTTTAAAAATATGTTATAACATTTGTTAAATCCGGAGTCTATTGTCAAATTTTTTAATAAGCGAAGAACTTTAAGTACATCTCACAGTTTTCTTCTTTCTTGTGATTTATCCTTTTATATCCTTTAAGTTTTAAAAACATGGAACGTACCTAAGAATTAAAACATGTTGCCAGTGGATTTTAGCATGCTATTTGTTTTCTTTAAATTATAATTCATGGGGTGCTAATTTCTTATTCATAGAAGGGTTCAGTGTTAAAACAAATAATACATTTATATTATTTTGAATTTTTTTCTCAACTAACCCAATAGCAGATTGCATGCCGATTTTAGCATTATGGAGGGATTTTTAAAATGAATATGCCAGTATGGATTTGTTTAGTTAATTGTCCAATATCCAATACTATCTGAAGGCTTCATGCTTCTTTTCCTTGTTTCTTTTCTCTTTGGTGCTATTCATAAGCTACTTCTTCCCTCTCTTCTGTTTCTGTGTCTACTTTAGATTGAGTTGAGATAATGTGCTTGACCGGAGGTAAACTTGTAATTTGTGACAGGGTGATAAAACATTATTTTCAGAAACTTGTTCTTACAGATACCCGTATAAGAATCTGAACTCAAAGAATTAGAGTTGGAAGGCACCCTAAAAATAATTTTCTAGGCAGTACCTAAATTATTCCATATGTGATCTTCAGAGGAAAAGATTATATGAAATAGGAATTACCTTTCTAAACGATTATAGAATTTTAACAGTACTCTACAGTACTCTATTTTAACAGAATTCTCTACAACAGAATGAAATCTCTTTACAATGTAGTGTGTTAGGTTCTTCCTGCTCTGTGGAGAAAGAACAGTTGCTGCTCTACCGTATGCCCATTACACACATGGAATAAAACTATGATAAAGTCTTCCCGCAGCCTTCTCGTCTCCAGTTTCCTTCATCTTTCCTTATGGTTCCTGTTTGCTTACTTTTGTCCTGTGGTTTCTTCTGAAAATATAAATCCTCCATGCCGCTTTCGGTTTGAATAGCACTTTGTAAGCTGTAAAGCATTACGCAAGTGTAAGTGATTATTACACTATCATGAAGGTGTTCTCTTACAAAAGCAGTCCAGTGCTTGCTTTTCCTGGCTCTTGGACAGTCAATGTCACTACTGAAAAATTTTAAGTCTGTATTCTTATACTCTAGGGTCCATATTTCATCACTTTTCTGATTCTTACAACCATTTTCTTTAAATTCAGCTCTGATGAACATACACCAGTAGAGGATGAAAAACCAAAGAAAATCACCACCTCAGCTTCTTCTTCAGAAGGTATTTTTTAAATACAGAACTTTGTTGAGAAGTTAAAAAATAAGTTTATAAATAGTTGAATTTTAGGCTTTGCTTTTACTCAAATTGCCTATCATATATTCCTTTTAAGTATTTCAAATACAATAAAATTGATGCTCAGAAATACTTCTTTAGAAGTTAGTTTTTTATTTGTATTTTATGTAGAAGAAAAGAAGAAGAAGTCTAGTCATTCAAAAGAAAGATCCAGGAAAAGGAGAAAGAAAAAATCATCTAAAAGAAAACACAAGAAGTATTCTGATGACAGTGACAGTGACTCTGATTCTGAAACAGACTCCAGTGGTAAGAAAACCAACATCATTCTGCAAGCCCTGCTTCAAAACTAGTTTTACAGGGCCAATCTGGTGGCGCAAGCAGTTAAGTGCGCACGTTCCACTGCGGTGGCCCGGGGTTCGCAGGTTCAGATCCTGGCCGCGCACCTATGCACTGCTTGTCAAGCCATGCTGTAGCGGCATCCAATATAAAGTAGAGGAAGATGGGCATGGATGTTAGCTCAGTACCAATCTTCCTCAGCAAAAAAAAAAAAAAAAGAGGAGGATTGGCATCAGATGTTAGCTCAGGGCTGATCTCCGTCACACACACACACAAAAAAAACTAGTTTTACTTCTTAAAGCTTATTTTTAGAAGAAGGTTCTTAAAAACAATAATAATAGCCAAGAGTTTTTGAATCCTCACTGACTTTGTGCCAGGCACCCTGCTAAGTGCTTGATGTTCATTATCTCTAGTTAATGCACACAGTAACTGTAGGATACTTCTTAGAGGTGGGGAAATGGAGGCACAGAGCAGGTTATAAGTACCACACTCAAGCTCACACAGTTGGGATGCAGCCCTAAGCAGTGTGACTCCAGATTGGTTGTGTGTAGTTGTATAAGGCATGTGGCACCGAACTAACTTGGGGTTGGTCTGTGAGACATGTGGTGCCAAACCAAGCCATACAGGGCTGCATCAGCCCTGTGGAAGGGCTCTTTTGTGTAATTCTCACACTCAGTCAGCACCTTTGTACAGTTTCAAAAAGGCACACCATCAAGGACCCCTTCAGGCTGGCAGCTCATTTATGGAGGACACCCCCTGTGGGGTGGCGCATCACAAAAGCCACCTCTTTGTGCCTTCTCCTGGCTGATGATTGACAGAGGGTACCTCCTCTGGGGACACATTACACAAAGGCGCCCCTTCCTCTGATGTCGCCCTGGTTTCCTGGCCCCCGTTGTCGCCTTTCTTCCTCATTGCTGGAAGACTGAACTTTCTTAAAGCACACATCTGAGCAAGTCAGGCCCTACTTAAAATCCTTCAGTAGCTCTCCAAAACCTTCAGGGTAAGGTTCAGACGCTGATTGGTCCCTCTCTAATGACATATACCCTGTCACTCCCTCTCGCAGCATCCTCTGTAGCCTGAGCACAACTTTCTGTTTCCTCGGTATGCCACATTCTTTCTCTCAACTCTGTTACATGGTGCAGAGTCTGTCTGCTACAATGGCAGTCTCTCCCTGCACGCAGCTCGGCTTACTCATTCAACAATGGGCACGCATTCCTTTCGTAATAAAACTGACTGAAAATAACTAGCTTGAGAGTCACCTTTTCCTGGTCAACCATTCCTCAGCCATCCTCCCCAAATCAGCCCAATTTTGAGACTCCTCTGTATGTCCATAGCACCCCGTGCTTCCCTCTCTCACCCTGGATGCTAGTTCACTCTTTGCCTCTGTCTCCTCCATTAGACTGAGTTCCTGGAAAGCATCCCCCCCAAACACACACATAGGTGTTTTTCTCTTTTCATCACGAAAATATTCAAACATTCAGAAAAGTAAAGGGAATAGTATAATACCATGTACATATCACCTAGGTTTTTAACAATTGTTAGTATTATGACATATTCGTTTCAAATATGGGTTTTTTGCTGACATATTCAAAGTAAATTACAAATATCACCCTGCCACCCTAAATATTTCTGTTTGCAACTCTTAAAAACAAAACATTTTCCTACTTAACCATAATACCATTATCTCACCCAATAAATTAATAATAATTCCCTATAGTGTGACTTTAATTTCTGTGCTCCCAGTGCCTAGCATGGTTCCTCATGTAAATATTTGAATGAGTGAATTTCTCTGTAACAACAAATGGGACAGCAAAAGCATATTTATCTGCTCAAAGGTATTAAGGTTTTAGAGGTCTCTTTTTTTCTTTATTATGGGAAAGGTCAAATATATATAAAAGTACAGAGAATAGAATAATGATCTCCCATGTACACATCACCCATCTTGAACAATTATCAACTTGTGGGAAGTTGCCACACCTCGCAATTATTTTGAAACAAATCCTAGATATCATTTCATTTATAAACAGTTCAGCATGTTTCTCTAAAAGATAGACATTCTTTTTTTAGAAAAAACATAACCACAATATCATTACAATGCCTAAGAAATTTAACAGTAATTCCTCAATTCTTATCACAGTCCATTTTTATTTTTGTTGTTTTCTAGCCTGGCAGTTTCACATGAGGAAGACAGCATGAAGAAAGCCAAGGTCTGACTGCTTCTTTTCAGTGATCCATTAATCTAGAATATTAATCAGGGGACCATCTCCTTCCTCTTGCTTCCAGCAGCACTAAACCAAAAGGTTCCCTTTTAGTGTTTAATCATCAGGAACCAGGGTCCTCTGAAGGATGTCAAATGAGACAAAATACATTTCAAGGTGTGATCATCACTTCTGAGCTAGGGAAGGCGCAATAACATAGCTTCTGTGATGGGGGGAGGGGAAAAAAGGGAGAAGAGTCTCACTCCGGCCTTGATGGAGTCTCCTCTTGTGTTTCCTTTGAAGCAGCAAGACGTTTAGGCCAGAATGGTTTCTGTTCTCCTATGTCCTCCACAAAAGGAGGGCAGTGAACAGAATTCGGAGCATACTAGATGAAAGCTTGGATGCCAACTTCCCATAAACCCCTATGAGTAGCTTCTTAGGAAGATTTCTTTAGAGTCTAGGATTGTGCCTGAGCTCCTTAGCATGAATGGAGTGCGGCCCTTTCTTGCAACACACTGTTCTCACCAGGGACTTACCTCACCCTGTCTTGCACATGTATGTATCTGAGAAGTACAGGGCCTGTTGATACTGACTCAGGGATATCACCTCATGAAAGGAGGTGTCCTTGCCATTCCTTAGCAGTTCCTATCCATACGCTACTAACCCCACTTGTGTGGCCTGGGTGTTCTGGGCTGCAGTGGCACCAGAGGAACCCAACTTCATTTGGGTTCCAGAACAAAAATGGCGTTATAGGGTCCATCCAAGATTATCATGACAGGGTGACCCATGGCAACGGGGGCCATATTTCTGAGAATTAAAGCCCTCTGATGTCTCCAGTACTTGGCCTTCCTAGTTTTAAACCAAACCTTAAATCAGAGGGAAAAAATGGATTGGTTTAGTATATTGAACAGTTAATGTCATAATAGAAAAACACAACATGCAAATCTATATGCTGTTGAGATTTTAAACCACAATGGGAGAAGCTATTTCATTATTGCTAAAATATCTTAGGAAAGTTAATACTGTACACCCTCTCTTCAGCTCACCCTTGGTGAGTGTGGAATATGTGCCAAGCTCTAGTCTAGGCTTATTGGTTTGTTTCCATCCTCCCACTTTTAGTATTCTTTATTTTCCAGGTCTTGGCTGTAAGACTAGCTAGTGAATTGCACTGTGTTCTTGCTGTTAATGCTATGCCTGGTAACAGGATAAAAAAATGTTAGTATCATAATAGTAGATCATCAGCTGACCTGCTGCTCTGTCCCCTCCTCACTAGAGATAGTGTCACCCGGGTGATGGGGTGGGGGCAGCTGAGCATGGTAAAAACTAGACCCGTTTTAAAGTTGTACTAAGGGAAACAGCTCCCTATTTGAAAAGCCCATCTTCAGTCTGAAGTAACTAATCAAGAGGAGCACAGGATTTTTAGACAGAAGGTTTCCTTCAAGGATGACTAAAGAGTCATTCATCCTCTGAAACCTCTTGCGAGTTAAAAAGGTAGTCTGGCAAGGGGGCCAGAAGGGTTTGTGTCTTGTCTAGCTGGGACATGAGAGTTGCTGAAGCTCTGGACACTGCCTTGATTATTTCAACCTTTAATGCTAAGGAAAGTTCAACCTAACTAGGTTCAAATTCATTAAAACTCAATTTCTGCCCAGCCAGTAGTTCGGAGGAAAAGAGGCATACCATTGTCAATTCTGCATGCACCAGCCTGCCTCCACCCTCCAACCTTCCTGGGTTCAGGACACTGTGAGGTAACCCTGTTCTAGCCACAAGTTCAGGATTCTGGATGGAAGGTGATATTGCCTGGGATGGTGGAGCACCCTAGGCCCTGCCAGCTCTACTCCTCACCTAGGAGATCCCAGTTCTATCACCAGTTCATAAGGCAAGAGAGTGGAACTAGGCATTTTAGAACAAAGTCAACAACAGTGTAGCACCCCATGTTCATTTAGCATTATTTACAATAGCCAAGATATGGAAACAACCTAAGTGTCCATCAATGGATGAATGGATAAAGAAAATGTGGTGTGTGTGTATGTGTATATATATATATATATATATATATACGCAGTAAAATATTATTCAGCCATAAAGAATGAAATCTTGCCATTTGCGACAACATCATTTGATGGCACTATGCTAAATAAGTGAAATAAGTCAGAGAAAGACAAATACTGTGTGATCTCACTTATATGTGGAATCTAAAAAACAAACCAAGCACATAGATACAGAGAACAGATTGGTGGTTGCCAGAGTCGGTGGAGGTGGGGAGGTGTGAGAGAAATGAGTGAAGGAGGTCAAAAAGTACAAACTTCCGGTTATAAAATAAATGTCATAGGGATGTAATGTACAGCATGGTGACTATAGCTAATAATACTGTATTGCATATTTGAAAGTTGCTAAGAGAGTATATCTTAATTCTCAGCACAAGAAAAAAATTTTTGTAACTGTATGGTGATGGATATTAACTAGACTTATGGTGATATTTTGCAATGTATACAAATATCGAATCACTATGTTGTATGCCTGAAACTAATTTAATGTTATGTCAATTATATCTCAATAAAAATTAATTAATTTAAAAATCCAACAACAATGTGGAGGTGAGGGTCACACAAGGCTTTTCCCTAAATGCCTGGTAACTATTCAAAAACAAAACAAAATCATGTCAATTAAACCTCTGTCCACTCAGCATCCTAGTTAATGGGATTTACATTGTATTTAATCCTTTGGAAATTCCCAAAGTACAAATTGTGACACTGTAGGCTTCCTCTCCCTGCCTGACTCCATGCTTTTGCTCTCCAATTTTAGGATTTAGAATCCTTCCTCTGCATGAGTATATAGTCTAAAGAGGGCCAGTGTAATAGAGCTTATTTTGGGGCGATTCAAATGTACCAGTGGTCAAACCTCCCTGAACAGCCAGAGCCCACAGTAGGCTGTCATCTGGGCCAATATTAGGTCCCTATTCCCAATACTGGTTACATAAAATGGGTCTATTTGCAAAAGAGAGGGGGAAAAGCATATGTTAAGTGTTTCTTGGGAGAATTCACGCTGTAGAGTTTGGAAATAGATGAGAGCATTTTCTTTCCCTAATTTATTTCTTGTGGCTCCTTTTCCCTTCAGAGCTCCATTAAGATACCACTATGTAGGGCCAGCCCTGATAGCCTATTGGTAAAGTTCAATGCACTCTGCTTCTGTGGCCCAGGTTCAGTTCCTGGGCGCAAACCTACACCACTGTCTGCCGGTGGTTGTGCCGTGGCAGCGGCTCACATTACAAAAAGAGGAAGATTGGCAACAGATGTTAGCTCAGGGCGAATCTTCCTCAGCTAAAAAAAAAAAGAGAGAGAGAGAGAGACCACTATGTAAACTCAGGAAAAGCAAGTCACCAAACTTTTAAGTTTTTCTTAAAAAATTTGCTTTGCTTTGCCTGCTTCAGAAAGCAGAGGCCTGACCCTCCCAAGCCCCGGCCAGACCTGACTGTGAGCCCAGCCCGCGGCCTTAGGGTGCCAGCCCTCAGTGGCCTGCTTTATTGGGCTGCTTTTCTGGATGCCCCACCACCAGGTCCGCAGCCCGTTTCCATCACTGCACTTAGGCAATCTCTGCAGCAAAGCATAAGCTGATCCTATCCTCATTCCACTGCCCCCACCAATACTTCTTTGATACAACTTATGGTTTTCTATCATCTCAAGTAGTCACCTTTTGATCCCATGACCTACAAATAAGTTATCTCTACTTAAGAAATGAAAAAGTACTTCAGATTAACACAGGTACAAAATCTACCCTGAACTGACAGCCACCCCACCAGCACCAAATAAATTCCACAAAACCCACCTGTTATAATTGTGCCACCAAAGGGAAAAAAATCCTTAGATGCTAGAAATTCCTCAAGAGAATATTCACGTAGGCATTTGGTAGTTTCATATCATTGAATTTGTGTGGAATCTGCAAGGCATATTTTGACCATATATTAGAATTCTCATTTTCACCCTTTTTAGGTTAGTGGAATTGTATTCATAATTGTTCTTTTTTTGTTTTGTTTTTTTAGACAAATTTAGGGATGCCACTCCCTACATTGTTTTACCAAATGCTTAAAAACAACAGCAGGAGGACTTGGACTTGAAGCCATCTCCCCCCATCAGTCTCAGTGTAACCACACAGCTATTAGTTACTCATATAGTGTGTTCCGTGGACAAGTTACTCCCTTGTGCCAGTGGTGAAATAATTACAAAATCACTCATTTTAGCTTAGAGGTTATGCTTGGTTTTAAATATTTTAAATAATTTAGTACAATTGAACCCTCTTATAACCCAGCTCCTCAGGCTAACATCCTCCCTAAAGGATACTTGTGTTAGGAGGTATCGACGCAGATAATCAATAATCATTCTATTGTAAAAGAAAGGAAGAGAGTTTTATTTGAGCCAAACTGAGGACTGTAGCCTAGAAGCTGCAGCCTTCACAAGGGAAGAAAGAGCTCTGGAGAAGAGTGATTTTCAGCCCAGTTATATACCATTTCAAAACAGAGACATACATCAAACATGACAGGGATACATTCCTTCAAAGGTTCAAGGAGATGTTTGTTACAGATTAGCACCTACACAGTGGGTCAACATGACCCTAGTGTCATAGGAAGGGAGACATTTATTCTTCAAAAAGTACACTCTTTACTTTAGGATAATGATTAAAGCAGATGTACAATATATATTTGACAGGCGATAAGTCAGGCTTCTTTGGTTCAAATAAAATTCATGCCAAATCAAATGCAAACCAGAATGGCTTCCCCATATACTTCAATATAAATTTTTTCTTATATCAGAGGAGTTGAACTTTATTGTAAAAAAATTATATAAATGTGGTACAGGTGTAGGAAAAGTGGTTCAGTTCTATTTTTTTCCCCTTTAGAAACTCATGTTCCCACTGGTAATGGGCAATTTCCGTAATCTGGAATTTACTTATCCCATTTTCTATCCCTTAAAGCCCCCAAAGTTCAAAACTTATTTTCCAATCATGGAAAAGACAATAAAAACAAACCAGTGTGAGAATGTCCAGGACAAAGGTGTCCAAGTCCTGAAGCAGGTTTTAGAATGGGGCCCTGCCAAGTTGCTTTTTTCAGGTTTACTGACCAGCACCTTGGCGTCAGTCACATCCATGCATATTGCAATCTCCTTTCTGAGAGGAGATAATCACAAATGTTCAATATTCAGATATGTAAATGAAATTAAATATATGGATGTTATTTCATGCTTGTTTTAAAATTTCTGTCCCCCTCATGCCCCCCACCCCAGTACACTTTTCTGTAATACCCAGTTCGAGGCTTGCTTTAGGGGGTGGTTTTCCCTCCCACGCAAAATTTAATGTGGCACCAAAAAAATCAGTAATCAAGATAATGTTTTAACAAATTTAACAAATAACAAAATTAATACAAAAAATAATCCATGATGAAAAAGTTATCAAAATTTAGATATAGGTAGGATCTGACCGTGCACTTGCTCCACCGTGCCTCAAGCACAGTTCCAATAAAACGTTATTTACAAAACAGGCCTCTGGCCAAAGTTTCCCTACTTGATGTATTTAAATACTGCATGAAAATATTTACCTTGATGCCCAGTAGCTAGTCCCCCGACCCCGGAGTCCTGCGAGAGGGGGCCTTGGTGGCCTTGGGCACTCTAGGCGGCTTTTAGCTTCGAAGAGGAGAGAAGGGATTCTGGAAGAGAGCCAGAGGAATCCCGAGACAACCGAGCTCCCTAGAGAACTAGGCACCTCCAGGAGCAAACTATACAGCAGGAACCTGTCGGGGCACTCAGTGCGGTGTAAAATGCTTTCCATCTTTAGCTGCAAGAGGGTGAACGTGCTGCGGTACAGGCACTGCTCCCTGGCGCCAGGCTTCGGCCCCTCAGGGACCTGGAGAGGTCAGCACCTGCTGCTGCTGCTTCCTGGGGTCCCGGCCGCCGCCGCCGCCCCTCCCTCGTCCCGCCCGCGCTCCGCCACAGTTCGGACGGTGTTTCCTCCTCATCTCCTCCCGCTACAATCACTCAGATCATGGGAGCCTTCATGTCTGCAAAAGGGGAAAGGCAAAAAGAGAGTAGAGGGACGGGAAGGGCCGCGAGTTGAGACCAGAGGCGGCATCCTGTAACCAGCGTATCCCAGGGAAAGGACGTTTCCTCGAGTTGCCCAAAGCACCCGTCCCGGTCCAGGCACTCACCTTGCAGTTCTTCCCGGAGCTCCACGACTCCCCGGCGGCTGCCCCCGGGCGCAGGCTCCATGCCGCGGACGCAGCGGGGCGCCCCCGCAGACTCTGCGCGGCGAGCCGCGGCCATCCCTGGGCGGGGTCCTCTTGCTGGCGCCGGCTTCGCTTTATAGCGCATCGGCTCCAGCGGCCAGGTCTACAGGCTCCGGCTTAGACGACTGCTCGTCTCCTCACGTCCAGTCGCGCCGTGCGTGCGGTGGGTGGGACCTGCTGGGGCGCGCGGGCGGCCGGGGCGGGGCCCGCAAGTGGGTGGAGCGCTGGCCGGCAGGGTGCTGGGAGGGGGCGTGCAAGTGTGGGGCGGGGGAGCTCCAACTTGCGGCTTAGCTGACGCCTCCCGCGTCCGTCGGGGCCGGGGGGCTGGCCTGAGGAAGGGGCTTTGCTGGATGGTGCCCGCGGATTTGGGGCGCGGGTAGGGGCGGGGCAACGAGACCTCACACGAACCCCGGGAGCCCTTGGGGCAATGTCGGGAGAAGTCTCTCCGCCTGGCCCTCGAGGCCCGCCGCTGGGCGCGGGGCTCCTTGCCCTTGGGTCTTGCAGAGCGAGAGATGCACACAGAGGGCTGGAGAAAGCGCGGAGCCCCTAGCAGCCCCAGCGCGCTGAAGGGAAGGTCCTTTCCCTTGCCTTGTGGGCTGGGAGCAGGACTCTCCCCTCCCCAAGAACGAATGGGACTCTGGTTCTCTTCCATGCGCCCCCGAGGTCCAGGAATCGGGCTAGTGATTCAGAGGCAAGAACGAGCTAGGAGACTGCTTGCTGGGTTTTTGCAAGAATGCGCTGAAAGCAGAGCCAGCCGTGCTCTCCACCGGTGCGGGGGAGAGGGAGCTTGGGCCTGTGTTTGCGGAGCTCTCTGGGTGCTCAGATGCAGGGTGCAAGAAACCCAAGCCATCCCTTGTGAAAGCAACAAGTACTCCAGGTTAGGAGTAAGGATCCCCAACCCCCGGCAGAGCACAAGTGTAGAACCCTGCCCAGTGTTTTGTGCACCCAATAACGCCCTTCATCCAAGGGGCACTTCCTTCAACTTTGGACACAACTGTGGAGCATGCAACATCCTCTGGGCTCTGCTCAGCACATCGGGCTGCAGGTGCCTTAGGAAACCACATGTTTGCCCTTTACTGGGCCTGTGTTGTTGACCAGGGAGAGTTTCCATCGTCCCCACTGCTGCCTCTTTCTCTTATACTCCATCTCTCTCTCCCTTCCCTTCCCTCCCCTTCCCTCCCTTTCCTTCCCTTCCCTTATCTCACTCTCTTTCTGTCAACCATCTTCCTGAATTCTTCTTCCCCACTTTGAAGTGACAGTAAGAGCCAGGCCACATTGAGGGCTTTATGGTTCTTCAAGAGGTGTCTACAGGTGCCCTGGGACGTGCCAATACCCCAAATATTGAGAATAACTTCTTACCATGGGTCCTGTGCTTGACACTGTACATGATTTATCCAATTTTTACCAGCACAACCATCAATATCATCATCCCCTTTTTAAGAGAAATTAAACCAGGGTGGAATTGCCATATCTCACTCATAGACAAGCCCTGCCCTGCCTTGATGATGAAGTGGTTTCACTCTTTGGCTTTACATATGCGGCCCCTCCTCCATGAGCCAGTGGGAACAGAAAAGTAAGGGCAAGTAGACAGGGCCTGGGCCTGCTGTATCAACAAACGTGCCTTTGAGGGGACCAGGGAATTTGATTAAACAGCCTTTTAGGTACCTTTATCCTGGAGGACATTAATCATTTTTTGTAATTAATTAATTCCGTTTATAAATTCTTTAAATTTCTCATTATTAATGACACGAGTGCTGGTGCAGAGGAGAGGAAGTGACGTGAGACTTGTGCACGGATCATTAACTCACTCTTTGCAAGTTTGAGAGCAGTAGTTACCTCATGGGCAGTAACACTTTCGGATTGACTATTTCCAACAACACTTTACGAAAGACCATACCACACTGCTTTATATTTACTATTTCAGTCACTCTCTATTTATTCATGAGGGCCTATGAGTGGAGAGATTGTTATCCTCTGGAGGTTTGCAACAAGGACAGGATGTTTTCTTGTTCCTCCCTCACCTTTTGTATCTGTGAACTTCAATCAATAAGCCTATGTTGGCTGCTGGTTATGCAGGGCCCTGTGCTGGGCAGTGGGGGGAGTGTCATGGTGCCTGACTCAGCCATTGTGCTGTGAGTTCTCTCAGTCTGGAGAGGCAGATCAGCCCACACCAGAGAAAGAAGCCACAAATTATTGAGGCGGATTGCCCGGCCCCACCATTTATTTGCTCTCTGACCCGGGGCAAGTAGGCTGACCTCTCTGTGCCTCAACGGCCACATCTGTAGAATGGTATCTGCCCTACGATGTTGTGAAGTTTAAATAAAGCAATAAAGATAAGGCCCATGGTGAGCACGCAGTCAACATCAGCTGGTGCTGGATTTAAGGGGTCAAGAATGGGGTCCATCTGTATCCAGGTCACACTGGAACCTGCAAGGATCCACTTGAACCCATGAGGACAAACTAAAACCTGTGAAGACATAGTGGAACCTACATTTGCCTCTTACTGCCTCCAACCTGGAGAAGGAGCTGGCATCCTTTTCCATGGCGCTGCGCATGCACCTGGCCCAGGATCTGGAGACGCTGGAAGAGGAGATCTTGTGCGAGCTAAAGTTGCCGCGGGCCCCACTGCTGTCCCACACCAACAAGGCATGACAGAGGATCAGTGCCAGTGTACACAAGTGGCAGTGGCACCTGGTCTTACACCAAACTTCAGAACATAATGGCTGTTGCTTCACTTCGACCTCCCAAATCCTGCCCCAATTTTCCTTCTGGCCAACCTTAACTCAGAGCCACACAGGGAAGAGAATCCTAGGAAACTGTGTTTCTAGCCTAGCTAAATTGACACAGCCGCTACAAGTGTGAGACGTTGGAGGAGACTAAAACTGGTCACTACTGGAAAGAAGGATGGCACACCACGGCAAAGACACATGGGGGTCATTCTGTGCAACAGTTATAGACAAGGACTTCCCAGAGTTTGGTGCTCAGATTCAACAATCTGTGTCCAGGAAGGATTCATTTAAACAGCTACATTCACTCCACCAATCCTGTTGAATGTCTTTGTCCACAGTGGTCAATGGAGCAAGAGGAAGGAACAGTAAGCATGGAGTTACTGGCAGCATTCTGGAAATCTTTCAGTCACCATGAATTTTGGTCACTGACCTCTGACTTCTGAAATTGGCCATCCAACATTGAACCTTCCACCCAGCTTTTCAAAGATGGTGTTTCCTTATTTTTTGACAACCCTTGGAGAAATAGGGGTGACACATAGGTTGGATTAACTGTATAGGCTTTGGTAGGAATAGTGATTAGTTTCCAAAGCTTCGGACAGGAATATGAACCTGAAATCTGTCCCACTGTGATTCTTGGATACATTCCCAGATTATAAATAAAGTTTCAGAGACAACAACTTCTGCTTCTGTGCTCTCACACCTATTAGGAATAAGAAATAGTGGGGGCCCATTAATAGAAAAGAAAAGCAGAGGAGAATAGCTTGAAGGCTCTGGGAAGCTGCAGAGGTGATAGCATAGATATTCTGCTTATTTTATGGGATAAGCTGTGCTTTGATCATTTTCCAAAGGAGAAAGAATCAACAGTGGCTTTATTTATCACAAAACAAGAACCGTAAGAGCCTTCAATGAAAAGCTATGCTTTTCTGTTTTGACTGGCATTAAGCTATATAACTAGAATGTGGTAAGTAGGTCTATAGCCCACATTTCATTTAAGTTTATTACTTATCCTCTGAATAAATTGTTAGAAATTGGAAACATTAATTTAGCTACAAAAGTTTTACATCTAAAAACTTCTTCAGGAAACTCTGATTATTCTCTTTTAAAGAGTAATAGAAAACTATGGGAGTTATTTTGAAGAACCAATCTTCTTCAGGGGTTGTGGTAAAAACAATAATAATAATAGCTAATATTGATTTAGGAATTGCTATGTGCTTGGCACTAACCAATTATTTTACATGTATTATCTCATTTAATCCTCCCAATACCTCTAGGCATCAGTGGTATGATTGCTTTCACTTAAAGATGAGAAAATTGGAGCCTAGAAAGGTGGTGATTTGTGTAAACACACATAGTTGAGTTCCAGAGCCAGAGTTGAAATCCAGCCTACACCACTGCACTACATTCCTACAACAATTCACACTGAGCAACAGGTAGACACCACTTCAGCAAAAGATGTATAAACAGGAATGTTTAGTGCAGCATCTTTTATAAGGGTTTAACATTTGGAAAAGCTTGTATGTCTATCATAAGGGACTGATTAAACTAATGAAGGTGCATCCATTCAATGGAATATTTATGCATCTGTTAGGAATTATAATGCAAAGAAGTATGGATTGCGTGATCCAATTTTAGTAAATATATCATTTTATCAGTATTCACATATGTAAAAAAGTCTGGTAAACTATATAGCAAAAATACTAACGATCATTTTGACGTGGTAGCAGTCCAGGTAAATTAAAACATTAACTTCTACAATAATCACGTAATAAAGAATAGAATAAAATCTTTAAAAATCTCACTACTGTCCTTTTATTGAAACATATGGCTTCTCCCTTGAGCTCCAGACAGGAAATGAGCCCTGACTGCCCTCAAGTGCTCTGTGACTTTGGATAAATCACTTATCCTCTCTGGGCCTCCTGTTCCACATATAGAATAATGAGAAGCTGGTTTAACTTGGAAAATTCCTTCCAGCTCTAACCTCCTTGGACATAGTCAATCTCATTCCTAGTGAAGTTCTTTAAAAAAACAAAAATGGCATGTGCGGATTTAAATGTTGACAAGCGGTCCCTTCACACCTTATCTGTTTTCTTTGGCATATGAAGTTGTTGTTCCTATTATTCCCTTCCCATTCGTCTTTTGAGAAAGGAACCTTAATGCATTTCACCAGAAATGTGTCAAATCACTGTAGAAAAAGAAGGTGTTTTTTTTTTACCAGAAAGATAATTTTTAACCTATACATTAACAAACAAAAACCACTACATGCCGAAACACACCCTGCGACGCAAGCCGCAAAAGAAACCAAAGCAAACTATTCAAACACAATCCCCACTCCCGTCCTTTTTCCGTAGACTCTTGGCTTCTTTCTTAAGATCCCCTGTTACCCATTTTTTAATTGGGTTGGTAGTTTTTTTGTTGTTGAGATGCATGAGTTCTTTATATATTTTGGAGATTAAGCCCTTATCAGATGTATGGTTTGCAAATATCTTCTCCCAATTGTTAGGTTGTCTTTTCGTTTTGTTGATGGTTTCCTTTGCTGTGCAGAAGCTTTTTAGTTTGATGTAGTCCCATTTATTTATTTTTCCTATTGTTTCTCTTGCCCGGTCAGATGTGGTGTTTGAAAAGATGTTGCTAAGACTGATGTGGAAGAGCGTACTGCCTATGTTTTCTTCTAGAAGTTTCACAGTTTCAGGTCTTACATTCAAGTCTTTAATCCATTTGGAGTTAATTTTTGTGTATGGTGTAAGGTAAGGGTCTACTTTCATTTTTTTGCATATGGCTATCCAGTTTTCCCAACACCATTTGTTGAAGAGACTTTCTTTTCCCCATTGTATGTTCTTGGCTCCTTTGTCAAAGATTAGCTGTCCATAGATGTGTGGGTTTATTTCTGGGCTTTCGATTCTATTCCATTGATCTGTGGGTCTGTTTTTGTGCCAGTACCATGCTGTTTTGGTTACTATAGCTTTGTAGTATATTTTGAAATCAGGGAGTGTGATACCTCCAGCTTTGTTCTTTTTTCTCAGGATTCCTTTAGCTATTCGGGGTCTTTTGTTGTTCCATATAAATTTTAGGATTCTTTGTTCTATTTCTGTGAAAAATGTTGTTGGAACTTTGATAGGGATTGCATTGAATCTATAGATGGCTTTAGGAAGTATGGACATCTTAACTATGTTAATTCTTCCAATCCAAGAGCACGGAATATCTTTCCATTTCTTTGTGTCTTCTTCAATTTCTTTCAGCAATGTTTTATATAGGAAACAACATGTGTTGGAGAGGATGTGGAGAGAAGGGAACTCTCATACACTGCTGGTGGGAGTGCAAACTGGTGCAGCCACTATGGAAAACAGTATGGAGATTCCTCAAAAAATCAAGGATAGAACTACCATATGATCCAGCTATTCCACTGTTGGGTATTTATCCAAAGAACTTGAAAACACCAATTTGCAAAGGTACATGCACCCCTGTGTTCATTGCAGCCTTATTCACGATAGCCAAGACTTGGAAGCAGCCTAAGTGCCCATCAAGGGACGAATGGATAAAGAAGCTGTGGTATATATACACAATGGAATACTACTCAGCCATAAGAAACGACGAAATCCAGCCATTTGTGACAACATGGATGGACATTGAGGGTATAATGCAAAGTGAAATAAGTCAGAGGGAGAAGGTCAAATACCATATGATTTCCTTCATTAAGTAGTAGATAATAACAACAATAAACAAACACATAGGGACAGAGATTGGATTGGTGGTTACCAGAGGGGAAGGGGGGAGGGAGGAGGGTGAAAGGGATAATTCGGTACATGTGTGTGGTGATGGGTTGTAATTAGTATTTTGGTGGTGAACATGATGTAGTCCATGCAGAAATAGAAGTACAATGATGTACACCTGAAATTTTTACAATGTTATAAACCAATGTTACTGCAATAAACAAACCTGTAGTGAAAAAAAAAAAAAAAAAGAAATGGATAAGATCCCCTGTTACCTATATATCTGATCGATGATGATAACAATAATAATATCTAGCCTTTATTTTACAGATATCCATAGCGCCATTTAAACTATTCTTACGGAGAAGCATAGCGAACTCACTGCCGAGCAGAGGAGGGCGAGAAGAAAGAGTAATCTAATTTTTATCAGAAAGGTGGCGGCTGGCTCCGTCGGCTTAGTACTACCTGCCGGGATCTAACCCTGGCGCGGTGGCGGCCCCTGAGCGAGCGCGTCCCGGCGGGCGTGCGACGAGAGGCTCTCCGGCGCCCTCTGCTGGGCAGTTGGCTCCACGCCGCCTCTGCCCGCGGGTCCTCAGGGCCGCGCACCGGACTCTCCTCACCCGTGCCTTCCACACTTGCTTCCCGTCATTCATGGGGTGATGTGAGACTGCGAGGTGATGTGAAGCCTGAAGGGTGATGTGGGCTGAAGTGGAGCTGGGGTCGGGGAGAGGAGCTGCGGTGGGGGGCGTGGGGAGTCTGAGAAGTAATGTGCAGACCAGGGGTGTCAAGGGGAGTCTGCAGGGTGGAGGAGGGGTGTGGAGCCTGTGGGATGCTGTGCAGCTTGGGGAGGAGGGATGTGCAGCCCGCGGGGGTAGCAGGTGGGAACACGCAGCTTGTGAGTTGCTGTGTCACCAAGACCTACTTTCCCCGATGCGAGCATGGTCCTGGCACAAGCCGTGCTCCGACATCTCCCACACTCCGCAGCCCTTGGCTCTGCTTAGGGAAAGGGTAGAAAGTCCTCGGCGGTTTCCTCGCCGCTTTTTAAACCTGCTTCCTTCTGATAAACCGAAAAATCTACCCTTAGAGGAAAAGCGCTGTATTTTCTATTATCCTTCCCAGACAGGGAAGTCTTTCAGCAGTCTATACTATGAAAATAGAAGATATTTTTCAACAAATGTAAGATATTGAATATGTCTCTTGTACGTTCTCACCTTCCCCCTCCCCCTGGGACCATCTCCCTGGGAGTCGCTGGTCTGGAATCTTCTCACCTGCCTGCTCCACACCTCATACCTCCTCCCACCCGTACTTTCCATCCCCTTAGCAAATACTCTCCTAAATGGTGTATTCACCTAGGAACTGTAATTCTGAGGTCTCATCCATTTTTGTCCATCCATCCATTTTGATAGCTGTGTGGCAGCAGGTAAGTCACTAAACTACTCTGAGCTAATAAAATCAACCTCATAGAGTCCATTCATTTATTCACTCATTCAACATATGTCAACTGAGCGCCTACTCCAGTTGGGCCCTAGGCTGGGTGCTGGGAATACATCAGTGAACAGGACAGATGCTTTTCCTGCTCTTATGAAATTTGTCACCCAACTAGGGACCCAGACAATAAACTAATAAATACACAGATGGTGGTAAGTGTGTCAATATAAGGAACGTGGTACAAGGAGAGAGAATGAAATGGATTCTGATTTAGGTTGTGAGGTCAAGAAAGGCCACTCCAAGGAAGGGACATGAAAGCTGAACCTGACGGAGAAATAAGAATAAGCCTGGTGAAAGGTGTTGGAAAGATCCTGAGTTGGGAAAGTTTCATATATTCCAGGAGAGGCCGTGTGGCCAGATGTCAGGAGTGAGGAGGAGAGAGGCTCCAAAGGATCTCGGAGAATTAACCGGAGGACTCTTGGTGTGTACATTCTATGGGTTTCGATAAATGTATAGTGACGTGTATCCGTCATTATAGTGTCATGCAGAGTATTTTCACTGCTCTAAAGATCCTCTGTGCTCCACCTATTCATCCCTTCCCCAGACCCCCAGCCCCTGGCAACCACTGATCTTTTTACTGTCTCCATAATTTTGCCTTTTCCAGAATGTCATATAGTTGGAATCATACATTATGTAGCCTTTTCAGATTGGCTTCTTTCACTTAGTAATATGCATTTAAGTTTCCTTCATGTCTTTTCATGGCTTGATAGTTCATTTCTTTTTAGTGCTGAATAATAGTGCATTGTCTGGATGTACCACAGTTCATTTATCCATTTACCTACTGAAGGACATCTTGGTTGCTTCCACGTTTTGGCAATTATGAATAAAGCTGCACCATTGCTTTTGTTTGTTTGTTTATTTTGAGAAAAGCTTATTTATTGCTTTTGGGACGCTAATGAGCAGAAACAACAGACTAGATCGTATGTGAAGGACAATCAGGAAATCAGAAAACAAATAATTTTATACTCTTAAGTGTGCTCTAGAGATGATATGAAGGATTGTTTGCAGAAGCTAAAACCCCCAGCAGAAGCATTAAGTGGATCGCATATGGTGACTGCACAGTGGAACTGGGCCAAGGCAAAGTGAGGAGTTCGTTTCAGTAAGCTGGCCACTCCAGCTCAGTACGCCAGGGTGAAGAACAATAAAATGGCTTGAGCTTGATGAAAAGTTTGGAGTCCAAAAACCCTAAGAGATGATACCAAAGGCAACTGAAATAAGTGAACATTGTCTCCATCTGACTTCTAAAATCAAACCATGATAGTCTTTGAAGGTGAAAAGCACAATCGAATTTTCCAGTGTTTATATTATCATGAGTGTACATTTCCCTAGAAATATCTGATATTCCCAGTTAAACACTTTGCTCATGTTGGTACATTAAATGTGGGGCCTAGTGGCCTAAGGTGGGAAAGGATCCTCCAAAAAAGGACTTTTCTATCACCAACTTTAGAATGCTCATATTAAGAGAGAGTATGTGAATGGACTAAAAGTCATTTTGATATAGCCTTGGAATGTATTCGCTGTACAGTCAGATATACATGCTCATGAATTCCTTTTATTTTTCCTCCTATGCCTGGCTCTGACTCCTTCCTATGGCTTATCCTGGCAGCTTTGGTGAAAAGGCCCTGGGTTGC
This sequence comes from Ceratotherium simum simum, assembly GCF_057802395.1. Lineage (NCBI taxonomy): Eukaryota > Metazoa > Chordata > Mammalia > Perissodactyla > Rhinocerotidae > Ceratotherium > Ceratotherium simum. The sequence goes on from NC_141940.1 coordinate 29,559,611, forward strand.
TTTGCATAACTGGAGGAGTGGATGAAGAAGACTGGCGGAGTGGCTTGAAATCCTTACTCACTGTATTTCCTCGGAAATGAAACCAGTTGAAATTGGTGGAGGCAAACTTCCTCACCCCTGGCAGAAGTTTCCTGTTGTCCCTGTTCTTCTGGCCAGCCCATCAAAGCCTAGGCCCTAGGAAGCCCATTCAGGTGGGAACGAGGAAAGGTCAGGGATTTCTGGCTCCACACCCTCCATCTGTAATCCAGTGGACACAACGCACTGTTCCCATTTGGAGGGGTATCTAGAGCATAGTGAAGATGAATGGGGCAAATTATTTTTTACTCTTGGGCTTTCCTGCCCCAGAGCATGTCTCCATAGGAGGTTGGGCAAAGGACCCTACCAGATGCACCTGAGGTTCCTGAATCAGACTGGAATTGGACAGAGAGACAGGGGAAAATTTTGCCTGTAGAAAGCCCACTGGTAACTCTGAGTATGAGACAAAAGTAAGTCCTCACAATGGCCTGCAAGATCCAGGGTAATCTGAGCTCCTTCTCCCTCACCCCCACTTATGGCTCTGATTCCATCATCTACTACCTTCTCCCTTTCACCTTCTTCACTCCAGCCACACTTATCTTCTTGCTGTTCCTCAACTGTCAGGCATGTCCCCACCTCAGCGCCTTTGCACTTGCTGTTCCCTCTGCCTAGAATACTCTTCCCTGAGATATTCTCATGGCTCAGCTTTTGACCTCCCTTCAGATCTTTGCTAAAATGCCACCCACTTGTTGAAGTTGTCCCTGACTCCCTTATCTCTAATTGCACCACTCTTCCTTCCCTCCTTTTTTTGTTCCTTTGCACTGCCTAAGATCCTAGACTTTAATTATTTATCTTATTGCTTTTCTTCTAACACCAGAATATACGGTCCATTAGGGAAAGGACTTTCGTTCAATTCTCAGTCCCTGGTCCCTAGAAATGTCAGGTAAACAGTAGATGCTCCATAAGTATTTTTTGAATACATGAATGAATTTATGCTCTCCATAGCACTATTTTTTCTTTGTAAAATACCATTTTTTTGAGATATAATTCACATATCATGATGTTCACCCTGTTAAAATGTATAATTCAGTGGTTTTTAGTATATTTGCAAATTTGTGCATCAATCTTCACTATCTATTTCCAGAACATTTTCCTCACCCCCAAAAGAAACTTCCTACCCATTAGCAGTCACTCACCATTCCCCCGTCCCCACGCTCTGGCAACCATTACTTTCTTCCTGTCTATGGATTCCAATATTCTGCATATTCCTAATGAATGGAATCATACAATATGTGGCCTTTTGTGCGTAGCTTCTTTCACTTAGCATAATGTTTTCAAGGGTCATCCATGTATCAGGACTTCATTCTTTTTTATATTGAGATATTTCACATATCATTTTAAAGTGCATAATTCAGTGGTTTTTAGTATATATGCAAGGTTGTGCCACTCATCGACACTATCTAATTTCAGAATATTCCCTCATTCCCAAAAGAAACTCCATACTTGTTAGCCATTATTCCCTATTCTCCCTACCACCATGTCCTTAATGGATTTACCTATTCTGGAATTTCATATAAAGGGAATCATGCAACATATATTTTGGCCATTGTGAATAATACCACTATGACCATTGATATACAAATTTTTGTGTAAATGTATGGTTTCAGTGCTCTTGACTATATACCCAGGAGTTGAATTACTGGGTCATATAGTAACTCTATGTTTAATTATTTGAGTTACTGGAAAAATGGTTTCCAAAGCGGCTGCCTTGTTTTATGCTCCCAACCTGGGAGTGTCTATTCAACAAAAATGGCTGAATCTCAGTAAGAACAGCAGGCTTTATGGTATTTTAAATTACCCTAGTCCCATCTTCCATTCTACAGCTCTGTGGTAGCCTGAAAAAATAACAGCCCACATTCTCAGTACAGGATGGAGCAGAATGGTCCTCTTTCAAAGCCTCATTCCCAAAGAATGCTCGTTATTTAACCTGTCTGATGGTTCAGTGGAAGGCCCTACTCCAGAGACTTGCCTTTATTTGAACTGACTAGGAGCTCGTCCAGTGCTAGAATCTCTCTTCTTGGAGGCATTTACCCAAAACACTCACAGGAAAGTGTTTTAGTGGAGGATGCCTAAAGCTATAGATAACACTTGAGGAAAATAATAGACTAACCAAAAACCTTAAAAGAATAGGCTGGGAAACTAGATTTCTATAGGAACTTTGAAAAGCTCTGACATCTTTGAAAAGCTCCTGGGAATCTGGAAGGCCAAGTACATGCTTAGGGCATTGTGAACGCTCAAGAAAGTGTGAGAAGGCCCTAAATTTTCACCTCTGGCTGACTTTCAGGATAGTGAAGGTTAATACAGAGTTGTATACTGCCTGATTGAATGATGAAAGCATGCCCCAACACACAAACACAGCCTCTCAGAAATAAATGTGAGATTTATTTGTTCCAGTGATTTAAGGAAATCTCTATCCATCATTAGCTGACCACTAAGATAACTGAGCTAAGATTTCAGTGGCTATACACAAAAAAGAATAGACTCTTTACAAAATTAATTCAGAAAAGACCTAAACAAATAATAACTAAAACAAGCAGCAACAACAAAGCCTGGCAGGAGGGAAATCTAATTTCCATAGCTTCCACGTTATAATACTCAAAATATCCAGTTTTTAACAAAATTTTATGAAGTATGCAAAGAATCAAGAAAGTATGGCCCATATACAGGGGGGAAAAGGCAATCAATAGAACTGTCCTCTGGGGCTGGCCCAGTGGTGTAGTAGTTAAGTTTGTGTGCTCTGCTTCGGCGGCCCAGGGTTCACAGGTTCACAGGTTCGGATCCCTGGTGCAGATCTATGCACCACTCATCAAGCTATGCTGTGGCAGCATCCCATATACAAAATAGAGGAAGATAGGCACAGACATTAGCTCATGGCCAATCTTCCTCACCAAAAAAAAAAAGAAGAAGAAGAAGACAAACTGCCCTCAAGGATAGATTTCTCAAAAAATTAAAAATAGAAATACCATATGACCCAGCTATCCCACTACTTGGTCTTTATCCAAAGAACTTGAAATCAACAATTCAAAGAGACTTATGCGCCCCTATGTCCATTGCAGCATTGTTCACAATAGCCAAGACATGGAAGCAACCCAAGTGCCCATCAACTGACGAATGGATAAAGAAGATGTGGGATATATATACAATAGAATACTAGTCAGCCTTAAAAAAGGACAAAATCATCACATTTGCAACAACATGGATGGACCTTGAGGGTATTATGTTAAGTGAAACAAGCCAGACAGAGAAAGATAACCACCACATGGTTTCATTCATATGTGGAAGATAAACAAACACATGGACAAAGGGAACAGATTAGTGGTTACCAGAGGGGAAAGGGGTTGGGGGGTGGGCACAAGGGGTGAAGGAGTGCATTTATATGGTGACTGACAAATAATAATGTACAACTGAAATTTCACAATGTTATAAACTATTATGACCTCAATAAAATGAAAAAAATATGTAGAACTGTCCTCAAGGAAGCATAGGCATTGGAATTACTAGATAAAGACTTTAAATCAGATATTTTAACATGTCCAAAGAGCTAAAGGAAGCAACGTCTAAAATCTAAAGGAAAGATTCCACTCCAACATGTAAAGAGCTTGGAAGTCATCACTCCCATCCTCACAACAAGAAAAAATATGAACAGATTAAAAATCAATGACTTTTCTTGGATACGTCAGAGAATTGAGGTCAAGGGAAAAACTGCAACCCCCAAATTGGAGAAACAGGCAATTATAGAGATTACAGATTACAGCAAATACAGATCAGCACTCTTGAGGCAGAAACTGCTGGAGTCTGTAACCAGGACTTAAATGGTAACTTTCAGGAATTGCTAGTGGCTGATTGTGGACTAGCTTGAGAGTTAAAAACTCCCAGGGGCCTAATCTAAGGGAATCTCTCACACACACAATCATGCTCTTTACTCCTAGGATCCTTGACAGGTTTTCTTGGTAAAGATCAAAGAAAAATTGCCTTGTGTTTGGCTGGCGTGAGGGGAGAAGTAACCATTTTGAAATAAGCCACAAGCATTCTCCATGACAAAGGCCTACCCAGCAAGAAGACTTCACTGGAGCCTTATTGGACTTGGGGTAAGGGAAATTACCAACCTTCAAACGCTCTAGCCTTCCCCCTTCATATAAAGGCAAAAAAAGCTGAGAAGCATTTGTGAATGTCACAGCCCAGGGAGACACTAAAAGACTGAGACCTAATCATAGGATTATAGAACGCTTCTCCTCAACCCAGACATGACGAAACATCAACAGGGCGCCTGTATAATAACAATGGATTACAGCTGAAGGAACTGCAAGGCTCAAACTCTATTCAAGAAGGGGTTTCTAGGGAAAACAAAAGATGCCAGGGGACAAAAACAAAGACGCTAGTGGAAATTGAATCCTCCGTTACTACAGATACAGAAAATAGTAAACACAGCATATCTCCTAGCCGGATAAAAATAAAATGTCACACTAAAGGCCTGTCTACTTCCTAATACCTGATAATTCGTGACTGGCTTTCAACAAAAAAGTTACATGGCAGCATAAAAGGAAGGAAGAAACAATCTGAAGAGACAAAGTAAGTGTCAGACCAGATTCTGATATGGCAGAGATTTTGAAATTATCAGACTGGAAATTAAAAATAAGTATGATTAATATGCTAAGGGCTCTAGTGCAATAAGTGGCCAACATGTAAGAACAGATGGATAATGTAAACAGAGAGTAGAAATCCTAAGAAAGAATGCAAAGGAAATACTAGAAATAAGAAACACTAACAGAAATAAAGAATACATTTGATGGACCCATAAGATGATTGCAAAAGGCTGGGGTTAGAATCAGAGAGCTGGAAGATATGTCAATAGAAACTTCCCAAACTGAAATGTAAAGTGAAAAAACAATGAATAAAAAATGGAATAGAGTATCTAGTAACTGTGGCACAATTAAAAAAGGTCTAGATATGTACAATGGGACTACCAAAAACAGAAGAAAGAGAGAAAGAAACAGAGGAAATATTTGAAGTAATAATGACTGGGATTTTTCTAAAATTAATGATGGAAACCACACCACAAATCTTAGGAAATTTGGAGAACACCAAGCAGGACAAATGCCAAAAAATATATATACACCTCGGCATATCATATTCGTAATTGCAGAAAACCAAAGACAAAGAGAAAATATTGAAAAATGTCAGAGAATAAAAACACCTTACCTAGAGAGGAAAAGATAAGAGTTATATCAGACTTAGATTCAGAAATCATGCAAGCAAGAAGAGAGTAAAATGAAATATTAAAGTTTTGAAAGAAAAAATCCACCAACCTAGGAGTCTATATCCAGAAAAATCATCCTTCAAAAGTGAAGGGAGGGGCCAGCCCTGTGGCTTAGCGGTTAAGTGCGCACGCTCCGCTACTGGTGGCCGGGTTCGGATCCCAGGTGCGCACCGACGCACCGCTTCTCCGGCCATGCTGAGGCCGCCTCCCACATACAGCAACTAGAAGGATGTTCAACTATGACATACAACTATCTACTGGGGCTTTGGGGAGAAAAAGGGGAAAAAAGGAGGAGGATTGGCAATAGATGTTAGCTCAGGGCCGGTCTTCCTCAGCAAAAAGAGGAGGATTGCCATGGACGTTAGCTCAGGGCTGATCTTCCTCAAATAAAAAAAAAAATAGTGAAGGGAAAATGAAGACTTTCTTGGTGTATTAGTTTGCTAGGCTGCCATAACAAAATACTGTAGGCCAGGTGGCTTAAACAACAGAAATGTATTTTCTCACAGTTCTGGAGGCTGGAAGTCAAAGATCAAGGTGCCTGTAAGGTTGTTTTCGCCTGAGGCCTCTCTCCTTGGCTTGCAGACACCCACCTTCTCACTGTGTCCTCACAATGGCCTTTTCTGTGTGTGTGTGTGTGTGTGTGTGCGCACATCCCTGGTGCCTCTTCCTTTTCTTATAAGGGCACCAGTCACATTGGGTTAGGGCCCCACCCTTATGACCACATTTAACATTTATTACCTCTTTAAAGGCCCTGTCTCCAAATATAGTCACATTGGGAGTTAGGGACTTCAACATATGAATTTTGGAGGGACACAGTTCAGTCTATAACACTCAGACTAACAAAACTGAATTTGTTACCAACAAATGTTAAAAGATGCTCTTCAGAGAGAAGGAACATGATATTGGCCAGAAATTTGGATCTAAATAAAGGAAGGAGAAGTGTTAGAAAAGGAATAAATGAAGATTAAAATAAAATCTTTTGTTTTTCTTATTCTTAGTTAATCTAATGGATAACTGTTCAAAGTAGTAATAACCACAATGTATGGGGTGATTATAGCATATAGATAAGTGAAATTAATCACAGCAGTGTTATAAGGGATGGGAGGGAGTAATTGGGAATTCTCTGTTATAAGATATGCACACTACCCATGAGGTGATACAGTGTTATTTGAAGGGGGACTTATATTAGTTATACATTTATATTGCACATTCTAGGTCTAGGACAACTACTAAAAAATTTAAAAGAAATATAATTGATATGCTAAGAGAGAAGAGAAAATGGAAAAATAAAAAATGCTCAATTAAAACCAGAGAAGGTAGAAAAAGAGAGGAAGATGATAAAAAAAAGAGAGAGAAAAAACAAGTGCAACAAATACAAAACATTTACAAACATGGTAGATATAAATCCAACTATATCAATAATAACTTTAAATGTGAATGGTCTATATACACCAATTAAAAGAAGAGACTGTAAGAATGAATGAAAAACAAGACTAGACTATATGTTGTCTACAAGAAACCCAATTTAAACATAAAAATACATATATATTAAAAGCAAAAGGGTGGAGAAAAGTGTACCATGCCAGCACTAATCAAAAGAAAGCTGGGCCGGCCCCGTGGCTTAGCAGTTAAGTGCGCGCGCTCCACTGCTGGCGACCCGGGTTCAGATCCCGGGCGCGCACCGACGCGCTGCTTCTCCGGCCATGCTGAGGCCGCGTCCCACATACAGCAACTAGAAGGATGTGCAGCTGTGACACACAACTATCTACTGGGGCTTTGGGGGGAAAAATAAATAAATAAAATCTTTAAAAAAAAAAAAAGAAAGCTGGAGTAGCTATATTAATTTCAGACAAAAAAAGGCATTAGAACAAGAAAACTCATCAGGGATAAAGAGGGTGTTACATGATGATAAAGAGGTCAATTCTCCAAGAAGACACGACAATCTTTGTGGTATAAGGACCTAACAACACAGTGTGAAAATACAAGAGGCAAAAACTGATAAAAATGCAAGGATAAATAGATAATCCACTATTAATGTTAGAGACTTCAACACCCCCTCTGTTAGTAACTGACAGATCCAGTCAGCAGAAAATCAGTATGGATATAGTTGAACTAAACAGAACCATCAATCAATGGATCTAATTGACATTTTATTTTAATTTAAAAATTTTCCAGCTTTATTCAGGTATAATTGACAAATAAAATTGTATATATTTAAAGTGTGTGACATAATGGTTTGATATACATATACATTGTGAAATGATTACCACAATTAAGTTAATTAACACATCCATCACCTCACATAGTTATCTTTGTGTGTGTGTGTGGTGAGAAGGTTTAAGTTCTACTCTATTAGCAAATTTCAAGCATACAATACAGTATTATTAGCTGTAGTCACTATGCTGTACATTAAATCCCCAGTTATTCATCTTATAACTGGAAGTTTGTAGCCTTCCACCAACAGCTCCCAATTTCCCCTACCTCCTGGCCCCCTGGCAACCACCATTCAACTCTGTTTCTATGAATTTGACTTTTAATTTTTTTTTAGATTCCACATATGAATGAGATCATACAGTATTTGTATTTCTCTGTCTTGCTTATTTCACTTAGCATAATGTCCTCCAGGTTCATCTATGTTGTCACAAATGGCAAGAGATTATACATATACATAAAATTTTCTTTATCCACTCATCCGTCTAGAGACACTTAGGTTGTTTCCATATTTTGGCTATTGTGAATAATTTGAATAATGCTGCAATGAACATGGGAGTGCAGATATCTCTTTGAGATACTGATTTTGTTTCCTTCAGACATATAGCCAGAAGTGGGATTGCTGGATCATATGGTAGTTCAACTTTTAATTTTTTGAGGATCCTCCATACGGGTTTCCATAGTGGCCGTACCAGTTTACATTACCACCAACAGTACACATGGGATCCCTTTTCTCCACATCCTCACCAACACTTGTTATTTCTTGTCTTTTTGACAATAGCCATTCTAACAGGTATGAGGTGATATCTCATTGCAGTTTTGATTTGCATTTCCCTATGATTAGTGACGTTGAGTACCTTTTCATGTACCTGTTGGCCGTTTGTGTGTCTTCTTTAGAAAAAATATCTATTCAGGTCCTTTGCCCATTTTTTAATCGGGTTATTTGTTCTTTTACTATTGAGTTGTATGAGTTCCTTATATATTTTTAGATGTTAACCGCTTATCAGATATATGGTTTGCAAATATTTTCTCCCATTCTGTAAGTAGCCTTATCATTTTGCTAATTGTTTCCTTTGCTATGAAGACGCTTTTTAGTTTGATGTAGTCCCACTTGTTTACTTTTGCTTTTGTTGCTTGTGCTTTTGGCGCCATATCCAAAAATTCATTGCCAAGACCAACGTCAAGGAGCTTTTACCTTATGTTTTCTTCTGACGACGGTGTCAGTCCATGCATGTAGGCTGAGTCTAGGATGGTTTCTGAATTCCCAATGGCCATCCTCTTGTGGATCCAGGAGGCACATCTGCTTGCACATCTGAAGAGGACACTTCAGTCTCCATGTTTAGTTGACAAGCACAGTCTGCTCATTCGTTATGTTCCCCCTCATCAGCGTAGGGGCCTTTCTGGTGAGCATCCACACGAATAACAAAAATCTTATCAGGAGCAGAACTGATTTTTACCCAAATGTCTTCTCCCCACAGGGAGGCTTGTTCTATATGCCAATCTGAGTCTTGCCAGAGGTTGGAAAATGGCGAGGCCATTAGCCACAGACCATGAGTCAGTGAAAATATAGCAAGCCTCCTTTATTGAGGTGGACTAGACAGCCATCCATACTGCATGAAGCACTGCCCATTGTGCTGAGCATCCCTTACCATACATGGTAAGGGAAAGGCCCCTCTTATGTTGAATGACAGCTGCACCCCATTCCTGCTTGTTAGTAGTTAGCGGGGAGGAGCTATCAGTGAACCAGGCCCATTTGTGATCCAGGAGGTCTTTATATCTGGTCCCTCATTGGGCCAGTGGAGGCGGTGGCTCCTTGGGCAATATGCTGGGGGGAGCCAGAGGGACACTTCTAAGACCTTTACACGGAGTGGTGAGACCCCATCTGGGACGAGTTTTGTTCATTCCTGTACATACCATTTACATTTTAGTATAGAAGATTCCTGAGCTACCTCCACCAAGTGATTTGAGACATCTGCTTGGATCCATGACATGATTGGGATTTCTTGGTTTAAGATTACTTCACAGCCATGGATCATGTGCTCAGTATTCACCAAGGCCCAATAACAGGCCAACAATTGTGTCCCGAGCCAACTAACACACTAAGACACTGGGACTCTCTGATTCATTTCCAGATTCACCAGGAAAGGCAGAGGGACATCACCATGCAGACCTTGGTGGGACTACCTATCAAGTCCCCCATGACCTGGTACATGACCCTGAGTTTCTTAGTGGGGAGCCCCTTGATCTTCTCCTTTGAGTCCCCATTATTGAGTAACCAGCCCCAGAGATGGCTTTGGGAAAGCCCTTGCCCAGATAGTCCAGAAGAGGGTGCCCAATTACCATTTTTACATTGTTCTTTTTCATTTGTCAGTTTTGGCTATTTTTGCAGTAGCCACTTTTTCCATGCCCGGGAAGAGGGCAAGGCTATGGTTTGGGGCCTGCTATGGCACTAGAAGGTTCATAGCAGTTGGTCTGATGGGGCTTAATGGGATTCAGACAAGTGAGCAGAACTGAGGCCAGTCATCATCATTGACAGTATTCATAGCTCTGGAGCCTGTGTGCTCATCAATGCCAATGTCCATACAAATCCTCCTTCTGCCTTGGCTGCTGGGCATTGACCCTAACTAGCGAGAGCTCCAAGTACACCTGTGTCTGTAGCACTGAGAAGATTCTCCCAGCTTCAGGGAAGCAGTGGGCTCTTTCTGTTTCCTCTACTTTTTTTATCATCTGTTGTTGTTAGTCTCTTCATCATCATCATCGTGGTAGCTAATGTCTATTGAACATCTACAGCATGCCAGGCCTTTTTCTGAGTGCTCTACATGACTCTCTTCATTTCATCTTGTTTTCAGCTCTATGAACTAACTACTATTAAGATCTCATTGTACAGATGAGGCTCATAAACCCGTAAGAACCTGCCTAAAGTCACAAAGCCAGTACGTGGCAGAGCTGGGATTTGAAATCCTCTGAGGCCAGTTTTTCTTCTTCCTGTTAAGCTACATGCTGTTACTTCTCCATGCCATCTCAGCAGCACAGTCTCTGTGTGTGGGTCCTGGATTTGTGTGGTGTCTTCCAGGCAACAAGCTCAGCATTTTTTCCTGAATAGAGAGGACACCTAGCAAAGTACTTTTCTGTCTTTGTTGGCATTGAGACCAATTGTCTTAACACAAGAAATGAACCACTACAGATACAAAGCACAGAGAGGTTAAGGACAGGGGCTCCTAGCCTTGAAGGTTTCATGGACTAATAATATTAATAAAATAAAACTGGGTTCTGACATAGGTCATCATCTTTTCCTTTCATCAATTAAGACCATTTAAAAGGGCACCATTTATACTCCTACTATGAATAATATTAATAACAGGAATAATAGCTAAACCTTATACAGAAAGGTTACAATGTACCAGGTACTATTCTCAGTCTTCCAATGAAGTGTCTGATTTAATCCTCATACAAATCTATTCTAGTAGACATTACTATTAACCCCATTTCCTACACAAGGAATTTGTAAAAGAGAAATGTTATGTAAATTGCTCCTGACTCTGTGCTGATAACCATTATAGTATACTCTCTCTTATCTGTATTTCGTAAAAGATACCTTTAAAAGAAACCATCAAACATACAATGGAGTCCCTGATCTCAGAATTTAGGAATAACCACGTAAAAGCCCAGACAGCTCAGGGATTGAGTCTTGGGCAAATTAACGCTCTGTGTGTCTCTGTTTTTTGAAATTTAATGTGAAAATACTAATATCTGTTGTGAGGAGTACATGACTTGACACGTACTGAGCCCTTCACACAGTGACTGGCACATAATAAGGACCCCAATACATACCAGCTGTGAGCCTTGTCATTACCATTCCTCCTGGCACAGCCCTGCAGGCTCATCTCTTGCTGGGAAGAAGCTGAGTATGGATACCACAGGCTGGTCCTGTGATTGAGGTCAGATAGTTGCGGTGACTGGCTATCCCCTCCTTCCCTCAACTGTCTCCAATTTCCCCCTCCTTGACTGAACTGTAGCAGGCAGAAATGTTTGGGCTTTACTTCCCATTGGTTAAAATTGTTGTTGCCATAGCAGTATTCATAAACACTACTTCTGGGAACCCTGGGGAACAGATGCTTAAAGAATTCTTCTGAGGCTTCTGCAGCAGCTGCTGTTCCAAGCAAGGATCTGGTCACTCAGGTATCAGGGGTTGTTAGGAGTGGGGTGCTCCACAAAAATCATCTGTAGTAGTTCTTCCCATCCATTACCCAGACCCCAAAGTTGACCATGCCTCTGACCGTTCCCACCCATTCTGCCCATCTGGCCTCTCATTAGGAAGGAAAGGGGAGAAAAAGAACTAGGAAAGGGCAATCAGAGGGAGATAAAGAGTGATTTGTCCCCACAGATATGTCAGGATAAAATCCCAGAATTTTCCTTCTCATGTTGGAGCACAGGGCTCCATGGGGGAGTTCTAAAGAGGATCTTTCTGTGGATAAAGACCCTGTCTCATTTGCTTAGTGTTAGAAATCATGGATTTGGCTCTAAATCAATTCAAGAGCCATTTTAACAAAAGTCAGATTACAGAATGACCAAGTGAAAGAGTGGGCCATTCTTAGAAGGATCAAGTTACTATATGACTAATTTACCAAATCTTACCAAATTTTCCAATTTATCAAAACTTTGGTGTTGTTTTCTTATTTATTTGTTTATTTCAGCTTCATTGAGGTATACTTTATAAACAAAAATGCACATATTTACTGTGTACATTTTGACGAGTTTGGACATATGCATACACCCGTGATACCATCACTACAATGTTGTTGTTTCTTCAGTCTCTCTCCATTCTGGGGTGGGCAGCCCAGGATGACTCTGGTTTTCCCCAGCAGATGACCCTCTGCTCCTCCCTACCCCCAGCTGCAGCAATGGGAACTTGGCTGAGGACTGAGGGCCTTCTCACTGTGTCCTCACATAGCCCTTCCTCCGTGTGTGTGTGTGTGTGTGTGTGTGTGTGTGTAGAGAGAGAGAGAGAGAGAGAGAGATCAAGGTCTCTGGTGTCTCTTCTTATAAAGATACTAATCTTATTGTCAGGGCCCCACACTTACAACCTCATTTAACATTAATTAACTCCTTGTAGGCCTTATATCCAAATACAGTCACACTAGGGGTTAGGGCTTGCTATGGACTGAATTGTGTCCTTCCAAATTCATATGTTGAAGCCCTAATCTCCAATGTGACGGTATTTGGACATGGGACCTTTGGAATGTTATTAGGTTTAGATGAGGTCATGAGAGTGGGGCCCTCATGATGGAATTAGTGTCCTTATAAGAAGGGACACCATGGAGCTTGCTCTCTCTCAGCTATATGAGGATACAGCAAGAAGGTAGCCATCTGCAACCCAGGAAGAGAACACTCACCACAACCTGACCATGCTAGCACCCTGATCTCGGATTTTCAGACTCCAGAATTGTGAGAAATAACTTTCTGTTGTTTAAGCCACCCAGTCTATGGTATTTTATTATGGCAGCCTTAGTTGATCAAGACAGGACTTCAACATATGAATTTTGGGAGAACACAATTCACTTCATAGCACACATGAAAACTAATGCCAAGTGATTATAGGAAATCTCCCTTTCTGGGATATAGGGAAAGATGTATGTTTGAAAAGTCTTTGAATGCTCTGAAAATTTAATGAATCTGATCTCCATAGAGTGGGAAAATAGGAGTGAAATTTCAAACTTTCCCTCTTGTTTTTTTCATTTTTTTTAACTTTTCTGAGCATCTGCAGATCCCCAAGTGTTTTAGGGATGCTGATAGAAGGACAAAAATGGGTGGGCAGGAGTAGACAGAGTGATACAGAGTCTATCAAATGGAAGCAATTGATTTCCAGAAAGCTGTTTTCCATGTCCTGGAAGTCAGAAGAGAAGGGGCCAAGACCAGGCCTCCTAAACTTTATTGGCCTCAGAGAAAGAAGGTTAAGGGCAGAGTGCAACAAGGTCAGTGTAAGGGGAAATTTTTGCATAAGTTGCACTTAGCTACTGAATCTTACAAAGAGAATTGGACGCTGTTGCTAAAGAGAGAATAAATTAGGGACAGTTGAGAGACTTTAGCAATACTGACAGAATATGTAAGATTTAAGTGTTATTTGCAAAATGGTCCACTATAGACGTGCTCTTGGATGGGAAGATAGCGTATCTGTACATATGACAATTTGCTCCAAATAATTTTCTAATTTTGACACAATTTCAATTAAAATGGAAAAATAAGCAAGAAAACAAAAGAACAGTCTAAAAAGTAAAGTAAGAGATTCATCTGACTACATATTTGTTAGAAGAAGCTACAAAACACTACTATTTAAGACTGATGCTGCTCAAAGGGAAGTATTTATCAGTGGAACAGAGGGGACATGCTGGAGTAGCTGTTGGCATATATGACGCTAATGGGTGCCAAAAATGTATCATAAGATGATGGGGGAAATATTTATTGTCTTAAAAAAGAAAGAACAAGACTTTTTCTGAATGCAGGTATGTGAAATTGCAGGAAATGCTCTACAAAGCAGTTTTATATCTATTGTTAGATAAACTCCACCAATAAACTGAAACACTGAATTAGACATACCTTGGAAATATAGGATTCTAACGAGCAGAGATGTTGGCCATATTCAAGCTTTGATATTGTCTTGCTTTTTAATGTGTGAGACTTCCAAATTGCAATGATATTGTGTGTTCACAGACTGCTTACCATTCACTCAGGATAGGGAGATGGCTTTCTGTTTACTTTAAAAAAAAAAAAAAAAAAAACAGGGCTGGCCTGGTGGTGTAGTGGTTGGGTTTGTGTGCTCAGCTTTGGTGGCCCAGGGTTCATGGGTTCGGATCCTGGGTGCAGACCTACACACCACTCATCAAATCATGCTGTGGCGGCGTCCCACATACAAAATAGAGGAGGATTGGCACAGATGTTAGCTCAGGGCCAATCTTCCTCACCAAAAAAAAACATTTTTCATTTTCCCTTTTTTATTGTATTATGTTTATCTTATATGTTGTATGTTGCTTTACATTTTAAGAGAGACAGTAAATGGGTGGGTGAATGATTCAAAAAGAAAAAAAGAGCAGCTTGAAGAGTGGAAAAAGGAATCTATTTAAATGATGCAGATAGAAGAACAAAAGAAAAATCTCTAGCACATACCCAATGGTTTATTCTGCTTAATTTTTATCCATATATATTGCATGGTTATATACTAAAGTGAATCCTTAAATCAACAGAATGCCCAAGAGGTATGTTTATTCTGGTTAATGGAGTGTTCTGAAGAACTGAGAATGAACAAGAAGCCCAGGTTGTCATTTATTTCCTCATTTTCTGTTGAAAAGATATGTGAAAATATGCATGTGTCAATTTTCCTCTCAAATTGAGACTCTAGTGAACTGAATGGAATATTTGATCAATGAATTCTATCATAGCCACTTGTTAGCTATATGACCTGGGCAAATTATTTAACCTCTCTCTGTCTTTATTTTCTCTTTTTTCATTATTTTCTTTTTTTATTCTTTTCTTTTCTCTTATTTTCTCATCTGAAAAATAGCAATAATCCTGATTCATACATATTGCTTAGCACAGTACTTGGCACACAGTAAGCTTTCCAAAAATTTTATCTGTTGCTATAATCATTGCTCATTTTTTATTACATGTAAAGACCAACCTAGCTTCAGTTAAGGAAACAAAAAAAGTAGGAGACCCAGTTTGAAAATTCAAGTGCTTACTGTGCAGGTAGGGAACATAAGAATTATACCCACAAAACAGTTAAGTTTCAGTGGGAGGCCATAAGTTAGGACTATACTCTCTTAATTAGTGATCCACACTTCAGGCCTATAGGAATTCAGGGAGGGGAGACAACAACTGGGCAGGTAAGGTTGAGAGAGGGAAGGAACAAGAGGGAGGTGGGTGAAAACAGGCAGAAAATGTAAGAGGAAAACAGGCAAGTCCTGGACGATTGAGCTAGATAAAGAAGGAGGAATAGGAACAGCACAAGCAAAGATGGAGAGTCAAAACTGAACACAGCATGTTCTGGGGATCCGCTGTGAGGTTGTCGTGTCTATGAGACGTCATTCCAGAGATGACACTTCATTGCCATGACTGTAGCTGAAAAAGATGTATTAGATTGAACGTGTGCTGACCCCAGGACTTCCCCTAAACGGTTATACAAAACAAAACACAATGGAAACAACAGCTCAAAAAGAAAAAGACTCAGCAAAGGAAAAATCACTTTCTTGATGATTTGCCTTTTCCGGCAGTAAGTATACCTGATGAACCGAAGTTCCCTCCTAGTGTGATTCTATTTAATTGAGATATTGATGTACAGTATTATAAGACTACCAGTTATGAGGGAGAATAAGCCAGTTTGTGTATGGTGCCTGGAATGTCAGGAGAGTGTTAATAGAGTTATTCAAAGAATCATTTTTTTTTTGCCTGTGGATTGAGTCTTTCCCATGGTTCACAGGGTGAGGAGGAGCAGAGTGAGGCAAACAGACCTTGATTTCTGGCCTTGGCTGTGGTTGCTATTCTTAGACAGCAATGCAATGACTATGAAGATGACTTTTTCATCCCTTCACATCCTGCATGTTGACCAGGATCACGGCTGGTGACTAACCTTGTTTCCGGTTCAGAATGAATGGACTGAACACTCACTTACGTGGAGAATTAAGTAAAGTTTTGAGACTATAGAATGTGTTCACCTAACAGGTTTGGCCGCAGAGAGGCTCTGAAGTCTAAGTCTCTATGTTAAATAAATAGCAGAAGAACCAATTTAGCACCTCACAATATTTCTGTCTGACTCCCTGTTGGCATTGAGATTTTGATGTGGGGCCGTGGGAACTCATGAGACATCCTTGGAAATTCCTTCTGATTAAAGTGAAGAGATAGAACCATCTTTCACGTTTCTTGGGGTGCTGGCATTGGGGAGCTGGGCCAAGTGAAACCTCTTAAGATGACCAGTTGAGTTAAATGAGGGTAGACCTATGTTTGGCCTGTGATGGGGGGCTGTGGAAGGAGTTGTTAGGGACTGATTTACATATAAACCTGAGTTCTGTTTTTCCCTTATATCTTGTTTTTGTAAAGCCCAGCTGGCCAGAGCCACCTCCTTGTGCCCCACTGGCTTTCTTCCAGAGGCAGTACCCAGCTGCCAGCCCCTGCTCACCACCTAGCTCCCCACACCCCAAAAACAGCTCTGGGCTCAGCCATTGCCATGGATTTCTTTCTCCCCTAGGTCTCCACAACCTTCTTTTCCACTTCCAATTTCAAAACATCCTTTGTTTCATTTTTTTTGTCTCCTTTATACAAAGGGGTATTGGACAGACTCTTCCTTGGGCTCTGCCTT
This sequence comes from Ceratotherium simum simum, assembly GCF_057802395.1. NCBI lineage: Eukaryota > Metazoa > Chordata > Mammalia > Perissodactyla > Rhinocerotidae > Ceratotherium > Ceratotherium simum. Next base: position 29,576,500 of record NC_141940.1, read on the forward strand.
GCCTCCATTATTTTTCCTAAACCAAGATTCTCGGCCTCGAAATAGGAAATCATGTTCCAACTCTGCAGTTCTCATAAAGGCCCTAGTTTTGTCTGAGGGCTGTGCTTTGGAGGTGGCCAGGTGTACCAATATGCTGCCCATGCCTGAATGCTGCCTCTGAAATCACTTGTGTCTCTTTGTGTAAAACAACAGATTGTGCTTTCAGAAGGAGTCTTTTATATTCCTAGATTCTAAAATATCGGGAGAACAGCTTCCAAGCTATTATCCTGCTTTCCTAAAAAAGGTAATTCAACACAAGGGCAGAGCTGGTTATTGCTCGAGTGTTGTGCTGCCAATTGGCAGGCACAGATTTGAAAGACTGGGTGAAATGAGAGTCGCTGCAGTGGAATCACACTTGACCTTTTGTAAAGAGAGTACAAATTGCATCACTTTCTCCAGGCCTGCAAGAATGGACACCAAGGTAGATACTGTACGCCTTCAGGGGAATTTGTTTACTTTTTCTAGAGGTAAAATGATTCAGTGCTGTAGCTTGAGGAGGGACCTTGAGTCTTCAGCCCTTTAAGCAAAAGAGTGCTGGGCAGGATGGTGTGGTAAGTGCTGAGGATATGAACCTGAGCTGGGGTGTGTTGCCCATAATTGAACCATCGCAGACCCAGTGGGGAGGACATGGCCGCTCAGAGGCTGGCCCTCCCTAGGCTGAGCTCTCTGTGCTCTCTTGAGCAGGCCACTCCACTGCTCTAGGCCTGCATTCTCTCATCTGAGGAACGAGAGAATGGACCAGATGACTGTGAAAGCCGCCTACAGTGCTATATAAAGTATGTAGTCCAAAGTAGGTCAGTGTAACAGCTCATTTTAGGGAAATTCAAATGTACCATTGGGCAAATATCCACAATGGGCTGTGTTATAGGTCATTATTAGGTCCATATTCCCAATATTGTTTTCATAAGACAGGCTTACTATATTTGCAAAAAGTGCAGGGGGTGGGGATAGGAAACATCCGTTAAAAGTTTCTTAAGAAAATTCATGCTCTGGAGTTTGAAATAGAAGAGGAATTCTTTCTTTTTACCTTTTTAAAAAATCTTATGCCTCATTTTCCCTCCAGGACTCCATAGAGGACTATGTAAATCCAGAGAAGGAGGAAAAGCAACTGACCAAACCTTAAGATGCCATCTCAAAATTCCAAGCCCTTAGTGTACATGTGCCTTCTCCCACACCAGCATACTGAGTGCCTTCAGGAGAGGTTTCTTACTTTTCTTAGAGGTATAATGGCCCAGTGCTGAGGCTTAGAGTCAAGCCTTGAGTTTGCAGCCCTTTGAAGGAAAGAGTTCTGGGTAGGATGGAGGTGGTAGGCACTGAGCAGCTGAATCTGGGATAGTGGGCGCTGTCTGTATTTGGGTGACTGGGACCCAAGGGAGGGCATGGGCACTCACAGGCTGGCCTTCTGCAGAATGCACTCTGCATGCTGTCTTTTGCAGGCCATTTCTCTGCTATGGGCCTATGTTCTTTCATCCGTAAAGTGAAGGGATTAGGCTGGATTTCCCCACAAGCCCTCTCCAGCGCTTGGGCAACACCTCCTCCTCCTAGCCAACACAGATAGCATTGGGGACAGAGTGTGGTCCTCTCCCCTTAGACGCCCCATTCCAAGCAGACAGATTGTAACATGAGGGCAGGAAACATGCCTGGTTCATCTTAGTGACCCCAGAGCCCAGCTAGGGGATGGGCACAGAGCAGCTGTCTCTAACAATCTGTGGAATATGTAAATGAGAAATAGTCCAGGTAAGTAATCTTGACAAACCCTTTAGCAAACTTCTGCTATTCTTTTCCAACCTCTCCATTCACTGAATCAAGCAGTGGCTAAGAACATGGAATTTCTCATCAGATGACCTTGAGCTCAAATCCTGGCCCTGCTGCTGTGTGACCTTGGCAGGTCATCTATAGCAGATGCTGTCTGTGTCCTACCACATCTGCTCAGCCACATGCACTTGGCCCAACTTCCAACTGCCTGATGTTTCCTCTGGGGTCTGAAGCCCCTCTGCCTGTGCAGGGCAGACTGGAAATGCTGGTGAATAAATATGCCAGGAACAGCCTTCAACCAATGACTATTGGGAGTTGGTGCATAAATGCCCCCATCAGATGCAATCAGATAACATATTCAAAGTTCCCAAAGAAAAAGACTATCAACCAAGAATCCTACATCCAGCAAAGCTATTTTTCAGAAGTTAAGGCAAAATAAAGACAGTCCCAGTTAAATGAAAACAGAGAGGATTTTTTGCTTTCAGTGTTCTTGGGGCATGACAGCCTCTCTGGGTCTCAGTGTGCCTGTCTCTACAGAGAGATCAAATGTCAAGAGGAACTGGCTCTGATGTCCCCGAGACCAAGGAAGCGTGGGGGTGAGGCAAGAGAGTGCTGGAACTTTGTGACTTCAGGCAGTCACTGCCTCTCTCTGGGCCTCAATTTCCATATGTAAAATGCAGGTGTTCGCCCTTTGTAAGGATTCCAGACCCAAAGTATTCAAGGGGCCTTATGGGAAGAATAGGAGTCCCTGAGCCTTTCCCAGGATTATTGGAAGATATTAACTCAGTACTTACTATGTGCCAGGCACTCTTTAAGTGCCGAGCCCTGACCTCTAGGAGGGAGACAGATTAAACAAGTGAGCAAATAACCAACAAAAAAGTAGAGAGACTGTGTGGGTGGGGGCTTTTAGCTCAGGGGCTCAGAGGGCTCTTTGAGGAGGTTGCATTTGAACAGTCATGAATGCCACTGTAGGGGAAGAAAACAATTCCTCTACCCACTCTAGGTCCTTCTGGCTGGCCTAAGAATTAAATTGACATGAGACAGAATAACAGGAGAAAACCAAACAAAGCTTTATAAAACGTATACATGGGAGAGACCAGGGAAACTGAGCAACTCTCCAGAATCGCTGAGGTCGCCACCTTAATTACTATCTTCAGCTAAAGACAAAGGAGGATGTTGGGGGTAGGTGGAAGTCAGTTGTGCGAGATTACCAGAAAAAAACACGGTAAACAAGAGTAAAGTTATTATGCAGATTTATGTCTTTCCCTTCTGCATTGATATGAATTTCTAGAGATAAGTTCATCCACCCTCATTCTAGTACAGAGAGGGAGACAACTTTACAAATGGAGATTTCCCTTAAAAATGTAAATGTATCCTACAAAGGATAACTTCTACTTGGTTTTCAGAGCTTCTCCCATGTCTGCAGTTTCTTAAAAGTAACCAGCCCCAAATAATCCTCATGCCAAAGAGACACATTTTGAGGTGGCAAATTCTGCTCCCCTACACCGCAAAGGAGGCAGCCATACAAAGACCTGTGGGAAGAGCATTCCAGGCAGAGAGAACAGCCAGTGCAAAGGCCCCGAGGTGGGAATGAGCTTGGTATGTTCTGAAGGCCCATGTGGCCAGGACTCAGGGACTGAGGGGGGAGCAAGAGGAAATGAGACTGAAAGTGTGGGTAGGACCAGATTCTACAGGGAGTTGTTTGATCCCTGATCCCCAATCCTAGAAATCTAAATGGCATTCCATTCACTCACTTCCCCACTACACTGGGACTTAGGCAGTCCAGGAGGGAAGATCCTGGCTGATCTCACACTCTGCTGTACCCCCAGTGTCTGACACAGTACCTGACACACAGTAGGTAGGCAAACAATGCCTGATAAATAAATAAATGGATGAATGAGTGAATGAATGTATCTAGCTGTGTACCTAACTCACTATGTGACCTTGGCCAAGTGTATTTCCCTCTCTGGGCCTCAGTTTCACTACCTCTAAGATGCCTCTCAAAGCCCATTAAGTGGTAATTCTCTGAAATTCCCTTCAATGGGATGGCTGGCATGAAGAAGGCCCTCTTTGAAACTGGACCATTCCTCTTCCCCATGGACAACCAGGAAAGCGTACAGATCCCTTCCTCTGGGCCTAGTGGGGACAAATGTGTGCTTAAGTGAGGCAGTCAGCAGCTACGTGGAATCCCACAAGCTTTGACCACTATGCAGGGCCTGCTGCCATGAAGTGCCCCATTCACTCACCTCTTCCCATTTTTCCCCTTTTTCTTTCCCCTCTACTCTCAGTCCTGTGAAAACCTATTTGCTCAGATGAGCATCATGCTCCAACCGGAGCCCCTGACCCTGGAAGCTCAAGGCACATAGTACCAGGAACCCCCTACTGGCCATGCAGGGCACGTAGCAGCCCCTGGAAGTGGGGCACAAGAGTCTTCACCCAGCCTCCTGACTCCTGCAGTGACTGGGCACCCTCAGATCCTGTCTTGCCCCATCTGACGTTTTTCAGGCCCCAAGAATCCCCAGCAGTCACCTCCTAGCCCAAACCACTGGCTTCCATTCTCCCCCCATCCAGGGAATGACCTCTTCTGCCTGCAGAGTGGGGTGTTTACCTTGGAGGAGGAGGCCACTGAGTGGAGGCAGAGGCACAGGAGGAAGGACAGTGAAAAGGCAGAGAGTCAACATGTGTCCAGCCTGCAGCATGGCTTCACAGCCTCTATGGATAGAGAAGTGGAAGGATGCCCATGTCCTTGGCTTCTGAGAGGCATGACTAGGACCAACTGGGGGCCATTGTGTGGCAAGGAAAGGAATCCCAGAGCCAGGGAGCACCCAGCCTGGCTTCCAGGAAGAGAGAAATGCAGTCGTGGAAGACTTGGGAGTGCAGTCTCCTCCCCAGCACCCATCCTTGCTGAGGGTCAACTAGGTGCAAGGCTGGAAGCACTCAGTAGGAGCTTGATAGGGCAGATCTATTTCCAGCCGGAGGGATCTCAGCAAACAGATAGTAGAAAGGCAAGCCATATAAGGATGAGGCATATGGACTCTAGGCCCCAAACTAGCCCCAGTCCTGAATAGCTGGGCAACTTGAGGCACCTTACTGCACCTTTTTGAGTCTCAGTTTCCTCTTCTGTAAAAAATGAGGATGACAGCTTAAAGACTGTTTGGAAATGAAATAAGCTCAAATCTGTGGCCCATCTAGCATCTGGTAGGTGCTCAGTAAATGACAGCTATTAAAACTGTTCCATAGTTCAATTTTTACTTTATAGCTTGGCAAACATTGCATAAAGAGAGGAAGTGCCTTGCCTGAAGCCCCATGGTGAGCCAAATGCATAGTGATGCAGAAGTAAAGGATCCTCAATACCTTGTCCCTAAATCCCAACTGACTTGCCTTCTAGATATTTGCACTAGCCAACAGCCATGGCCCACTGAGGGGTTTTGTTTGGATCATGGTGTATTTAGATACTGGAATTAGTTGCTAACATTTAAGTATCAGGACATTTCACAAAAAACATTTGGATTTCTTGCGCCTTTTGAAAAAATGGAAACTCCGGCCTCACAGATCCATACATGGGGACATTTGGCCATACGTGGGGACATTTGGTATGTCATGATTGTCCCTTAGGGGGCCCCAGCTCCCTGTATCATCACAGGTGGCACATGCTTCTGCATTGTCCACTTGGCCATTGTAGGGGTCTGGGTTATGACCCCTGTGGGGATGAGGCATCCCATCGCCTCTCACCCAGGCCATTGTTGCCTTTTCAGTTGCCCTTCTGCCTCCATCTTCATCCTTGACAGGGTACATGGTAGCCAAAGGTATCTGTTAAAACCCAAGTCAGCTCACATCCCTCCTCTGCTCACAACCCTCCCTCCACCCTTGGCTCTGGCCTCTCTCAGAACAAAGCTACAGGTCTTTCAATGGCTGAAAAGACCCTATACAATCTGACACTCTCTTCCTCTCACTCTCTCAACCCTAGCCCGATTGGCTGCCTGGATGTTCCTCCAACATGCCAGGTACATTCCTGCCTCAGGGCCTTTGCACTGTCTATGCCTTCTTTCTGAGCACTTTTCCTACAGATACCTGCTTGGCTCCCTCCCTCACTTCTTCCAGGGCTTTCTCAGTGGGGTTCCCCAAATGACCATATCATAGCTTCAAACTCTCACCCCCACCTATCATGCCCTATTCCCTTTCCTTGCCTTTTGCTCCTCCAAAAAATGTGTTACTATTTCATATAACTACATACTTATTTGTTTAATATCTAGAACATCAGCTCCATGAGAGAGAGATTTTGTCTCTTTTGTTCCCTGCTGTGTCTTCAGGGCACACTGCTTGAAATACAGTCAGCACATAGTAATTTTTCTTAAGTGAATGGATGAATGATGGATGGATAGATTCCTGCTGCAATAACATCCTGTGGGATTTAGATTTCCAGCCTCTACCCTCCCTCTCCATGGCTGGCCCCCAGGAGACTCTTATTGAAAATGAATTGGAATATGATGGTTTGAGCTCACTCCTGAGCTGCTGAAGTAGGCATCACACCCAGCCAAGTGTGCCAACTTCAGCTGCCCCACAATATTTTCAGAGAGCCCCTGACCCTAGGCATGGAGAAACCTAGTCTCCATCTGACAGCTGGCTGGGTGACTGGGCAGGGGATCTGCCTCTTTGTGACTCAGTTTCTTCAGTTGTCAAGTGGGAACATCATAGGGTTGTGATGAGATAACAGAAATGGCAGCTACTGTAGCAGGAAGAGGACAAAGTTCCTACTCTTTTTAAAAAGAGCTTGCCTAGTGCCTGACCCATAGTAGGTGCTCCATAAATATTTGTGAATGAATGAATATGTTCCAGGCACTGTTCTGAAGGCAGTGAATAAAAGAGATGAAAAATACATTAGAACTGAGTGTTGATATGGGGATATGGGGCAAGACAAGCAGCAGGTAGGGGAGAAACTGGGATGGGCCCTAAGGAGGGGCTGCTCTACCCAAGGAGTCCAAGCACTTTCCCTTCAGTTGCCTCTGCCATCCACTATTTCTGACCAAGCTGGAGCTAGGGTGAGGGTTTTTTCTGGCATTTCCTAGAAGCAGAAAGACCCCAGCCAAGAGGCCCCCAGAGGGGCTCCTTCAGTGCTGGGCTAGCCCCTGTGCTGGCTGGAAGAGCCTGGCTTCTTCCTTTCCCTTGGAGGTCAGTGTTTAGCTCGGGAGTGGAACAGAGCTAGTTCCATTCCTGGCTCCCCCGTGTTTCTCCTGGCAAGTCCTTTCCACTCTCTCAGTCTCAGTTTCCTCAAGTGTGCAGTGGGGGCAAGAATACCCACCAAAGGGTGGTGAGTGCTCACGGATGTCAGGGCATGCCAGCAGAGACCCAGGTATACAGTAGGTTCTTGAAAAGCAGTGGCTGTCACACTGTTTCTGCTACATCCTGGGTTGCAGCAGTTGGCACAGCCAGAGGCTGGTGCGCAAGGGAGTGGTGGCTGACTCTTTCAGTAAGCACGCCTCTGTCCAGCTTCCACCTCATTGACCATTTTCCCATCTTCAGCTTCTCTGCCTGCCTCCTCAGTCCCCCATGTATGTGTCCCCAGAAGGTTGCTCAGGGCCAAGGCAAAGGACAACCAGTGACAAGGCATCCTTGCACAAAGCTGTGTGGGTGTTAGAGGGTTGGGGGTCCTGGGGCAAGCTTTCTCTTTTCCAGAAGGGCCCTGCTTCCTTGATGGACTAGTCAATCCTCCATCATCAGTGCCTAAATCCCTCCACTCTTCCTCCAGAGGCACTTAGAGCTCTGGTGCAAACAGAACCCCCGACACCCTCATGACTTTCCTAAAGTCTTCCAACAGCCAACATTTTGTGAGTGTCAAGCACCATGCACTTCTCTCTGCGCCTGAGCTCCTTCATCTGTTACATGGGTACAATCATTCCTGTCTACCTCATAAACAGGACCGTGAATGCAAAGTTGCTCTTCAGACTTGGAGCTTACATTCAAGGTCCTAGCTATCTGGCTCCCAGCACTCCTGCACCCTCAGGGCTGCCTCTGGAAACCCCAAAAAGGAGGGTGGGACTTAGCATCTGACAGGCCGGAGTTGGAGTGCATAATCCCCTGTGGTTGGCTGTGTAATTCAGAACAAATTATGTCCCTCTTTGAACCTCGGTTCTCACATCTCTTGCCATGAAGATTAAATGAGCTGGAACACACTCAAAAACACCAAGTGTGTCACCCTTAATTCTCCTACCCGTTCACCATCTGGTCCACATTGTAGTGAACCCCAAAGGGCTGGATAAAAAACCCTGGAGGTCCTCCTGGTGGATAGCCAACATTTATTACCCAGACAAACACTGTACGCCAGCTCACAAGAGGTTGGAGTTATAAATCCTCACATGTATTCTACTACATAACAGCTTGGGAAGGCTTCCAGGCAGTTTCAGAGCATTGTTATTTAGAATTCATAAATATAGCCAGGATGGCAGGCAGACAAGCCCACAGACCTGGGCTCAGCAGAGCCATGTCCCAGTGGGCAGCAGGGTTGAGGCCCTCTAGCCACCACTGCTGTAGCTCCTCAGTTTGGGCTCAGGTACAGAGACTGGTACGTGTGGTGGAGTTTCAAGACATACCTGGAGTCCAGCTTCTCTGTGAGGTCTGGCACACTTACCATGTAGCCAGGGAGAGGGATGATGCAGGGTAGGCTATCCATCCTGCAGCAAAGGAGGGGAAGGTGAACAAGGGAGCTCCCCTTTTTTTGTGTGTGAGGAAGATTGGCCCTGAGCTAACATCGATTGCCAATCTTCCTCTTTTTGCTGAGAAAGCCCTGAGCTAACATCTGTGCCCATCCTCCTCTATTTTGTATATGGGATGCCGCCACAGCATGGCTTGATGAGCAGCGCATAGGTCCGTGCCTGGGATCCGAACTTGCAAACACCAGGCCGCCAAAGCAGAGCATGTGAACTTAACCACTACACCACCAGGCTGGCTCCAGGAAGCTCCTCTTTAGCATCCTTGCCTCATTCATTGGATGCATACAGATATATCTTGCAAACAGCTACCATAAGAAAGCTGGACTTGCTATATTAACGTCAGACAAAATAGACTTTAAAACAAAAAAAATTTACTGGAAATAAAGAGGAACATTTTATAATGATAGAAAGCCAACCCATTATAACAATCATAAACATATATAAACCTAAAAACAGAGACCCAAAATATGTGAAACAAAGGCTTATAGAATTAAGGGGAAACATAGATAATTGAACAATAATAGTCAGACTTCAATATTGGATGCAACAACTAGGCAGAAGATCAAAAGTAAATACAAAGTTTGGACAAAAGTATACAAAACCCCGATCTAACAGACATCTATAGTACAGTCTACATAGCGACTTTTTGCTGAAGTGCACATGGAACATTTTCCAAGATAGGTCATATGCTAGGCCATAAAATAAGCCTCAATAAATTTAAAAGGATTAAAATCATACAAAGTATGTCTTGGATCACAATGGCATGGAAATGGAAATTAATAACAGAAAGAAATTTGAGGAATTCAAAATATGTGAAAATTAAATCACACTCTATAAATAACCAGTGGATCAAAGAAAAAATCACAATGGAAATTAGAAAGCAATTTGAGGTGAATGAAAATGATGACAAAGCATACCAAAACATGGGATACAGCTAAAGCAGTGCTTAGAGGGAAATTTATAGCTGTGAATGCCTACATTAAAAAAAAAAAATAAAAGAGGGGCCTGCCTGGTGGCGTAGTGGTTCAGTTCACGCGCTCTGCTCCAGTGGTCTGGGGTTTGCTGGTTCGGATCCTGGGAACAGACCCATGCACTGCTCATCAAGCCATGCTGTGGCAGTGTCCCACATACAAAATAGAGGAAGACTGGCACAGATGTTAGCTCAGGGCCAATGTTCGTCAAGCAAAAAGAGGAAGATTGGCAACAGATGTTAACTCAGGGCCAATCTTCCTCAGCAAAAATGGAGGAGGAGGAGGAGAAGAAGAAAGATATCAAATCAACAATCTCCTTAAGAAACTAGAATAAGAGCAAACTCAACCCAAAGTAAACAGAAGAAGGGAATAATTAGAGTTAGAGTAGAAATCAATGAATTAGAAAATTGGAAAATAGAGAAAATCAATGAAACCTAAAGTTGATTCTTTGAAAAGATCAACAAAATTGGCAAACATTTAGCTAGAATGACCAAGAAAAAAAAGAGAGAAAACAGAAATTACTAAAATCAGAAGCACGAGAGGGGATTACCAATGATCTTATAAAAATAAAAAAATAACTATAAGGGAATAGTATGAACAACTGTATCCCAGCAAATTAGATAACTGAGATGAAGAGGACAAATTCCTAGAATGACACAAACTAGTGAAACTGACTCAAGGAGAAAAAGAGTATCTGAATAGACCTATAAGAAGTAAAGAGTGAATTAATAACAAAAAAACTTTCAACAATGAAAAGCCCAGAACCAGGTTGTTCCACTAGTTAATTTCTGCAGGGAAAAACAAATACCATATAATCTCACTTATATGTGGAATCTAAAAAAAAAAAAAAAAAAACAAGCTCAGAGATAAGGAGAACAGATTGGTGGTTGCCAGAGGCAGGGGGTGGGGGTGGGAGAAATGGGTGAAAGGGGTCAAATGGTACAAACTTCCAGTTATAAAATAAATGTCATGGGGATGTAATGTACATCATGGTGACTCTAGTTAATAATACTGTATTGTGTATTTGAAAGTTGCTAAGAGAGTAAATCTTAAAAGTTCTCATTGCAGGAAAAAAATTTTTTGTACCTATGTGTGGTGATGGATTTTAACTAGACTTACTGTGGTGATCATTTTGCAATGTATACAAATATAAAATCATTGTGTTGTACACCTGAAACTAATATAATGTTATATGTCAATTATACCTCAATTAAAAAATGAAAATAGAGCCAGCCCTTATGGCCTAGTGGTTAAATTTCAGTGCTGTCTCTGCTTTGGCAGCCCAGGTTCCTTTCCCAGTTGCGGGACCACACCAGCTGTCTGGCAGTTGCCATGCTGTGGCGGCAGCTCACATAGAAGAAATGGAAGGACTTACAACTAGGATATACAACCATGCACTGGGGGCTTTGGGGAGTTAAAAAAAAAAGAGGAAGATTGGCAACAGATGTTAGCTCAGGGCAAATCTTTCCCTGCAAAAAAAAAAAAAAAAAGAAAGAAAGAAATTATGCTGGCAGATCGATTATGTCATTATCTAATGCTCTAATGCATATACTTCTATTTTAGGGCTAAAGTTAAATAAATTATGCATTTCTAATTTAGGACTGAATATTCAAATAGGATAAATCGTATAGATTTGTGTAATGTTAATTGTGGCATATCTTATGCTTAAAAAGAAAAAAATTCATTTAAATACATAGCCTATACCCTTGATTTTTCTTTCTAATACTTTTAAGTAATTATCTATACTTTAAAGCTTTCAAAAACCAAAATATCTGTCTGGAACTAATTTTACAACAAATTTACATGAAGAAAATCCATCAAGATTCTAGGAATATGTTTCAAATGAGCGAATTTAGTTTCTTACCAAAGATTTTTAGATATTTTGTTAATTCATTCAACAAATATTTACCAAGTGCCTACTGATATGCCAGACACTGTTCTAAGTTCTCAGGACATATCAGTAAATAAAACAGAAAGGTCATTGTCCTTGGTGAGCTTGTATTCTAGCGGGATGAGACAGATAATTAACAACGTACATAGTCAATAAGTAAATCACATGGTAAGTTAAAATGTGAAGAATACTATAGAAATAAGAAAAAATAAATCAGCATGGGGGAAGAAAAAAAAAGAAAATTTAGTATCCAAATTGAGATGTGTTGAAAACGTAAACATACATACTAGAGTGATGTCACAGAAAATGTTAGAGCAGAGAGCTAAAAGAATCACTCCATACACTGAAACAAACATAAGCCGACAAGGACTGAGAGAATCAACATGTTTGGAACTCTTGTATCTATTCAAAAACCTACAGCAACGAGTGGGCTGCTTATGAAGAAAAGGACAGCTGAATTTTGGAAAGAGAGCATGGCAGAATTTTTGCCCATCAGCCTAACATCTCCCATTTCCCTGCGTGGCAGGGGCAGCTGTAGGGGTGGCAGCTTGTGTTCCTGGTCTGACTTTCTGGCACCAGAGGGATAATATGGACCTTGTTTTAAAAAGATTGTGCATTTTGACCTGTCTAGTATTCCCTGAGGGAGTGCCTCAAAGGCTGATTTTTGTCCCTCTCCCCACAAGCTGGTTTGGCTTTCTGGGCAGCGGTGGTGTCTGTCAAGAGGTTGAAAGAGATAAATGTTCTTGAGAGATATTGGTCTGTAGTTTTCCTTTTTTTGTAATGACTTTATCTGGTTTTGGTATTAGGAGAATGCTGGCCTCATAGAATGAGTTAGAAATTCTTTCCTGTGCTTCTATTTTCTGAAAGAGAATGTAGAGAATTGGTATCATTTATTCTTTAAATGTTTGGTAGCTCTGACAAAATAAATAACTAATAATCCACTACTTGGAGATAATCACTGTTCATATTTTGGCAAATATCCTATTAAATGTTTTCCAATGCATATGCCTCATAAAGTAATTTTATTAACATATCAACATCATATTTTATAACATTATATCATATTATTAAGTATATTTCTATTCTTCGCCATGACTTTTAATAACTGTATAATATTCTATCCGCTAGATATATCAATGCATTTAACCAATCCACATTGTTTGAAATTATCTATATTTTGGTTTGTTATTTTAAAAAATAGTGTAAATCAATACCCTAGAAGTTATATCTTCAGAAAAATCCCTGATTATTTTCTACATATGCGATTATTAGGTCAAAAGTTTTAAATACACATTCCCAAATCACTCTCTAGAAAACTACTGATTCACACTCACATCAACATTGTATACAGTGTCCATTTTCCCCCATGGATATTCTATAGCTAGCACAGGGCCTGCCACGTAGTAGACGTGAAAGAAAACATTCACTGAATAATTCATTTAAAAGGTAAAAATGAGAAATGAAATCTCATTGTTTTAACGTATATTTCTTGAAAGACTAGTGACTTTGAGCTTTGTTTGTTAATTTGATATTTGCATTTATTCTTTTGTAAATTACCTATTTCTGTTCTTTTTTCCCCCAGGTTTATTGACATATAATTGGCATATAACATCGTGTAAGTTTAAGATGTATGATGTGATGATTTGATACATGTATATATTGCAAAATGTTTACTGCAATAAGGTTAAACATCCTTCACCTCATATAATTACCATTTTGTAGTTGTTATGGTGAGAACATTAAAGCTCTACTCTCATGGCAACTTTCAAGCATACAGTACAGTATTGTCAACTATAGTGACCGTGCTGTACCTTAGATCTAAAAAATTTATTCTTCTCATAACTGAAAGTTTGTACCCTTTGACCAACATCACCCCATTTCCCCCACAGCTCTCAGCCCCTGGAAACCACCATTCTACTCTCTGTTTCTGTAAGTTTGATGTTTTTTAGATGCCACATATAAGTGAGATCATACAGTATTTGTCTTTCTCTGTCTGACTTGTTTCACTTTGCATAATGCCCTCAAGGTCCACCCATCTTGTCGCAAATGGCAAGGTTTCCATTTTTCTTCTGGCTGAATCATATTCTATTATATACCACATTTTCTTTATCCATTCTTCCATTAATGGACACTTGAGAAGTTTCCATGTTTTGGCTATCATGAGTAATACTGCAATAAACATTGGAGTGCAGCTATCTCATGGAGATACTGATTTCGTTTCATTTGGATACATAACTTGAAGTGAGATTTCTGGATCATATGGTAGATATATTTTCAGTTTTTAGAGGAACGTTCATAATGTTTTCCATAGTGGCTGTATCAATTTACATTCCCACCAACAGTCCTCGCCAGAACTTCTCTTATTTGATAATAGCCATCCTAACAGGTGTGAGGCAATATCTCATTGCAGTTTTCATTTGCATTTACATGATGGTTAGTGATGTTGAGCATCTGTTTGTGTATCTGTATGTTTTCTTTGGAAAAATGGCCATTCGAGTCCTCTGCCCATTTTTTAATCAGATTTTTTGTTATTTTGCTATTGAGTTGTACGAAATCTTTATATATTTTGGATGTTAACCCCTTATCAGATATATGTTTTGCAAATATTTTTTTCATTTGTTGTTTCTTTTGATGTGCAGAAGCTTTTTAGTTTGATGTAGTCTCACTTCTTGCTTGATTTTTCCTTCTGTTGCTGGTGCTTTTGGTGTCATATCAAAAAACTCATTGTAAGACCAATGTCAAGGAGCTTTTCCCTTATATTTTCTTCTAGGAATTTTACAGTTTCAGATCTTACATTTAAGTCCTTAATCAATTTCAAGTTAATTTGTGTGAGTGGTGTAAAATAGGGGTCCAATTTAATTCTTTCGTATGTGAATATCCAGTTTTCCCATTACCATTTATTAAAGAGACTGTCCTCTCCCCATTGAGTATTCTTGGCTCCCTTGTCAAATATTAGTTGACCATATATGCATGGGTTTATTTCTGGGCTCTTGATTCTGTTCCATTGGTCTGTGTGTCTGTTTTTATACCAGTACCATACTGTCTTTTTTTGTGTGTGTGTGTGAAGAAGATCGGCCCTGAGCTAACATCTGCACCAATCCTCCTCTTTTTGCTGAGGAAGACTGGCCCTGTGCTAACATCTGTGCCCATCTTCCTCCACTTTATGTGGGACGCCGCCACAGCATGGCCTGACAAGAGGTGCATCAGTGCCCGCCGGGGATCCGAACCTGGGCCGCCAGCAGCGGAGCACGTGCACCTAACCGCTATGCCATGGGCTGACCCCAATACTGTCTTGATAATATAGTTTGAAATCAGGAAGAGCGATGCCTCCAGCTTTGTTCTTTCTCAAGATTGCTTTGACTCTTTGGGGTCTTTTGTTCTATATTAATTTTAGGTTTGATTTTTCTATTTCTGTGAAAAATGCCATTGGAATTTTGATAGCGATTGCATTGAATCTGTAGACTGCTTTGGGTAGTCTGGGTATTTTAACAATATTAAATCTTATCCATGAACATGGGATATCTTTCCATTTATTTGTGTCTTCTTCAATTTCTTTCATCAATGTCTTATAGTTTCTGATGTATAGATATTTCACTTCGTTGGTTAAAATATTACTAAGTATTTTTTGTTTTTGATGCTATTGTAAATGGGATTGGTTGTTTTATTTCTTTTTGTAAAGAATTCATTGTTAGTGTATAGAAATACAACTGATTTTTGTACATTGATTTTTTATCCTGAAACTTTATTGAATTTATTTCTAGTTCTAACAGTTTTTTTGTGGAGTCTTTAGAATTTTCTATATCCAAGATGATGTCATCAGCAAAGAGACAATTTTACTTCTTTCTTTCTGATTTAGATCCTTTTCTTTCTTTTTCTTGCCTAATTGCTCTGGCTAGGACTTCCAGAACTATCCCGAATAGGAATGGTAAGAGGGTGGAGTGGGCGCCCTTGTTTTGTTCCTGATTTGCTGGAAAGGTTTCAATCTTTTACCATTGAGTATGATGTTAGCTGTGGGTTTGTCATGTGTAGCTTTTCTTATGCTGAGGTATTTTCCTCCTATAACCAATTTGTTGAGGGTATTTTTCCGTGAAAGGATGTTGACTTTTATCAAATGCTTTTTCTGCATCTATTGGAATCATCATATAATTTTGTCTTTCATTCTATTAATGTAGTGTATCACATTTATTGATTTACTTTTGGTGAACCACACTTGCAAACCAGGGATAAAATCCATTTGATCACGGTGTATGATACTTTTAATATGCTGTTGAATTTGGTTTGCTAGTATTTTGTTAAGAATTTTTGCGTCTATATTCATCAGGGATATTGGCCTGTAGTTTTCTTTTCTTGTAGTATCCTTATCTGGCTTTGGTATCAGGGTAATGCTGGCCTTGTAAAATGAGTTTGGGAGTGTTCCCTCTTCTTCAATTTTAAGGAAGAGTTTGAGAACAATTGGCATTAATTCTTTTTTAAACGTTTGGTAGAATTCACCCATGAAGCCATCCTGTTCTGGGCTTTCTTTGTTGTTAGGTTTTCTATTACTGATTCAATCTCCTTACTTATTATTGGTCTGTTCAGATTTCCTATTTGTTCATGATTCAGATTTGGTAGGTTGTATGTGTTTAGGAATTTTCCACGTCTTCTAGGTTGTCCTATTTGTTGGCATGTAATTGTTCATAGTAGTCTCTTGTGATCCTTCATATTTCTATGCTATCAGTTGTAATGTCTCCTCTTTAATTTATAATTTTATTTAGTTGGGTCCTTTCTCTTTTTTCCTTGGTAATTCTATCTAAAGGTTTGTCAATTTTTTTGTTTATCTTTTAGAAAAATCGACTCAGTTTCGTAGTCTTTTCTAGTGTTTCTCTATTCTCTATTTCATTTATTCCTCCTCTGATATTTATCTCCTTCCTTCTGCTCCCTTTGGGCTTAGTTTGTTTTTGTTTTTCTAGTTCCTTGATGCATAATGATAGGTTGCTTATTTGAGATCTTTATTTTTTCTTAATGTAAGCATTTATTGCTATAAACTTCCCTTTTAACACTGCTTTTGCTGAATCCTGTAAGATTCAGTATTTGTGTTTCATTTTGATTTGTTTCAAGATTTTTAAAATTTTCCTTTTGATTTCATTTTTGACCCATTGGATTTTTCAGGAGTTTGTTGTTTAATTTCCACATGTTTGTGAATTTTCCAGTTTCCTCCTCTTATTGATTTCTAGTTTCATATTATTGTGATTGAAAATGATACTTAGTATGATTTCAATCTTCTTAAATTCCTAAGACTTGTTTTGTGTCCTATCATATGATCTTTTCTGGAGAATGTTCCATGTACGTTTGCAAAGAATGTATATTCTGCTGCTATTGGATGGAATGTTCTGTATATCTCTGTTAGGTCCATTTGGTGTAAAGTATAGTTCAAGTCCAATGGTTCCTTATTGATTTTCTGACTGGATGATCTATCCATTTTTGAAAGTGAGGTATTAAAGTCCTCTACTATTATTGTATTTTTGTCTATGTCTCCCTTCAGATCTATTAGTATTTGCTTAATATATTTAGGTAATCTGATGTTGATGTTGGGTACATATTTATTTATAATTCTTACATCCTCTTGAGGGATTGACCCCTTTATCATTATATAATGACCTTAAGAGATTCTGAATCTGACTATATACTTGACTATAACAATGTGTTGTATATTTTCATATTTTTTCCTTTTACTAACTAGTGTCCTTTCATTTCAGTTTGAAGAATTCCTATCAGCATTTCTTGTAAGGCAGGTATAGTGGTGGTGAACCCCCTCAGCCTTTGTTCAGGAAATTTTTTCTCTTGCCTTATTTTCTGAAGGACAACTTTGTTGGGTGAAGTATTTGTAGTGGGCAGTTTTTTTGTTGTTGTTTGTTTTTTTAGTTTCAGCACTTTTAATACATCATACCACTCTCTTCTGGCCTCCAAGATTTCTGCTGAGAAACCTCCTGATAGCATTATGGGGGGTTCCCTTGTGTGAAGGAAATTTTTTTCTCTTGCCACTTTTAAAATTCTTTGTCTTTGATTTTAGACAGTTTTATTATAATGTGTCTTGGAGAAGATTGTTTTGGATTGAAATTATGGGGTGACCTATTAGCTTCACGAACTTGGATGTCCAAATCTCTCCCCATGTTTGGGAAGTTCTCAGTTTTTTCCCAGTTTTATTGAGGTACAATTGACATATAACATTGTATAAGTTTAAGGTGTGCAACACAATGATTTGATATATGTATATATTGTGAAATGATTACCACAATAAGTTTAGTTAACCCCTATCACCTCACATAGTTACAATTTTTTCCTTGTGATGAGAGCAGCCATTATTTCTATAAGTAAGCTTACTGCACCTTTCTTTCTGTCTCTCCTCCTTCTGAGATTCCAGTGTTATGTAAATTATTTCTCTTAAGGGTGTCCCATAAGTCCTGTAGACTTTATTCATTCCTTTTCATTCTTTTTTCTTTTTGCCCCTCTGACTGGATAATTGCAAAATTTCAAATGACCTGTCCTCAAGATCACTTAATCTTTCTTCTGCTTGGTTCAGTCTGTTGTTGAAGCTCTCTATTGAATTCTTCAGTTCAGTCATTGTATTCTTCAGCTCCAAAATTTGTTTTTTCTTTATTATGTTTTCTATTTCTTTGTTGAACTTCTTATTTTGTTCTTATATTATTTTCCTGATTTCTTTTTTTTTCTTTTGGTGAGGAAGATTGACCCCGAGATAACACTTGTTGCTAATCTTCCTCTTTTTGCTGAGTAAGAGTGGCCCTGAACTAACCTCTGTGCCCATATTCCTCTATTTTGTACGTGGGATGCTGCCACAGCATGGCTTGATGAGTGGTGTAGGTCAGCACCCAGGATCCAAACCTGTGAACCCCAGGTCGCCAAAGCAGAGCACGCTGAACTTAACCACTGCACCACAGGGCCAGCCCCTATTTTCCTGATTTCATTAAATTGTTTATCTGTGTTCTCTTTGACCTCTCTGAACATCTTTGGAACAATGATTTTGAATTCTCTGTTGGGCAATTCTGGTATCTCTATTTCTTTGGGGTCAGTTACTGGAAGTCAACTGTGTTCTTTTGGAGGTGTCATGTTTCCCTGATTCTTTGTTGTCCTCAGAGGCTTGTATAGGTGTCTGCACATTTGAAGAAGCAATCACCTCTTCCTGACTTTATTGACTGACTTTGGTAAGGAAACACCTGCATCTGTGGGTGGGGGCACACTGAAGTGTGCTGTGATCCCTGGTCTGGTAGTGTAGAGTCCAAATTCAGGGGTCTATGGCAGCTCCAGGTTTAGGTGGGCATGATGTCTTGTCAGCTCAGGCTGCTGTGATCCACAGCATCAAATGCATGGTCCTTGGCAAGTGCTATGGGAGGTCTGAGTGGATGCAAGGGCTATTGGTGTCCTCAGCAGTGCCTCCAGCTTCAGCAGCTTAGGGACCAGGACAGGCAGTGGTAGTGGCTGGAGCCAGTGATGTTTACATACTCAGCTGCAGAGGCTATTTGGAGGTGCCTGTGTAGTGGCAAGGGCCAGTTACAGACACACATGTAGTGATGGGGGCCAGGGCCAGCAGCAAAGGCCTGGGAAAACTGTGGGCACACTGGCAGCTGCAAGGGCTCCAGCTGTCAGCGTGCACTCCTGTGGCTGCATGGGCTTCCCATGAGTGCATGCACAATAGTGGAGGCCAGTGTAGGCAGTTGGGCTAGGGGCATGCAGGTGCAGAGCTGGAGGGGCTACCTGTAGGTGAGCCCAGTGGTGCATGCCAGACAGAAGACAGGGCTGGATCTGGGCCCACAGGCAGCTGTGGGAGCCCTGGCTGTTAGCATGCAGTCTTGTGGCTGCATTGTCTCTCCACAGGTATGCACACTGCAGTGGAGGCCAGTGACAAGGATCAGGCCTGGGGTGTGCAGGTGCACAGCTGGGAGGGCTAGCTGCAAGTGAGCCCAGTGGTGCAGGCCAGTGACTGGATATAGGGCTGAATCTGGTCCCATAATCAGCCATGGGGCTTTGGCTGTTGTTGTGCACTTCTGTGGCTGTAGGATCTTGCCACAGGCATGCGCATGACTGTAGAGGCCAGTGACAAGTGTCAGGCCAGCAGCATGCAAGTACATGGCTGGAGGGGATAGCCCTAAGTGCACACACCCCATTGTGGGTCAAGCACTGGAATCTAGGCTGGTATCTTGTACTCACATAGCTACAGAGGCCTGGGCTGGCTGTAGGTATAGGTCCCAAGCTCCAGCAAGGATTGGGGAGGAGAAGGGAGCGCAGAGGGACTCAGGCGGCTGGAGTCTGTGAATGCGAATATCTATGGAGTGAAAACCAATGACATCTGCAGGGGGTCCACAGTGTCTGTGCTGGCCATTGATTTCTTCAGTGGCAGAAGCTGCTGGGGTCCTTTGCAGAGCAGGTCATTGGGAACTGCAGTCACTACCACTGCATGGCTGATATTGGTAGCCTCTGCTCTTTTTCCTTGTTCCTAGCTGTCTCTATAGGTCCCAACTTTGCTGGCCACTGAGTCCTTCATGCAGTGCCCCAAAAGCCTGGGGGAGCTGGTCTCTCACCCTGTTCTCCCTTTTCCTGTGAGGAAAGCTCTTTCTAGCTAGAGACTTACCTCCTGGCACTGAGCAATGCCAGTCTGGGGGATGGGATGATGCAGGTGAAAGGAAGCTGTACTTCCTTCCCTTTTTGTGTGGTTTTTCTCAGGATTTTTCTTTTTCTGTTTTTTGTGTTTCTGAAGCTTCTTAAGTAAATTTCGGGGCTCTCCCAGAGCTATTTTTGTTTGTAGATAGCTGTCTAATCGTTGATCTTTGTAGGGGGACAGAGGCTGGGATCTTCTACTGCACCATCTTGGTGACATCACTCACGTGGTTTGTTCTTCTTTTTCTAGTTCCTTAAAGTATAACATTATGTTTTTGATTTGAGATCTTTCTTCTTTTAATATACATGTTTACATGTATAAGTTTATCTCTGCACTGCTATCACTGCATCTCATAAATTTTGGTATGTTGTGTTTACTTTATCATTTGTATCAAGATATTTTCTAATATCCTTTGTGTTTTCTTATTTGACCCATTGGTTGTTTGTGTGTTGTTTATTTTTCACATATTTCTGGGTCTTCCTGTTTTCTTTCTGCTATTTATTTCTAGTTTCATTCCATCATGATTAGAAAAGATAGTTTGTATGATTTCAATCTTTTAAAATTCATTAAGACTCGTTTTGTGGCCTAACATATTGTCTATTCTGGAGAATGCTCCATATGCTCTTGAGTAAAATGTGTATTCTACTACTGTTGGAGTGTTTTGCATATGCCTGCTAGGTCCACTTGGTCTATAATGATGTTCAAGTCCTCTCTTTCCTTATTGATCTTTTGTCTGAGTGTTATATATATTTTTGAAAAGGAAATATCAAAGTCTCCACTATTATTGTAAAGCTGCCTATTTCTCCCCTAAATTCCTTCTATATTTGTTTCTTATATTTAGAAGGTCTGATGCTTGGTGCATACATATTTATAATTATATCTTCTTGGTGAATTGACATTTATCATTATATAATTTTCTTTGTCTCTTGTAACTGTTTTTGACTTAATGTCTACTTTGTCTGATATTAGTATAGCCACTCCTGCTGTCTTTTGGTTAGTATTTGCATGGGATATTTTTTCCATCCTTTCATATTTAATCTATGTGTGTCCTTAGATCTAAAGTGAGTCTGTTGTAGACAGTATATAGTTGGATCCTGTTTTTGTAATCCATTCTGCCCATCTATGTCTTTTCATTTAGAAGTTTAATTAATTTACATTTAAAGTAATTACTCATAGGGGAGGACTTACTATTGAAATTTTGTTACTTGTCTTCTATACGTCTTATACCATTTTGTCTCTGATTTCTCACTTATTGCCTTCCTTTGTGTTTAACTGATTTTGGGTAGTGACATGTTTTGATTCCCTTTACATTTCCTTTTGCATATATTCTACAGATATTTACTTTGTGGTTGCCATGGGGATTACAAATAAAACCCTAAAGTTATAACAATCTATTTTAAACTAATATCAACTTAAATTCAATCACATATAGAGACTACTCCTTTACATCCTTGCTTATTCTCTGTCCTATTCCAGTCTGATTCAGGAACACTGGGTATAGCAGGCAGGGGCCTTTGGTCTATCCCAAAGGTACACATGTTCCAGAGCAGAAAACCCCAAGAGTAACCAATACTTCACACCATTTATCCTCGCTTTACTTTATATACTCCTCTTAATGGGAGCAGTGTGATCTGCCCTCTGGAGCATGGATGCAAGTTGCAGAGGTAGAAAATGCTGGCCTATCCACTTTCCCACCCAACCAGGCCTTCACAGACCTTTAGGAATTGCCTACCTGAGGGCCTTAACCTTTGATAGGCCTGTGAGAGGAGCAGAGAAAGCTGGGAATTTCTCCCAGGGTTGTAGGTAGTTTTCCTCCACCAATTTCAACTTGTTTTGCTCTGAGGAAGTACTATGAGAAGGAATTTCAAGCCACTCTTCTTCATCCACCCAACTAGTTATGCATAGCAACCCAGGAATTTCTCCTCAATGCTGCCATGATAAGCCATATGAAGGGGTCAGAGACAGGTGCAGGAGGAAGAAATAAGAATTCATGAGCCTTTACATCTGACTGTGTGTCAATACGTCCCAAAGCTAAATAAAAATGACTTTTGGTCCATCCATATCCTCTCTGTTAATATGATAATTCTAGAGTTGATGATAGAGAACTCCATTTTTGAAGGAGCATCTTTTTCCTTAGGCCACAAAGTCACTATTTAATTTACCACGGTATGTGGGAATATCAAATTTCCATAGCGAAAAGTAAGGTCATGATGATACAAACATGGGAAATATGACTATGCTTTCACTGTCAAATACTATCACATCTTGATTTTGACATACTTCTCCACATGAAATTATGTATGTGAAGCAATTTGTAAATCTATGGCTCTAGGCACGTGAAAGGGAACAATGCTGGCATAGTGAACACTTCTTTAAGAGCTCTCTAGCCAACCCCCAAATTCCCAGAAGGAACTTACCCAAATATGATTTGGGGTGGACACGTAGGCCCAGTGCATAACCAAGTGTAGGTGGGGGCAGCAGTCTTGAGTTCCCTTTTAGAATGGGTGATGACAGGTTGGGTATTCCTGAGCAGTGTAAACAAAAACAACAGACAATAGGAACTTTAATGGAGACACTAAGTTTTCTGAAAGCAGATTTAGAAATGTAGTTTAATGCCACTAAGAGAAATTAGTGCCTGGTTACCCTTCTCAGCTCATGAGGCTTGCTCTGTTCTAAGTGAGGGTGGCAAGTTGATGGATTTGAAGGTGGCCATTCTTACCAGGAAGCTTCTGGCTGAGGGTAGGCTGTTGGGGGCTGGTCAGAGATAAACAACCTTTGGTTTTCAAGATTCCATATTACCCTGATAATTTTGTGACTTGAGAAATCAAGTCTTCTACTGTACTTTTGTGAGACATAAGACATATGGAACAATGATACGGTTTTTGTCTTTCCCGAGAATGTAGACTCTAGAAACAGATATGTAGAATGTAGATTCTAGATATCTAAAGGGATGGGAATTCAGTTTATTGGTTTTGTTCTTGGTATGCTTATATAATAATCTATCCTTCTCCCACACCTCATTCTCATCTCCCTAACCAAATATATCTCTGAAGTGTGCATACACCAGAATATTCTTTTGAGGTGTGCTCTTCTTTAAATTTCTAGAGGAAGCAGGAGCACACCTTCAGAAGATTGAGCCTGGACCTAAGAATTTTCTTATAACCTTCACGTTTTAGTTTATTTTTATTAAAAGACTGTGAGAATGAAAATTCTATATAGAATAAATCCAAAGCTATGTTTACACAATCTTTAACTGTTAAGGGTTTCTTTGGCATATTTGTGTACCCTCTGTGTATAATGCTATTTGGCTATAATACACCATCAACCACCACTAAGCTCCTTAGCAGTGAAGAGCCAAATAATCGCTTCTTGGATTTCCACGAATCTTAGCTCATCATTAAAGACCTAAGTTTTCATTTTAGAGAATCACTGAGAAAACAGCCCAGCAGATCTTACTTCTGAATTCAACTGTGAGTACTCATGTACCTGATGCTTTATTAGTTTGAACACATTTTGTGTCATCTTTGTTTTGTTTGTTGGTTATTTCCAGAAAACATGGAGATGTCAATTATTGTACTTGGGCTACAGAGTGCTCAGAAAATTAAACTTAAAAATGTATATTTGACTTCAATTATGACCCAAAGAACTATATTCCAAACGGCAGTGGAAAAAAAGGTAGGGGATACAATGGGAATATTAAGCATTACTTCCCCAAGAAAACAGAATGATTTTCCATGCAAAGAGTTTCTTTGGCATACCTTGTACACCTCTTTTTGTGCCACCTACCACCTTGGCTAGCTTAGAAGTGTTGGTTTCATTCACAAGAAAGATTTTCCTTCTAGATCCAATACATTCTATTCCTAGAAGTCAGAAAATAGCACTGACCTCAGAAGCCCTCTTTCCTCTCTTACTTTGGTATTTAGTATTTGGGGTGAGGTTAAACAGATCCCTAAGGCAACACTGGACTTTTGAGCCTCTTTTTGTAAGAGCAGCCCACCACAGATATGATTGTGGACCTGAACCAGAATAGAGAATACCAAGGCATCACCATCAGGAACTTGGCCCTTTTGGCACAGCTTTGCTACAGTATTTTTGTTCTGTGCAAAACACTATTCAATGAGGCATTTAACTGTTTGGCAGACCTTACATGCTCCCTGATAGCTATAATGGTCTGAGATGTCTTTGTGACATCATGACTCCCAAATATCCACTCACCTAGGAATGACAACACAGTAGTCAGTGTCTATGGCCATTAATATTGGAGGCTGGTCCACAGTAGGCAAAGTCTCTGGGCTCCTACCACCTCCTCCTACTTCCTGGAGCAGTCTGGCAGCCTTTTAGACTTGAAGCAACTTCACTCAGCCACACTTGCTTAGATCCTGCCCAAATTTAACTTTGACGTGAGCTTTGAGTCAGGAAGTATTTCACTGTTCTCTGCTTTGACTTGCTCATTTTCTGTGATACTGTGATTTATAATAATATATATTTGGTCTTCATCCCTGTTTCTGGCACAGAGCTTCTAAACACTTAGAATTTCCTAAGTTATGAGAGCAACAAAGGTGTCTCTTATTACATTAATGAGGTGACTTTTGGACCCCACCTAAGCATGGGGGTCAGTTGCTAGGAGAAACAACCATGTGATTAAAAGGTTGGAACTTTAAGTCCCACCCCTGACCACGAGGGAGGGGAAAGGGGCTGGAGATTGAGTTCAATCATCAATGGCCACTGATTTAATCAATCATGCCTATGTAATGAACCCTCCATAAAAACCCAAAAGGACAGGGTTCAGAGAGCTTCTGGGTTGGTGAACACGTGGAGGTGCTGAGAGAGTGGTTCACAGAGAGAGGACATGGAAGCTCCATGCCCCTTTCCCTGTACCTTGACCTATGCATCTCTTCCATCTGGCTGTTCCTGAGTTATATTCTTTTATAATAAACTGGTAATCTAGTAGGTAAAATGTTTCTCTGAGTTCTGCGAGCTGCTCTAGCAAATTAACCGAACCTAAGGAGAGGGTCGTTGGAACCTCCGATCTTAGCCAGTTGGTCGGAAGCACAGGTGATAACCTGGACTTGTGACTGGCATTTGAAGTGGGGGGACACTCTTGTGAGACTGAGCCACTAACCTGTGGGATCTGATGCTATCTCTGAGTAGATAGTGTCAGAACTGAGTTGGATTATAGAACACCCAGCTGGTGTCCAAGAATTGGTGGTATGGGAAAACCCCACATACACATCAGAATTGGTTCCAGAACATTTTATATCTTTTCACTGGAACATGTTTTATCTTCCCAGCTAGATTGTAAGTATACGATGGTAGAAACATTATTTTATTCAGCTTTGCTTGGGATTAGAAGTCATAGATTTGGCTCCAAGTCAATAAATCAAAAGTCAAATTACCAATAGACAAGCCACTCATTGACCAAGTCAATAGGTGGTCAAAGAGTACAAACTTATAGTTATAAGATGAATAAGTTATGAGGACTTAATATACAGCTTGGTGACTATAGTTAACAACATTTTATTG
The DNA here is from genome assembly GCF_057802395.1 of Ceratotherium simum simum. NCBI lineage: Eukaryota > Metazoa > Chordata > Mammalia > Perissodactyla > Rhinocerotidae > Ceratotherium > Ceratotherium simum. The sequence continues at coordinate 29,602,036 of NC_141940.1, forward strand.
TATACCTGAAAGTTGCTAAGAAAGTAAATCTTAAATGTTCTCCCCCAAAAAAAGATAATTATGTGAGGTGATGGATGTGTAACTAACCTTATTGTAGTAAACATTTCACAATATATATGTATATCAAATCATCACACTGTACACCTTAAATATATACAATGTTATATGTTAAGTATATCTCAATAAAGCTGGAAAAAAAAAGTGGGCCATTTTCTGAAAGATCAAACTACTGTACGGCTAACTCACCAAAGCCTACAAAATTTACCAAAAACTTTGGCTTTGTTGTTGCTTTTAAATACAGAGTTTATAGCAATTCACTTTGGCTAAACTGGCAAAATTTAAGAGCTGTGGAGAGCTAGTTCTATAAGAATCTGTGCCTCCAGACACCTCCCTTCCCCATCCTTTAATCTCTCCTCAATTTGAGACAGGCAGCCCTGGAAGATTCTGCTTTTCCCAAAGCAAATGACTCTCTCCCTCTGCACCACTCCCCATATTAGTCAGGGTTCTCCAGAGAAACAGAACCAATAGAAGATTAGACATAGATATAGATATAGATATAGATATAGATATAGGTATAGGTATAGATGATATAGATACAGATTAGATATAGATATACAGATATAGATAAAATAGGAATTGGCTCACACAATTATGCAGGACAAGAAATCTCACAATCTGAAGTCTGCAAGTTGGAGAATGAGGAAAGCTGATGGTGTAATTCAGCCTGAGTCTGAAGTCCCAAAAATCAGTAGTGCCAGTGCCTGAGGGCAGGAGAAGACGGATATCCCAGCTCAAGCTAAGAGAGCAAATTTGCCCTTCCTCCGCCTTTTTGTTCTATTCAGTCCCTCAGTGGAGTAGATGATTTCAATTGGTGAAGGTGGTCTTCTTTACTCAGTCTACCAATTCAAATGCTAATCTCTTCTAGAAACACCCTCACAGACACATCCCAAAATAATGTTTTATCAACTATCTGGGCATCCCTTAGTGCAGTCAAATTGACACATACAATTAACCATCACACCCCCTCACCCCCACTCCAGGCAACATGGGGAATTTGAATGAGGAAAACTGAGCTTAAGATGCTAATATGAAAACTCAAATGAACACTGGTCAACTTACATACCGAAATGTTCAAAGGCTGTTCAAACCATTCTTGGACTGATGTCCATGGGAGCTGGGTTGATTGTGTAGTATCCACCTAACCCTGGGTCCAATGATGATGTTGAGAAAGGGGACAAAGTGTTGCCCTTCTTAGCATTGTGCCTGACAAACAGATAGATATTAAGACTTACACAACAATAATTATAACTCTTTTTTTCCTTTCTCCTTCCTCCATCATCCATTTTTCCATGCCAATACTCTCTCATTAGAGATATGACCTCATCCTTGCATCATTCTTCAAAATTAAGAATGGGAACACTTAACAGGATCTTTCTCAAGGTTGCCTCATATGCAGCTTATGAGGGTAAGCAGAACACGCCATCCCAAAATGTGCCATTTTGGCATGTGGATTGTTTTGAGCTGAAGGCAGTAGACTCAGGAAGAGCTGTTTACTTCTCCCTTAACTGCCTAAAAGAATTTAGATAGGGGGCCTGTACCAGGAAGAGAGCTATTACCAGAGACAACTTTTTATATCAGAAAGAATTACCTTCATGGCAGGGCAAACATTTGCTTACCAAACATTTGCTCTTCTCATCTTTCTGTGAATTGTCTTCCTCCTCCTTGAAGCCCCAGACCCCTACCCTGTTCTCCTTAGCTCAGGATGGTATATAAACCTCAAGTACCTGACTGCTGGGAGTGTATATTTTTATGGGGCTCCCATATGTATGAAATCTGTTTTCCTCTTGTTAATCTGTCTTATGTCAATTTGATTATTAGATCAGCCAAAGAACCTAGAAGGAAAAAAGAGAAAAGTTTTCCACCCCTACAATGGCATTCTAGGATTGTTGGCTTTAGAAGTGCTTTCAGTTACATGGTACCATTCCAGAGTTTTGAAAATTGCCTAAAATAACCTTCTCAGGCAAAGGTTGCAAGTTGGCAGCTGCCTCCTGTATCTGATCTGCAGACCTATTTTAGATGACTAGCACACTTTTGAATAAAACACATTTGAATTGATTGCCAAGATTTAAAAAATAGAAGGTTTCATATAAATATTTTTATTTCTGGCCAATCTTGACAAAGTGGAAAATCTTCCAGCCCCAGGCCCCCCACTCCCAACCAGAAAAACTGAGTTGGACCTGAATATTGGCCTCCCCATTTGCAGAAGACATATCCTTTCCCAGTTCACCACAGTCTCCACTCTGCTTGTTTGCCCTATTTTTGTTACCTGTCTGGCCCTGTAAGCATTTAGGTTTTCAATATTTGATCTTTTTTTTTATTGATGTTTTAATAGTTTTTAACATTGTGAAATTTTGGGTTGTACATTTTTGTTTGTCCATCACCATATATATGTCTCCCTTCACCCCTTGTGCCCACCCCCCACAGCCATTGCCCCTGGTAACCACAATACAGTTTTCTCTGTCCATGTATTGGTTTATATTCCACATATGAGTGAGATCATACAGTGTTTGTCTTTTTCTTTCTGGCTTATTTCACTTAACATAATACCCTCCAGGCCCATCCATGTTGTTGCAAATGGGACGATTTTGTCTTTTTTTTATGGCTGAGTAGTATTCCATTGTATATATATACCACATTTTCTTGATCCAATCGTCAGTCGAGGGACACTTAGGTTGCTTGCACTTCTTGGCTGTAGTGAATAATGCTGCAATGAACATAAGGGTGCATAAGCCTCTTTGGATTGTTGATTTCAGGTTCGTTGGATAGATTCCCAGTAGTGGGATGGCTGGATAATAGGGCATCTCTATTTTTAATTCTTTGAGGAATCTCCATACCGTTTTCCATAGAGGCTGCACCAGTTTGCATTCCCACCAGCTGTGTATGAGGGTTCCTGTTTCTCCACATCCTCTCCAACATTTGTTGTTTTATGTCTTGGTGATTATAGCCATTCTAACGGGCGTGAGGTGATATCTTAGTGTTGTTTTGATTTGCATTTCCCTGATGATTAATGATGTTGAACATCTTTTCATGTGCCTATTGGCCATCTGTATATCTTCTTTGGAGAAGTGTCTGTTCATTTCCTCTGCCCATTTTTTGATCGGGTTGTTTGTTTTTTTGTTGTTCAGTTGTGTGAGTTCTTTATATATTATGGAGCTCAACCCCTTGTCAGATGTATGTTTTGCAAATATTCTCTCCCAGCTGGTGGTTTGTCTGTTCATCTTGATTCTGGTTTCATTTGTCTTGTAGAAGCTCTTTAATCTGATAAAGTCCCACTTGTTTATTTTTTCTTTAGTTTCCCTAGACTGGGTAGGCATGTCATCCCAAAAGATTCCTTTATGACCAATGTCAAATAGTGTGTTGCCTATATTTTCTTCTGTGAGTTTTATAGTTTCAGGTCTCACCTTCAGGTCTTTGATCCATTTTGAGTTAATTTTTGTGAATGGTGATAGCAGATGGTCCACTTTCATTCTTTTGCACGTGGCTGTCCAGTTTTCCCAACACCATTTATTGAAGAGACTTTCCTTTCTCCATTGTATGTTCTTAGCTCCTTTGTTGAAAATTAGCTGTCCGTATATGTGTGGTTTTATTTCTGGGCTTTCAATTCTGTTCCATTGATCTCTGTGTCTGTTTTTGTACCAGTACCATGCTGTTTTGATTACTATTGATTTGTAGTATGTTTTGAAGTCAGGGATTGTGATGCCTCCTGCTTTGTTCTTTTTTCTTAGGATTGCTTTAGCTATTCGGGGTCTTTTGTTGCCCCATATGAATTTTAGTATTCTTTTTTCTATTTCCGTGAAGAATGTCATTGGGATTCTGATTGGGATTGCATTGAATCTGTAGATTGCTTTAGGTTTTTTAACTATGTTTATTCTTCCAATCCAAGTGCATGGAATATTTTTCCATTTCTTTATGTCATCATTGATTTCACTCAATAATGTCTTATAGTTTTCATTGTATAGGTCTTTCACCTCCTTGGTAAGATTTATTCCTAGGTATTTTATTATTTTTTATGCAATTGTAAATGGTATTATCTTTTTGAGCTCTCTTTCTGTTAGTTCGTTATTAGCATACAGAAATGCAACTGATTTTTGTAGATTGATTTTGTACCCTGCAACTTTGCTGTAGTTGTTGATTATTTCTAAGAGTTTTCCAATGGATTCTTTAGGGTTTTCTATATATACAATCATGTCATCTGCAAATAGTGAGAGTTTCACTTCTTCGTTACCTATTTGGATTCCTTTTATTGCTTTTTCTTGCTTAATTGCTCTGGCCAAAACCTCCAGTACTATGTTGAACAGGAGTGGTGAGAGTGGGCAGCCCTGCCTCATTCCTGTGCTCAGAGGAATGGCTTTCAGTCTTTCCTCGTTGAGTACGATTTTGGCTGTGGGTTTGTCACAAATAGCCTTTATTATGTTGAGGTAATTTCCTTCTATACCCATTTTGTTGAGGGTTTGTATCATAAATGGATGTTGTATCTTGTCAAATGCCTTCTCTGCGTCTATTGAGATGACCATGTGGTTTTTATTCTTTGTTTTGTTGATGTGATGTATCACGTTAACTGATTTGCGGATGTTGAACCATCCCTGTGTCCCTGGTATAAATCCCACTTGATCATGGTGTATGATCTTTTTAATGTATTGCTTTATTCGGTTTGCCAAAATTTTGTTGAGGATTTTTGCATCTATGCTCATCAGCGATATTGGCCTGTAATTTTCCTTCTTTGTATTGTCTTTGTCTGGCTTTGGTATCAAGGTGATGTTGGCCTGGTAGAATGATTTAGGAAGTGTTCCATCTTCCTCTACTTTTTGGAATAGTTTGAGAAGGATGAGTATTAAATCTTCTTTGAATGTTTGGTAAAATTCACTGGAGAAGCCATCTGGTCCTGGACTTTTATTTTTTTGGGAGGTTTTTGATTACTATTTCAATCTCTTTACTTGTGATTGGTCTATTCAGATTCTCCACTTCTTCTTGGTTCAGTTTTGGGAGGTTGTATGAGTCTAAGAATTTATCCATTTCTTCTAGATTGTCCAATTTGTTGGCATATAATTTCTCATAGTATTCTCTTATAATTCTCTGTATTTCCGTGGTATCCATTGTAATTTCTCAATCCTTGATCTTTTTGAAAAATAATTATTATGGAAAACATCCAGTGTATACAAAAGCAGATAAAATCATAAAATGAACCCTCATATCGCCATCACCCAGTTTCAACGATTGTCATTCACATCCAATCTTATTTCATCAATAGCCTTATCAATTCTCCAACACCTTTGCACTCAACCCATGATTATTTTGAAGCAATTTTAGACATCACATAATTTCATTAGTAAGTATTTCAGTCTGTATGTTTAAGTAATAACCATTTTTTATACACATAATTTCAGTATCATTATCACAGCCAGAAGACGGACAAGTCTTTACTACCATCAGATATCCACTATGCTTACTTTTAAAATTTCCCCTCCTTGCTATTCATCTGATTTCCTTTCTCTGTATTTGGGGAGAAAGGACAAATAGGAAGCATTGGTCTGGGAAAGTGGCGTGGAGAGTGGGGTGGAAACATGAATAGGACCCTCCAAATTGTAGACAACAATGCATTAAATGATTCTTTGTTTATATAACACATTGAATCCTTTACTTTCTTTTCCTGATTTTTTTTAAACATGCTTGATATCTTTTCAGCACTAGACCTAGTCTCAATACATTCATAAGGCTATCATAATTCTATAGATGGGACAACAGAGATATAACAGGTTAAGCAGCTTGTTCAAAGATAGAGAGAAATAATAGAGCTGCGGCAAGAACCCAGACCTCCTGCCTCCTAACCAGGCCTCTTTCCCTTACGCCATATAGGAAAGGTGAGACAACAGGTTATAATGGGATAATGGGAGACGATATGGAATCATAGTAGTGAACAATTCTGTGTGCTTATTCTGTGGCTAGGCATTGTGGGAGACAACTTACATATATTATATCATTTATTCCTCTCATCAATTCTACGACTTAATGTTCCCATCTTATAGAAAAGGATGATGAAACCATAGAGGTTAGGTAAATTTCCAAGGCACAAACAGCTAGGATATGGCAGATCTGGGATTAGAGGCCACATTGCACTAATGTGGCATTGCTGTGTTTGACCATTGTATTAAATTTGACAAAGCGTGGACTCTAGAGTCAGACAGACTTCACTTCAAATTCTCGCTCTCTTATTAGCTTTGTGCCAGTGGGCAACAGTCTCCTCCTCTTTAATGGTAATAACAGTACCTCACACTTAGGATTTATTTGAGCATCAAATAAGATCATTCAAGTAAATTACTTAGCACCTTGCTTGCCACAGAGTAAAGGCATAATAGATGTAAGCTACTAAGGGGGATTTATAACAGCACTATTTCCACCAATATGACCTAGTGAAAGAAAATTGTACTCCGTTCCCTACCCATCCCTTTGAATTAGTCACATCATATGCTACCTCAACAGTATGTGATTCAAGATCAATTTCTATTCACTTGATGTAGTTTTTAAGTGAAAGGGCATTCTAGTTCTAATTGTACAGATTTTAATTGTTTAAGGCAGAAAAGTTTTGCTTTGGAAGTTTGGAATCTCGTCTAACCGTAGCTAGATAGCTTCTCAGACATTGATCCTGTGGGGGATCAGAATTTGCCACCACAGGGCCAGCCCCATGGCGTAGCGGTTAAGTGCACGCGTTCCGCTGCTGGCGGCCTGGGTTCGGATCCCGGGTGCGCACTGGCGCACCGCTTGTCAGGCCACGCTGTGGTGGCATCCCATATAACGTGGAGGAAGATCGGCACGGATGTTAGCTCAGGGCCAATCTTCCTCGGCAAAAAGAGGAGGATTGGCATGGATGTTAGCTCAGGGCTGAGCTTCCTCACAAAAAAACAAAAAGAATTTGCCACCACAAAATGTGTCTCTTTGGCTTAATTTTTTGTGTATGTGAGGAAGATTGGCCCTGAGCTAACATCTGTTGCCACCCTTCCTCTTTTTGCTTGAGGAAGAGTGGCCCTGAGCTAACATCTGTGCTCATCTTCCTCTATTTTGGATGTGGAACTCCACCACAGCATGGCTTGAGGAGCAGTGTGTAGGTCTGCGCCCGGGATCCGAACCCATGAACCCCGGGCCATCAAAGCAGAGTGCGTGAACTTAACCACTACGCCAATGGTCCAGCCCCTGGATTAATTATTTTTAAGAACAAAAGACTCAGAAAGAAACTTTGACCTTCTCCCTAACTGCCTTAAAGAATTTAAGATAGAAGGCCTGTTCCAGGAAGGAGCTAATATCATAAAGTAACTATAGTATAATATGAATTACATATGGTAGACAGGGAGGAACCTAGCAAGGCCCATTTTATCAAAGTTCTTTCTCAGGTCCCGTTGTCTTTGCAAGGTATGGCAAACATTTGTTTACCAAACATTTGCTTTTTCATCTCTACGTGAATTGCCTTCCTCTCCTTTGAAGTCTCAAACCACGACCTCCAAAAACCTCTTTTGTGTTTGGCTGATGATGGTATTCAAGGTGGTGGCTTCAGCCATTTTGGTGAGTTACTCAGTTTTCCTGGGTTTCTCCCATGTATACATGTTATTATATTTGTTTTATTTTTTCTTGTTATTCTGTCTCATGTCAATTTATTTCTTAGACCAGCCAGAAGAACCTAGAGTGTAGAGGAATAGTTCTTCCTCCCCTACACGTGCATGCAAACCTGTCAAGTCATTGCCCAAATAAAGCACATTGTTGCTTCTGCCACTTCACAGTCATATCTTGTTCCTTGATCAGCTCTAAAATTCTTCTAACTTACTACAAGTGGTGATGAGGAAAGGGCAGGATTTTGGAGATTATCAAGAAATTGATATGGGGTCCACTCAGTCAATAAGACAGTCAATTGGCAAAATGATCTTGGTTGGGAAACAATCTGAAATGCCTCTGCATCAGTTTAGCATTGCATTTCTCTGTGCTATATTATACTCTATTTTTTTTCATGGTCTTACCCTGTGCCCCCTTAACCTGGCCAAGCTGTAGTGCCAGAATTTGAGTAAACTCATGACATTGGAAAGGACTTTTGGGGTGAGAGGTACAAGGCTGCTCAGTGAAGGAGATCAGCCTGCCTGGCTGGTTCCCCGCTAGAAGGTGCTAGACATTGTAAGACCTATGGGCCTAAATAGAAAAAAAAAGAGGAGTGTGCGCCTCTGGACTGAGGGTGGGCTGACTCTGACCTGATAATTGGCTATACTTGGAGATGCTTCCCACAGCCAGGCTGGTGATTTATGGTACTATAGGGGGAGCAGAATTTGCCACCCCAAAATATGCCTCTTTGGCATAAGGATTATTTTAGGTTGATAATTTTTAAGAACCAGCAAACACAGTAGAAGCTCTGAAAACTGAGTAGAAGTTACCCTTTTGTAAGAGACATTCACATTTATAAGGGAAATCTCCATTTGTAAGGATGTCTCTCTCTTTGTACCGGGAAGAAGGGGATGACTAAGTCTCTAGAAACTCTCATCAATGGAGAAGGCTCCCAACTTAAATCTGCATAACAACCTTACCCTTGTTTACTGTGCTTTTCCTGATAACCTCTCAAAACTAGCTACCCCCCACCCCAACATCTTCTTTTGCCTTTAGCTGGAGATGGTTTGTAAGGTGGTGGCTTGGGCCATTTTGGAGAGTTACTCAGTTTTCCTGGATTTCTCCCATGTATACACGAGGTATACATGTTATTAAACTTCTGTTTGTTTTTCTTCTGTTAACCTTTTATTACGGGGGGGGGGGGTCTCATCCAAGAACCTAGAAGGGTTGTGAAAGGTAAAATAAAATGGAGTCACTTACGTCAAGGAGTTTTAAAATGGAACTGGGAGGCCACGAAGGAAGTGGGCTTTATGCACATCCTCACCAAATGGAACCATGAACTTTCGAACTGGGCCAAACTTGCAAATAGTCTAAGGACTCTGCAAGAACACCTGCAACTTGCTACAGTACTACACTTTTGCTTAGTGATAGCCTTAGCAACCAATCATGTTTAGCCAAGATTAGTTGTCTGCTGCCCACACCAATCAAAATTCTTTGTAAACAAATTATGCAAGCATTCCCTTTTTGTCTTTAAAAACCCCTGACTTTTGCTCCCTAATGGGACACTGTTTGGGTTGCTACCCAAATCTGTGTACCCTATTGCAATTTTTTGATTCCAAATTAATGATTTGTCTCTTGAATTGGTTTCTTGTTTTTAGGTTGACAGAGTAGGGGGAAAATTATTTCTCCTCCCCTAAAGTACTCTGAGTCTAGAGGGTGCCCTTCTCCCTGTGGACTGCTATCGCAGGTAAAGGAGCCCACAAGGCAGAGATGGCAGGCCAAGGCCAGAACCTTAAGCACACCTGGAGGAGTCACCTTTGTAAACTGCTAGCCTGCCTCTGCTGTTGTCACACTTGGATCTGCTATTGAAGACGGCATCATTCTGGCCCCTCCCCAGAGGGATATTGAGACCCCAACCCTTGGGATGAGCTGGCTAAAGTGTTACTTGGACTGACTGCAAGGCAGAGAAGTTGATATTCCTGTCCCTCCCAGAAAGGAGCTGGCTGTTCTACTGAAGCTGGTGAGTGGGCTAACTGAGGTAAAGGCTGACATATTTACAATACCTGTTTCATAAAACAACTCTTACTGTATTTGCAAAATGTGTGGGGGGGCATCCATTAACATTTTCTTCAGACAAATACTGTATGATCTCACTTATATGTGGAATCTAAAAACAAACCAAACTCCTAGAAAAAGATCAGATTTGCGCTTAGCAGAGGCAGGGGCTGGGGGAGTGGGAGCTGGATGAAAGTGGTCAAAAGGCACAAACTTCCTGTTATAAGATAAATAAGTACTGGGGATGTAATGTACAACATGATGACTATAGTGAACACTGCTCTGTGGTACATTCGCAAGTTGTTTAGAGAGTAAATCCTAAGAGTTCTCATCACAAGGAAAAAAACATTTCTTTTTCTTTTTTGGTTTGTAACTGAATGAGATGACAGATGTTAATTAAACTGACCGTGGTAATCACTTCACAATATACGTAAGTCAAATTATTCTGCTGTACACCTTAAACCTACACAGTGCTGTATGTCAGTTATATCTCAAGAAAACTAGGGGAAAATTTCTTCGGGAAATTCATGCTGCAGAGTTTGGAAATAGCAGAGAACATGCTCTCTTTTTCCTTCTTTGGTTCTTGTGGCTCCTTTTCCCTGCAGAACCCCATTGAGAGAGCACTGCGCAAACCCGTGGAGGGAGGAAATCCACTCACCAAAGCTTAAGTTTTTCTTTTCTTCTGAGCTTGCTTTGCCTGCTTGAGAAAGCAGAGAGGCCTGGTCCTCCCGAGCCCCGGCCAGACCTGACCGTGAGCCCAGCCCGCGGCCTTAGGGTGCCGGCCCTCAGTGGCCTGCTTTGTTGGGCTGCTTTTCTGGACGCGCCCCCACCAGGCCTGCAGCCCTTTTCCCTCACTGCACTCACACACGACCTCTGCAGCAAAGCTAATAAACCCATCCTGATTTTTCCTTTTCTCTCTTTCTTTCTTTTCTTCTTCTTTTTTTTTTCTTTTTCCAAATTATCCTTTGATACAACTTAGACTTTTCTATGGTCTCAAAAAATCACCTTTTGATCCATTGACCCCTAAATTAGTCATCACCAACTGAGCAAATGAAAAAGTATTTCCAGTTGACACAGGTAAGAATCCAGCCTGAAGTAAGAGCCATCCCCCACTACCGACAACTTCCACACAACCCATCTCTTCACAACAGTCCCACAGAAAGGAAGAAAACATCTCTTAGGTGCTCGAAATTCCTCAAGAGAATATTCACTAATGCATTTGGTAGTTTCAACAATTTGAATGCGTGTGACATCCCCAAAGCACATGTTCGACTCTGTAATTCTTGCCTAACACTTCCACCTTTCTTTGGTCGGTGGAACTTTGTTTGAAATTGTTGTATTTTAGTTTGTTTCATGTTTTAGACATATTTCAAAGGTTGCAACACCCCTCCCATCTCCACCATAACTCACAACCTACTATGTTAGCAATATTTTCCAGCTGACATATCAAAGAATTCCAGAAAATTATAATTTAGGGCCACCACTCCTTATATCGCTTTGCCAAACACTTAAAAACAACAGCAAGAGAGGGCTTTTTTTCTATGGAGCTGTGGGGGCGTCCCTTTTCTCCTCATCCAGGTCTGGAGGCCAAGATTGGCCCTTGAAGATCATTGTTGGGGCTGCCATGTGCTGGGCAGCCTTGTTTTCCTGCCTCAGACATTCATAGTTGCCAGGAGCCCCTATTTGGTATACATCAGGCTAGGGCCTTAAGTTGCAGCACTGGGCATTGGAGCCTCTGGCTTTCCTTGGACACTGCCAGACTCTCATGAGCTGATCCTAGCCTAGGGTGCCCCAAAAGTAGCTTGGCCTCCTGCCTGCCCCACAGGCAAGGATGTATGCACACCCAGAAATTGGTGTGACTCTGAGTGAGTGGGGCCTCTTATCTGCCCTCCTACTAAACAACTGCTTTCGTCCCAATGAATGTTACCAGGAAGAGGGAGTCCAGAAGTGGGGACTTCTGTTGCAGAAGGGGCATCGAGGTCACCTAACTTGTCGGGAAGCTCACCATTTTTCACTGCCTGGATTAACTTGAGTGCCAGCCAGGTAGCTCCATCCATCAGCCCATAGCTATGTCTTCTGCACAAGGTCTTGTACAGGATTTTGAGGTGAGGGTTGGTGACAAAGCTCCGTGAGAGGGTGCTGGAGAAGAAGTGCCACAGGCATCAAGGCAAGAAAGTCAGACCAGACACTCAGTACACTGGCCGCAAGCACAAGCCCCACTTCTAAGCAATTAGCTGTGTGAGGGAGGAAGAAATTTTCCTCTTCCCCTCTAGGTTCTTCCGGCTGGTAAATTGACATGAGACAGATTTAGAGGAGAAAATCAAAATTTAATAACATGTATACATGGGAGAAACCCAGGAAAACTGAGTAACTCCCCAATGGCTGAAGCCACCACTTTAAATACCATCTTTAGCTAAAGACAAAAGAGGATGTTGGGGGCAGTGGTTTGGGGACTTCAAAAGGGAGGAAAGCAATTCACATGGAGAGGGAAAAGCAAATGTTTGGTAAATAAATGTTTGCCATGCCTTGCAGAGACAGTAGGAACTTGGAGAAGACTCTGATCTCCAGGCCCTGCCAAGTATCCCCCACCACACTTAGCCTATATTCTTTGTAAATACCTCTGGGGATAGCTCTATTTCTGTTACAGGCCATTTGTCTAAATTCTTTTAGGCAGTTAAAGAGGAGGTGACAAGAAAAATTGCCTGAGTCTTCTGTTTCTTAAAAATAATCAGCCTAGGCTCCGGCCCGGTGGCCTAGCGATTAAGTGCGTGCGTTCCGCTTCAGCGGCCCAGGGTTCGAGGTTCATATCCTGGGCGCAGACTTACCGCTCATCAAGCCATGCTGAGGCGGTGTCCCACATGGAAGAACTAGAAGGACCTACAACTAGGATATACAGCTCTGTACTGGGGCTTTGGGGAGAAAAAAGAAAAAGAGGAAGATTGGCAACTGGTGTTAGCTCAGGGCCAATCTTCCTAAAAAAAGAAAAAATCAGCCTAAAATAATCTTCATGTTAAAGAGACACATTTTGGGGTGACAAATTTTGTTCCCCTTCAGTTGCATCCAATGGGACAGTCTACACAATTGTGAGCTGTGCCATCCAGCCCAGGTACTTTCCTCTGGAAAGTTTTCTACATTGAAGTGCCAACTTCATCAGCTGACAAAATAAAGTTTTAGAAAAGTTCTGAAGTTCTAAAAGTGTTTTCTTCACTAAAGAAAGTTCTGAGAGCATCTTATTTTTTTCTAAAAGCAGTAAACCACTTTCTGTGGAAAAAAAAACGAAACAGTGGGAGGACGAGGCACTTGGACTTATGCTATACCCTCCCCATCAGTCTCAGCTGAATTAAATAGACATTAGTTGCTCATCTGATGTAGCCTATGTGTGAATTATTCCCTCATTCCAATGCTTAAATATTTATAAATTCACCCCCCATGCCAAGAGCTTATGCTTGGGCTTGGTTTTAAGTAATTTAGTATAATTGAACTTCTTGGTCCATTAATTTGATTAATTTCCACTTCAGACTCAACCCCAAGGTGACTCGACTCCACACAGAAGTGTTACCTAAAGGGTATATATATATATATATTCAAATGTTTCTCTGAGTTCTGTGAGTTGCTCTAGCAAATTAATTGACTCTGAGAAGCAGGTTGTGGAAATCTCCAATTTAGAGCCACTTGGTTAGAAGCACAGGTAACAATATAGACATGGAAATGTCTTCTGAAGTGGTGGGTAGGTAGTCATGTGGGACCTAGCCCTTAACCTGTGGAATTGAGTTAAATTTGTGGGACACCTGGTCAGTGTCCGCTGAGAAGTGGAGAATTGCTTGGTGGTGTGGAAAAACCCCACACATTGGAACAGCGTATTATGCAATCACTTAATCAAAGCTTACAAAAACATTTTTTAAAATGTAGGAAATGCTTGTGATGAAGTGTTAGATAACATAGATAAATATCAGATAATATGTGGAATACAGTACTTGCAACAGAAATTACAGGATAAAAAACTGAAAAGATAGTTTTCATTATCACCCTTGGATGTTAGACAAGGTTATATTTGAGGTTAATTTCCTCCATTTTTGGCTTCTTCATACTTTCCATATAAATCACAATGATAATGTGTTACTTTTGTTACTGAGGGGAAAGTAGTTATTTGGGGAAGGCCAATAAGAACTCCTACCCATGGGGCTGGCCTGGTTTATAGTGGTTAAGTTTGCACGCTCCGCTTCGGTGGCCTGGGGTTCATACGTTCTAATCTCAGGCACCAACCTATGCACCACTCATCAAGACATGTGTGGGAGCGTCCTATAAACAAACAAACAAAAAATACAGGAATATGGGCACAGATGTTAGCTCAGGGCTAATCTTCCTCAGCAAAAAGGAGGATTGGCAATGCATGTTAGGTAAGAGCCAATCTTCCTCACACACACAAAAAAAACTCCCACCCAAACTTCAAGGGTCATCTTAAAGTCCACATCTTTAAAGTATGTTTCCAGATTTGTACTTAATGTAACTTCTACCTTCTTTAAGATCCCATATTATTGCTTTATTACTCACGTGTGGCATTTGCCTTGTTCCAGAATATATGTGATTTTTAACTCATGTATTTTCTTTCTTTCCATGACTTGCTTACGTCTTTGGCCCCTGTTTACAGTACATGGACACTGAATTAAACAATTACACACACCCTCCACACAAACACAAATGATAGGGAGAAAAAGGATGACAACTATGAAGAAGGAGAAAAAAACAGGAGAGAAGAGCGTTCGCAATTAAGAGAAGACGTCCAGGCTGGTGCCAGAGACAGTGCTTGAGACAGAGAGGAGAGGGTGTTGCTGATCTGTTTCTCAACCCGCACCTAAGACCACCAAGTAAATGCCAGACCCTTTCCGGGAAGATCTTTGCTACCTCAGAGTTTGTCACTCAGGAAAGCCACATGGGCTGGGAGGAAAATAAGAGGATGGAGCCAACACCAGATATAGGGATGAAAAGACATGTTGTCTTGAGTTTCCTTCAAATTATCGCAACAAGAAGAGGAGAATGAGTGGGGAGGGGAGGAGGATAAAAGGAAAGAAAGAAGGGAGGGAGGAAGAGAGGGAGGGAGGGAGGGATGAAAAACAAGGATAGATGAAGCAAGTTTGACAAAATCCTGATAAAGATTGAAGCTGGATGATGATTTTTATGGGAGTTCATTACAGTACTCTTTCTACTTTTGTGTGTGTTTGAAAATCTTATGCTAAAAGATATTTTTAAAAACAAAAAGTCAAACTCCTTAACCACAAATGACAATAAAAAAAATCCCTTATGTTTTTACTCAGTTAAAATTAATAAAGTACCTTTCCATACTTCATTCTAGCTTCACAAGAATTCTGTGAATCTCAAGACATGAAAACCAAGCAAGTGTCCATCGATGAATGAAAGGATAAAGAAGAAGATTGCAGGGGGTATATATATAATGGGATATTATTCAGCCCTGAGAAAAGAGGAAATCCTGCCATTTGCAACAACATGAATGAATCTTGAGGACATTATGCTAAGTGAAATTAGCCAGACAGAGAGACGAAAGGAAGGAAGGAAGGAAAGAAGGAAGGAAGGAAGGAAGAAAGGAAGGAAGGAAGGAAGGAAGGAAGGAAAGAAGGAAGAAAAAGTATTCTGGAAATGATTATCTTTATTTTAGCAACAGTAGTAGTAATAATAGTCACCCTATTTTACAGTTGGGAGACTGAAGCTCAGAGAGATGAGGAGGCTTGCTCAGTGTCACGTGACAAGAACAAGGGGCCAAAGTTCTTGCTATGAGGAGGAAACCAGAAGAACAATGCTGTGCGCTGAAACCAGCTTCAGGTGTTCCAACTCCAAAGCCTGGCTTCTTTTCTCAAATCCCTGGTCTTCTGTATTTTTGCAGGGGGGTGGTTAGTGCCATCATGTACCCCCTTGATTATCTGATGGAAGGTGCACACATGCTTAAAATTACAGTACGTACAGATTTTACATTCAAGTTCCAAGAGGCTCACGATCTCTGATGGCCGACCACGGCCTCCAAATCAGGAACCCCACGTCTGGACAGTGTGCCCCACCCCAATCACTGCAATGACCGGAGCCAAGTACCACCCTAGACACTCTCCCCCTCTACTCCACATCCTAAGACACTGCTTTCATTAAGTCACTGCCCCTGACCAAAACCTGTACAGTGATCCAAGCCCAAATACAGGCATTCTAACTCCTTCCATAACTTTGGCCCCAATCCACCTTTTCAACTACTCACCCACAAGAGTGTTACCCTCAGGCTCTCCCTCCAGCGCCCTCTCAAAGTCACACTTTACATGCACTCACTCTTCTGGCCACCCTGGCTGTGCTGGGGTTCCCTGAGACAAGCTTGCACTGGGTTCCTCCTGGGACTGCTCACACCACTTTTTCCTTTCTTTCTTTTTTTCTTTTTTTGAGGAAGATCAGCCCTGAGCTAACATCCGTTACCAATCCTCCTCTTTTTGCTGAGGAAGTTTGGCCCTGGGCTAACATCTGTGCCCACCCTAGTCTACTTTATATGGGACGCCGCCACAGCACGGCTTTATAAGCGGTGCATCGGGGTGTGAGCCCAGGATACGAACCTGTGAACCCCAGGCCACCAAAGCGGAGCACACAAACTTAACCGCTACGCCACCGGGCTGGCCCCACACCACTGCTTTTAACTGGGATTCCCTGCACAGCTCAGGCTCTGCCAATGTCTGACCCACCCTGTGAGGTGCAAAGGACACCTTATTACCCATAAAAGCAAAACCTGCTTCTACCACGGGTTGCTAAGAACAAAGTGTCTTCAAAGGTTTGAACCCCGGCATACTTCCACCGAGCTGTGTAACCTCGGGAAAGTCAGTGAACCTCTCTGAGCCTCCATTTGCTTGGTTAGGCACTAAAGAGAGTGACAGCCCCCTCCTCAGGGGAGGGCTGTAAGGTTGATTAGCCAGGCCCTGGTGCACGGTGAGATGCCACGTGATGTCACCAGCATGAGCAGGCACAGCTATGTGGTGCTCCACAGACTCTCATATCCACTTGGGAGCAGAGGCTACACTCCACGGCTGGCATCTTCAGTCACAGTGTGGGCCTGTGTCCAGACGGACCCCACTCAAGCTTGACCCCTTAACTCCAGCATCAGCTCAAGTAGTCTGAGCCTTCACCATGGGCCTTATACTTGTATTAATTCAGGTAAATTTCACAACATCACAGTTTGGTACCATCAGGGTTCCCATTTTACAGCTGTGGCACCCGAGGCACAGAGAGGTCAGCTGACTCGCCCAGGGTCACAGAGCAAGTAAGTGGTGCGGCTGGGCAGTCTGCCCCCATGCTGTGGGGCCTCCTGCCCCGGGGTGGGCCGATCTGCCTCCCCAGATTGTGAGAACCGACAGCACAAAGGCCACGTGGGCCTTCACAGCCCTCCCCACATTGCTGCCCTGTATACGCAGCAGCCAACATAGGCTGACTGCCTGAAGCACGTCTACGTACAGAAAGACCCGGTAGGAACATGATTTTCACAAGAAAACATCATCTCGGCAGGGCCCACACTCAGGTGATAAGGATCTCTATCTCCTCTCATGGGCCCTCATGAAAAATAATTACTAAAAAGGTGGAAGTAGGAAATGGGAGGCAACATGGTATGGTCATTTATAAAGATCTTTTTAATCGTCTCTATTAATCTTCCCACAACCCCATGTGTTAGGTTCTATGGTTATCTCCACTTGGCAGATAAGAAAACTAAGGCGAAGGGAGAATAAGCAACTCAGGTTAGTGTGGGGGCCCAGGGCAGGCTGCCCCAAAATATCCCACAAGGGCATATTGATGGTTTTGAACTCAAGTTACTTGAGAAGCAGCCAATGCTAAAAGGGGATTGCCCCCTCCTCTCTCGGTTCCCCTGAAAGCAGGAAATATATCTTCCATGTGAAAGGTACTCTCCTGGCACCAGGAGATGGAGACATCCTGATCACCAGAGCTAGGGAATTCAGGGCCGGAAGCCTGTGTAAACAAACCTTGTTACTTCTACTAGTAGTACCTCTAGCCTAGACTCTGCTTAAATTCCTTACTAATTACATACCCCAAACCTGAGTTTCTTTGTCCTGACACTTCCTCACAACTTCAGTGTTTCTTTGTGTCAAAAGATAGAAGACCAGCTTGCTTTGCCCATCTCGGAGAACATCATTGTTATGATCTCCAATACGTACCAATTAAATTGGCTTTTCTCCTGTTGATCTGGTCCTGTGTCGGTTTTATCATTAGTCAAGAGGAGTAGAAGGGGGAATTTCCCCCTCTCGGACAAACCCCAACCCCCAGCTCCCGTTCCTGGAGTCCCGGGGAGTACGGCCGGCTCTGACTTCAGCCTCATTGCAAAAACTCAGAGCAAGCAACCTCCTCGCTAATCATACTAGTTTGATTATTATTCCCTGCTTACTACTGGCTGCTGGATACGCAGGGCTGGGCCAAGAGATAGTCTCCAAACATTTCTACAACGTCTACGGAGCTAGCGTGAGGTCTCTGGCTTACCCTCCGCAAATCGGCTGGCACAATCCAGCACAGCCCCTTCTTCCTCGGGGAAGACCCCCCACTAAGTCGGGAGTAGCCAGCTAAATGGCAAAGTGGAGTCCCAAGTTCTGCTCTCACGCATGCTCCCTACCAGCCCCCTTCTCGCAGGCACACCCTCCCATTTGTTGGCCAAGCCCCTGCCGCATGCGCACCTCAGCCGACCAACACCCGGCAACCGGTAGCAAGCCCACAGAGAGCGCCCACTCAGATACGCTCTAGCCTGGCTAGACGCTACAGCCCGACTAGAGACAGAAGAGCCTTGGAGGAGCCGGATCGCAGGCCGCCGCTCTAGCCTTGAGCCATGGATCGCCGCGCAGAATCCGCAGAAGTGCACAGCCTCTTCGACAGCCTCTTCGACAGCACTCGGGACCTGGAGCCTCCACAGCAGTGCAGCGACGATGTCACCGGCATCCTCAGCGTGGGAGTCGACGAGGACCTGGAAGAAGTGCATGGTCAGTGGTGGTGGGGCAGGTCCTTCGGGCAACTCCAAGAAACGAGCGTTCCCTGGGAGAGGCGAGCAGACAGGACACCCCTCAGATGCAGCCCCTCACCTCCTTCTTCCAGCAGCCTGGGCTCCAACGCCCTGATCTTGCTCTTTGGGTTTCCTCCTTTGCAGAAGCGAAACCTGTAGAGCTCTCGCTTATTGGAGAGGGAGGAGAAGAGGGAAAAGGGATACAGGCCGAGCCTGAGCAGGGAGCTGCAGCAGCAGAAGGAAAAGAGGCAGGAGACGAAGGAGAAGGAGAAGAAAAAGAAGACGGCGACGTTGGCGCACGAGCTCCCAGCCCCATGGAAGTGGAAAACTGCGAGGCCGCCGGCGATAGCGGCCGAGAACCAGGAGAGCAGGGGCAGGACGAGCAGCCCTCGCAGGCCGCCGTCGAGTGTCTACTGCCTGCTCTTGGAGACAGGCAGCAGCCGGGCCGCCGGGCCATGTTCACCCCGGTGCAGCTGTGGGAGCTGGAGGGCATTTTCCGTCGCACTCCGTATCCCGACTTGTCGATGCGGTAAGCCGATTGCTCTGGTTCGCGCTCAGCTGGGGCTGGTCCAGGGCGGCCTTTGGCTCTCTCCTCCCCTCCTGAACTAAAAGCCACCTGGGGGAGTCCCGGCTGCCAGCCCCCCCCACCCCCCCGGCCCTGCACTTGGGTTCTAGGGTGGGGGCGAGGGCTATGCCTATGGGGAGTCAAGGTAAATATTTTCATTCAGGATTTAAATAAATCAAGTCGGGAAACTTTGCTGCCCTTAATATAAAAAACGTTCGGTTGGAACCGGGGCAGGGGTACAGGGGAGTAGCCTGAGGCAGGGGGAAGCAAATGCAGGATTGGATGGGGCCTTTACCTAACCTTTCGATAATGTCTTCTTCATGGAGTATTTTTCCGTTGCTTTTTATGTTTTTAAATACTGCGTTTGAACATTATTGATCTTGATTAGTGATTTTTCTGCCTGCCCTTAAGTTTAGTTCTCGAGAGAAAACTGTCTCTAAAGCAAGCCTCAGGCTAGATATAGGAGAATAGTGGATGGGGCGGGGGCGGGGGGGGAATGGGTGGTAAAAAAAAAGTTAAAAATAAGCACAACCAAAGAAGGAACAGCAGAGAGTTTGTGTCATCCTTTAGCATCTCCTAGGGCTGTACTGCAACCTGTTCATCACTGATAGATGGATGGAGGATAGATACAGGATAGATGATAGATAGATAGATAGATAGATAGATAGATAGATAGATAGACAGACAGACAGAGAGAACATGCTATTTTAAGGTTCTAATTTAATCCATAAAATGAGTAAGGCCAATGATTGAAAGTTGGTAGAGATGTATCCTCAGTCAGGGATTTTTATTCATTTTGAAGTTGGTAACACTCAAAGAAGCTGTGAACTAGAACTTCACGTGTTCTTGGGAACTGGGCCTCCTTCACCCTTGATACCCGGCTTTCCTTCAGTGCCTTGTCAACTTAAGTTCACTGCAAATCCTGAAATGGTGTGAGTTTTCCTACTGCAGGAATTGGTTCCTAAAACAAGCCACTGACATTTCCCTGAAAGAAAGATGTTTAAATAAGAATGAAATAACATCCTAGATTTAATTTAATCCGCAACCCCCAATACTGAACACTGAACACTTTTCTCCCCTCAGACAGGAGCTTGCTAGACGCATGGATGTGCCTGAGTCCAGGGTGAAGGTCAGTAAACCCGAAAAAGGCAATCTGGCAGGGCAGCCATTCTAACACCCGCTTCAGGACTTGGACATCTTTGTCCTACACATTCTCTCGTTTCTGTGTTTTTGTTGCCTTTTCCATGTTTGGGAAATGAGTTTTGACCTTGGGGGTCTTGGTGGGTGGGAAAATGGGATAAGTAAACAGCAGCTTTTGGAAATTGCCCATCACCAGAAGGAACATGATTGCCTAAAGGAAAATCAAGTATCATAGTACACTATTCCTTGTATACAAAGATATATACGTATTTCTCTCTCTCTCTACATATGTATATAAACACATACACGTATATAGTTCAACTCCTTCTAACACTGGTATCCTTTAGGTAACACTTGTGTCTGGAGTCACATTGTGGTTAAGTCTGAAATGGAAATTATTCAAATTAATGCACCAAGAAGTTCCATTACACTAAATTACTTAAAGCCAAACATAAGCTCTTTCTATAAGGAGTGAATTTATAAATATGTAGGCATGGAAGTGAGGGAATAATTTACGCATAGAACACAGCAGATGAGCAACTAATGTCTGTTTAGTTCAGCTGAGACTGATGGAGGCGAGAGCATAGGTCCAAGTGCCTGGTCCTCCTGCTGTTGTTTTTAAGTGTCTGATAAAGCAATGTAGAGAATGGCGGCCCTAAATTTTAATTTCCTGGAATTCTTTGATAGGTCAGCCTGAAAACATTGTTAACATAGTAGATTGTGAGTTATGGTGGAGATGGAGGGCGTGTTGCAACCCTTGAAATATGTCTGAAACACGAAAAAAACAAAACTACAACAATTCCAAACAAAGTTCCACCGACCAAAGAAAGGTGGAAGTGTTAGGCAAGAATTACAGAGTCGAACATGTGCCTTGGGGATATCACACGCATTCA
Source organism: Ceratotherium simum simum (assembly GCF_057802395.1). NCBI lineage: Eukaryota > Metazoa > Chordata > Mammalia > Perissodactyla > Rhinocerotidae > Ceratotherium > Ceratotherium simum. The sequence goes on from NC_141940.1 coordinate 29,623,355, forward strand.
AATTGTTGAAACTACCAAATGCATTAGTGAATATTCTCTTGAGGAATTTCGAGCACCTAAGAGATGTTTTCTTCCTTTCTGTGGGACTGTTGTGAAGAGATGGGTTGTGTGGGAGTTGTCGGTAGTGGGGGATGGCTCTTAGTTCAGGCTGGATTCTTACCTGTGTCAACTGGAAATACTTTTTCATTTGCTCAGTTGGTGATGACTAATTTAGGGGTCAATGGATCAAAAGGTGATTTTTTGAGACCATAGAAAAGTCTAAGTTGTATCAAAGGATAATTTGGAAAAAGAAAAAAAAAAGAAGAAGAAAAGAAAGAAAGAGAGAAAAGGAAAAATCAGGATGGGTTTATTAGCTTTGCTGCAGAGGTCGTGTGTGAGTGCAGTGAGGGAAAAGGGCTGCAGGCCTGGTGGGGGCGCGTCCAGAAAAGCAGCCCAACAAAGCAGGCCACTGAGGGCCGGCACCCTAAGGCCGCGGGCTGGGCTCACGGTCAGGTCTGGCCGGGGCTCGGGAGGACCAGGCCTCTCTGCTTTCTCAAGCAGGCAAAGCAAGCTCAGAAGAAAAGAAAAACTTAAGCTTTGGTGAGTGGATTTCCTCCCTCCACGGGTTTGCGCAGTGCTCTCTCAATGGGGTTCTGCAGGGAAAAGGAGCCACAAGAACCAAAGAAGGAAAAAGAGAGCATGTTCTCTGCTATTTCCAAACTCTGCAGCATGAATTTCCCGAAGAAATTTTCCCCTAGTTTTCTTGAGATATAACTGACATACAGCACTGTGTAGGTTTAAGGTGTACAGCAGAATAATTTGACTTACGTATATTGTGAAGTGATTACCACGGTCAGTTTAATTAACATCTGTCATCTCATTCAGTTACAAACCAAAAAAGAAAAAGAAAAGAAATGTTTTTTTCCTTGTGATGAGAACTCTTAGGATTTACTCTCTAAACAACTTGCGAATGTACCACAGAGCAGTGTTCACTAGAGTCCTGTTGTACATTGCATCCCCAGTACTTATCTCACAACCGGAAGTTTGTGCCTTTTGACCCTTTCATCCAATTCCCCCTCCCCGCCCCCTGCCTCTGCTAAGCACAAATCTGATCTTTTTCTAGGAGTTTGGCTTTTTGTTTTTAGATTCCACATATAAGTGAAATCATACAGTATTTGTCTGAAGAAAATGTTCATGGAGGTTCCCCCCTATTTTGCAAACACAGTAAGAGTTGTTTCATGAAACTAGAATTGTAAATATGGACCTGGTATCAGCCTTTACCTCGGTTAGCCCGATTTGCATTTTGGTTATGTTTATGCAGATCTGACCAGTGGTACACTTGGACCCCCCAAATGAGCTCTATTACAGTGGCTTTTTTAGGCTATATATTCATGCAGCAGAAGGAGCCAAACACTGAGATGGGAGAGTGAAAATAAGGCAACAGGCAGAGAGAGGAGGCACTTTGCCTCATGTAAAATTTGCAGACTGGGAATGTCCAAAAGTATTAAACGCAACGGGATTCCGTTAACTAGGATGCTGAGGGGACAGTGTAGTCTAAAGGACAGGTTTTATTTCTAGTTGTGAATAGCCTCAGGGAGGAGCCATTGTGTGACCCCTCACCCGCGTGGTTGTCGACTATCTTCCTAAACTACTGGTTCCACCTTCTTGCCTTAAGAATAAGGGATGAGAAGGGGAGCTCCTGGTTGAGTAGCAGGGCCAAGGGGGCCCCGCCATGCCGGGCAACAGCGGCTTCCGTCCAGGGTCCTGGAACTGTAGCCAGAACACAGTGAGCTGACCTGGTCCTGAGCCCAGGAAGGTTTGGAGGGTGGGGCAGATTGGAGCATGCAGAATTGACAGCGGTGACAGTGGTATGCCTCTTTCCCTCCAAACTCTTGGCTGGGCAAAGATTTTAAGAGATTTAGTAAATTTGGGACTTTAGTAAAGTGGGCCCAAATTGAGTTAGTTAGTCTAAGCATTCCTTTCCCCTAAACTCTGAGGTATTAAGGCAGTGCCCAGGGTTTCAGCTATACTCGTGTCCCAGGAAGTCAAACCGCAAACTCCCTGGGCTACTCATGAGCAAGCCTCACTCGCGATGCCATCCTTTTAACTATTTAGTGGTTTCAGAGGATGAATGACCCTTTAGTCATCCTTGAAGGGAAGCTTTGTTGAACAATCCAACACACTCCCATTGATTATTTACTGTGCACTGAAGATGGGCTTTTCGAAATGGAGGCTGTTCCCCTCAGTATGACTTTAACAGACGCCTGCTTTTTACCATGCTGAGCTTAGTGGCAGCTGGACAGCTGACGGTCAGCTGTCAGGACACAGACATAGCAGGCATAGCAATCACAGCAGGGACGGGGCACAGTTCCTCAACTACACCCGCATCTAAGAGCGGGGAAAATAAGATTAAAGGTGGGAGGAGAGAGACGAAGCAATACCCCAAGCCAGAGCCTGGCACATGGGCAGTGCTCACTGAGGGGGAGCCGAAGCGGGGGCCGTGGTGGTAACTTTCCTAGGGTATTTTCGCAAGAAGGAAATAGCTTCTCCTGGTGCAGTTTAAAATCTTAAGGGCACAGAGAGTTGCCTGCTGTGTTTTTTTCATGACATTAACTGCTCAATGTACTAAACCAATCCCTTTTTCTCTCTGGTTGAAGGTTTGGTTTAAGAATAGGAGGGCCAAGTGGAGGCGCCGGCAGAGGGCCTTAACATTCAGAAACATGCTGCCCGTGGCCCTGGGCCTCCCCATCATCATAACCTTGGGCGGATCCAGAAGTGCCATGCTGACTCAGGCTCCGGATTGCATGTGGGTTCTTTGGCAGCCACTGCCACTGGGGCTGCCTCTGCTGCCCGTGTCTCCCTTTCCTCCTCTGTTCTGGCCTCCTCCACCCTGGCTTCTTCCACCTTTCCTTCCCTGTGGCTGCCGTCGGCGTGCGGCATGGCCTGGTCCCTTACCATCAGTGGACCTTTTGTAGTCCACGTTTGCTAAAGGATGGTGTCTGTGCTTTTTTCAAAGCGCTCTTGAGCCAGATTCAAATTCTGCCTCCCTCCCCATCAAGAGCAGTTCACCAAATGCCTGCTAAATGTGTTAAAGTGTGAAGTCATTGACCCACTATTTTAGGAGCACGTTTTGTGTTTTCAATAAAGTTGTGAATTCTCTGCGTATTTGTTTTGTGTGTCACATGGGGTTAGTAAATTTGATGGAAATTGCTAAGAAGATGCCATTAGAACCGAAGGCCAAGGAGGCTTCCTTTCATGCATAGATATCTCTGAGTCACCATCGGTAGGCCACGCACATCTCAGAAGTTTCCCAAGTGCCCGTGGCAGGTTCACACAGACCCAGCCCTTCCCTTCCACCCTCTCCCCCAACACCCTGTCCTCCCCGGACCCTGGCCCATTGGGACCACGTAGATGTGTAAGACGGAGTGGCATGAGTCCCTAATGAGAGAACAGTGTGTTTCATGGCAGGCCTGAGCCCCATTCTCGGTGAGGAGCTCAGGCACAACAGAGGACTCTAAGGGAAACTTCCTAAGAGGCTCCTCACAGGGCTTTATGGAGAAGTGGGAGCCGGCCCTTCACCTGCTGCTCTCCAAGTGCCGTTCACCACCATCCCTTTTGTGGAGGGGACAAGGGGATGGAAACCATTCTAGCAGGAGGGTCCTGCTGCTTCAAAGGTAACACAGGGCGAGACTCCCTCAAGGCCAGAGCAAGGCTCTTCTCCCTCCCCCTTCCTGGCCCCCACCCCCAGAAGTGGAAATCATATTATAGCTCCTGCCCGAGCTGGGAGCTGAGATCACGCCTTCAAGTGTCTTTTGTCCCCTTCAACATCCTTGAGAGAACCCTGGTTCCAGCTCATTCAACACTGAAACGTGTCGGGGTGGGGGGAAATCCCCTTTCTACCCTTCTTGTGTTCTATGGCTGGACTAAGAATGAAACTGACACAAGACCAGATTCACAGGAGAAACATCCAGTTTAATACGTACGTTCTGGAGATCATAGAGAAATGATGCTCAGCGAGTGAACGTGGCAGGCAGTATATGTATCTTATACATAAAGAAACAATAAATTTGTGAGGAATGACAGGACAAAGAAACTTAGATTTGAGGCACGTAATTAGTGAGGCATTTAAGCAGAGTTTAGGCTTGAGGGAGCAAATTAGCAAGGTTTGTCTATGCAGGCTTCTTGGCCCTGACTTCCCTAGCTCTGGTGATAAGGATGCAGGGAGAGCACCTTTCACGTGGGAGATTTATTTCCTGCTTTCAGGGGGAACAGAGACAGGAGGATCAGAATTCCCTTTCTGCTTCTCAAGTAACTTTAATTCAAAACATCCAGTATGGCTATTGTGGGATATTTTGGGGTGGCCTGCCCTGGGTCCCAACAGTTCCCTCCTCTGAAACTTCCCTGGAAGTTTCACATATTAAAAGTTGAGTTGGTAGATTGTTCCCTTATTTCACTGGATCAATCTTTTGGTCTTGAAAATAGATCAGTTCAGGTAAACAGTTGGGTCTCATTTCAGGAGGCAGCGGTCCAGGTGGGCTCCCAGAGTTAGGTCTGTGGTATAAGCAATCAGGTATTTAAAAAGAGGCATTTCTTTGGAAACAAAGAAAAACAATGGTTAATGGTTGGAGCAAATTATAAACCAGTTTCTGAGGCTAGGGGACAGCCAGTCAAGAAGATTTCTAGATGTCAAGGTCGAAGCATCTTTTGCAGTTTGAAATGTCTCTGATGACGTCATGGGGTGTTCAGGTAAACTTTCTGAGTGGCTGCCTCAGCAACAAGTTTAAACACGGGCTATCGTGCTGACCTCTTCAGTTTATATCAAGCCGTTCCGCTCCAGACTGTAGGGCTTCAGGGAAAAGGGGCAGCTTTAGTTCTCAATGATTGCATGCCAAAAGTCGTAGAAAAATTGCAAACGTTAGTTTGGAAAGTTGTAGCCAAATGTTTGAGGAAACTAGGAGAATTTAGGATCCAGTTCAGTTTTTAGGTAAATAACAAAACTTTAAGGAAAATTAACAGCACTAAATTCTAATATTCACAAGTGTCTACTATAGTCTCTACTGAAACATAATTTTTCTCTCCAAAATCACCCTTACTTGTATCAAAGGTAGCCAAATTAAGATTAATTGGTTTGCAAAATAAGTCTCATTTCAATAAACGTGGCCCAATTATTTACATAAGTGTGACAAGAATGGTGATGGATCATCTAGGCTCTTTTAAATCTACTTTGCTGGAGCTTACCATGAGCAACCTCCGGACTGAACTTTTAATAGCCTCTCAAGGCTCAGAAGCCAAAACAAGTATTTTGCCGGCAATACCTATAGATTTCGATGAATTCCTCTCTTCTCGAGGCTCCCAAAATATCCTGAGGTTTGTGCACCTGCCAGGAAGTGACATTCTTTTGTTTATTTGTTTTAACGTTGGTTAAGACTTTATAAAATTGTTGGAACAGAGAGAATACAAATATTTAGACGCCATAATGATAATTTTAAGAACAGACAAGGCAAATATACATTATTTACCATAGTAAATTATCAAATTTCCGTTACTTTTATTTCTTAATGTTTTGGGGGGGAAGTGACCTTCTTTACTCACCTGGGAAGGTTGCTGGGAACCCTGTAAGCCGATATTTCCAAAGGGCTTTATTTGGCTCCATAAAGTCAACCTTAGTTCCTTATAGCTGTCTGGACATATCTGAGTCGATGCATATCTCTCTCACATATGAGATTGTGGTCAAAGCCTTTGCAATATAACCGATGTTTCCAATTGCGTCCTGTTACAAGGAGAACAGATTCTTATTGAACTTATGCAAATAAATATATTGTCATGAAAATAAGAATACTCACTGAGAGGTTCTGAATTCTGGAGGGATCAGGTAGGGAGAAAAAGGAAATGCTTCAATTCTGCTTACAAAGGTATAATTCACCGAATTATTGCAAGTCATAGATAGCTTAAGAGAAAAGAAGAAAACGTTTCCTTCAATCTGGAAAAACAAAAGCCTAGAGAAACAGTAATATTTCAGACAAAAAAGTCATAAAAATTATAATTATCCTCATCAGCTACTTTAGTCCCATGTAATTACTTCTTGTCCTGCTTGAATCCATTTTTTTTTTCTATTAGTTCTCTCGTCTTCGCCTGAGGATTGCGAGTGATAGGAACAGTGATAATTCCAAGAAGTTTGCAAGGTTTTCATTAAGGCTCGTATGATTTGCCCAGAGAAGTGGTTGCCTCGATCACTGGAGATTGTGGAAGGTATATCCTAAGTGGGAAACCCATTTTCTAACAGTGTTCTTTGCCACTGTGAGGGCATCAGCTTTGTGGCAAGGGAAGGCTTCAACCCACCTGGAAAACATACATAATACAATAACAAGAACATATTGACAACTCACACTAAGCGGCAGTTGAACGAAGTCCTGCTGCAGGTGCTCAAAGGAGTCAGAGGGAGGAGTCCTGAGGCCTCTGGGGACAGAAATAGTTTTTCCTATAGTGGGTGAAGGAAGGTAAAAACTGAAAAATGGGGTTTACCAGGGAGCTGAGAAGAACCAAGAGGCTGTCCTGGGTTTCCCAGAGCCCCACTGTTTCTTTAATTTACAGCCATTGTTTACCCATCTCAATTTCTCTCTGCTTCAGGAGCAGACTGTAGCCATATTACAAGGATATTGGGATGGCAAAGGTCTGATAATGAGGGGTCAATTTTTTTTTTTTTTTTTTTTTTGCTCAAGCAGAATGAACTTTATCCACATGTGTCATAACCTTTATAGAGTCTGCTGTTGCTGCCTTTGCATGAAAGTCAGCTGAGGCACTCTCCTGATAGTTAGTGCGAGCCTCACTTTTGATAACAGACAACATTTTATATCAGGACATATTAGACTTCCAGGAATTTCACATAATTTCTGGAAATCTTATAACATACACTGATACAGATACAACATAAAGAAGGCTTAATGTTATTTCTTATTTGATAATGCCTCCCATGTAATATCCAATAAGCCTAATTATTTTAGGCTTTACCAATACTCTTTATCAAATAAAGACTCTAATATCCCTTTTTTAATAAGGAGAGAAACAAATCTTTTGAGATGTTTCCGGGATCCTCTGAAAAATCCCAAAGTTCGCTAGAGGTCAAAAAGACTTCACTTTGAATTTCATTTTGGGAAGTTCGTCCAAAATTTCAAAGAAGTTTTAAAACACTTGCCTAAATAGGATCACAGATCAGTATGAAACAGTATTTAATTATCTATTTAACCTAAGTGACAAAAAGATTTCAAAGACAAATTAAGAAGGTTACATAGCTGCAAAACCTTAGCTCTTTTGAACAGAAGAGACTCAGCTTTTAACATAAAGCACAGGAAATAGTTCTGATAAAACACAACAGGGTAAGGAAAAATCTTTCATAATCTCTCATCAGGAGCAGACCAATATTCCAAGAATACTTTGCTCTTTTCAGAGATGAAAAGAAAATCAAGTACCAGTTTTTTTTAAAATACACTGCTGATATTAAAGCTTCTTTTTTCAAAAATCTTAAAAGAACAATTTAATTTTAGTTAACTTGACCACACAAGGTAAGATTTTCTTCTTTCTCTCTCTTTCTTTCTAACAGGAGAGAAAGTCAAATTTTAATTTTATGCTAGCTTACTTTTGATATTAAAATTTATTTACTTAATTAAATTCATTCCAATCTTAGCCAGCCCTGACCACACATAAAATCCCTTTCCAAAGATTTTTTTAATAAACCTTCTATAACATTTTACGTCCATATTAGTTTGTCCCTTGTTCTTTTATTATTGTTTTTATTATTCAGAAATAACCAGCCTAATTTTGAGACAGAATTCTTATTTTCTCAACAAAAATGCATCTCCATTCCTCATACCTTTTTTTATTTTACCAAAAACATACATCTTATTTTCTTTGCATAGAGAGTTTTTCTTTATTATTTAGAGTAGCTTTATTTATACATATTATTCAAAATTATCAACCCTTAGAAACTTTAATTTCTAGTGAAATCTAAGAAGTAAGCAATTGTGAACTGTATGTTATATCCATACTCTTCAGACTGGCAAATTTATGAATACATTTTAAATTTTCTAGAAACGTATTTTTTCATACTGCAATCTTTCAATAAGGCACAAACATGTTTATTAATAGACCCAAATTTATCTTTCAGTTTTTCTGTAATAAGAAGCCAAAAGTAGATAAACCCCTCTACAGTAATTAATGTTTTATTATTTTATCTTTTCTGGAGATGATCTAGATATTCAATGAACTTTGCATCATTTAACGTTACCTAGTCAAACTCTAAAGTTTTAATCCACCAAAAGACTTGGGAAGTTATTTTTAAGTTTATATACCATAGAACATAATTATTGCACCTAAAAACCTTTATTTTATTAGCATCTATATAATTCAATGTTCTTAACAATCGTAATTAGATTATTCATGAAAATTTCATGAGACATCAAAGCAGTTAGCCATCATCATAAGTTATCATTTTTTTTTTGGCTGGCGGATTTTATAACAGAGATAACATTAGCTTATTGACTAATAACCCAGGTAGAATAGAAGCTGCACGTTTCCATTACAGCCAATGCTGACACCACTAAAGGCATGCCAATTTTAATTAACCAAGAAACTTAAGCAAGCTTTCATTTACCAAAGATTATTTTATATCACGTTAATTTGGTTGGTTTCTATTATATTTAGAAATAATTTATATAAGCGTTTACTTTAATTAAATAGAGCTCTTTAGAAATGATTTTTGCTCATACCATCCAGAGCTAGAAAAATACCGTATCTATAAGGTACATACACATATATAGACGGGTACAAAGAGAGATGTTGCAGCTTTTATTTTAAAACGTTCAGCCATGAATCAGGTACAATACAAAACTCCCTAATTTATAAATAATTGTGTCTCTAGCAGATGGAACAAGTTAAGATTACCTGCTTAAAAGTTTTTGTTTTTTTTAATAGTTGTGGGGAGGACTTTTAAGATTTATATTTGCCTTAGACAAGGAGGCTGTGAATCCGATTGGCAGCAAAAGAGCCTCTCTAGCAGCCTGCATTTAAAACAAAACATTTTTCCCTTTTTTTTCCTCTTTAACCTTAGGCTTTATTGATTGAGCTAGCCAGATTTAGCCTCAGGCACTGTGGACTGTTATGTTTTGAGGTGTTTACATGTGGAAGACATGTTAAAATTCATAAATTTAAGGGACAGAGAGAAAAAATTGCAAGTTTTTTCTCTTTTTTCAAAGGAGTTTCAGGGTAATTGCGATTTAGAATTTTCCTTCAGTCTTAGGAATTGGGGATGGTCTAAATCAGAGTTCACGGAGAGGTTACAAGCCTTTTGAGACAAATAGAGACGGTTGGGGATTGGTGAAAGGGAATGGGTGGACTCTGAACTGCCTCTAGAGCTGCATTTTCGGTTTTGCAAGGATTTGTAGGGTAAGGGCAGTCGCTCTCAATTCCTCAGAAATTGCGTTGTAACTTAAACGACATCACAGTTTGATCTACCCATCCGATTACATTATTTTACATTAATTATCCTAATTTGCTTCTTTCCTCTGGGTACACAGTTTTATTTTAACTGAGGGAAGAAGGCCTATGAACAAATTCCTATCAGGCTCAGAATAGCAGTTTTTAATTTGGCCAATTTTTGACCATAGAGTTACTAAAAATATCCTTTTAGATATCTTGTCAGGTTTTTAGTTGAAACAAACAGTAGATATTTCTGGCAGTGTTAAACCACTCTATGGACCCAAGAGCTGTCCTCACAGTTACTACCTTCCCAAGATCCAGAGTCATTCCCAAAGAGAACCAAAAGAAAGAACTGACAGCCTGCCTGCCTGTCTCAGGCAGGCAGAAAGCTCAACCAAGCCCTTAGGACACAATGATATAGCTCAAAAATCCAACAGTATAACATATTCAGTGAAAAGCCTTGCTTCCATCCCCTGCCCCGCACATGCCCAATTATCACCCCAATGTATTATTTAGGAAAATATAAATGCAAAAATACATTCTTGTATCTGCCCTTTGTTACACAAAGGTAGAATTTTACACATGCTCTTCACCTTTATGCCACTTGTTTAGAGAAATCATTTGTATAACAGCAAGAAGTTTCTTTGTATGCATGTAAAAGAAGTCCTGTATCCTCATTGTGGTGATGGGTACATGAATTTACACATGTGATAAAATTCCATAGAGCTAAACACCAAAAAAACCCACTAAATGTACATGTGAAAACAGGTTAAATCCAAATATGTTCTGAATTTGAGTTTATACAGTGGATCTCAATCACAATCAATGAGTTTTCACCTGGGTCACATTAGAGAATGTCTGGAGACATTTTTGTTTATCACAACTGAGGAAAGGTATAGAAACTACTTCTGGAAAAAAGTTTTTCTGAAAAGTGAAGGAGAGATATTGGGGAGTAGCCAGCAAGAGAATGCAGGGTCAAGAGGGATATTTTTAGTGTTGAAGAAATTTAAATATATTTGTATGCAGAGGGAAAAGCAGCATCAAAGAGAGGTTGTGTGGGGTGATGGGTTGTAATTAGTATTTTGGTGGTGAACATGATGTAGTCCATGCAGAAATAGAAGTACAATGATGTACACCTGAAATTTTTGCAATGTTATAAACCAATGTTACTGCAATAAAAAAAAAAAAAAAAAAAAAAAAAAAAGAGAGGTTGAAGTTACAAGGGAATGGAAAATAGTGGAGTAGGGAATGCCAGGGCTCCATCTCTCCCCCCAAAGCAACTATTGAGCTGGCAAAAACTGTCAGAATCAACTTTTGTAGGACATTGGAATTCAGTCAAAAACTCACAACAGCCAGGGAAGGCTTGGTGAAAAAAGAATCTGCTGCTTTGTGGTAAGAGCACACTTTGGTGTTTTAATTTTTCTGCCTACCATCCCTCACATCCCAGACCTGTGTTGGCCTTGAGGATGGAAGCCTGCACTCCTGGTGCTAGAGGGAGCAATATGGACCTCATTCTCAAAGAATTGTGGTTCTGGGTCTTAAACCACTCTGGCAGCTCCCTCAAGGACTGGCACAATGGCTTGCCTTTGTTTTGTCCCACTAGGAGTGAACCCTGGGCTGAGGCAGCTTCCCGGGCAGCTTTCACCCAAAGCATTTAAAGGCACAAGTACTGGCCACAGTGTCCTGGGGCAAGAGACAACCGTCAGGACAAGCAATAGACAACTGAAAAGCCTGGGAAGAACAAGGTTGAGAAAAGAGATATGTGGAGGAATAAGGGCTTTTAAAGGCTCTCGTGTATACAGAGGAATCGAGAAGGCCATGTGCTAGACACGTGCTCAGAAACAGCTGCAAACACTTTAAGCTTTCACCTCTGGATGGCTCTCAGGCTCTGTGCAAGCAGGAAGTAAAGGATAAGGCAGAGTTGTAAATAGTCTGGCTAAGCATTGAAGGAGTGCCATGACACGGAGACAATCTGCAGACAGTGGGAGGGTATTATGTTTCTTTCTTTTTCCTTTTTTCACTTTTGAATCCAGGAATTTACAGTAACTATTTCAAAACACCTAGCTGGCCACAAAGCTAATGGAACATAGACTTCAGTGGTTACACATGACAAAGAACACAGGTGTTATAAAAATAGTTTAGAATGTCACTAAATAAGCAAACAGCAGCAACCCAAACAAGTAGCAACAACAAACCTAGAAGAGGGGAGAAAATGTGATTTCTAAAGTTGCCACATTCTAATATTGAGAATGTCCAGTTTTCAACAAAATATACAAGGAATAAAAATCCTAAAATCTTATTGAATTATAAGGGAATCCGAATAGTCAAAATAACCTTTCAAAAGAAAATCAGCAGCAAGCCCAGCAGTGTGGTGGTTAAGTTCACGTGTTCCCTTTCTGCGGCCCAGTGTTTGCAGGTGCGGATCCTGGGTGCCGACCTATGCGCCACTCATCAAGCCATGCTATGGCAGGTCCCATATACAAAAATAGAAGAACATGGGCACAGATGTTAGCTCAGGGCTTATTTCCCTCAACAAAAAGAGGAAGATTGGCAACAGATGTTAGCCGAGGGCCAATCTTCCTCACCAAAAAAAAAAAAAAAAGAAGAAGAAGAAGAAAGAAAGAAAATCTAAGTTGTCGGACCCAGATTTATACATTTCAAAAACTACTATAAAGCTACAGTAATCCAATCAGTATTGTACTGGAATAAGGATAGACACACAGATCAATGGAATAGAATTGAGAAACCAGAAATAAACCCACACATCTACAGTCAACTGATTTTAGATAAGTGTTCCAAGACCCTTCATTTGGGAAATAATTGTCTTTTCAACGAATGACGGACAACTGGATATCTATATGCAAGAAAATTAACTTGGAAACTTACGTGATATACCAATATTAACTCACAATGAAACAAATACCTAAATATAAGAGTTAAAACTGTAAAACTCTTAGGACAAAACATAGGGAAAAACTCATGATCTTGGATTTGGCGATGGATTCTTCGCTATGACACCAAAAGCATAAGCAACAAAAGAAAAATTAGATCAGTTGGACTTCATCAAAATTAAAAACTTTTGTGCATCATAGGACACTATTAAGAAAGTGAAAAGAACCTACAGAATGGGATAAAATATTTACAAATCACATATCTGATAAGAGTCTAGTTTCCAGAATACATAAAGAAACCTTACAACTCAGCAATGAATAGATAAACCACCATATTAAATACAAAGGATTTACATAGATGTTTTTTCCAAAGAATATGTACAAATGGCCAAGCATGAAAAGATGCTCAATATCATTAGTCAATAGGGAAATGCAAATCAAAACCACAATGAGATACCACCTCACACCCACGAGGACAGCAATAATAAAAAAATGGAATACAGTAAGTGTTGGTGAGGATGTGGAGAAATTGGAACCCTCATAGATTGCTAGTGGGAATGTAAAATGGTGCAGTTCCTCAAAAATTTAAACATAGAATTACCCTATGACCCAGCAATTCCACTTGTACATATACACCCAAAAGAATTAAAAATGGGAATTCAAAGAAATAACTGTACACAAATGTAAACAACAGCACTCTTCACAACAGCCAAAAGGTGGACATAACCCAAATGTCCATGGATTGAGAAATGGATAAACAAAATGTGGCATAGCCATACAATGGAACATTATTCAACTAGAAAAAGGAATGAAGTACTAATACCTGCTACTATGTGGATGAACCTCGAAAACATCATGCTAAGTGAAAGCAGCCAGACACAAAAGGTTGCATATTTTATGAGTCTATGAATTTTAAATATCCAGACTAGGCAAATCCCTAGAGACAGAAAGCAGATTAGTGGTGGCCAGGGACTAGAGGAGGGAGGAATGGGGTATGACTGCTAAACGAATAAGGGATTTCATTTTGGGGTGATGAATATGCTTTGAAACTAGATGGTGGCGATGGTGGCAGAACGTGGTGAATGTACTAAATGCCACTGAATTGTACACTTTAAAATGGGTAATTTTATGTTATTTGAATTTTATTGCAACTAAGAAAATGATATAAGGGAAAAATAATCATTGTAGATGGACTGCGATAAAGGGCACAAGTGGAGTAAGATGTGGGACAAGGCATCAATTTGAACATCCTAAGCATCTTTTATGTGTTGGTGTTGCCCCAACCCAATCGCATTCTCATTAAATCTAGATTTTTGTTTGTTTGTTTGGGCCCCTATTGTTGTCCTGTTGGGTGCAACTGATGATAACAGAATAAATATGGAGAAGAAAAGCCTTCAGGTATAAAGGGGCTAAATCTAAAATTAGGTAATTAATCCTTTTATATTTTTCATTCTTTCTGAAATCCGTTTCAAATTTTGAATTGCGGGAGGCTTGATAATATTTTTTCCCTGTGGAAAAATAAGATCTAACGTCCAGATTTCAAGATCAGGTAGAGCTTAAAACCATATGCTAGGTTTGGACTTATGTTTTTATAATGAAATTAATGCAGATAATGCAAGTAAGAATTTAAATGAGCACTAAAAACATGACCCATGTCATGGCACCATTTCATCCCTAAATCCTATAGGATAGGATAAGACAATCAAAGCCAGAGGACCAGTGAAGCCAGATCTTAGCAATTAAAAACAGCCAGTTTCTCTCTAGCGTCCAACACTATTAAAATGCACAAAGAAAAAGAATAGCACGATCTCCATTAGGGAACATACCAGGAAGTGGTTTCAAAAACTGCTCTTTACACAGAAGTATCCTGGAGTCAGAAGTGAAGATGGTGCCCCGGACTGCTCTTGACACGAGGCCCCACAGCTGATGGTTGAGGCCATTCAGGTCTCAGGACTGAGGGAAGAACTTGAGCGAGAGTGGCGGCCACGCGTGGAGCCGGCAGCTTTGCTGGGCTCAGGGATCTTCAAAGAAAGGCTATGCTTCCCCCATCCCGAGGCAAGACACTGGAACCATTGCTGCCGCGTGAGAAGGAGGCGACTTCTTATCAGATCGGGAAGATCTCGCTTTGGGAAGATCTCGGATGCCTTGGCTCCCGGAACCCACTGCGGTGCCACTGCCCAGACCTGAGGTAACTGTGGAAACAGCTTTGTGTCCATCGGCAAAACTCTTCCCCAGGGCTGGGGTTGTCCAGCCAACAGGAAGAGTAGTGTGTGTCGGTGTAAATAAACCGAAATAAACTGGTCAGGCAACAGGTACACTTCCTCAGTTCCGCATGAGCTCCTCCTCCCCGCCCCCAAGTCCAAGGTGGACAGGAAGCCATGTCCTTTCTCAGCCTCTCGAACTTGAAGTAATTGAAGGCGTAAGTGTATTTCACGGAAAGGTCGTTTTAATAACACAGACAATTCTGCTTGTGTTGCAGTGTTTTCTGAGCATGTTTGGGTGCATATCATATATTGTATGATATAGCATGCATACGGTGTCGTGTGTTTGTGTGTGTGTGTGTGTGTGTGTGTGTGCGCGCGCGCGCGCGCACGCGCGCATGTGGGCGTTGTCTACCCTGGCAATTCCACACAAAGAAGGCAGCATGAATAAAGCCAAGGTCTACCTGCTTCTTTTAAATGAAGTGATTATTCTGGATCATTGCTCAGGGACCACCTCCTCCTTGCCTCAGGCAGCACTAAACCAAAAGGTTCCCTTTGTTGGGGCCCAGGGCAGGCCACCCCAAAGCATCACACAATGGCACATTGGTTATTTTGAATTAAAGTTACTTGAGAAGCAAAAAGGGCATTCTGATTTTCTTGTCTCTGTTCCCCCTGAAAGCAGGAAATAAATCTCCCACATGAAAGGTGCTCTCCCTGCATCCTCGTCACCAGAGCTAGGGGGAAGTTAGGGGTGAGAAGCCTGCATAAACAAACCTTGCTAATTTACTCCCTCAAGCCTAAACTCTGCTTGAATGCCTCATTAATTATGTGCCTCAAATCTAAGTTTTTTTGTCCTGTCTTTCCTCACAATTTTATTGTTTCTTTGTGTAAAAGATATATGTACTACATGCCTTGTTCACTCTCTGAGCATCATTTGTCTATGATCTCCAATATGTACGTATTAAACTGGGTTTTCTCCTGTTAATCTTGTCTTGTGTCAATTTTATTATTAGTCCAGCTGTAAGAAAACAAGAAGGGTCGAAAGGGGATCTTCCCCTACCCCAACAGTTTTGGCAAGCCAACCGAGACCTCACCAGCTGGGAAACTGCTTTCCACCTGAGGCTGCTACAGCTCAGAGATCCTGGGACATCTGACACAGAAGCCAGCAAAAAGGTAAGCTTTCTTACCATGTCAGCCTCCCAGATCTCTGTCTGCAGAGTTCAGTGGGAACAGAAGTGGTGAGAGTTTCTTTTTCTCTCTCTAAATGTAGATTAGCAGGAGAAAATATTTGTGAAACTAGTTTCTTGGACAAAACCAACTCTGGTAAAGATCCTTTCCTTCAAGGGATGGTCTTTGCTTTCCTTTATCTCTGTCTGCTGTGTCGTTTGTCATAAGGAGGAAAAGCCATAGGGTAGGACAGCAGGTACAGGCCCTTGTTAAGCCTGCTGTTTGAGCCGGCCTCACAGACTGATGAGTTTTACGGTTCTCACCAGACCGGCATCTGTTTAGACAAACTTTGCTGTGGGTGCTCTATGTAAAAATCAGATGATGTTTTTCCTTATGTCTTGTTCTATGTCCTGAGAGCTTGGCTTGTGACCAGTGAAAATATTTTCTCTGGTCTCTGCCACCCAGAAGGTGCATTTACCGGAGTGCACCTGGTGGCCAGTCGAAACATAGGGTTCTGAGACACGCAGTCACAAGCTAACGCTCTCTTTGTCTGGCAGTGCCAGCTCTCAGGGGAGTTTGTCATAAAGGGTCTAGTCCATAAGGGGCCTTTGTCGTCTCAGCCTTCGTTGCTTGTTAGTGCTGGGAAAATCCCATTCCGGTAGCGCCTGCCTGGTGTCACAGATTATCGGGTGTGTGACTGGAGGCATCTCACGCTCTCATGGGAGACCGGGGACACTGTTTTCACTACATTATCCTTACCACCTGTGCAACGAAGGCCTTTGCTTTCTAGACTATTTTTGGGAGTGAACTTTTTGGATCTTGTGAGGGCTGCATCCTTTGCACTCTCCTTTGGGGATGCCTCTTGCATCCATGGTTAAGACATAAAAAAGGCTTATTGTTTTGAGTTGCTGTTAAGATCCTACTTGTCTACTTGTCAATGGCCAGATGATGGATGCCTTAAATTGGAAAAACTTCTAAATTAGAAAAAAGTTTTAGAGAGCTCTCGTATTGGTATAATGGCTAGCCATTAACACTCCCTTAATAAGATGAAAAGGCAGAAATTAGAACAAAAATCAAGTCTGCTGCAGTCCACTCAGACCCCTTCTTATTTGCCTTCAGATATTTGCAGATATTGTAAAAAAAAAAAAAAAGCAGGACACTGTAAGTACAGTTGTCTGTCACTTAAGAAGGAAAAGGAAAAAATAATACAATGGCTAGACTTAAAGACTCCCTAACGAGATGAGAGAACAAAAATTTAGACTTAAAAAACCAGCGTAGCCCCCCCCCTTTTTAATTTCTGGCTCCGTCTGCCAATTTAGCTTCCTTTTCCTACAAGATTTACAGAGCACTCCAGCCTAATCTCTAAGAGTATACAGGTTACTCATGTAAATGCTGGAAGCTAGAAAATAAAGTCAGTGGAAACACCTAGGACAGGCAATAAGCTTGCTTTGCTGGGCTCTAAGACAAGGCTCTGCCAGCTTCAGGCCTCCCTATGCAATATCCTCTGCAGATTTATCCTAGAACCCCCTCCCAGGGAATTCATGTCCCCTGGATAATAGCCCTTTTACCTCTACCCAGCTGCCGTTCTGCAATGACAGTCAACAGAAAAATAAAAGAAAATTTCACATGGTCCCTTCTTTTCCAAATCCTGACCCATTGGTTATTGACTTTTTCTCTTCCAGGGATAGCTGCTATGTACTTGCTTGTCTCCTTTTGTATCCTAAGGGCTTGGCATAACTTTCTGCCTGCCTGGGACAGGTATGCGGGCTGTCAGTTCTTTCTTTTGGCTCTCTTTCAAGTGACGCTGGATCTTGGGAAGGTAGTAACCTCTGAGGACACCTCTTGGGTCCGTAGCGTAGTTTATTTTTTTTTTTTTTTAGTGTGTGTGAGGAAGATTGGCCTGGAGCTAAGATCTGTCGCGAATCCTCCTCCTTTAGCTGAGGTAGATTGGCCCTGAGATATCATCTGTGCCCATCTTCCTCTATTTTGTATGTGGGATGCCGCCACAGCATATTTGATGCGCAGTGCCTCGGTCCTCGGCCTGGATTTGAACCTCCAACCCAAGGCCGGCAAAGCAGAATGTGCAAGCTTAACCACTACGCCACTGGGCAGGCACCTATAGACTTGTTTAACACTGCCAGAAATAATTACTGTTTGCCTCAACTAAAAACCTGACAAGATATTTAAAAGGATTTTTTTTTAGTAGCTCTGTGGTCAAAAATTGGCCAAATTAAAAACTGCTATTCTGAGCCTGATAGGAATTTGTTCATAGGCCTTCTTCCCTCAGTTAAAATAAAACTGTGTACCCAGAGGAAAGAAGCAAATTAGGATAATTAATGTAAAATAATGTAATCGGATGGGTAGATCAAACTGTGATGTCGTTTAAGTTACAACGCAATTTCTGAGGAATTGAGAGCGACTGCCCTTACCCTACAAATCCTTGCAAAACCGAAAATGCAGCTCTAGAGGCAGTTCAGAGTCCACCCATTCCCTTTCACCAATCCCCAACCGTCTCTATTTGTCTCAAAAGGCTTGTAACCTCTCCGTGAACTCTGATTTAGACCATCCCCAATTCCTAAGACTGAAGGAAAATTCTAAATCGCAATTACCCTGAAACTCCTTTGAAAAAAGAGAAAAAACTTGCAATTTTTTCTCTCTGTCCCTTAAATTTATGAATTTTAACATGTCTTCCACATGTAAACACCTCAAAACATAACAGTCCACAGTGCCTGAGGCTAAATCTGGCTAGCTCAATCAATAAAGCCTAAGGTTAAAGAGGAAAAAAAAGGGAAAAATGTTTTGTTTTAAATGCAGGCTGCTAGAGAGGCTCTTTTGCTGCCAATCGGATTCACAGCCTCCTTGTCTAAGGCAAATATAAATCTTAAAAGTCCTCCCCACAACTATTAAAAAAAACAAAAACTTTTAAGCAGGTAATCTTAACTTGTTCCATCTGCTAGAGACACAATTATTTATAAATTAGGGAGTTTTGTATTGTACCTGATTCATGGCTGAACGTTTTAAAATAAAAGCTGCAACATCTCTCTTTGTACCCGTCTATATATGTGTATGTACCTTATAGATACGGTATTTTTCTAGCTCTGGATGGTATGAGCAAAAATCATTTCTAAAGAGCTCTATTTAATTAAAGTAAACGCTTATATAAATTATTTCTAAATATAATAGAAACCAACCAAATTAACGTGATATAAAATAATCTTTGGTAAATGAAAGCTTGCTTAAGTTTCTTGGTTAATTAAAATTGGCATGCCTTTAGTGGTGTCAGCATTGGCTGTAATGGAAACGTGCAGCTTCTATTCTACCTGGGTTATTAGTCAATAAGCTAATGTTATCTCTGTTATAAAATCCGCCAGCCAAAAAAAAAATGATAACTTATGATGATGGCTAACTGCTTTGATGTCTCATGAAATTTTCATGAATAATCTAATTACGATTGTTAAGAACATTGAATTATATAGATGCTAATAAAATAAAGGTTTTTAGGTGCAATAATTATGTTCTATGGTATATAAACTTAAAAATAACTTCCCCAAGTCTTTTTGGTGGATTAAAACTTTAGAGTTTGACTAGGTAACGTTAAATGATGCAAAGTTCATTGAATATCTAGATCATCTCCAGAAAAGATAAAATAATAAAACATTAATTACTGTAGAGGGGTTTATCTACTTTTGGCTTCTTATTACAGAAAAACTGAAAGATAAATTTGGGTCTATTAATAAACATGTTTGTGCCTTATTGAAAGATTGCAGTATGAAAAAATACGTTTCTAGAAAATTTAAAATGTATTCATAAATTTGCCAGTCTGAAGAGTATGGATATAACATACAGTTCACAATTGCTTACTTCTTAGATTTCACTAGAAATTAAAGTTTCTAAGGGTTGATAATTTTGAATAATATGTATAAATAAAGCTACTCTAAATAATAAAGAAAAACTCTCTATGCAAAGAAAATAAGATGTATGTTTTTGGTAAAATAAAAAAAGGTATGAGGAATGGAGATGCATTTTTGTTGAGAAAAATAAGAATTCTGTCTCAAAATTAGGCTGGTTATTTCTGAATAATAAAAACAATAATAAAAGAACAAGGGACAAACTAATATGGACGTAAAATGTTATAGAAGGTTTATTAAAAAAATCTTTGGAAAGGGATTTTATGTGTGGTCAGGGCTGGCTAAGATTGGAATGAATTTAATTAAGTAAATAAATTTTAATATCAAAAGTAAGCTAGCATAAAATTAAAATTTGACTTTCTCTCCCTGTTAGAAAGAAAGAGAGAGAAAGAAGAAAATCTTACCTTGTGTGGTCAAGTTAACTAAAATTAAATTGTTCTTTTAAGATTTTTGAAAAAAGAAGCTTTAATATCAGCAGTGTATTTTAAAAAAAACTGGTACTTGATTTTCTTTTCATCTCTGAAAAGAGCAAAGTATTCTTGGAATATTGGTCTGCTCCTGATGAGAGATTATGAAAGATTTTTCCTTACCCTGTTGTGTTTTATCAGAACTATTTCCTGTGCTTTATGTTAAAAGCTGAGTCTCTTCTGTTCAAAAGAGCTAAGGTTTTGCAGCTATGTAACCTTCTTAATTTGTCTTTGAAATCTTTTTGTCACTTAGGTTAAATAGATAATTAAATACTGTTTCATACTGATCTGTGATCCTATTTAGGCAAGTGTTTTAAAACTTCTTTGAAATTTTGGACGAACTTCCCAAAATGAAATTCAAAGTGAAGTCTTTTTGACCTCTAGCGAACTTTGGGATTTTTCAGAGGATCCCGGAAACATCTCAAAAGATTTGTTTCTCTCCTTATTAAAAAGGGATATTAGAGTCTTTATTTGATAAAGAGTATTGGTAAAGCCTAAAATAATTAGGCTTATTGGATATTACATGGGAGGCATTATCAAATAAGAAATAACATTAAGCCTTCTTTATGTTGTATCTGTATCAGTGTATGTTATAAGATTTCCAGAAATTATGTGAAATTCCTGGAAGTCTAATATGTCCTGATATAAAATGTTGTCTGTTATCAAAAGTGAGGCTCAAGACTAACTATCAGGAGAGTGCCTCAGCTGACTTTCATGCAAAGGCAGCAACAGCAGACTCTATAAAGGTTATGACACATGTGGATAAAGTTCATTCTGCTTGAGCAAAAAAAAAAAAAAAAAAAATTGACCCCTCATTATCAGACCTTTGCCATCCCAATATCCTTGTAATATGGCTACAGTCTGCTCCTGAAGCAGAGAGAAATTGAGATGGGTAAACAATGGCTGTAAATTAAAGAAACAGTGGGGCTCTGGGAAACCCAGGACAGCCTCTTGGTTCTTCTCAGCTCCCTGGTAAACCCCATTTTTCAGTTTTTACCTTCCTTCACCCACTATAGGAAAAACTATTTCTGTCCCCAGAGGCCTCAGGACTCCTCCCTCTGACTCCTTTGAGCACCTGCAGCAGGACTTCGTTCAACTGCCGCTTAGTGTGAGTTGTCAATATGTTCTTGTTATTGTATTATGTATGTTTTCCAGGTGGGTTGAAGCCTTCCCTTGCCACAAAGCTGATGCCCTCACAGTGGCAAAGAACACTGTTAGAAAATGGGTTTCCCACTTAGGATATACCTTCCACAATCTCCAGTGATCGAGGCAACCACTTCTCTGGGCAAATCATACGAGCCTTAATGAAAACCTTGCAAACTTCTTGGAATTATCACTGTTCCTATCACTCGCAATCCTCAGGCGAAGACGAGAGAACTAATAGAAAAAAAAAATGGATTCAAGCAGGACAAGAAGTAATTACATGGGACTAAAGTAGCTGATGAGGATAATTATAATTTTTATGACTTTTTTGTCTGAAATATTACTGTTTCTCTAGGCTTTTGTTTTTCCAGATTGAAGGAAACGTTTTCTTCTTTTCTCTTAAGCTATCTATGACTTGCAATAATTCGGTGAATTATACCTTTGTAAGCAGAATTGAAGCATTTCCTTTTTCTCCCTACCTGATCCCTCCAGAATTCAGAACCTCTCAGTGAGTATTCTTATTTTCATGACAATATATTTATTTGCATAAGTTCAATAAGAATCTGTTCTCCTTGTAACAGGACGCAATTGGAAACATCGGTTATATTGCAAAGGCTTTGACCACAATCTCATATGTGAGAGAGATATGCATCGACTCAGATATGTCCAGACAGCTATAAGGAACTAAGGTTGACTTTATGGAGCCAAATAAAGCCCTTTGGAAATATCGGCTTACAGGGTTCCCAGCAACCTTCCCAGGTGAGTAAAGAAGGTCACTTCCCCCCCAAAACATTAAGAAATAAAAGTAACGGGAAATTTGATAATTTACTATGGTAAATAATGTATATTTGCCTTGTCTGTTCTTAAAATTATCATTATGGCGTCTAAATATTTGTATTCTCTCTGTTCCAACAATTTTATAAAGTCTTAACCAACGTTAAAACAAATAAACAAAAGAATGTCACTTCCTGGCAGGTGCACAAACCTCAGGATATTTTGGGAGCCTCGAGAAGAGAGGAATTCATCGAAATCTATAGGTATTGCCGGCAAAATACTTGTTTTGGCTTCTGAGCCTTGAGAGGCTATTAAAAGTTCAGTCCGGAGGTTGCTCATGGTAAGCTCCAGCAAAGTAGATTTAAAAGAGCCTAGATGATCCATCACCATTCTTGTCACACTTATGTAAATAATTGGGCCACGTTTATTGAAATGAGACTTATTTTGCAAACCAATTAATCTTAATTTGGCTACCTTTGATACAAGTAAGGGTGATTTTGGAGAGAAAAATTATGTTTCAGTAGAGACTATAGTAGACACTTGTGAATATTAGAATTTAGTGCTGTTAATTTTCCTTAAAGTTTTGTTATTTACCTAAAAACTGAACTGGATCCTAAATTCTCCTAGTTTCCTCAAACATTTGGCTACAACTTTCCAAACTAACGTTTGCAATTTTTCTACGACTTTTGGCATGCAATCATTGAGAACTAAAGCTGCCCCTTTTCCCTGAAGCCCTACAGTCTGGAGCGGAACGGCTTGATATAAACTGAAGAGGTCAGCACGATAGCCCGTGTTTAAACTTGTTGCTGAGGCAGCCACTCAGAAAGTTTACCTGAACACCCCATGACGTCATCAGAGACATTTCAAACTGCAAAAGATGCTTCGACCTTGACATCTAGAAATCTTCTTGACTGGCTGTCCCCTAGCCTCAGAAACTGGTTTATAATTTGCTCCAACCATTAACCATTGTTTTTCTTTGTTTCCAAAGAAATGCCTCTTTTTAAATACCTGATTGCTTATACCACAGACCTAACTCTGGGAGCCCACCTGAACCGCTGCCTCCTGAAATGAGACCCAACTGTTTACCTGAACTGATCTATTTTCAAGACCAAAAGATTGATCCAGTGAAATAAGGGAACAATCTACCAACTCAACTTTTAATATGTGAAACTTCCAGGGAAGTTTCAGAGGAGGGAACTGTTGGGACCCAGGGCAGGCCACCCCAAAATATCCCACAATAGCCATACTGGATGTTTTGAATTAAAGTTACTTGAGAAGCAGAAAGGGAATTCTGATCCTCCTGTCTCTGTTCCCCCTGAAAGCAGGAAATAAATCTCCCACGTGAAAGGTGCTCTCCCTGCATCCTTATCACCAGAGCTAGGGAAGTCAGGGCCAAGAAGCCTGCATAGACAAACCTTGCTAATTTGCTCCCTCAAGCCTAAACTCTGCTTAAATGCCTCACTAATTACGTGCCTCAAATCTAAGTTTCTTTGTCCTGTCATTCCTCACAAATTTATTGTTTCTTTATGTATAAGATACATATACTGCCTGCCACGTTCACTCGCTGAGCATCATTTCTCTATGATCTCCAGAACGTACGTATTAAACTGGATGTTTCTCCTGTGAATCTGGTCTTGTGTCAGTTTCATTCTTAGTCCAGCCATAGAACACAAGAAGGGTAGAAAGGGGATTTCCCCCCACCCCGACACGTTTCAGTGTTGAATGAGCTGGAACCAGGGTTCTCTCAAGGATGTTGAAGGGGACAAAAGACACTTGAAGGCGTGATCTCAGCTCCCAGCTCGGGCAGGAGCTATAATATGATTTCCACTTCTGGGGGTGGGGGCCAGGAAGGGGGAGGGAGAAGAGCCTTGCTCTGGCCTTGAGGGAGTCTCGCCCTGTGTTACCTTTGAAGCAGCAGGACCCTCCTGCTAGAATGGTTTCCATCCCCTTGTCCCCTCCACAAAAGGGATGGTGGTGAACGGCACTTGGAGAGCAGCAGGTGAAGGGCCGGCTCCCACTTCTCCATAAAGCCCTGTGAGGAGCCTCTTAGGAAGTTTCCCTTAGAGTCCTCTGTTGTGCCTGAGCTCCTCACCGAGAATGGGGCTCAGGCCTGCCATGAAACACACTGTTCTCTCATTAGGGACTCATGCCACTCCGTCTTACACATCTACGTGGTCCCAATGGGCCAGGGTCCGGGGAGGACAGGGTGTTGGGGGAGAGGGTGGAAGGGAAGGGCTGGGTCTGTGTGAACCTGCCACGGGCACTTGGGAAACTTCTGAGATGTGCGTGGCCTACCGATGGTGACTCAGAGATATCTATGCATGAAAGGAAGCCTCCTTGGCCTTCGGTTCTAATGGCATCTTCTTAGCAATTTCCATCAAATTTACTAACCCCATGTGACACACAAAACAAATACGCAGAGAATTCACAACTTTATTGAAAACACAAAAACGTGCCCTAAAATAGTGGGTCAATGACTTCACACTTTAACACATTTAGCAGGCATTTGGTGAACTGCTCTTGATGGGGAGGGAGGCAGAATTTGAATCTGGCTCAAGAGCGCTTTGAAAAAAGCACAGACACCATCCTTTAGCAAACGTGGACTACAAAAGGTCCACTGATGGTAAGGGACCAGGCCATGCCGCACGCCGACGGCAGCCACAGGGAAGGAAAGGTGGAAGAAGCCAGGGTGGAGGAGGCCAGAACAGAGGAGGAAAGGGAGACACGGGCAGCAGAGGCAGCCCCAGTGGCAGTGGCTGCCAAAGAACCCACATGCAATCCGGAGCCTGAGTCAGCATGGCACTTCTGGATCCGCCCAAGGTTATGATGATGGGGAGGCCCAGGGCCACGGGCAGCATGTTTCTGAATGTTAAGGCCCTCTGCCGGCGCCTCCACTTGGCCCTCCTATTCTTAAACCAAACCTTCAACCAGAGAGAAAAAGGGATTGGTTTAGTACATTGAGCAGTTAATGTCATGAAAAAAACACAGCAGGCAACTCTCTGTGCCCTTAAGATTGTAAACTGCACCAGGAGAAGCTATTTCCTTCTTGCGAAAATACCCTAGGAAAGTTACCACCACGGCCCCCGCTTCGGCTCCCCCTCAGTGAGCACTGCCCATGTGCCAGGCTCTGGCTTGGGGTATTGCTTCGTCTCTCTCCTCCCACCTTTAATCTTATTTTCCCCGCTCTTAGATGCGGGTGTAGTTGAGGAACTGTGCCCCGTCCCTGCTGTGATTGCTATGCCTGCTATGTCTGTGTCCTGACAGCTGACCGTCAGCTGTCCAGCTGCCACTAAGCTCAGCATGGTAAAAAGCAGGCGTCTGTTAAAGTCATACTGAGGGGAACAGCCTCCATTTCGAAAAGCCCATCTTCAGTGCACAGTAAATAATCAATGGGAGTGTGTTGGATTGTTCAACAAAGCTTCCCTTCAAGGATGACTAAAGGGTCATTCATCCTCTGAAACCACTAAATAGTTAAAAGGATGGCATCGCGAGTGAGGCTTGCTCATGAGTAGCCCAGGGAGTTTGCGGTTTGACTTCCTGGGACACGAGTATAGCTGAAACCCTGGGCACTGCCTTAATACCTCAGAGTTTAGGGGAAAGGAATGCTTAGACTAACTAACTCAATTTGGGCCCACTTTACTAAAGTCCCAAATTTACTAAATCTCTTAAAATCTTTGCCCAGCCAAGAGTTTGGAGGGAAAGAGGCATACCACTGTCACCGCTGTCAATTCTGCATGCTCCAATCTGCCCCACCCTCCAAACCTTCCTGGGCTCAGGACCAGGTCAGCTCACTGTGTTCTGGCTACAGTTCCAGGACCCTGGACGGAAGCCGCTGTTGCCCGGCATGGCGGGGCCCCCTTGGCCCTGCTACTCAACCAGGAGCTCCCCTTCTCATCCCTTATTCTTAAGGCAAGAAGGTGGAACCAGTAGTTTAGGAAGATAGTCGACAACCACGCGGGTGAGGGGTCACACAATGGCTCCTCCCTGAGGCTATTCACAACTAGAAATAAAACCTGTCCTTTAGACTACACTGTCCCCTCAGCATCCTAGTTAACGGAATCCCGTTGCGTTTAATACTTTTGGACATTCCCAGTCTGCAAATTTTACATGAGGCAAAGTGCCTCCTCTCTCTGCCTGTTGCCTTATTTTCACTCTCCCATCTCAGTGTTTGGCTCCTTCTGCTGCATGAATATATAGCCTAAAAAAGCCACTGTAATAGAGCTCATTTGGGGGGTCCAAGTGTACCACTGGTCAGATCTGCATAAACATAACCAAAATGCAAATCGGGCTAACCGAGGTAAAGGCTGATACCAGGTCCATATTTACAATTCTAGTTTCATGAAACAACTCTTACTGTGTTTGCAAAATAGGGGGGAACCTCCATGAACATTTTCTTCAGACAAATACTGTATGATTTCACTTATATGTGGAATCTAAAAACAAAAAGCCAAACTCCTAGAAAAAGATCAGATTTGTGCTTAGCAGAGGCAGGGGCTGGGGGGAGTGGGAATTGGATGAAAGGGGTCAAAAGGCACAAACTTCCGGTTGTGAGATAAGTACTGGGGATGCAATGTACAACAGGACTCTAGTGAACACTGCTCTGTGGTACATTCGCAAGTTGTTTAGAGAGTAAATCCTAAGAGTTCTCATCACAAGGAAAAAAACATTTCTTTTCTTTTTCTTTTTTGGTTTGTAACTGAATGAGATGACAGATGTTAATTAAACTGACCGTGGTAATCACTTCACAATATACGTAAGTCAAATTATTCTGCTGTACACCTTAAACCTACACAGTGCTGTATGTCAGTTATATCTCAAGAAAACTAGGGGAAAATTTCTTCGGGAAATTCATGCTGCAGAGTTTGGAAATAGCAGAGAACATGCTCTCTTTTTCCTTCTTTGGTTCTTGTGGCTCCTTTTCCCTGCAGAACCCCATTGAGAGAGCACTGCGCAAACCCGTGGAGGGAGGAAATCCACTCACCAAAGCTTAAGTTTTTCTTTTCTTCTGAGCTTGCTTTGCCTGCTTGAGAAAGCAGAGAGGCCTGGTCCTCCCGAGCCCCGGCCAGACCTGACCGTGAGCCCAGCCCGCGGCCTTAGGGTGCCGGCCCTCAGTGGCCTGCTTTGTTGGGCTGCTTTTCTGGACGCGCCCCCACCAGGCCTGCAGCCCTTTTCCCTCACTGCACTCACACACGACCTCTGCAGCAAAGCTAATAAACCCATCCTGATTTTTCCTTTTCTCTCTTTCTTTCTTTTCTTCTTCTTTTTTTTTTCTTTTTCCAAATTATCCTTTGATACAACTTAGACTTTTCTATGGTCTCAAAAATCACCTTTGATCCATTGACCCCTAAATTAGTCATCACCAACTGAGCAAATGAAAAAGTATTTCCAGTTGACACAGGTAAGAATCCAGCCTGAACTAAGAGCCATCCCCCACTACCGACAACTCCCACACAACCCATCTCTTCACAACAGTCCCACAGAAAGGAAGAAAACATCTCTTAGGTGCTCGAAATTCCTCAAGAGAATATTCACTAATGCATTTGGTAGTTTCAACAATTTGAATGCGTGTGATATCCCCAAGGCACATGTTCGACTCTGTAATTCTTGCCTAACACTTCCACCTTTCTTTGGTCGGTGGAACTTTGTTTGGAATTGTTGTAGTTTTGTTTTTTTCGTGTTTCAGACATATTTCAAGGGTTGCAACACGCCCTCCATCTCCACCATAACTCACAATCTACTATGTTAACAATGTTTTCAGGCTGACCTATCAAAGAATTCCAGGAAATTAAAATTTAGGGCCGCCATTCTCTACATTGCTTTATCAGACACTTAAAAACAACAGCAGGAGGACCAGGCACTTGGACCTATGCTCTCGCCTCCATCAGTCTCAGCTGAACTAAACAGACATTAGTTGCTCATCTGCTGTGTTCTATGCGTAAATTATTCCCTCACTTCCATGCCTACATATTTATAAATTCACTCCTTATAGAAAGAGCTTATGTTTGGCTTTAAGTAATTTAGTGTAATGGAACTTCTTGGTGCATTAATTTGAATAATTTCCATTTCAGACTTAACCACAATGTGACTCCAGACACAAGTGTTACCTAAAGGATACCAGTGTTAGAAGGAGTTGAACTATATACGTGTATGTGTTTATATACATATGTAGAGAGAGAGAGAAATACGTATATATCTTTGTATACAAGGAATAGTGTACTATGATACTTGATTTTCCTTTAGGCAATCATGTTCCTTCTGGTGATGGGCAATTTCCAAAAGCTGCTGTTTACTTATCCCATTTTCCCACCCACCAAGACCCCCAAGGTCAAAACTCATTTCCCAAACATGGAAAAGGCAACAAAAACACAGAAACGAGAGAATGTGTAGGACAAAGATGTCCAAGTCCTGAAGCGGGTGTTAGAATGGCTGCCCTGCCAGATTGCCTTTTTCGGGTTTACTGACCTTCACCCTGGACTCAGGCACATCCATGCGTCTAGCAAGCTCCTGTCTGAGGGGAGAAAAGTGTTCAGTGTTCAGTATTGGGGGTTGCGGATTAAATTAAATCTAGGATGTTATTTCATTCTTATTTAAACATCTTTCTTTCAGGGAAATGTCAGTGACTTGTTTTAGGAACCAATTCCTGCAGTAGGAAAACTCACACCATTTCAGGATTTGCAGTGAACTTAAGTTGACAAGGCACTGAAGGAAAGCCGGGTATCAAGGGTGAAGGAGGCCCAGTTCCCAAGAACACGTGAAGTTCTAGTTCACAGCTTCTTTGAGTGTTACCAACTTCAAAATGAATAAAAATCCCTGACTGAGGATACATCTCTACCAACTTTCAATCATTGGCCTTACTCATTTTATGGATTAAATTAGAACCTTAAAATAGCATGTTCTCTCTGTCTGTCTGTCTATCTATCTATCTATCTATCTATCTATCTATCTATCTATCATCTATCCTGTATCTATCCTCCATCCATCTATCAGTGATGAACAGGTTGCAGTACAGCCCTAGGAGATGCTAAAGGATGACACAAACTCTCTGCTGTTCCTTCTTTGGTTGTGCTTATTTTTAACTTTTTTTTTACCACCCATTCCCCCCCCCGCCCCATCCACTATTCTCCTATATCTAGCCTGAGGCTTGCTTTAGAGACAGTTTTCTCTCGAGAACTAAACTTAAGGGCAGGCAGAAAAATCACTAATCAAGATCAATAATGTTCAAACGCAGTATTTAAAAACATAAAAAGCAACGGAAAAATACTCCATGAAGAAGACATTATCGAAAGGTTAGGTAAAGGCCCCATCCAATCCTGCATTTGCTTCCCCCTGCCTCAGGCTACTCCCCTGTACCCCCGCCCCCGTTCCAACCGAACCGTTTTTATATTAAGGGCAGCAAAGTTTCCCGACTTGATTTATTTAAATCCTGAATGAAAATATTTACCTTGACTCCCCATAGGCATAGCCCTCGCCCCCACCCTAGAACCCAAGTGCAGGGCCGGGGGGGTGGGGGGGGCTGGCAGCCGGGACTCCCCCAGGTGGCTTTTAGTTCAGGAGGGGAGGAGAGAGCCAAAGGCCGCCCTGGACCAGCCCCAGCTGAGCGAACCAGAGCAATCGGCTTACCGCATCGACAAGTCGGGATCCGGAGTGCGACGGAAACTGCCCTCCAGCTCCCACAGCTGCACCGGGGTGAACATGGCCCGGCGGCCCGGCTGCTGCCTGTCTCCAAGAGCAGGCAGTAGACACTCGACGGCGGCCTGCGAGGGCTGCTCGTCCTGCCCCTGCTCTCCTGGGTCTCGGCCGCTATCGCCGGCGGCCTCGGAGTTTTCCACTTCCATGCGGCTGGGAGCTCAGGCGCCAACGCCGTCTTCTTTTTCTTCTCCTTCTCCTTCGTCTCCTGCCTCTTTTCCTTCTGCTGCTGCAGCTCCCTGCTCAGGCTCGGCCTGTATCCCTTTTCCCTCTTCTCCTCCCTCTCCAATAAGCGAGAGCTCTACAGGTTTCGCTTCTGCAAAGGAGGAAACCC
Organism: Ceratotherium simum simum; assembly: GCF_057802395.1. Classification (NCBI taxonomy): domain Eukaryota; kingdom Metazoa; phylum Chordata; class Mammalia; order Perissodactyla; family Rhinocerotidae; genus Ceratotherium; species Ceratotherium simum. The sequence continues at coordinate 29,653,376 of NC_141940.1, forward strand.
AAAGAGCAAGATCAGGGCGTTGGAGCCCAGGCTGCTGGAAGAAGGAGGTGAGGGGCTGCATCTGAGGGGTGTCCTGTCTGCTCGCCTCTCCCAGGGAACGCCGTTTCTTGAGTTGCCCGAAGGACCTGCCCCACCACCACTGACCATGCACTTCTTCCAGGTCCTCGTCGACTCCCACGCTGAGGATGCCGGTGACATCGTCGCTGCACTGCTGTGGAGGCTCCAGGTCCCGAGTGCTGTCGAAGAGGCTGTCGAAGAGGCTGTGCACTTCTGCGGATTCTGCGCGGCGATCCATGGCTCAAGGCTAGAGCGGCGGCCTGCGATCCGGCTCCTCCAAGGCTCTTCTGTCTCTAGTCGGGCTGTAGCGTCTAGCCAGGCTAGAGCGTATCTGAGTGGGCGCTCTCTGTGGGCTTGCTACCGGTTGCCGGGTGTTGGTCGGCTGAGGTGCGCATGCGGCAGGGGCTTGGCCAACAAATGGGAGGGTGTGCCTGCGAGAAGGGGGCTGGTAGGGAGCATGCGTGAGAGCAGAACTTGGGACTCCACTTTGCCATTTAGCTGGCTACTCCCGACTTAGTGGGGGGTCTTCCCCGAGGAAGAAGGGGCTGTGCTGGATTGTGCCAGCCGATTTGGCGGAGGGTAAGCCAGAGACCTCACGCTAGCTCCGTGAGACGTTGTAGAAATGTTTGGAGACTATCTCTTGGCCCAGCCCTGCGATCCAGCAGCCAGTAGTAAGCAGGGAATAATAATCAAACTAGTATGATTAGCGAGGAGGTTGCTTGCTCTGAGTTTTTGCAATGAGGCTGAAGTCAGAGCCGGCCGTACTCCCCGGGACTCCAGGAACGGGAGCTGGGGGTTGGGGTTTGTCCGAGAGGGGGAAATTCCCCCTTCTACTCCTCTTGACTAATGATAAAACCGACACAGGACCAGATCAACAGGAGAAAAGCCAATTTAATTGGTACGTATTGGAGATCATAACAATGATGTTCTCCGAGATGGGCAAAGCAAGCTGGTCTTCTATCTTTTGACACAAAGAAACACTGAAGTTGTGAGGAAGTGTCAGGACAAAGAAACTCAGGTTTGGGGTATGTAATTAGTAAGGAATTTAAGCAGAGTCTAGGCTAGAGGTACTACTAGTAGAAGTAACAAGGTTTGTTTACACAGGCTTCCGGGCCCTGAATTCCCTAGCTCTGGTGATCAGGATGTCTCCATCTCCTGGTGCCAGGAGAGTACCTTTCACATGGAAGATATATTTCCTGCTTTCAGGGGAACCGAGAGAGGAGGGGGCAATCCCCTTTTAGCATTGGCTGCTTCTCAAGTAACTTGAGTTCAAAACCATCAATATGCCCTTGTGGGATATTTTGGGGCAGCCTGCCCTGGGCCCCCACACTAACCTGAGTTGCTTATTCTCCCTTCGCCTTAGTTTTCTTATCTGCCAAGTGGAGATAACCATAGAACCTAACACATGGGGTTGTGGGAAGATTAATAGAGACGATTAAAAAGATCTTTATAAATGACCATACCATGTTGCCTCCCATTTCCTACTTCCACCTTTTTAGTAATTATTTTTCATGAGGGCCCATGAGAGGAGATAGAGATCCTTATCACCTGAGTGTGGGCCCTGCCGAGATGATGTTTTCTTGTGAAAATCATGTTCCTACCGGGTCTTTCTGCACGTAGACGCGTGCTTCAGGCAGTCAGCCTATGTTGGCTGCCGCGTATACAGGGCAGCAATGTGGGGAGGGCTGTGAAGGCCCACGTGGCCTTTGTGCTGTCGGTTCTCACAATCTGGGGAGGCAGATCGGCCCACCCCGGGGCAGGAGGCCCCACAGCATGGGGGCAGACTGCCCAGCCGCACCACTTACTTGCTCTGTGACCCTGGGCGAGTCAGCTGACCTCTCTGTGCCTCGGGTGCCACAGCTGTAAAATGGGAACCCTGATGGTACCAAACTGTGATGTTGTGAAATTTACCTGAATTAATACAAGTATAAGGCCCATGGTGAAGGCTCAGACTACTTGAGCTGATGCTGGAGTTAAGGGGTCAAGCTTGAGTGGGGTCCGTCTGGACACAGGCCCACACTGTGACTGAAGATGCCAGCCGTGGAGTGTAGCCTCTGCTCCCAAGTGGATATGAGAGTCTGTGGAGCACCACATAGCTGTGCCTGCTCATGCTGGTGACATCACGTGGCATCTCACCGTGCACCAGGGCCTGGCTAATCAACCTTACAGCCCTCCCCTGAGGAGGGGGCTGTCACTCTCTTTAGTGCCTAACCAAGCAAATGGAGGCTCAGAGAGGTTCACTGACTTTCCCGAGGTTACACAGCTCGGTGGAAGTATGCCGGGGTTCAAACCTTTGAAGACACTTTGTTCTTAGCAACCCGTGGTAGAAGCAGGTTTTGCTTTTATGGGTAATAAGGTGTCCTTTGCACCTCACAGGGTGGGTCAGACATTGGCAGAGCCTGAGCTGTGCAGGGAATCCCAGTTAAAAGCAGTGGTGTGGGGCCAGCCCGGTGGCGTAGCGGTTAAGTTTGTGTGCTCCGCTTTGGTGGCCTGGGGTTCACAGGTTCATATCCTGGGCTCACACCCCGATGCACCGCTTATAAAGCCGTGCTGTGGCGGCGTCCCATATAAAGTAGACTAGGGTGGGCACAGATGTTAGCCCAGGGCCAAACTTCCTCAGCAAAAAGAGGAGGATTGGTAACGGATGTTAGCTCAGGGCTGATCTTCCTCAAAAAAAGAAAAAAAGAAAGAAAGGAAAAAGTGGTGTGAGCAGTCCCAGGAGGAACCCAGTGCAAGCTTGTCTCAGGGAACCCCAGCACAGCCAGGGTGGCCAGAAGAGTGAGTGCATGTAAAGTGTGACTTTGAGAGGGCGCTGGAGGGAGAGCCTGAGGGTAACACTCTTGTGGGTGAGTAGTTGAAAAGGTGGATTGGGGCCAAAGTTATGGAAGGAGTTAGAATGCCTGTATTTGGGCTTGGATCACTGTACAGGTTTTGGTCAGGGGCAGTGACTTAATGAAAGCAGTGTCTTAGGATGTGGAGTAGAGGGGGAGAGTGTCTAGGGTGGTACTTGGCTCCGTTCATTGCAGTGATTGGGGTGGGGCACACTGTCCAGACGTGGGGTTCCTGATTTGGAGGCCGTGGTCGGCCATCAGGGAGATCGTGAGCCTCTTGGAACTTGAATGTAAAATCTGTACGTACTGTAATTTTAAGCATGTGTGCACCTTCCATCAGATAATCAAGGGGGTACATGATGGCACTAACCACCCCCCTGCAAAAATACAGAAGACCAGGGATTTGAGAAAAGAAGCCAGGCTTTGGAGTTGGAACACCTGAAGCTGGTTTCAGCGCACAGCATTGTTCTTCTGGTTTCCTCCTCATAGCAAGAACTTTGGCCCCTTGTTCTTGTCACGTGACACTGAGCAAGCCTCCTCATCTCTCTGAGCTTCAGTCTCCCAACTGTAAAATAGGGTGACTATTATTACTACTACTGTTGCTAAAATAAAGATAATCATTTCCAGAATACTTTTTCTTTCTTTCTTTCTTTTTTTTTTTTTTTTTTTGTGTCTCTCTGTCTGGCTAATTTCACTTAGCATAATGTCCTCGAGATTCATCCATGTTGTTGCAAATGGCAGGATTTCCTCTTTTCTCAGGGCTGAATAATATCCCATTATATATACACACCCCGCAATCTTCTTCTTTATTCTTTCATCCATCGATGGACACTTGCTTGGTTTTCATGTCTTGAGATTCACAGAATTCTTGTGAAGCTAGAATGAAGTATGGAAAGGTACTTTATTAATTTTAACTGAGTAAAAACATAAGGGATTTTTTTTATTGTCATTTGTGGTTAAGGAGTTTGACTTTTTGTTTTTAAAAATATCTTTTAGCATGAAATTTTCAAACACACACAAAAGTAGAAAGAGTACTGTAATGAACTCACATAAAAATCATCATCCAGATTCAATATTTATAAGGATTTTGTCAAACTTCCTTCATCTATCCTTGCTTTTCATCCCTCCCTCCCTCCCTCTCTTCCTTCTTTCCTTTTATCCTCCTCCCCTCCCCACTCATTCTCCTCTTCTTGTTGCGATAATTTGAAGGAAACTGAAGACAACATGTCTTTTCATCCTTATATCTGGTGTTGGCTCCATCCTCTTATTTTCCTCCCAGCCCATGTGGCAGTCCTGAGTGACAAACTCTGAGGTAGCACAGATCTTCCCAGAAAGGGTCTGGCATTTACTTGGTGGTCTTAGATGTGGGTTGAGAAACAGATCGGCAACACTCTCTCCTCTCTGTCTGAAGCACTGTTTGTGGAGCTGCCCTAGAATTCTTCTCTGAATTGAGAAAAATAGGAGGTCCTCTGGGGAGCTGGTACCTTGGCTTCTAGACCGCCAATGCCGCACACCTGTCCAAAGCAGAGGAAACCTTGAAAATTGTTGCAAGTAAGTCAACAAAGTCCTTCCCGTGCCTAGAGTGAGCTCCTGCCCACGAGAAGAGCTGTGTGCATCATGGAAATGAGCCACTGGGTCAGCCGGTTCACTGCATTCTTCCAGTTCCTCAGGAGACTCTTCGAGTCTAAGCTGAACATGAGACCGTGTCCTTTCTCAGTTCCATGTTGGAAATGACTGAAGGGAAGGGCATGGGACACAGGACATATTTCACAGAGAGGCTGTATCAACAATACAGTCAATTCGCCTTGTTTGGGGGGTGTGTTTGTGTGTGTGTGTGTGTGTGTCTTATATATTATATAATATAGGGTTGTACTTTGTCATATATCTCTATGTATATATGTGTATAGCCAGCCCTGGTGGTCTAGTGGTTAAGATTCCGCACTCTCACCGCCTACCCGGCTTTGTTTCCTGGTCAGGGAACCACACCACCCGTCTGTCCTTTTTCATACTGTGGCAGATGCATGTTGCTGTGATGCTGAAGGGTTATGCTACCAGTATTTCAAATACCAGCAGGATCACCTACTGGTGAAATATGTCCTGTGGCCCATGCCCTTCCCTTCAGTCATTTCAAACATGGGGCTGAGAAAGGACACGGTCTCCTGTTCAGCCTAGACTCGAAGAGTCTCCAGAGGAACCGGAAGGATGCAGGGAACTGGTTGTCCCAGTGGATCAGGTCCATGGATGCACACACGTGTGTATAATATAGGAATGGCTCAAATCGAAGTACGTATTTTTTTAATCTCTCCTGAATTAAAAGAAAAATATAAATGGAATGGGTAAAAGGGTACAAAGCCTTGAAGAGTATTTCCTATGGAAATGACAATATGTTTATGTTACAGTTGCAATATTTAGCATTAAAAATATAGGAGGCTGAGTTAGATTTTAATTACTGATAAACAAAAAATATATTTTTGGATAAGAATGTTTCATAAAATCCCCTTTTTCTTCTCCTGGTTGCTCTGACCTTCCCAGCCTGTTACCTTGTCCCTGAGGCATAATGTTTCTTGAGATTCTCCAAATGTGCCCACTTATCATTAAGAACAGTTACAAAATGTGCCAGCATTATGATCAGGTCAAGTGGGTCCTGATTCATTATCTTGGGGCCTCCTCTCCTAGACACTCATAATCTCTTAGTCCTCAGCGGGCACAGGTTTGAGATCAGAACCAGGCAAGCAGAGTAAAGGATCAAGTTAGAGAAACTCACAGGCAGGGATAGAGGGGAGAGACCAAAGCATGTATGGGAGCAGGTCTTATAACGAGAAATAACAGAGTAGAACAATGGCATCCTAAGGTTCTTGGCCTTAGGAGTGCTTTTAATTACATTCTTCTGCTCCAGAGAATGAAAATTGTTTAAAGTTAGCTCTCTGGCAAAGGCTGCAAATTGGCAGCTGCAACCTGAGTTTATTCTGCAGATCTGTTTTAGATGGCCAGCACACTTTTTGGTAAAACATTTCAGTTAGTCACTTACATTTGAAGAATGGAAGGTTTCATACAAACATTTTGATTTGGGGCCAATCTTGAAAAACTGGAAAATCTGGCAGTCCTGGCCCACCATTCCTGCTCAGCAACACTGAGCTGAGCTGAATACTAGCCATCCCTTTGGGAAGAGACATATGCCAGTCCCCACCCTCCTTGCTGTTCTCATGCCTGGCTTTGCCAACATTTGAGTTTGTAACAAGTGATCATTTAAAAACATGTTTTTTTATTATGCAAAACGTCAAGCATATACAAAAACAGAGAGAATCGTAGGATGAGTCCCAGGCACTCATCACTCACTTTCAATGGTTATTCCTAGCAAACCTTATTTCATCAATACCCTAACCGATTCTCCAACACACTTGCATCTGCCCCTGGATTATTTTGATGCAAATCTAGACATCGCATCGTTTCATCTGTAAATATTTCAGCGTGTCTCTCTAAAAGAACCAGAACGTGTGACTCCTAACCAGGCCTCTTTCCATTATGCCACATGTGCCACAGGTTAAACCGTGGTGATAGGATGTATTATGGAGTAGTAGTAGTGAGCAGTTCTGAGGGCTTCCTCTGTGGCTAGGCATTGTGCTAGGTACTTAGGTACGTTATGTCATTTGTTCTTCTCATCAACTCTATGGCACAGATATTGTTATTATTTCCATCTTACAGTTTCCACACAGAAGTCCTCTCTAATAGATATATGTATATATGCATGTGTATGGATATATACATATACTTGCACACATGTTTATTTATATTATATAGAATATATTTATATATTACTTATATACATTATTCAAATATATATATTTAATTGTATACAAGGACTAGAAGAAGTAGACCAGTTCTATTTTTTTTTCTTTAGGAAATCGTGTTTCTTCTGGTAATAAGAAATGCCCATAAGCTGGGGTTTGCATATCCCATTTTCCACCCTCAAAGACCCAAAGTTGAAAACTTATTTTCCAAGCATGGAAAAGGCAACAAAAATACACAACTTCGGAATGTCTAGAACATAGATATCCGAGTCTTGAAGCAGGGTTTAGAAAGGCTGCCTCGCCGGTTACTTTTCTTCAGGTATACTGACCTGCATGCCGGTCTCAGTTACATGCACGCATCTTGCAAGCTCCTTTCTGAGGGGAGAAAACCACAACTATTCAGTGTTTGGAGTTGTAGATGAAATGAAATACACCATGTTCAGTTCATGCTTGCTTTTAAATACCTATCACACAACACCCTTCCCCCAGTACATTATTCCGTAATATCCAGATTGAGGCCTTGCTGTGGGGATGGTTTTCCCTTCACACTAAATTTAAGGGGCACCAGAAACTCGGGATTCCAGATAAATAATACCTTTTGTGAGATTTTAAAAAATCAAAATTGATTATTATCATGAACAAATTATCAAAATTTTAAGTAAAGACAGAACCTGACACTCCACTTGGGCTACGGACCATGCAGATCTCTTCACCCTGATCACGACCCTGGTTCCAATCAAACACTGTTTACACAAACCTAGTGTCAGGGTGAAATTTCCCCGCTTGATTCATTTTAATGCTGCATGAAAATATTAACCTTGGTGCCCAGGAGGCATTGCCTCTACCCTGGAACCTAAGGACAGGTGGGCCCCAGTGGCCTTGGGACTGCTAGTTGGCCTCTGGCTCAGGAAGGGAGGGAACAAGCTCTGGGAAAGATAATGAGGCCTGGGTCTAGCTTTCCAGTGCTCCCTTGGACAGTGAGCACCGCCTGAGCATGCTGCTTACCATGCTAACATGTCTGAGCAGGGAATTTGTCGTAAAATGCTCTCCTGCTCCTGTAGCTGCAACAGGGTGAACGTGATGCGGTAGAAGGGCTGTTGCCTGTCCGCAGGATGCCTGGGCTCCAGCCTGCCGCCCCTGCGATTCTCTTCGTCCGTGGGGCCAGGAGCTCCCCTACCAACGTGGCCTTTTGCTGGTGCTGCTGGTGCTGCTGCTCCTTCCTTAGGTTTGGGCGGTATTTCCTCTTCGTCTTGTGATGCAATCACCGAGATCATGGAAGGATTCGCATCTGGAAAGGAAGAAAGGCAAATAGAGAGATCAGGGCATGGGATGCCAGGGCTCAAGGGCAGAAGGAGGTCCGGGCCTGGGACTGACAGCAGCAGAGACAGAGGCTCAGCGTCCAGTCTGCTCCACAGTCCCAGGGAAAGTTCGTTTCCTGGACTTCACTGAAGTACCTGTCACCATCCAGGCACTGACAGTGCAGTTCCTCCTGGTTTTCGTTGACTGCCAGGTAACCAGTTTCATCACGGCTGCACCTGAGTAGAGGATCCTCGTCCTCACTGCTGTCAATGGAGCTGTGTAGCTCTGCAGACTCTGCACTGCAGTCTGCAGCGATCCCTGGTCGGGTCCAGGGGTGTAACCAGCAGCCGAGTTGGATCCTCTTGGGGTGTCTCATCTTGGTGACAGCATGTCAGCATCAGGTTCAAAGCGTATGTACTTGTTTCACTTGGGGGGCAAAATTATGCTCAGAGACTGAGTTTGTCTTTGCCAACAATTTATTTAACACGCGTTCACTGCAGGAACTTCACAAGCCAATAGCATACAGGATAATGTCTCTTAATAAGCTAATAAAGAAATATCATATTCCAAACCAATGATAGATTAATTACACTATTGTTCCAGGCAAGGGGAAATGAAAGAAATAAAGTCCAAATTTAGTTTGAGGGGTACCTTTTCTACAAGTTTGTTCTCAGGAGAGGCGGCTTGGCCAACGGAGAGCTGATGTCCAGCTGCCAGCGCAAAATAAAAGCCCCCTGTTGCTAGAGCACTTTGCTGGGAAATGAGGGCGCTGGTGTTGGTTGGCACGATGATCTTTGAGAAGCCACTGCTTGGCTTTCACCATTGCCGCTAAAAGAGTCACCGTTAGTACAGCAGAAGCTAATGTCCCAAGGGTCCTCAGAGAGTTTATTTAGGTCAGCAAAGAGTCGCCTTGCCCAGACCGATACTCCCGGATATTCCTCACAAACTCGGAGTATTTATACTCTAAATGTCCCCTTGCCATAGTTGCTTCTCCACATGTTCTTACTGATAAGCCCTCAGCAGTGTCTGTCATCAGCTGAATTACCAAGTTCTTATCAATGACAACAGATGAGATGATGACATCCTGACACAACTTACTTCATTCTTATATCAAAACAACAATTTTTTTGTCTTTGTCATAAACAAGTGGATTAAAACAACTTCACTTTAAGTCATAAACAAGTGAATTTGAAATCATATCAAACCAATACACAACAGCAGTACGTGTTAGATGCCAGCTATTGGCTTTCTCACCACCAGTTTCGGTAGGCGGGACCTGCTGGTGTGTGCATGCGCTAGTGTATATTTTATACATAAAATATAAAGTATTGTTTATAAACATATAAAATATTTATAAATATAAATTTTATACAGTGTTTGAATGAATGGTGAAAAAGATATTTGCTATTAGAATCGTGTGCACTAATAAGAAATGTTATAAAAAGAATGCTTTTAAGAAATCTTGTCAGCTTCAAAATTTTTTTAAATATTTACATTTTATATATTTATAAATATAAAGTTTATATTATTTTATATAATAATTTATGTTATTTAATATAATTATATAAATATAATCGATACATAAATATTACATATTTATAATTAATAAATTATTAAAATATATAAATATATAACAGAATATATATTAATATACTATAATTTTATAATAATTTTATATTTATATAAATATTTTATATATTAGTTACAAATATATTTTATGTCGTTATACATTTATAACGACATAAAATATGAAATATATTTTTAAAATTTTGAAGCCAACGAGATTTATTAGAGGTAGTAAATTAGTAAAAGTAACAGAGTTTGTTTATATGGGCTTCTTGGCCCTGAATTCCCTAGCTCTGGTGATAAGAAAGCCTATCTTTAATTAAGTACAATGATGGAGGCCTTTAAATAAATTAGGAGAACCTTCAGCTGAAAAAAAACACTGGGCAGAATCTGCTAGTCTGAGATTGAATATCTTTGCCTAGGCAAGAGAGACCTGTACTCATGGCAAAATGGAGTGCTGTTAGGACAAGCAAACAGGGTTTCAAGCACAGGATTGGCCTTAGTGAAAAGCAAAGTGGAGGGGTGCAGAATAGGGAGATTTACACTAAGGGCATACCAGCTATAAATCTCCATTCAAGATTCAGGATATCTACGGATATGCAGCTTACTCGACTTGGGCCCCCTTCTACACGACACAGACTCATAATTACATAGCCTTCCGCCCCCAATAAGCCAAATCACAAAGAAAAACCCTAGAGAGTCTGTCATGAGGAATTATATGGAGACTCTTTCTGAGAGAGGACAATTCACAAATCCTTTATTTTTCTGAAAATTGTGAGTGTGCTCTGAAGTTGTGATATATTCTTTTTTTTTTTTTTTTTTGCTGAGGAAGATTCACCCTGAGCTAACATCCGCTGCCAATTTTCGTCTTTTTGTATGTGAGCCGCCACCACAGCATGGCTACTGCCAGACAAGAGGTATAGGTCTGAGCCCAGGAACTGAACCTGGCCACTGAAGCAGAGCATGCTGAACTTAATCACTAGGCCATGGGGGTTGGCCCTGTTATATTCTCTTTAAAACTTTTTGTATGTATTTACAAATATTGGTTTTTTTTTTTAACATTTTTGGCACATTAAACGGAGAGGCAGACCCGTTGAGTCTGTGGCCTGCCAATAGAGGCAGTACTGGAGACCATGGTCTTCATGGTGACTCTGAGCAAGGAAAGACCCTTGCCCTTTGCAGCATCTAGGGAATCAGCATGACAGGACTCAGTCACTTGCATCTTAACGGACTGACACCCACTGGGCTACGTGAGATCCTTGGGTTCTATCCTCAGTCAAGGAAGAGGGAGGAAGGAGAAAAAGTAATGAAATAGGATAAGAAAATAGAAAATAGGAAGAGACGTACATTGTAGGGAGAAGAAAAAGGCCACCAATAATGGGGAGAAGGCAGTTAGGAGTACAGGTCTAATACCTGACACACTGTGTGTCCTGAGCCAATGCATGAACCTGTCTGACTCTCAATTTCCTTACCTAAAAAATGGGAATAATAGGGGCCCAGCCCTGTGGCATAGTGGTTAAGCTCACATGCTCCGCTTTGGCAGCCCAGGGTTCATGGGTTCAGATCCTGGGCACGGACCTACATACTGCTCATCAAGCCATGCTGTGGTGGTGTCCCATATACAAAAAATAGAGGAAGATTGGCACAACTGTTATCTCAGGGACAATCTTCCTCAAGCAAAAAGAGGAAGATTGGCAACAGATGTTAGCTCAGGGCCAATCTTCCTCACCAAAAAAAAAAGTAAAGAAATAATAACAGTACCTCCATCATAGGGTTTTCATGATGGTTCAATGAGTTAATGCATATAGGCTGTCTCATCCTCTTTTTTAATTCCAAACGTCCAATCCATCAGCATTTCCTCTCGACTCCACCTCAAAATACTTCCCTATACCTTTTACTTTTCCCACACGACTTAAACCTGTTGGGGCCCAAGGCAGGCCACCCCAAAATATCCCACAATGGCATATTGATTATTTTGAATTAAAGTTACTTGTTTTGACTTAAAGTAAATTTTTGACCCTCCTCTCTCTATTCCTTTTGAAAGCAGGAAATAAATCTCCCTTGTGAAAAGTACCCTCCCCACACCAAGAGACAGAGACACCCTTATCACCGGAGCTAAGGAATTCAGGGCCAGGAAGCCTGTATAAACAAACCCTGTTACTTTTACTAATTTACTACCTAAATCCTAAACTCTGCTTAAATTCCTCTCTAATTATGCACCTCAAACCTAAGCTTCACTGTCCCGTTAATTCCTCACGAATTTACTGCTTCTTTGTGTAAAAAGATATATAAACTGTCTGCTTTGTTCACTCAGAGAGCATCATTTCTCTACATTCTCCAATATATATGTGTTAAATTGGGTTTTTCTCCTGTTAATCCGGTCTTATGTCAATTTTATTATTAGTCCAGCCATAATAATACAAAAAAGGTAAAAGCGGGAATTTCTCCCTCCCCAACAGTATCTTTAAGGGCCCACAAAAATGGTTTAATTTCTTTCATAAAATAATAATGAAGACAATGGCAATTGCAATGGTAAAAATAGGACAAATCATGAATGATATCAAGCATAGGGCCTATTATTAGAAAATATTTTCAATATTCAGCATATTAACACCTTCCAGAACATCTACGAAACACATCTTGAAGGGAGAACCACAGAGCCCTCAATCTGACCTGGATCTCTTTTATTCGTCAATAAATAAAATTTTATTTTTTCCTGAGCAAGTGATCAGGACAATATTTCTAGAAAAAAGGAGGGAGGGGGAGGGCTGGCTCGGTGGCGTACTGGTTGAGCTTGCATGCTCCACTTGGGTGGTGACAGGGTTCACAGGGTCAGATCCTGGGCGCGGACCTACGCACTGCTTGTCAAGCTATGCTGCGGCGGTGTCCCACACATAAAGTAGAGGAAGATGGGCATGGATGTTAGCCCAGGGCCAATCTTCCTCACCAAAAAAAAAAAAAGAGGGAAGGGGAAAGGACAAGGCAGCAAGGGGAAAGGTGGAAACTCACCTGGGTTCATTTCACAGCAGGAGCCCAGCATGAGGAGTGCCTCAGATTGTGTGGAGGACCTGCAACCAGAAATGCCGCTGGAGTGGAGCACGGCAGAGGATGCACACGCCACTGTGGCATCCAGAGCCTGTGCAATGCAAGTGTTTTTGGATGCACTAAGCACTAGGCTGGGGTCCACACTTACACTCTGATGTGGATTCATTACTAAAAATCTGAAGTACTTGAACATTCTCAAGGGGTGCATTGGGTTTCTTGCAAAGCACATCTGACCCAGAATGCTCTGCAAACCCAGCTGCAAGTTCCCGCTCCCGGTGCCCGGGGGAGTATGGCGGGCTCTGCTCTCAGCATCCTTGCAGAAACGCAGAGCAAGCAACCCTGTAGTTAATCATTTCAGCTTAGTTACTAGCCCGTGGCATGTGCAGGCTGCTAAATATAGAGGGTTGGACCATGAGACGTTCTCCAAACTTTTCCACAGGGGCTCCCCTGGTTAGTGTGACGTCTTGCACCCCCCACCACCCCCTCGTCCCTGGTCCTTTGCCCCCAAATCAGTTTGCATAATCCAGTACAGCTCCTTCGTCAAGGCAGACATTCTGCTCGAGCTGGGAGTAGCAAACTGAGCTGTATATTAGAGTCCCAATTCTGCAAGCACCCATGTTCCCTACTAGCACCCTTCTTTTTGGCCACGCCCTGGCCGCTTGCGCGCCTAAGCAAGTCCCACCCACCTCAACTGGTGGTAAAAAGACAGCCAATAGCAATCATCTAAAGGGGAGCGCGTAGGCGTTGAACTCGCCTCAAACCCGTGGTAACCCGTACCAGGCACGGCAAAGAGGACCTGCCTGAGCCTCTGCTGGAAGCTCTGTTCCCAACCAGCACAGAGTTTGTGGAGCCACAGGGCTTCAACAGCGCTCCAGCCATGGAGCCTCCACCCAGGGGCAACTACTTTTACCCCGGCTACTACAACCTGGGAATGTACCAGGTGAAAATAAGATCTGATTCTGTGCAGCGTGCAGCAGCAGAAGTAGAAGACGGCGGCCACGTTGCGGAAAGAGATCCAGGCCTCGTGGATGACATGAACCATGATGGCGACATCAACCCCGAAGGTGAAGGGAACCGTGAAGACGATGGGAACCACGAGGTCAATGAGAACCACGAGATCGACTGGAACCACGAGGGCGGCGATGGCGGCCAGGAGCCTGGGCAGCAGCAGCCTGAGGAGCCAGCTCAACCGGCGGCTGCCGAGGCTCCGCAGCCCCAGAACGGGCAGCGACGAATCCAGCGCGTTAAGTTCACACCATGGCAGCTGCAGGAGCTGGAAAGTGCTTTCCAACACACTCAATACCCGAATGCGCTCACAAGGTAAGTGGCTTGCTCCAGGGGGCGCCCAATTCTCCAGGGGGTTCGGGCTCATTTCCAGGCACGTTTGTCTCTTCCTCAGGCCTCCTGCCTCCCCTCCTAAGCCAAAAAAGCCACTTGTGCTCCAGGGTTGGGGGAGGAGAATGCTTTCTGCTATCACGGGAAATATTTTCGTACAGTAGTTACGAGACTCAAGTCTAGAAACTGGGGTCGGTGGTCGTTTTTTGGTTTTTGGTTTTTTTAAATTGTGGTAAACTATATGTAAAGATAAAGCTTACTATCTTAACCGTTTTTTAAGTGTACAGTTTAGTAGTGTTAAGTATATTCATATTGTTGTGCAACCAATCTCCAGAACTCTTTTCATCTTGCAAAACTAAAACTCTTTACACAGTAAACGATTCACTATTCCCTCATCCCCCCCAGCCCCTGGCAACCACCTTCTTCTTTCTAGTTCTATGAATTTGACTATTCTAGTTGCCTCATATAAGTGGAATCATAAAGTGTTTTTCTTTTTGTGACTGGTTTATTTCACTTAGTAATGTCCTAAAGGTTCATCCATGTTGTAGCATGTATCAGAATTTCCTTGTTTTTTAGGGCTGAATAATATTCCATTGTATGTAAATACCATATTTTCTTGTCTTTTTTTGGTGAGGGAGATTGGCCCTGAACTAACATCTATGCCAGTCTTCCTCTATTTTATATGGGGGTCACTGCCCCGGCATGGCTTGATGAGTGGCGTAGTCCCCCCCAGGGATCTGAACCCACACCACCCAAGCAGAGCATGTGGAACTTAACCACTAGGCTACCGGGCTGGCCCCACCATATTTTCTTTAAATGGGCACTTGGGTTGGTCCTACCTTTTGGCTATTGTGAATAGTGCTGCTAGGAACATGAATGTGCAAATATCAGTTGGAGTCACTGTTTTCAGTTTTGGGGGGTATACAACCAGAAGTGGAATTGCTGGATCATATTATAATTCTGTTTTTAATGTTTTGAACAACTGTTATACTGTTTTCTTTAGCAACTGCAGCATTTTACATTCCCACCAACACTGTACAAGGGTTCCACTTTCTCCACATCCTCACCAACACTTGATATTTTCTGTTTTTTTGACAGTAGCCATCCTAAGGGGATGAGGTGGTATCAGTGTGGTTTTTATTTGCATTTCCTTAATGATTAATTAGTGATGTTGAGCATCTTTTCATGTGCCTAGTGACCATTTGTATATCATCTTTGGAGAAATGTTTATTCAAGTCCTTTGCCCATTTTTTTTTATTTTGCTTAGGTCATAATAGTTTATAACATTGTGAAATTTCAGTTGTACGTTATTGTCTGTCACCATATAAATGCACCCCTTCACCCCTTATGCCCAACCTCCAACCCCCTCCCCCTCTGGTAACCACTAATCTGTTCACTTTATCCATGTGTTTATCTTCCACACATGAGTGAAATCATGCAGTGTTTGTCTTTCTCTGTCTGGCTTATTTCGCTTAACATAATACCCTCAAGGTACATCCATGTTGTTGCAAATGGGACGATTTTGTCTTTTTTGTGGCTGAGTAGTATTCCAGTGTGTGTGTGTGTATATATGTATATATACATATATATATACCACATCTTCTTTATCCATTCATCAGTTGATGGCTTTGCCCATTTTTTAATCTGGGTGTTTAATGTTGAGTTGTAGGAGTTCTTAATATATTCTGGATATTAACTCCTTATCAGATATATGATTTTCAAATATTTTCTTCTATTCTCTGGGTTGCTTTTTCACTCTGTTGATTATGTCCTTTGATGCACAGAAGTTTTTAATTTTGATGTAGTCCAATTTATTTATTTTGTTCTTTTATTGCCTATGCTGGTGGCCTATTTTTGTAAATAAAATTTTATTGCAATCAAGGTAAGGAAAATAAGGGACTGTTATGCAACTGCAGTTGCATAATAAAAGGATCCTTCTTTTATTTAAAATTTTGATAATTTGTTCATCATAGATTTTTTGCATTAGTTTTTCTTATTTATTTTTTTCAATTTTATTGAGGTCATAATGATTTATGACACTGTGTAATTTCAGGTGTACATTATTATTTATCAGTTTCTGTATACACTGCATCTTGCTCACCATCAATAGTCTAATTTTTATCCATCACCCTATATATATGCCCCTTTACCCCTTCCACCCACCCCTCAACCCTCTTCCCTTCTGATAAGCACTAATCTGTTCTCTTTATCCATGAGTTTGTTTACCTCCCACATATAAGTGAAATCATGTGGTGTTTGTCTTTCTCTGTCTGGCTTATTTCACTTAACATAATACCCTCAAGGTCCATCCATGGTGTTGCAAATGGGACAATTTTGTCATTTTTTTATGGCTGAGTAGTATTCCATTGTGTATATATACCACATCTTCTTTATCCAATCATCAGTTGATGGGCACGTGGGTTGCTTCCATGTCTTGGCTATTGTGAATAATGCTGCAATGAACACAGGGTTGCATAAGTCTCTTTGAATTGTTGATTTCAAGTTCTTAGGATAAATACCCAGTAGTGGGATAGCTGGATAGTATGGTATTTCTATTTTTATTTTTTTGAAAAATCGCCATACTGGCTGCACCAGTTTGCACTCCCACTAGCAGTGTATGAGGGTTCCCTTTTCTCCACATCCTCTCCAACATTTGTTATTTTTTGTCTTGGTAATTATAGCCATTCCAACAGGTGTAAGGTGATATCTCATTGTAGTTTTGATTTGCATTTCCCTAGTAATTAGTGATGTTGAACATCTTTTCATGTGCCTGTTGGCCACCTTTATATCTTCTTTGGAAAAATGTCTGTTCATATCCTCTGCTTATTTTTTGCTTGGGTTGGTTGTGTTTTGGTTGCTGAGTTGTATGAGTTCTTTATATATTTTGAAAGTTAACCCCTTGTCTGATATATGATTTGCAAATATTTTCTCCCAGTTGGTGGGTTGTCTTCATTTTGTTCCTGGTTTCCTTTGCCTTGCAGAAGCTCTTTAGTCTGATGTAGTCCCATTTGTTTATTTTTTCTTTTGTTTCCCTGAGTAGACATGGTATTTGAAAACATGCTGCTAAGACCAATGTCAAAGAGCGTACTGCCTATATTTTCTTCTAGGAGTTTTATGGTTTCAGGTCTTATATTCGAGTCTTTAATCCATTTGGAGTTAATTTTTGTGTATGGTGTAAGATAATGGTCTACTTTCATTCTTTTGCATGTGGCTGTCCAGTGCTCCCAACACCATTTATTAAAGAGACTTTCCGGGGCCCGCCCCATGGCTTAGCGGTTAAGTGCACACACTCTGCTACTGGCAGCCTGGTTCAGATCGGGTGCGTGAGGACTCACCGCTTGTCCGGCCATGCTGAGGTGGCATCCCACATACAGCAACTAGAAGGATGTGCAACTATGACATACAACTATCTACTGGGGCTTTGGGGAGAAAAAGGGGAAAAAAGGAGGAGGATTGGCAATAGATGTTAGCTCAGGGCCAGTCTTCCTCAGCAAAAAGAGGAGGATTGGCGTGGTTGTTAGCTCAGGTCTGATCTTCCTCACAAAAAAAAAGAGAGACTTTCCTTTCTCCATTGTATGGTCTTGGCTTCTTTGTCAAAGAGTGCATTAAAATTATTTATCCTGGGGCCAGCCCCGTGGCGTAGCAGTTAAGTGTGCACACTCTGCTGCTGGCGGCCCCTGGTTCGGATCCCGGGCGTGCACCGACTCACTGCTTATCTGGCCATGCTGTGGCGGCGTCCCATATAAAGTGGAGGAAGATGGGCACGGATGTTAGCTCAGAGCCAGTCTTCCTCAGCAAAAAGAGGAGGATTGGCATGGATGTTAGCTCAGGGCTGATCTTCCTTGCCAAAAAAAAAAAAAATTATTTATCTTGACTACTAAGTTGTTGAAGCCACTTTAAATTTTGAAGGGAAATTATCAATAAACCAAGCTTGTACCTGGGAAAGACAGAAAAGTTTCCTTGGGGGGCTCTTGAGGGGAGAATGCAAATTTAAAAACAAGCATAAAATGTATATCCATATATTTCGTTTTATCCACAACTACAAATACTAAACATTTGTGGTTTTCTCCCCACAGAAGGGAGCTTGCGAGACGCATAGATGTGACTGAAGCCAGAGTGCAGGTCAGTAAACCTGAAAAAAGCAATTTGGCAGGGCAGCCATTCTAAAACCTGCTTTAGGGCTTGGACGCCTTTGTCCTACACATCCTCACGTTTGTGTGTTTTTGTTGTCTTTTTTACGTTGGCCAATATGTTTTGACCTTAGGAGTCTTTATGGGTGCAAAATGGAATATGTAAACTCCAGCTTATGGATATTTCCCATTACCAGAGGGAACATGATTTCTTAAAGGAAAAGAAAAAATGAACTGCTTCTCCTATTCTGTGTACAAAATTAAATATAGATATATTTTTTACAAACATAGATATGTATATGTATATTTATATATACATGTATATGTGTATATTCAATAAAGTCCAACTCCTTCTAACACTGGTATCCTTCAGGGAGCACTTCTGTGTGGAGTCATGTTGGGCCTCAGCCTGACTGGAAGGATTCAAATTAATGCACAGAGGAGCAGGTTATAAGAGTGTAAAATTGTACTACCTTATTTAAAGCCAGGCATAGCTCTTAGCTAAATGAGTGAATTTATAAATATTGGAGTGAGGGAGTAATTTATCCACAGAACACACTATATGAGTAACTAGTGTATGTTTAGTTAAGCTGAGATTGATAGGGGAAGATAGCTTACGAGTCTAATTGCCTGAACCTCATCCTTTTGTTTATAAGTGTTTGGTAAGGCAGTGTAGAGAGTGGCAGCCCTAAATTTTAATTTTCTGGAATTATTTGATGTATCAACCTGAAAACATTGCTAGAATAGTCACATTATGGTGAGAATGGGGGGAAGATTTGCAAGCTTTGGAAATTTATCTGAGGAATGAAACAAACAAGCAAAAAGAAAAATATTGAATTAATATTAATTGATCTAAGAAGGGTGAAAAGGTTAGAGAAGAATCACATACAGTCAAATAGGCCTTACAGGTAGTACAAAAATTCAACGTTATGAATTTACTAAATGCATAAGTGAATATTCTCTTGAGAAATTTCTAATTTTTCCCATTTCAGTGGTACTATTTTGAAGAGGTGAGTTTTGTGGAATTTGTTTGGTGGGAGGTGGGTGGCCCTCATTTCAGGTAGATTCACAGCTGTGTTAATTTCAAATACTTTTAATTTGCTCAGACAGTGATGACTGATTTGTAGGTCATAAGATCAAAAGGTGACCAAAGAAAACCATAAGTTGTATCAAGGTGGTATTAACCAAAAAATGAAAAGAAAATCAGGATGAGTTTATTAGCTTTGCTGCAGAGTGCATGTGTGAGTGCAGTAATGGAAAGGAGTTGCAGATCTGGTGGTGGGAGTCTCTGAACAGCAGCCCAACAAAGCAGACCATTGAATACTGGTGTCCTAATACCCTAGACTGGGCTCACAGGCCTGGCTCAGGTTGGAAAGGTTAGAGGAGGTTGGGAGCACTTTCTCAGACTGGCAAGGTATATGCAGAGGAAAAGAAAAATGTAACGTTTGGTGAGTTCCTTTTCCCCCTCCATGGGTTTACATAGTGCTCTCTCAATGGCATTCTGAGGGGAATATGAGCCATAAGAAACAAATCAGGGAAAAAACTTAGTGTTCTCATCTATTTCCAAACCCTACAGCATGAATTTTCACAAGAAACTTAATACACGGTTTTCCTCCTTTCTTTTGCAAATAGAACTGTTTTGTGAAACCACTGTTGGGAATACAGACCTAATATCAGCCCATACCACAGCCAGCTGTGGGCTTTGGTTATGTTTATGGAGATTTGACCACTGGTACATTTGGATCCCCGCAAAATGAGCCCTATTACACTGGCCTTGTTTAGACTTTATATTCATGCAACAGAAAGACCACAAATCCTAAGATGGGAGAGTAAAAATTAAGCCTCAGGCAGGGAGAGAAGGCCCTTTTTGTCACTTAAAAATTTGCAGTGTGGAAACTTGCAGAAGGATTTAAATACAGTGTAAATCCCATTAACTAGTACATTGAGAAGATAGTGAAGTCTAACTGACAGTTTTGTTTCCATAAATACTTGGCAGATATACCTCTTACCCTCATTGTTGTTGACTGTCTTCCTATAATGCATGTTCCACATTTTTGCCCTAAGAATAAGGGATTGGATTGGGACCTCCTGGTTAAGTAGCAGTGCCTAGGATAACCTGCCATGCTGGGCAACGGCGACTCCGGTCCAGGATCCTGGAACTGTAGCCAGAGCAGAGTGAGCTGACCTGGTCCTGAGCCCAGGAAGGTTTGGAGGGTGGGGCAGGTTGGAGCATGCAGAATTGACAACGGTGACAGTGGTATGCCTCTTTCCCCCCGAACTCTTGGCTGGGCAAAGATTTTTGAGAGTTTTAGTTAATTTGGGTAAAGTTGGTCTCAACTTTCCTTAACACTACAGGCTAAAATATCAAGGCAGTGTCCAGGGCAGGATTTCAGCAACTCGCATGTCCCAGATAGACAAGCCACAGACTCCGTGAGACCCCATGACTAGGCCTCCCTTGCCAGACCACCTTTTTAACTCTCAAGATGTTTCAAAGGACTAATGACCCCCTAGACATCTTTGAAGGAAACTTTCTGTCTAAAAACCCAACATGTTCCTTCCTATTAATTATTTCACACTGAAGATAGGCTTTTCAAATAGGGAGTCATTCCCCTCAATGTGACTTTAAATAGGGCCCACCATTTATCATACCCAAATTCTCCCACAAACAAGGTGACACCATCCCTAGTGAGGAGTGGGCTGGAGGCAGCTGGACAGCTGATGATCAGCTGTCAGGATACAGATCTTTCTTTATCCTATTGCCAGGCATTGGATCAACAGAAAGGACCTGGTGCAACACATAAGCTATACTTGCGTCCAATACCTGGAAAAAATCATCAGAATATTAAAATTGGGAGTAGTAAGCCTATTCCAGAATTTGACACATAGCCAGCGCTCACTAAGGGTGAGCTGAAGAGAGGGTGTGTGGTGTTAACTTTGCTGAGGCATTTTAGCAATAAGTAAATAGCTTCTCCTGATGCAGTTTAAAATCTCAATGGCAGGGCCGGCTCCGTGGCTTAGCGGTTAAGTGCGTGCGCTCTGATGCTGGCGGCCCGGGTTCGGATCCCGGGCGCGCCCCGAGGCACCACTTCTCCGTCCAACGTGAGGCCGAGTCCCACGTACAGCAACTAGAAGGATGTGAACCTATGACATACAACTATCTACTGGGGCTTTGGGGGGAAAAACTGAATAAATAAAATCTTTAAAAAAAAAAAAAAAATCTCAATGGCATATAAGGTTGCATGTTGTGTTTTCTCTATTATGACGTTAACTGTTGAATATACTAAACCAATCCCTTTTTCTCTCTGATTGTAGGTTTGGTTTAAGAATAGAAGGGCCAAGTGTAGGAGAAATGAGAGGGAAGCAATGCTCAGAAATGCACCACCTGTTTCCCCGAACCACGTTGTCATCCTAGTGTTGGATGGGCCCTAGAATGCCATCCTTGTTCAGAAGCCAGATTGGAGAAGGGTTCTTCTGGTGCCATTGACACATGGGCAGCCCATGCTGCCCATGTCACCCTTACCTCCTCCACAATTGTATTACCAATAAAGAGGTAAATTCTCAATATATTTGTCTTTGTGTGCCAAATGGGGCAAGTAGGGTATGTATGAAAATTGTTAATGGAATGCCATTTAAACAAAATGGCAAGGAAGCCTCCTTTCATGAGATGACATCCCTGAATCACTGTCAGTAGGCCCTGCACATCACAGAAGTCTCCCAAGTGCCCATGGTGAGTTTGCACTGACCCACATATTATCCCCCATCCTTCCCCCCATTACCCATCCTCATCCCCACCCTGCCCCTTTGGGACCACAAATATGTGCAAGATTGGGCGAGGTGAGTCCCTAGTGAAGAGAACAGTGTTTCCAGATGGGGATGAGTTCTATTCATGCTGACAAGTTCATATTGAGTACTGAATTCTAAGGGAATCTTCCTAAGAGGCTACTCACAGGGATTTATGGAAAGATGTCAGCCGAACATTCATCCGGTACGCTCCAAATTCTATTCCCTGCCCTCCATTTTTATGAGGAGATTGGGGAATAGGAGCCATCCTAGCACGCAGGTTCTGCTGCTTCAAAAGAAACATGAGAATAGACTCCATGAAGGCCAGAAAGAGCCTCTTCTCCCTTTTCTCCCGTCCCCCCACCAGCCCAGGAAAGCATATTATCCTGGCTTTCCCTGGCTTCCCTGGCTCAGAAGCTGGCTATCACACTTTCAAATGTATTCTCTCCCCTTCAGCATCCTTGAGAGGACTCCAATTCCTGCTGTTAAACACTAAAAGGGGACCTTTTGGTTTAATGCTGCTCAAAGCAAGAGTAAGGAGATGGTCTCCTGAGCAGTGTTCCAAAATAGTCATTAGAAAGAAGCAGTCATACCTTTGCTTTGTTCATGCTGTCGTCTTTGTGTGAAACTGCCAGGGTAGGAAAAAAAAACAAAAATAAGTTTAGGAGGGTGAAGAGGCCAGGCCCACTTTTTTAAAAGCATTAAGTTCTTCTCAGTCACACCTTTGATTTTGAGTAATCTTTAGCAACGTGAGGCTCCTTTAATGGAGTTTTATGTTAAAAGTAATTAATTGCGGACACCACAGTCATACTGTGAAGTGATTGCAATGATTGCAGATAAGGTGCCATGGTTACATCAGAATTTCCTGTTATGGGAGTTAATCAAAGACCAGTTTCACAGTGCTCATATGTACCCAGTGTGAAGGGAGGCTCTGTTTTCTTGAGAAAGTATTGGGGAGGAAAATAATTTTCCCTCTACTCTTCTGGAGTTCTTGGCTGAGACACCCCCTGTAATAAAGGACAGATTAACAGGAGAAAAACAAACAAAACTTTAATGACATGAATACATGGAGAAATCCAGGAAAACCAAGTAACTCCCCCAAATGGCTGAAGTCCTCACCCTAAATACCATCCTCAGATAAAACAAAAGAGGATGTTGGAGGTGGGGAGAGTCAGGGCCTTCAAAAAGAAGGAAGGCAATTCACAGGTAGGTGAAAAGGAGCAAACATTTGGTAAACAAATATTTGCTTGGGCCACACAGAAACAATGGGACACAGGGAAGTCTAACAAAAAAAACTTTGCTGGGTTCCTCCCTGTTTACCACCTAGTTCATATTATGCTATGGTGATAGCTCCCTTCCAGGAACAGTTTTTTTAATCTGAATTCTTTTAGGGGGTTAAGGGGGAGGTAACAAGAAAAACTTTCTGAGTCTTTTGTTTCTTAAAAGTAATCAGCCTAAAATAATCCTCAGGTAAAAGAGACACATTTTGGGGTGGCAAATTTTCTTCCCCTTCAGTACTGCTTTTGAAGCTTCAAACAAGAAATTTCACAGTCCAGGAGCTAAGTTGATAGATTGTTCCATCTCACTGAACACCAGTCTCTTAGTCCTGACAATAAGTCAGTCCAGTTAAATTCATTTCAGGATGATGGTGATGCAGGTGGGCTCCCAAAGTTAGGCCTATATTGTGTAAGCTAGCAATCGGGTATTTAATAAAAGGCATTTCTATGGAAACAAAAGAAAAACAAAGGTTAATGGTTGGAGCAAATTATGAACAAGTTTCTGGGCCCAGGGGGCAGCCAGTCAAGAAAATTTCTAGATGTCAGGGTCAAAGCATCTTTTGCCGTTTGAAATATCTCTGATGATGTCATCTGGCGTTCAGGTAACTTTCTGAGTGGCTTACACAGCAACAGGCATGGAGATTGTTTAAACATGGGCTATTGTGGTGATCTCTCTTATGTTTATTCAAGTTGTTCAGCTTCAGTTTGCAGGGCTTCAGGGAAAAGGGAAGCTTTAGTTTTCAATGATTCCAAGTAAAAAGTGGGAGAAAAATTGGAAGAGTTACTTTGGAGAATTGTAGCCGAATATTTGAGGAAACTAATTCAGGATCCAGTCCAGTTTACAGGCAGAAAACAAGACCTCGAAGACAATTAGCAGAACTAAAATACCACAAATGTGTATTATAGTTTCTACTGAAACATAATTTTTCTCTCCAAAATCACCCTCATTTCTACCAAAGAGACCAAATTAAGACTAATTTGTTCGCAAAATAAGTCTAGTTTCAAGAAACTTTGCCCAATTACTTACATAAGTGTAACAAGAATAGCAATTGATCTGTATGGTTTCCTTAAATCTGGGAAACCAAACATTAAACAAATAAACAATATTGCAAATGAAAAGTCATAAAAATTATAATCATCCTCATGAGTCCATTCAGTCCCATGTAATCAAGTCTTGATCTTGATCTTTTGTTAGCAGTTTTATGAAGCCATCAGTTTCTCTGTTAGAGTTCTGTAATTTCTTACCCAGTTCAGTTGTATGATCTGAAAGTTATCAGAAACCTGTACATGTTAAAGTTTTTTCCATGAATTTCCTTGAAGCACTTTTGCAGTTTCGTAAAACAATAACTGTCTATAAATGACAAAAAAACTTAAAAAATGGTTCATTATAATGCAACTGACAAAGAAATTTGGTTATTTCTGTGACATATGACATTTTAAGATAACGAGAATTATGACTGATAATATTATGTTAGGACATAACAGAATATTAGGAATTTTATGTAATTTTTAGAACACATATTAATAACACTCACCCTCACAATATAAACTAAGAAAGTTTATCATCATCTATTTGACAATGCTTCCCATGTGATTTAACATACCAAATAAGCCTAATTAGTTTAACAAAACTTTGGAATGTTCCAGGGGCCCTCCAGAAAATCGCAAAGTTTCTTCCAGGTCAAAAAGTCTTCATTTTTATTTATTTATTTTTTTTAATAATTTTATTTATTTATTTATTTTTCCCCCAAAGCCCCAGTAGATAGTTGTATGTCATAGCTGCACATCCTTCTAGTTGCTGTATGTGGGACGCGGCCTCAGCATGGCTGGAGAAGCGGTACCTCAATGCTCGCCCGGGATCCGAACCCGGGTCGCCAGCAGTGGAGCGCACGCACTTAACCGCTAAGCCACTGGGCCGGCCCAAGACTTCATTTTTAGAATTTGATTTTGGAAACTTTGTTAAAGATATCAAAGGTTTGGACACTTAACTACATAGGATCACAAGTCAATATGAAACACTACTTAATTATTTAACCAAAGTGACAATAAAAGATTTTAAAGGCAAATACAGAAGGTTATATAGCTGTTAGCAAAACTTAGCTCTTTTAATATTAAAAAGACTCAGTTTTCCTAAGTAATCAAGGACCTGATAAAGATAGCAAGCACAGGAAATTATTTTGATAAAACATAGAATCTTAGTCTTCTAGGCAGATCACTTAAAAAGATAAAGAAACTTTCCTCTTAACAAATGAAAGAAAAATAAGTTCTAATATTACATAAATACACTATTGATATTAAAGCTTAATTTTAAAACCCTTATAAATAATTCAATTTTTAACCAACTTGACTACACAAAGTAAATTTCTCTTTCTTTTTCTCTCTTCAACCTTTAGTACATATTTAGTTTTGTCCTTCATAACCAGAAGTTCTACTTTAGACAAATTATTCTCATTTGCCTTAACAAAATGTATCTTCATATTAGAATTTTTAATGTTTAAAAACCTTAATTTCTAGTGAAAAATAAAGAAGTAAACAATTACGAACTATCTTTTACATTAGCATGCTTTGGCTTGGCAAATTTATAAATACTTTTCATAATTTCTAGAAACATATGCTTCTTCATAGTACAATCATTTGATAAAGCACAAGACATGTGTACTAATAGACCCAAACATCTTTGGTTTCTCTGTAATAAGACAAAAGTAGGTAAACATAGACTTGTATAGCAATTAATGTTTCAGTATTTTATCTTATTTGAAAATGATCTAGATATTCAATGATTTTTCCATCATTTAATTTACCTTAGCAAACCTCTAAAGTTTCAAGTTACCAAAGAGATTTTGGAAGCTATTTTAAGTACACATACCATATAATATAATTATTGCTAAAAAGTTTATCTATAAACTCTTATCTCACTTACATCTATCTAAATCATTTGTTCCCAACAATTATGTTTAGATTATCCATGAAAACGTTATGAGACATTAGAGAAAATCAGTTATCATTCTAAGTTATTATTTTTGCTGACAAATTTTATAACAGAAAGAACATGAGCTTACTTGAGTGACAACCCAGGTAGAATAAAAGTTGTTTATCTGCATTATATTCAGTGTTGGTAACTTTAAAGACATGTCTGTTTTAATTAAATCAACCAACTTAAACTAACTTTTATTTACCAAAGATTATTTTATATCACATTAACTTGAAAAACATTTAGGTTAATTTCTGTTATATTTCTGAGAACTTTAAAATACCCAATCCTTACAAGTGCTTGACCTATAACCAATTAAATAGAGCTCTTAAGGTTGACAATACTATCTGGAGGTAGAAGAATATCTCACAATTACAACATATATATATATATATAGACATACATGAACACACAGGCAGACACAGAGACTCTATGGCTTTTGTTAAATTTCTGCTCTGAATCAGGTACAATACAAAACTCACTAGTTTATAAAAGAATGGTTGGATCTAAATTTTGTTTTGGCAGTTGGAAAAAGTTAAGTTCACCTGCTAAAGCTTTTTACTAATATTTGTGGAGAGGACATTTAAGATTTTTTTTTATTTGCCCAATATCCAAATACTTCCTCTCTTTTTTTGTCTTTAGTTTCAGGTTCTACCAATTAAACTAACCAGGATCAGTCTCAGGTGATCATGGGCTGTGTTTACATTTCTGACTTTGTAGAGTTTTGTAAGACAGATAGTTGCTTTTTTTTTTTTTGCTGGGAAAGGTTTGCCCTGAGCTAACATCTGCTTACAATCTTCCTCTCTCTTTTTTTTTACTCCCCAAAGCCCCAGTACATGTCTGTATATGCTAGTTGTAGGTCCTCCTAGTTCTTCTATGTGAGCTGCCGCCCCAGTACAGCTACTGACATATGAGTGGTGTGGTTCCGCAACCAGGAACTGAACCCTGGCTGCCAAAGCAGAACATGCCAAACTTTAACCACTGGACATCAGGGCTGGCTCAAAGATAGTTGCTTTTAATTTCTCAAATACTTGGGTTGTAGCCTGAAAGATATCAAAAGACTGATCCACTCATCCAACTACATTTTCTTTAATTTGCTTCTTTATATCAGGGAGATTTCTAACTAAGAGATAAATCAAAAAATGTTATGTTCTAAAACTTCAGGATACTGCACCATGCCTTCAAAAAGTCTACACAAAATGTTTAACAAAGGCCCTCTTTCCGAGTGTGCAATTCAACCCTAGACCAATGGGGGGAGGGTGGCTTGTAGGGGGAGCTTCCATTATCCTTCCTACTAGCCCCGAATATGGGTTCAGGTAACCCTATTAACTCCCTTTAGCATATTTTATTAACATTGCTTGAAGGGCAAATTTATATGCCCTCTGTTTTACCATTTCAGGCTGGGGAATTGGTCCCCAGTGAGACACAATGTCCATCCCTATAATACAATCAGGAAAAAGAGATGCAATCACTTCATGTAAAGCCTGTTCGAATACACCAATTCTCCCACAAACTTGCGTCTTAATTCCATCAACTCTTATACCTCTAACCACAGCTTCCATTAGGACTGCATCATCAAGTCTCAGTCTTATATGTGGTAAGGGAAGTGTTCCTGGCCCGACATAACATCCATCCCCGTAAAACACTCAGGCAAAGTTGACATAACCTCTTCATAGAGGTCTAAGTTTGCAAAGAGAGAGGATTTTCTAAAATTAATCCCCCAAATTAGTTATGCCCCAAGGAGAATTTTTCTCAATGTACATTTCAAATATCCCAAAAGCATAGATCAAAAATTAATTATTCTAATATATGGAAATAACTTTATTTATAAAAAAATCTTTAGAGGGTCTGGCCCCATGGAGTAGCTGTTAAGTGCATGCACTCCGCTGCTGGTGGCCTGGGTTCGGATCCCGGGCACGCACTGACGCATCGCTTGTCAGGCCATGCTGTGGCGGTGTCCCACATAAAGTGGGGGAAGATGGGCACGGATGTTAGCTCAGGGCCAGTCTTCCTCGGCAAAAAGAGGAGGATTGGCATGGATGTTAGCTCAGGGATGACCTTCCTCACAAAAAAAAAAAAATCTTTAGAAACTGGCTATCAACAAAAATGTTGACCTGAGATAAGTTGTCTTTGCAGATGTTAGTTTTGGCTGAAAAGTTTTAAGCACAATCTTGTAAGGAATGCAGTAGATTCAGCGAATTGCAGTAGACTAATAGTCCTGCATGTAGTCTTGCTTTCTAAAGTTTCTCACAATGAAGAACACATGCCAGTGAACTTTCAAGATAGTAAGATTGATGGTCAAATTAAGTAGAAAGAAGGTATGAACTATTTGGGGGAAAACTTTTTTTTAAAACTAGATTTATGTAACCTTTATCTTGACTCAAATGAACATAATATAATCAGAACCTTGGAGATCTAACTTGAAAATGCCTGACAATCAAAATTCAAGCAACTAATTTAACTATAAGTATTTAGAAACAAAGGGCAGGAGGAAAGGAAGGGACCAGAAACAGTTCTTTATTGAACAATACAAGACTGTGGTCCCTCCAAAGAGATGTGAAAAGTGACTTTTTAAATAAAGAGAAGAGTTACTATAAATGTATACAAAACAGGGAAATGAAGTTTGTTCTGAGTTGTTTTAAAAGAACAGAAATACATTTGCCTGAACTCTGATCAGGGGGTGTTGTGCTTATAATTGGGCATGCTCTGAGGACACATATGGAACTATTCTTTTACCATGCAGTCATTTGGTGCTGATGTGACTTCCCTAGGAAATGTTGGAATCCTGGAAGTGAAGTAATGGAGCTAAAATAAAGAGTCCTTCACTAGATTCCCGATTGGTAATTTCAGTGTGGTTTCATTTGACTCCTCATAGACCAGGATGTGGACCATCTCAAAACCTTAAGTGGACACCTTGGGAGTCAGTTGCTGTGATGACATAACCGTTATCACATACCCCTCATCCTAAGAATGCTGCATGACATTACTTTTATTTGGGGATTCATTTGAGACTTTCCTTATGCTCGCTCCCATTAAGCCAAGGCAACAGAGTGTCTAAGGAAAGCAAATCCTTCCCTCAGCCACCGCCTCTTAGCAGACTCATACTCATTTCCCTATGTGGAACTCTCACGAATGATGACCTTCATTTGGCTAGTGAGGCAAATGTTCACAGGTCCTGTAGTAAAAGGTAGGCAATGACAGCGAACCAGTCTCATCATTTCATGCTGCTTTTCCAATCAAAGCACCTTTTTGTCTTCTGGGGGACACCTGGATTAAAAGAAGAAACCACAGTTGTCTCTCTGCACTGCATGGGACTTTTGCGGGCATCCAGTCCATTCTCTTCATGTTACAGATGAGGGAATGCAAGCCCAGAGCATGGGGTGGCCTGCAAGAGAGAGCATGCAGAGTTCATCCCAGAGAAGGCCAGCCTCTGGGTGGCCGTGCCCTCCCCTAGGCCCAGAGTCATTCAGGTATGGGCAGTGCACACCCAGGTTCAGCTCTTCTGCACTTACTACCCATCTCCATCCTGCACAGAACTCTTTCCTTCAAAGGGCTGCTGATTCAAGGTTTCTCACTCAGCCTCAGCCACCCATCCCCCTCTTAAGGCAGGCAGTATCCTGGTGTTCACTCTTGCACACCAAACATCAGAGCCTTGAGAGTGATGCAACTTGTACCCATCTCACAAAAGGCTGATTGTGATTCCACTACAACAGCCATCATTTTCTCCAAACTACTTGCAAAGCCCCACCTTTTTTAGGAAAGCAGGCTAATAGCTTGGAAACCTTCATTATGCCAATAGGAATACTAAAGACTCCTGAAATCACATTCTTTTGTGTTTCACAAACAAGGGGACACAGTGGTTTCAGAGGCAGCATTCAGGCATGGGCAGCATATTGGTACATCTGGCCCCCTCCAAAGCACAGCCCCCAGACAAAACTAGGGCCTCTATGAGAACTGCAGAGTTGGAACATGATTTTCTATTTCAGGCCTAAAAATCTTGGTTTAGGGAGGAAAAAAATGGAGGCAACATAGAGACCAAGGAAGAGTCTCTGTCCCATTCCCCTTGAACGTGATAGAAGAAGGAGTGAAGCAAAGGATAATTTGAAATCAGAAGTGGAAAAAGAAGCTAAGGTGACCTAGGGAGAGAAAGAAATCCATGTCAATGTTTGGGCACAGAGCTGTTGCTGGGGTGTAAGGAGCTGGGTGGTAAGCTGGGCTAGGAGGTAGCCAGTGGGACACAAGAAGGTGACTTTGGCCAGCTGGGCTTTATAAAACAAAAGATACAGAGAAAGGAAGAACAAAAGTTCAAATTCAAATTAATCCCTAACGTCTTCCACAGCCCCCATCACAAGGTCAAGCAATAGAGCTATCTTTTCTCTTTTTCTCTCTGGCTTACCTTCCTTTTAATTCAAACGGTCACCTTAAGGGATTTCAGCAGGATTAAAATATTCATAAGGAAGGAGGGAAAGTTAACACAGGGAGAGGGTCCCAAAATGTGGTTGTTTCTGGCCCAGTCCCCGGTCTCAACACCCCAAGAAATACCCAAGTTCTATTTTGTCATTCTGGCCAGGAGAAATTTGCAATAATGTCTCATGAGTTCCATGGGCCCACCCAATCACATCAAAACCTCAACTCCAACAGGGAGTCAGACAGAAATATTCAAAAATGCTAAATTAGTTCGTGGGCATTCTAATGAATCAAGGATTCACGTTGTTGTAGCCTCATGCAATGTTTCTGGATAAAATTAAACAGATTAAACTATTGGATATTGATGAAGCATTTTTTTGTGTTTCTTCTACCTGCACCACTAAATGCATTCCCTTTTCTCTGCGTTGTATTCTCTTTATTTGATTCATTCATGCATTAGTTTATTCTCTCTTGGAATTTAAGGTCACACATAACATATAAGATGCATACAATACAATAAGAAAAAAAGTTAACTGCGGATTAAACTGTCCTTTTTAAAATAAAGTGATTTCCTTTTCCCTAGGTCAATGGTAAGGAGTTTGTAAACAATATTATCAGAATCTGGAAGTCTCACACTTTAAAATGCAAGACGAGCAAAGCATGAATATGGTCAGCAGTTCTGCTGGTTTGAATCCAAAGTTTTTAAGGTGTGCATCTTTTGGTTTTTCTGTGAGTTAGTATGATTTATTTGGAAATACATGTATGTATTTCCATATATATGTATGGAGGTACTTTGTGGAGTCTTTCATGCAATTTCATGGATCTGCATTCAGAGAAGTCCAGTTGTTTCATATTTAAAGCAGAATAAAAACAAAAGAAGGCCCAAGTGCATCAAATACCAAAGTTCCATATTTTAAATGTATACTTGCCCTTAAAGAAATAGTAAATGAGTAGCACACATCTTTGATTATCAGTTGTACCCTAAATGCTGCAAATAAAAAACATCAGTAAATTGAAGTTAAGCAATGCAAGACTATATTTACTTATCTCTGTATCCACTACTCTTTCCATTTTCTCCTTTTCACACATAGGTATGATTTGATAGCTATTCAATTTCATTTGGAATCTGTGACGCCATGAGCCATTGGCTGTGCTTTGGGATCTGGGTTGTCGGCCAGGTTTTGGAGCTTCCTTGTTTGCAGTCCCTCTCAGATTCTGAGAATGAGCTTCCCCACACTCAGCATCAGCCTCTAGCGTAGTCGGCCAACATCCTAGGGGCCTGGTGGGCAGCAGAACACTCCAATTCTCCAAGTCATGAGTTAGGCTCTGCATTATTGCCTGTTCTCTCTCTCTATCTTTTGCACAGACATATGCATATGTTCATGAACACACACACACACACACACACACACACACACAGGATCTTTAGCTAGAAAATATCCTGGAATGGTCACATCAGTCCATTTCATTCTGAGAGTCTTTTGGTGATCAGAACACTCCCACAAGCTCCAGACACATTTCTGCCTGTTGGTAGTCACAGCTGTGGGGCTTCTGCCATTGAGGTAAAATAAGAAACAATTGTCTAGTATTTATGGGGGAGTTTTTCCAATGTGAAATACCTGTTGGCTGAACCAGGAATTTGGGAAATTTTTCATACATATAGTGGCCTAATATCAAACTCCTTCCTATAAAAGCAGGAACAATTTGCAGGAATTAATTATGTTAAATTAATAATTTAATTAAATAATTGATTAAAGGGAATAAAGCCTGTCAAGCCAGGTGTTAGAGGGACCAACAAAGCTAGTGCCCTGCTAGGATGTCAACACTCGCGAGTCCGTATTGACTGATACATATTTAGGAGGAAAATTAATTTCTACAGTACATAATAGTTCAGGTCCTTTCAAAAACAGATTAGTGATGAAAAGCCTTTTTTTAGTCTTGCAATCTCTTAAACAACTATTGGTATAATTGGAAAGGGGCTGCAAATTCAAATGAACACAGACTATAATACATTCTCATGCTCTCCCTTCTCCCCACTGATTCTCCCACTAGAGTCCTGCCTCAGTGCTCTAGGTGGCAGCCACGCACCTGCCTGTGACACTGCAGGGTTAGTTAGTGAAGAGTAGTAAATGGAAGCCAAATGCCCTGGGAGCCTCTAAGGCACAAACAATTTAATTCCTGCAAAGAAGGGATCCCTATCTTGACTGTGTAAGTGAAAATGACTCCTTCGTCTGGACTGGACTGGAATCCCTCAGGAGCCACCCAGAGTCCACTGGCTGCCTGAATCTGCTGGTGTGCTCTGCACTCCCCTCAGTCTCCCTTCAAGAAACATCAGCTGCTCCTAGGAAACTTGGCAAGAGTAGCATCACTTCACGCCACTTGGATAGAGATAGGAAAGGGGACGGGTGGCATTGTTCTCTCAGGAACTAAAGAGCATGCCTACCAATAAGGAGACAGACAGACGAACCCTGGTTGCAAAGTTGGCTTTTATAGACAATTGTTGCAAAAGTGTACATCCTGGTGCCACAAAAGTCAGGCAGTAGGTTTTCCATTGAAAATCTTCTTACTAGAAATTTTCCCAAATCACATAAGTTCTCTGACTCAATTCAGCTCTTGGACTTCGCTCAGTGAACAACTGCTTTCAATATCCAATAGCATGATCCAGTTTTTCCATTCATCATTATTTCAGAAATGCTTTCAAACATTTTACCATATTGTTTATTTTCACGTCTACACTCATATCTTGTAATTTGCTTAAGGTTGTTTCCAGCCACAAAATGAAGTGATCAACAGATAGCATCTGAATGAATGAATATCTTTGTACATATGGCTTTTTTCTTTTAAATTATTTTCTAAGGCTAACATCCCAGGCCTGGCACACATAAGTGAAAAGATATGAATCTTTTCATTGTTCTTGTTGCATATTTCCATGGGAGGCAGTGTCCAGTTTTGGTTCAGAGCATACGGCTTTTAACTTCAACGAAGCTTTATTCAGCTGGCTGCCCAGACTAGCTGTGTGATGGTGGACTAGTTACCCTTCCTGAGTCACAGTCACCTGATCCATGCAATGGGAAACAGTAGTCCTCCTGCACAGAAATGTTATGAGGAAGGTGGGCACAATAAATGTTGGCTATTGTCATTATTATTGCTACTTGCAACATACGAATTTCCCCACAGCCTCACAAACATTATGTTTTATCATTTTAAATTTGTTTTTGTTTATTAAATAGGTATAAAGTGATATTTGTTGTATTTGTACTTCCCTGTTACATAATGAGGTTTACACCTTTTTCAAGTGTTGTCTTCTGTGTGCTTTTTGTCCTGTGATGTCTATCATCTTCCTCTTTGAACATTCAGACATTCGGTGGGATTCTTCCAGAGTTTAATGATTTCGAAAATATTTTTAAATAACTAATGCTAATCTATCATTCACTGCAAGTATTTCCCCTATTTTGCTGTTATCCTCTTTTTCTTGCTTTTGTAGTCTGTATTTTCCTTTCTGATTTTGTTATTGCTTCATAATTTTAAAAATTTCCCTCTCTCATAGTTGGCACTACACTTTGTCAAATAATTGTTTCGTAAAAATTTGTTTATTCCATACTTTGATTTGATTTGATCTGATTTTAACTCCTTAACCCACCTGAGATGTATGGTTCTCCATAGTTGGAAAAGGTAGAAAGGTGAGGATAGGAACAACATCTACCTCGTACCATTGCTGTAACAAGTAAAAGAGGCAATGCACGTAGTGTCTAATGCTGTGCCTGGAGGTACAGAGCAGGGACGCAGTACTATGATGAGAAAACAGCTATTTTGAGTTGTTGCCTAGGCATTTTACAGCATGACAACCCGGCTCTCACTCTGAGTCTGGACATTTAGATAAGGACCCAAGCTTAGGTTTCCCACCCTAAGTTCCCGCTTTGCTTTTCAGGGGCACCTTTGAAAATAACTACTTAGAGTTGAGCCCTCGAAAAGTTAGTGACCTCGGCCTCAACCACCTTATAAGTAATAGATGCTTGCTATCCTGCTCTCTAGCTCCTGCTCACTGGTGACCTGAGACAGAGGACTGCCTTTCCCCCAGCTCATTGTGGCCCCCCTCTCGCTATTTCTGGGATTTGTAAGTAATAAATCTTACAACTTTACTTCCTTTGTGTGAGTGTATTGAAACCGCACCTTCAGTCAAAACCACTCCAGGAGTTTTAACTTCCCCAAAGTGCGAGCTTGGATGCTGAGGGAGCTACCTGCCGACCCCACGTGGGTGGCTTGTTCCTCCTCATTCAGCAGGTCATAATCTGCATATTCTTAATTTAGTACACCAACTATGGGCCCCCAACACAAGTACGCAGCCAATGTTGTTAATGTAATTAGTATCGGTATTTAAAGTTGAGTATCTGTAATAGGAACTCTGAGGGGTTTGTCATGTGCCAATTCTAGGAATAATATAAAATTGTGGAAAACGTATAAATTGATTGAAAATTACAACTCTAAATGCATATGCACCACTCCACATGCAAATATGTATAATCATAGACATAAATAAACATATAAAATAATATATTTACTTCTTTATGATACTGGAAGTGATGTGAAGGGAAAAGATATTCACATTCGAAAAATTAGTTTTACAAAATTAAATATTTCAGGAATCCCAGTTAAAAACAAAAGCAAAACTCAGGAGCCAAAAGTGGATAAAACCTTTGGCCAGAATTTTTTTTTTACAATTTTAAAATATTTATTAATTCATTTAAAAATAACAGAAATAAACCCATTATACATTACCATGTTAAAATAAATGTACTTAATGAAAATAACTATATTCACCTCCCAAAATCAGTGAGAAGACGGCAGTTATTTTACATTTTTGCAAGTCTCTTTAATATCTGTCTTGATAAAGGACAACTGGATTCTCAAAATCTAGCTGTGCTCTGTATGTGTTGCTATGTTCCAGGAACCCCCACGGATACCAAAACCCACGCTTGCACAAGACCCTTAGTTGGCCCTAGCCCTCTGTATCCGTGGGTTCTGCATCCGCAGATACCAAGGGTTTGGCCAGATTTTCATTTAAGTTTCTTTAGATCTGTTGTTGTTGCTGCTATTGTTTAAACAAGGAATTTCAAAATGTTTCACGTGATAATACATTGAGAAATATGAATATCTATTGCCTTCTTGTCTCTCACACTACCTCAGGAAAACAATTATGTCATTGTAAATATATTAGTGTAAGTTATTTTCTACCCTTTAATCAATTATGTAATTCTTTTTTTTTAGGAGTATTTTTTGTGTGTGAGGAAGATCAGCCCTGAGCTAACACCCATGCCAATCCTCCTCCTTTTTTTTATTATGTAATTCTTAATTCTGTGATTAGAAATTTAAAAACTGGTTCATCATGGGTTCTGAAGAAAAGCCCTGAATAGGTTTGGATTATTGCCTTTGAGGAAATTAATCAGGGCTTTACATACACTTACAGAATAGAAATATAGACAGGGAATATTTGTTTTCATTTTTTGTTTTTTGGGTTTTTTTTTTGTGAGTAAGATTAGCCCTCAGCTAACATCTGTTGCCAATCTTCCTTGTTTTTGTTGAGGAAGATTGGCCCTGTGCTAACATCCGTGCCCATCTTCTACTTTATATGGGATGCCGCCACAGCATGGCTTGACAAGCGGTGCGTTGGTCTACGCCCTGGATCGGAACCCACGAACCCCAGGCCGCTGAAGCGGAGCACACGCACTTAACCACTATGCCACCGGGCTAGCCCCTATGGAACATTTTATGAACACTTACAACTGCACTCTTTTAAGTTCAATTGAAAAAAATTAGAGTTGAAGTTATGAATGCGTCTATTTTGGTGCGGCTTACATGGATCCAGGAGGATTTTTCTTTCATTTTGATGGCAGTGTAGGTGGTCAGCAGTACCTCATAAGGTCCTTTCGAGCGAGGTGACAGGGTGTGTTTTCTTCTAAAGACCTTGATGTACACCTGGTCGAAAGGGATGGCAAGGCTTGTCAGTCAGAGGAGTCCATGCCCTTTTTACCTGTTGGCAATATGCTTCAAGTATACTAGTTACTTCTTGTATATAGCTAGTCATAGCGTCCAATTGTTCACTTAAGTTCCCATAATGGTCACTTAGTCCAGGAATAGAAGGTTCAGAGAGGCCAGTAGACATTGGGTCTATTTCACTATTTCAAAGGGGGTCAATCCATGTCTCCCATTTGGACTATTTCAGATCTTTATAAGGACCAGAGGCAATGCTTCTGGCCATTTAAGTCCAGTTTCTTGACAGATCTTGCCTAAAGTCCTTTTTATGTCCAGATTTTTATGTTCCACTTGCCCTAATGATTGAGGATGGTATGGGTTATGAAATTTTAATGAGTACCCCAGAGTTTTTGCAAGAGGTGGTTTATGTTTGCTGTAAAATAAGTTCCTTGATCTGATTCAATCCATAAAGGGATGCCAAAACAAAGAATAACTTCAGATATTAATTTCTTTACCACTGTTGTGGCATCAGCACATCTAGTCGGGTAGCATTCAGTCCATCAACCGAACATGCAGACAATAACCAAACATCGACAATAGCCTAAACCTGGGGGCAAATCTATATTGTCCGTTTGGAGTGCTGCAAAGGACAGTGTGAGCCTGGGAGGACTTCCTGGGGTATATTGATTTCTTCCGGAAGTTTGGTGAGATTTGCAAGTAGTGCACTGGGAAATAATTTGGTCAGAAATTTTGTGGATGCTAGGGCAAAACCAATTGTCTTTTACTTCCTTAACTATCCCCTGTCTGCCTGTATGTCCCATTTGGTAGCAGATAAGTGCAAGCCAAAAAGCCAAAAGAAAAGTAGCTATAGGAAGTCTGTTTGGCCCAATGTGTGATCCATTTGGAAATTGTTTGGCACCCTTTTGTATCCATTTGTCTTTTTCAGATTGTGGGGAATTTGCCTTATAGTTAATAATAGCAGTCAGGGATAAAGGCAGGTTTAAAAATTGGATGGAAAAAGGATAAGGGGGTCCATTTTGAGCTGCATATTTAGCAGCTCTGTCAGCCCGATCATTTCCTAAAAATATGATATCAGTCTCCTTAGTATAGGCTGAACAATGAAGAACGGCAACTTTAGAGGGGAGGTGAATATCGTGTAATAGGGCAGCACTTATATGTCCATTAGCAATAGGAGTGCCCACAGAAGTTAAGCATCCACGAGATTTCCAAATTTTGCCAACAGCATGGCAGACTCCAAAAGCATATTCGGAGTCAGTAAATAATGGTAGAGTTTTGGGTTTTTTGTTTTTTGTTTTTTTTTGATAACGTACAGGCTCTAGTAAGAGCTATGAGTTCAGCAGCTTGGGCTGATTTTACAGTGGGCAAAGAGTATGCCTCAAGTGTTTCATGTGGGGAGACTATGGCACAACCAGTTATGTTTCCCTGGAAATTTTGTTTATAGGAGCCATCACAAACTAGAAGTAAGTCTGGGTTATCTAAAGGGATGTCTGAGGGATCCTCATGTGGTTTTGAGACCGTTTTTAGAGTTGCAAAGCAATCACATAGCACGGAGTTGGGCTCTCCATCATCAGGGAGGGGCAGTAAAGTAGCTGGATTTAGAGTGTTACAATGATGTAAGATGATGGAAGGGTTAGGCAAAAGAGCTTGTTCGGATACTTTAGAAGATGGAGGCATAAGAGGACTCTGAACTCACCTCCTCCCACAGACTCAACAGATTTACAACTACTCTTGGAACAATTACCCCTGAGAGAGAACCAAAAACTAGATGAAAAGAATCCCCACAACAAGAGAAAGTACTGACTGAAGTGGAAGAGGCAGAAATTCATTTCTGGAGAGGAAAAAGCCACATTTTAGCTGAGGCACTTCACTGCCAGGAGCAATCTTAAGGTATGACACGTTCCCTGGAAGAACAGGCGACCTGAGCTGGAAGAGCAGGCGATCTGAGCTTTGCCACAATAAGCAGCTTTTGGACTCAGCACAACCAAGACGAGTATCATAATATCTGGCTTTTCTGGCTATTAACAACAATGGGGAAAACCCCAGAAAAGCTATTGGACATAAGGGAAGGAAAAGCCTGCTCTTAAAGGACCCACATACAAATTCACTGGTTTCAGAAAGCAACCTAAAATCACCAGAAAGAAAGGTGCACAGTCCTTTGGTGCAAAGAGACTCATCTGATAGGCTCTGGATGCATCTCAGCAAGAGGTGAGACCTCCCCAGGCTGGGACCACCTCCTCAAGGACTGAGACATTGGTGGCAGCCATTGTTGTGACCTAGTACAGGCGTGCTGACACAGACGCTGGCAGAGGCCATTAGAGTTCTTCCCCTGGCCTGTTAGTACAGGAGTCTGCCTTATCCACTAGAGTACAGATTTAATCTAGCTCAGCCAGGGCAAGCAACCTGCCCTAGGCACTGGCCCAATGGTAAACCCTTGGGAAACTTGTGAGCCCACATAGGCAGGGCATGGGGCAAGTGGGTCTGCCTCTGCAGGGCAGGGCATGCACGAGGTATGGGCCTGCATTGGCAGAG
Source organism: Ceratotherium simum simum (assembly GCF_057802395.1). NCBI lineage: Eukaryota > Metazoa > Chordata > Mammalia > Perissodactyla > Rhinocerotidae > Ceratotherium > Ceratotherium simum. Next base: position 29,692,382 of record NC_141940.1, read on the forward strand.
TGTGTGGGTCCTCTGCAGCAGGGTGACTGGGTCCACTTCAGTGGGTCGAGGTGCGTGCACAGGGCAGGACTGTATTGACTGGGTGTGTGGGCCTGCAGGCAGTGGGACCTGTCAGCTGCAGCAGACGTGCTTCTCGAACAGCCACATAGGGGATCAAACCTACCTTCCAAAGCTGGAAACAATTGTGTGCTGCCTTGCCTTGGGCCAGCCCCACTCAGCTTCACTCCTGAAAAAGCTGACAACAGCTTTGCAGGCTGGAGGCCTACAGCAATTGTAAGCCCCTGAGCCGAGCAACAAGCCACGCTGGGGGCCTACTCACTTAACAGAAAAACTGCAGCAGGAATGTGCTAGTAGACCTTGCAGCCAACTGTGCTGGGGCTCCCCACACCTGATACAGTGACTGAAGGGACCATAGCAGCAGCACACAGCTGAGCATTACAACAAGCTGGCCAGGGAGACAGCCTAGCCTCCCCATGCACCTGCAGCAAGAGCAACCCTGCCACAACAGAAGGACAGGGGACACTCCTGGAACATTTGGAACTGGTGACAACAGGGAAGCACATTTCTGGGCCTCATAAGGCATCCTTACATAAGGCCACCTCTCCAAGATCAGGAGACATAGCTGATCTACCTAATACATAGATATAAGCACAGAGAAAGAGGCAAAATGAGGAGACAAAAATATCCTCTTCCAAATAAGGGAGGAGTATAAATCCTTAGAAAGACAACTAAACGAAATAGAGATAAACAATCTACCTGATAAAGAGTAGAAACTAATAGTCATAAGGATGCTCACTGATCTTGGGAGAAGAATGGATGAATTCAGTGAGAATTTCAACAAAGAATTGGAAAATATAAAAAACAACCAATCAGAAATGAAGAATACAATAATGGAAATGAAAAATTCACTACAAGGACTCAATAGCAGAGTAGATGATACAGAAGAACAGATCAGAGAGCAGGAAGAAAGACTAGAGGAAAACATCGAAGCTAAACAGATAAAAGAAAGAAGAATTAAAAAGAACAAGGACAAACTAAGGGACCCCTGGGACAACATCAAGTGCACTAACATCCGTATTATAGGTGTCCCAGAAGGAGAAGAGAGAGACAAAGTGGCAGAGAATCTGTCTGAAGAAATAATAGCTGAAAACTTTCCTAACATTAGGAAGGAAACAGACATCCAAGTATAGAAGCACAGAGAGCACCAAACAAGATAAACCCAAAGAGGCCCACACCAAGACACATTATAATTAAAATGCCAAGATATAAAGATAAAGAGACAATCCTAAAAGCTGCAAGAGAAAGGCAACAAGTTACATACAAAGGAAACCCTATAAGGCTATCAGCTGACTTCTCAGCAGAACCTTCCAAGCTAGAAGACAGTGGCACAATATATTTAAAGTGCTAAAAGGAAAAAACCTACAACCAAGAATACTCTACCCGGCAAGGTTATCATTCAGAATGGAAGGAGAGATAAAGAGTTTTCCAGATAAGCAAAAACTAAAGGAGTTTATCATCAATAAAGTTTACCAGCCTTACAAGAAACGCTAAAGGGACTTATTTAAGTGGAAAAGAAAAGACCACAAATTGGAATAAGAAAATTATTTTTAAAAAACCACAATAAAATGACTGGTAAAGGTAAATATACAGTAAAGGTAGCAGATCAACTACCTAAGAAGCTAATCTGAAGGTCAAAAGACAAAAGTACTAAAATTATCTATCACCATCATAAGAGGGTAATGGATACACGTGCACAAAAAAGAGGTTAAATATGATATCAAAAACAGAAAATGTGGGAGGAGGGGAGTAAAAGAGTAGAGCTGTTAGCAAGAGGTCAAACTTCAGAGACCATCAACTTAATATAGATTGCTATATACGTAGGTTATTATATATGAACCTCATGGTAATCGTAAACCAGAAACCTATAATAAATACACAAAAAAAATTAAGAGAAAGGAACCCAAACATAACACTAAAGAAAGCCATCAAACCACAAGGGAAGAGAGCAAGAGAAGAAGAAAGGAACAGAGAAGAACTACTAAAACACCTGGAAAAAAAGTAACAAAATGGCAAAAAGTACATTATTTTCACTAGCTATTTTAAATGTGAATGGAGTAAATGTTCCAATCAAAAGACATAGGGTGGCTGATTGTATAAAAAAGCAAGACCCATATATATGCTGCATACAAGAGACACACTTCAGACCTAAAGACACTCACAAACTGAAAGGGAAGTGGTGGAAAAAGATACTCCATGCAAATGGCAATGAAAAGAAAGCTGGGGTAGCAATACTTATCTCAGACAAAATAGACTTTAAAACAAAAACTGTGACAAGAGACAAAGAAGGACACTACATACTGATAAAGGGAACAATCCAACAAGAGGATATAACACTTGTAAATATCTATGCACCCAACATAGGAGCATCTAAATATATAAAGCAATTATTAACAGACATAAAAGGAGGAATTGACAGCAATACAATGATGTACACCTGAAATTTATACAATGTTATAAACCAATGTTACCACAATAAATAAAAAATAAAATAATAAAAATAAAATAAATAAAAAATAAAAAAATAATAGTAGGGGACTTTAACACTCCACTTACACCAATGGATAGATCATCCAAACAGAAGATCAATAAGAAAATATTGGCCTTTAATGACACATTAGACCAGATGGACTTAGTAGATATATACAGAACATTCCATCCAAAAACCAAAGCATACACATTCTTTTCAAATGCACGTGGAGCATTCTCCAGGATAGATCACATATTAGGCCACAAAACAAGTCTCAATAACTTTAAGAAGATTAAAATAATACCAAGCATCTTTTCTGACTACAATGGTATGAAACTAGAAATCAACTACAGGAAGAAAATCGGAAAAGCCACAAATATGTGGAGAATAAACAAAATGCTACTGAATAACGATTGGGTCAATGAAGAAATCAAAGGAGAAATAAAAAAATACCTTGAGACAAATGAAAATACAACATGCCAAAATTTATGGGCTACAGCAAAAGTGGTTCTAAGAGGGAAGTTTAAAGCAATACAGGCCTACCTCAACAAACAAGAAGAATCTCCAGGGGCCAGCCCCATGGGATAGTGGTTAAGTTCAGCACACTCTGCTTCAGTGGCCTGGGTTTGCCTGTTCGGATCCCAGGTGCAGACTTACACCACTTGTCAGCCATGCTGTGGCGGCAACCCACATACAAAATAGAGTAAGATTACTACAGATGTTAGCTCAGGGCTAATCTTACTCAAACAAAAAGAGGAAGATTGGCAACAGATGTTAGCTCAGGGTGAATCTTCCTCAGCAAAAAAAAAAAAAAGAAAGAAAAATCTCAAATAAACAATGTAACAGTGCCCCTAAAGGAACAGGAAAAACAAGAACAAACAAAGCCCCAAATTAGTAGAAGGAAGGAAATAATAAAAATCAGAGCAGAAATAAATGAAATAGAGACTAAGAAAAAAATCAATGAAACCAAGAGCTCGTTCTTTGAAAAGATAAACAAAATTGACAAACCTTTAGCTAGACTCACCAAGAAAAAAATACAGAAGGCTCAAATACATAAAATCAGAAATGAAAGAGGAGAAATTACAACAGACACCTCAGAAATACAAAAGATTATAAGAGAATACTACGAAAAGCTATACGCCAAGAAATTGGATAATCTAGAAGAAATGGATAAATTCTTAGAACCATACAACCTTCCAAAACTGAATCAAGAAAAAATAGAGAATTTGAATAGACCAATCACCAGTAAGGAGATCAAAAGAGTAATAAAAAATCTCCCAAAAAATAAAATCCAGGATGAGACAACTTCCCTGGTGAATTCTACCAAACATTCAAAGAAGAATTAATACCTATCCTTCTCAAACTCTTCCAAAAAATTGAAGAGGGGGGGAAGCTCCCTAACTCATTCTACAAGGCCAACGTTACCCTGATACCAAAACCAGACAAGCACAACACAAAAAAAGAAAATTACAGGCCAATATCACTGATGAACATTGATGGAAAAATCCTTGACAAAATACTAGCAAATAGAATACAACAATACGTTAAAAAGATCATACACCATGATCAAGTGGGATTTATTCCAAGGATGCAGGGATGGTTCAAGATCCACAAATCAATGAACATGATACACCACATTAACAAAATGAAGAATAAAAACCACATGATCATCTCAATCGATGCAGAGAAAGCATTTGACAAGACACAGCATCCATTTATGATAAAAACTCTGCATAAAGTGTGTATAGAAAGAAAGTCCCTCAATGTAATAAAAGCTATATATGACAAACCCACAGCTAATGTCATACTCAGTGCAGAAAAACTGAAAGCTATCCCTCTAAGAACAGGAACCATACAAGGATGCCCACTTTCATCACTCTTATTCAACATAGTATTGGAAGTCCTAGCCAGAGCAATCAGAGAAGAAAAAGAAATAAAAGGGATCCAAATTGGAAAGGAAGAAGTGAGATTGTCACTATTTGCAGATGACATAATTTTATACATAGAAAACCCTAAAGAATCCACCAAAAAACTTTTAGAAATAATAAATGAATATGGTCAAGTTGCAAGATACAAAATCAACATAAAAAAATCAGTTGCACTTCTATACGCCATCAATGAAGTAGCAGAAAGAGCAATTAAGAATGCAATCCCATATACAATTGCAACAAAAAGAATAACATACCTAGGAATAAATTTAACCAAAGAGGTTAATTTTAGGTACAGCAGATGAAAGACCTGTACACTGAAAACTATAAAACACTGTTGAAAGAAACTGAAGAAGACACAAAGAATGGAAAGATACTCCGTGCTCTTGTATTGGAAGAATTAACAGAGTTAAAATGTCCATACTTCCTAAAGCAATCTACAGATTCAATGGAATCTCTATCAAAGTTCCAACGACATTTTCCACAGAAATAGGAAAAAGAATCCTAAAATTTATATGGAACAACAAAAGACCCCAAATAGTCAAAGGAATCCTGAGAAAAAAGAACAAAGCTGGAGGTATCACACTCCCTGATTAGAAAATATAGTACAAAGCTTTAGTAATCAAAACAGCATGGTACTGGCACAAAAATAGACACACAGATCAATGGAATAGAATCAAGAGCCCAAAAATAAACCCACACATTTATGGACAGCTAATTTTTGACAACGGAGCCAAGAACATACAATGGAGAAAGGAAAGTCTCTTCAATAAAAGGTGTTGGGAAAACTGGACAGCCACATGCAAAAGAATGAAAGTAGACCATTATCTTACATCATACACAAAAATTAACTCAAAATGGATTAAAGACTTGAATGTAAAACCTGAAACCATAAAACTTCTAGAAGAAAACATAGACAGTACACTCTTCGACATTGGTCTCAGCAGCATAATTTCAAAGACCATGTCAGACCAGGCAAGAGAAACAAAAGAAAAAATAAACAAATGGGACAACATCAAACTAAAAAGCTTCTCCACAGCAGAGGAAACCATCAACAAAACAAAAAGACAACCTAACAATTGGGAGAAGATGTTTGTAAACCATATATCTGATAAGGGGTTAATATCCAAAATATATAAAGAACTCATACATCTCAACAACAAAAAAACCAATAATCCAATTAAAAAATGGGCAAAAGATCTGAACATACATTTTTCCAAAGAAGATATACAGATGGCCAACAGGCACATGAAAAGATGTTTAACATCACTAGTAATCAGGGGAGTACAAATCAAAACTACAATGAAATATCACCTCATGCCAGTCAGAACTGCTATAATTAACAAGACAAGAAATAATAAGTATTGGAGAGGGTGTGGAGAGAAGTGAACTCTCATACACTGCTGGTGGGAGTGCAAACTGGTGCAGCCACTATGAAAAACAGTATGGAGAGTCCTCAAAAAATTACGAATGGAACTACCATACGATCCAGCTATTCCACTGCTGGGTATTTATCCAAAGAACATGAAAACATGAATGCATAAAGATATATGCACCCCTGTATTTATTGCAGAATTATTCATGATAGCCAAGACTTAGAAGCAACCTAGGTGCCCATCACGGATGAATAGATAAAGAAGATGTGGTATATATACACAATGGAATACTACTCAGCTATAAAAAAAGATGAAATCTTGCTATTTGCGACAATATGGATGGACCTTGAGGGGCTGGCCTAGTGGTGTAGAGGTTAAGTTCGCTCTCCGATTCTGCGGCCTGGGGTTTGAAAGTTCGATCCAGGGTGCACACTGACACACCACTTGCCAAGCCATGCTGAGGCGGCATCCCATATAAAGTAGAGGAAGATGGGCATGGATGTTAGCCCAGGGCCACTCTTGCTCAGCAAGAAGAAGAGGATTGGCAAGGGATGTTAGCTCAGGGCTAATCTTCCTCACAAAAAAAAAAATGGATGGAACTTGAGGGTATTATGCCAAGCGAAATAAGTCACAAGGAGAAAGTCAAATACCATATGATTTCACTCATAAATAGAAGATAAAAACAACAACAAACAGGGGGCCCGGCCGGTGGCGCAAGCGGTTAAGTGCGCGCACTCTGGGACGGTGGCCCGGGGTTTGCTGGTTCAGATCCCGGGCACGCACCGATGCACTGCTTGGCAAGCCATGCTGTGGCGGCATCCCATATAAAGTGGAGGAAGATGGGCACCGATGTTATCCCAGAGCCAGTCTTCCTCAGCAAACAAAGAGGAGAATTGGCAGATGTTAGCACAGGGCTGATCTTCCTCACACACACACACACAAAAAAAAACAAACAATCACGTAGAGACAGAGATTAGATTGGTGGTTACCAGAGGGGAAGGGGAGAGGGAGGAGGGCAAAAGGGGTGATACGCACATGTGTATGGTGATGTGTGGTAATGAGTCTTTGGGTGGTGAATGTGACGTAACCTACACAGAAATAGAAATATAATGATATACACCTGAAATTTATATAATGTTATAACCCTATGTTACCTCAATTTTTTAAAAAAAAGAGCCTGTTCGTAAGTGGTCTGTCACCTGTAGAGAAGTGCTGCATCTTATGAATTTGTAAGAGAGCAGACACAGCATGGGGAACATAAAGATGAGTGGGAGAGCCTAATGTTAGAGTACTGGCTTTGTCAATCAGGGTGGCAGCTGTGGCAGCCACATGTAATCATGGGGGCATAGCTGATGCCACAGGGTCTAACCGGCATGAGAAATATGGTATAAGACGTAACTAAAGGTTTTCCTAGAATACCTGCAGCAATTCCATTATTTTCATGGCATATAGATGAAAAGGTTTGTCAAAATTAGGTAAGCCAAGAGACAGGGGTGTGTACAGAGCTAATTTTAAGGCTTCAAAGGAGGTTAATGCCTCTGAAGGCCAGGAAATGGGCTCTGGGGCGATATCTGGGAGAATAGCATACAGAGGTTTAGCAAGGGCTGCAAAATAAGGAATCCATTGGCAGTAGTAGTCAGCTGCCCCTAAAGATTATGTAACTGTTTTTTGTTTTGAGGAGAGGGATGGACAAAACTGACTCAAGACGTTTTGGGATGAGCTTTTGAATGCCCTGAGATATCTCATGTCCTAAGTAGGTAACGGTCGTTTGTACCAGTTGAAGTTTAGATTTGGAGGCTTTATGGCCTCGTTCAGCTATTGCCCTTAGGAGGATGAGGGAGTCTACGAGAACTCCCTGCTTAGTTTGATTACAAAGTAAAAGGTCATCAACATACTGAATAAGCATGGAGCCTTGGGTAAAACCTGCAGAATCCAAGTCAGCTTTAAGGATTTGGGAAAATATTGAGGGAAACTCATTGTATCCCTGAGGTATGCGAGTCCGTGTTAACTGTTTCCCTCTAAAAGTAAATGCAAAAAGAAAGTGTGAGTCAGAATGCAATGGGATTGAAAAGAAAGCTGAGCAGAGGCCAGTTACTGTCAACCAGGCTGCATTAGCGGGAATTGAGGTAAGAATAATAGCCAGATTTGGGACTACATGATGCTGAGGAATTACAAAAGAGTTTATGGCTCTGAGGTCTTGCATGAATCAGTAGATTTGATTCTCATCTGATTTAAATTTACCTTCTTTCTTGACTGGCAAGATTGGAGTGTTACAGAGTGAGGAAGTAAAGATGACTATACCCTGCTGCAAAAGGAGTCTATTATAGAGTCAGTTTGTCGCTCTGCATCACCGAGAGTGGGTATTGGGCTACTGATGGAAATGGTTTATTCTTCTGCCAAGTAATGTGCACAAGGTCTGCACTCAGTAACAATCCAACTTCATTTGCACATGTAACCCAGAGACTAACTGGGACATCTTTTAAAGACTCATCCTCTTCAGAGGAATTAAAATCAGGATGAGTTTCCAGTAAGGAAAGTAGGAGATTTGAGGCTTGGTCTGAGGGCAGGGAAATAAAAATGCCCTTCTCATTACATTTTATAGTGGCGTTAAATTTACATGACAAATATCTACCAAGAAGGTTTGCTGGTGAGCAGTTTGAAACCAGAAAGCCATGATGGGTGTTAAGAGGGCCTAAAGATATTGGTGTGGGCTGAGATATGGGCAACGAAATAGGTTGCCCAGAGACTCCAACAGCTTGAACAGAATCAGAGGTGAAAAGTACAGATAAATCCTCTGGTAGAGATGGTAGAGAAAGTCGCACTAGTGTCAATTAAGAAATTCAGTTCCCAATCCTTTATTTTAAGTTAAATGGTAGACTCTGGAATGTGACTGAGGATCAGCTGACCCCATCACTTAAGAGAGAATTGTCCCTCAGGAGGAGAAAAACAAACTTTCTGAGGGTGATGGGGTTTAGAGAAATTGCTTCTTAAACTTTCCTTTCTCTTAAGTGCAGTACAATTTCTCTTCCAATGTCCTGGTTTCTTGCAGTATCTGCAGTTGTCTGCATGTCATAGAGACAGCTCTGAGTGGCTTTGAGTTACTCTCAGAGTCATGTTTTTGATTTTTCAAAGATTCAAGTTGCAAAGCAAGAATTGTTGCTTTTTAGCTTCTTTTTTCTCCTGCCTTCCTGCAAGCTATTTTCCAAGACCTGAATTGCAGCCTCCATTATCACACTTAGCAGTCGCCCCAAATGACCGACCACACTATTTTGAGTTTGTTTTTTAATATTGGGGAGAAAATTTCCCACTAGAGCAGATATTAAGAGATTCTTGTGCTCTGGGGATTCTGGGTTTAATGCGGTGTACCTTTGAAAAGTTTGTGTGAAACGTTCAACAAAAGCTTTTGGATATTCTCCTTCCTTTTGAATACATGTATAATTCAACCTTAGACCAATTTACTTTGGCAGGTAGAACACCTCTAACAGCCTCCAGCTGAGCCATTTCCTGGTCATTTGCAGGAGGACCTGGGAGAGGTTCTGGCCAACTGTTTCCTCTGTGAAGGAGGTTTTCTCTAGGGGGTCATCTGGCTTGTCTGATAACCACAGTATAATCATGGGTGGGAAGAACACCCCTTAGTAGCCAGTCTAGGTCCCTGTGAGTGGGGTTGTGAAGAGACACTAATCTTTCTAACTCCTCTCTAAACTTGGTAGGATCTTCTGAGAGTAGAGGTAAAGAGTCTTATAATTTAAAAGATCTGCCACTGTCCAGGGGACATGAATTCTTTCAGGTGGAGAGTCCAGGATGCATCCGCAAAGGACACTGCATAGGAAGGCCTGAAGTTGGCAGGGCCTGATTACAGAGCCCCGGAAAGGAGGAGGAGTTGTAAGGGACAGCAAAGCGAGCCCTGCTGCCCTTTTAGGTGCTTCTGCTAAATTCACTCCCTGACTTTCAGTATTTACACAAATGACCTGTATTCCCCAAGCCTGGAGATCAGGTCAGAGTGCTTCCTGTAAATCTTGTAAAGAAAGGGAAGTTAAAATAGGCAGCTGGTCGTTTAAGAGTTTTTCTGGGGAAGCTGGAGTTTTAGGATTTAAGAGAATGGCTGAGGTAATGAAACTGCGTTTTGAGAGGGAGGATTTAGATCAGGGGCCCAGAGATCCAAAAGATCTTCTAGAGGGTCAGGGACAGGGAGTTGGGGACAAAGGGGGGTATAAGAAGGAGGATTTACATCAGATTTGGCTTTCAATTTTTGTTCAAAGCCTGAGTTCTGTTCTTTCACTTTATTAAGGGATTCCCTAAGGCTAGCCATTATACATTTTTGTGTTTTCTTTTCAATTTGACTTTCCCTTTATAAATAGCAATAAGTCAGCTGCTTGGGATGAGGGTTCTCTAAAAACTTTTTCAAATATAGAAGTTTTTCCAATTCAAAAGATCCATCATCTGGCCATTGAGTAGGATCTCCATTAGTATATTTATTCCAAGAGTGACTCAATCCAATAAGCCTTTTCGTGGAAAGACCCAGAGGAAACTTTTCATGCCTAGAATAAATCTTTACCTTGGATGCAAGAGGTATCCCTGGAGTGGGTACAGATGATGCAGCCCCCATGATCCAAAAATTTACTCCCTATGATAGCCTAAGAAAGCAAAGGCCCTGGAAGGCGGTAAGAATGGTGTAGTAAAAACAGTGTCTCCAATCTCCCACAAAAATGTGAGATGCCTTCAGTCACAAACCTGCTAATTTGTGACACCAGGCAGGTGCTACTGGAATGGGGCTTTTCCAGCACTAACAAAGCAATGAAGGTTGAGACAACAAAGGCTCCTTAAGGACTGGGACCCCTTATGACAAACTCCCTTTAAAACTTGGCATGGCCAGACAAAAAAGTGCTACTTGTGACTTCGTGTCTCAGAACCCCAGTCTATTTGATTGGCCGTCAAGGTGTACCCCGGTAAGTGTACCCTCCAGATGGCAGAGGCCAGAGAAAACATTCTCACTGGTCACAAAGCCAAGCTCTCAGGACACAGAACAAGACGAAAGGAAAAATCTCATCTGGTTTTTATGTGCACATTAACAGCTTTAGCTAAGCCTTGGGTCTCTTGGAACAAAACTAATACCTAGGAGGGATGTGCTGTGGGGTTGAGGATTGTGTGATGTCTTACAGAGTACCTCGTTGCACAGAAACTTTCTTGAGGTTGACAGGTGACCTAGTGTCTATCTAACCCATTGTATGTCCAACTTATTCTATCATGGGTGCCTTCTTGAGGTGGTGATTGCCTTATGGCTCTTAAATGCTCAACCTGTGCCCACCAGTTGTGGCTTTGGCTTCCAATATGTCCCTTAGCAACAGCTTTTACCTCGTGTGCATATCACAGCAGAGTTTGTCTAAACAGACACCAGTTTGGTGAGAACTGTGAACTCACCAGTCTGTGAGGCCAGCTCGAACAGCAGACTTATTAGGGCCTATGCCTGTGTTCTTACCCTATGGTTTCTCATCTTATGACAAATGACACAAAAGACAAAGAACAGTGACCATCTCTGGGAGGAAATGGATCAATAAAGCCAAGAGTCCTCTACCAAATTTACCAGAGTCACTAAGCCAAAGAAAATAGTTCTACAAATATTTTCTCCTGCTAATCTAAATTTAGAAAGAGAGGAAAAGGACTATCACCACTTTTTGCTTCCACCGTACCCACAGACAGAGGTTCTGGGAGGCTGATATGGTAAGAAACCTTACCTTCTGCCAGCTTTTGTCAGATGTCCCAGGATCTCTCAGCTGCAGCACGCTTGGGGTGGGGGTGGGGGGTAGTTCAGGGTTCCAGCCAGTAAACTTGATCTTGCCAACTATGCCAACTATTTAGGAGGGGGAAAATCTCCCCCCTACCCTTCTGGGTCTTTTTGGCTGGTCGAATAATTAAAATGACATAAGGCAGATTAACAGAAGAAACTGAAATTTAATTATGCATGTACAGGAAAACCACATTAACATGAGAGATTGCAAAGACAGGCAAAATGAGGCATACATGTCATTTTGGACTAAGGAGAAGAGGGTAGGGGTCTGGTACTTCAAAGAGGAGGAAGGCAATTCACAGGAAGAATGAAAAGAGTAAATGTTTGATAAGTCAATGTTTGCTAGGCCATGCAGAAACAATAGGACACAGAGAGGAAATTTAATGAACAGTCTTTGCTAGGTTCCTCTCTGTCTACCACACCTGTAGTTGCCTATGGTGATAGCTCCCTTCCAGGAGTCAGTTAGGAGGAAGGTCAAAGGTTCTTCCTGAATCTTTTGGGCCTTGACTGTTTTTAGCTAAAAATAATCCACATGCCAAAGTGACACATCTTGGGGCAACTTGTTCTGAACTCCTTCATGTGCTTCTTAAGGCATTCTGAAATGTGTTACAGGAATTATGCTTATTGTGCTTTTTGCCATATTGATCTTCCAGGGAGTTATTTTGACTTGATAACTAGATCCTTGCTTCTTGGTTTTTATTTCTTTTTAACCTTATGGCTTGCTGAATAGCTTGGTAGCAAAAGTAAAAAAAAAATTTGCAACAAAGGGCTGAGGAATTCAGCTACCTGATGATCTTTTCCCTACCCAGTCTTTGAAAATTGAGGAACTGATGTATTATTTCAATGATAAATAAGAAATTTTGGTTGTATACACTGGTTTCCACGTTCTGGCTTCAACTATTTATCTGTAGTTATCTATAGTTAACTAGTTACACAGTTACAAGTAGATATCTATAGTAATAAATCTTTATAACCATAGGAGATAAGAATTAGGATTGTGAGAAATAGTTTTTCAAACAGATTCTGACAGACTTCCTGGTATCCTTAGCTATCCCTAGTAAACTAGTTACCTAGGTACAAATAGTTATTTATGGTGCTAACTCATTATTATAACAAGAATTAATATATAGTGGTGATAAGAATAGTTTTTCAGCTTCCTGGCTTCAACTTATTCTTCTTAGTATATCTAGTTACCTCCTATCAAATAAATAAACAGTTTCCACTATTTTCAATAATACTAACTCAATATTATCAAAAGAAATAAAAGTTAGATTTGAGAACAATGTTTTGATTAACTTCATGGTCTCAAATATTTATTCTGGCTATTTCTACTAACCTTTATTTAACTGATTACCTAGGTACCATACTACTTACTCATTATTCCACTAGTAGTAAGAATTCAGGTTCAAAGAAAAAGTTTTCTGGGTTATGGGCTTCCACAAGTATTCCTACTTATCTCTACTTATTTCAGGTTGACAAGTTCCCTTGACAACCCAGGTTATCTGTAGTAGTAACTTTTTATCCCAAAGAGAAATTAGAAGAAAGAGTTGAACAGAATATATTTTCAACTTCCTGGATTCAACTAATTATTTTAATTATCACAATTTATAGTTTACTCATTCGCTAGGTGTCATAAGTTGTCATAGTACTAATGCATTATGACAACAAGAAATACGATTCATTAGAGTTGAGAAGAATGTTTTTTGGCTTCCTGGCTTACACTAGTCAGTTTAGTTATTTCCAGTTATCCCTAAATATCTAGTTTTTTAGCTGTTGGTTCTATAGTTTCGGTTCTAAGCTTTATGGACCTAAGGCAATGTTCCACCAAGGAATTAGAACATAGTATTATAAGACTATGGTTTTTAGCTTTAAGGTTTCAAATACACATTCTACTTATATGCGGTTACATCTAGTTAACCGATGAAATAAGTACACCAGCTATCTACACTACCAACTCATTATTATAAAAAGTAACGAGAAACTAGAGTGGCGAGTCATGATTTTTCAAATTCTGGTTTTAAATATGTCCTCTGGTTATCTCTCATTAACTCTATTTTATCATCTACCTAGCTACCACCCAATATCTACAATATAAATTCATTATTTATTTTTAAAGGAGGGATTTAGAATTGTGATGGATGTGATTTTCACCTTCCAGGCGTCTCTAACTTTTTCCAAGTTATATCCAGTTGTCTTCAGTTCAGTAATTACCTAGCTGCAACTAGTTATATACAATGAACTGATTATGCTAACAAAAACGAAGTTAGTTATAAAAACAATGTGCTGCCACTCGGTGCTCTGTGAACAAGATACTCTCCAAGGTGCTCCTAGGTGACCTCCCCTAGGCGCAGAAGCCCCAGTGCTGATCCCCTTCTCCCGCGGGCGTTCACTCGCCTTCCTCCCCTTCCTGAGGGCGGCACCCACGGGCCTTAGCCTCTCTGGACAGGCTCCTGCTGTGAAGGACTTCCCCACTCACAAAGCTGGCAAGTCCTGGCCCAGAGAAAGCTTGTGTGTCCTACTGCCACCTTGTGGTCATCCGTTTGTCCTCGGTCAGCCCAGAAATCCCTTGCACGTCTACAACTCATTCCCCTGGTTGACTCCAGGTAGCCCTAGTTCACAGCTGACCTAGATCCCACTGCATAGCTCTTCGATTCTAACTCCTTATTAGAACAAGGAAGAAGAATTTGGACATGAGCTGATGCTGGTCTTCAGCTTTCTGGTGTGGACTGGTTATTCTAGTTATCACTAGTTATCCGTACTCAGATAATCATCTAGGGCCCCCTCCGTATCTATGGTACTGACTCATTATCCCAAAAGAAAATCGGAATTTAGATTTCAGAAGAATGTCTGTTTCCACTTCCGGGCATCAAGGAGTATTCGGGGTTCCCTCTAGAGCTCTCCTGTAAGCGAGTTTCCTGTGCACCACTATTCATCTCAGATTGATCGTTCTTTCAACCTAAAATAGAACGTTCGATTGAGAGGCTACGTTTTCCAATTCAAGGAAGGCCTCCACTCCTTCCACTCATGTTCCTTGGGTGATTAGTTCCCTCTGCACCCGGGTTCATCTACATTAGTAACTTCTGAATCCAGCCAGGAGAAGAAGAATTGAGAGTCCGGAAGAAGCTACATCTCAGCGCCTAACTTCAACTACTTATTCTGGACATCTCTAGCTCTCTCGAAGGAAGGAGACACCTGGTGCCAATATCTATAGGACGCAATCCCTGTTGCGACACGACCTGAGACTCATATTATTTTATTGTGGTAAAATACACATAGCATAGCATTTACCCTCTTAACCCTTTGTAAGTGTACAGTTCAGTGGCATTAAAGACGTTCCCAGGGTCGTGCCGCCATCGCCACCATCCATCTCCAGAACTTTCTCACTTGCCACACTGAAACTCCATCCCCATTCAACAATAACTCCCCAGTGCCACTTCTCCCAGCCCCTGGGACCTACCGTTCTCCCTTCCGTCTCCATCAATCTGACTACTCTAGGGACCTCATGTAAATGGAATCATACGATATTTGTCCTTTGGTGTCTGGCTTCTTTTGCTTAGCTACATGTCTGAAAGGTTCAGCCGTGCTGCGGCGCGTGTCAGAACCTCATTCCTCCCTCAGGCGAAATAATCTTCCGCTGTGTGTACAGACCCCGTTTTGTCTCCCCGCTCATCCGTCCCTGGACGCTTGACTTGTCTCCACCTCTTGGCTCTTGTCCACAGTGCTGCTCTGAACACGGGTCTACAAACATCTGTTCAAGTCCCCGCTTTCTGTCCTTTGGGGGTGTATACCCAGAAGTGGAATGGCTGGATCCTCTGGTCATTCTGGGTGTCATTTTTGGAGGAACCACCACACCGTTTTCCACAGCGGCTGCAACATTTGCACTCCCACCGGCAGGGCCCGGGGTTCCGGTTTCTCCAGGCCCTCGCCAACACGTCTCCTTTTCCCTTGTGTTGAGACTCGCCAGCCTGCTGGGTGTCAGGTGGTATGTCATTGTGGTCTGGCTGAAGACTAACACTTGAGAAGAGTATGTTTTTAGCCCTCTGGCTTCAAATGCTTATTCGGCTTATATACGGTTGTCTCTACTGAAATCTTAACTAAGTTACATTGTCGTGATCTGCGTTACTCAGTGAAGAGTCATAACAGAAGAAGTGAGAAGAGTGGTGTGCTCCCCAGCATCCTGGAGTCAAAGTGTTCTAGAGATCTGGGAAAGTAGTTACCTGGTTACTACTAGGTATCTTCGTCCTGATGCATCCTTTCAATAGGAGATAAGAGTTCTGGAAATCTTATCATAAAGAATTACAAAATGTTGTATATCTTGTTATAATTATAAGGAATTCATGGAAATCTCAGATGTGAGCGACCACACGAGCCGAACTGTAAGGGATGTGCCAGCTCGGCTGATGCCAGCCATGAGCATCACATGGTAGGTCTCTGATGTTATATCGGATCCCGAGCCACAACCGATCCCAGGCTCTCCAGCCAAGAGAGGGTGAGGCCTGCAGAATCCAGCCAGAGCCAGCCTGAGGAGGAGACAGCTTGCTTCAAGTCAGGGGGGAGGCCGTGGGAGGGAAATCCCTCGATGGCTTTTTCCAAGTGAATTCAACCATCATCCTGTAACCGGTTTCCTACCCACCCTCGGGGAACAAGAGGCAGAGGCAAGGTATCTTTCTGTGTTTTGCACAGTAGGTGAGGTGAGTAGGGCCCACCATACCTTGAGGGGCTATGAAAATGGTTTCACTTAATTTATTAAATGGACCTGATGACAATGGTGGCTGTGAAGGTCAAAATAGGGTGAGTCCTGTACATTGTCAAGCATGTGGACCATTCTCAGAAGCTCCTGTCGATACTGCTCAGGATATTAACACGTCCCGAGGCGCCATAACACCCTTGTTGAAGGGAGGGACAGAGCCCTCACTCTGCCCTGGCTCTCTCTCCCTTTTTAATTTTTATTTTTATTTATTTATTTTTTTTTTTTTTTTGCTGAGGAAGATTGGCCCTGAGGTAACGTCTGTTGCCAATCTTCCTCTCTTTTTCTTCGTTTTTGCTGAGGATGATCTCTGCCCGTCCTCCTCTCTTTTGTATGTGCGGTGGCGCGGCAGCACGGCTTGATGAGCAGTGCGTGGGTCCGCTCCCGGGATCCGAACCTGCGAACCCCAGGCCGAAGAAGCAGAGCGGGCGGACCCGACCACTACGCCAGGGGGCCGGGCGGGCCCCCTGGCTCTCTTTTATGTGACATGTATCAGGGGAGAACAAGAGCTCAGGAAGACAGGTCTGGAGGAAGAGAGAGGGAAGAAGAGGACGAGGGGGAGGAGGGAGAGGAGTGCATGGGAGGGAGGAGGAGGAAAATGACCGCGAGGAGGGGGAGGAGAAAACAGCGGGAACTAACCCAAGTCCACAGCACCCGACCAGCACAGGAAACCCGCGCGCTTTTTAGGGGACCTGCAGCCAGAGGCGTGGTGGCGGAGCACAGCATGGAGGATGTCGCATGCTCCACAATCGCGTCCAGGGCCAAAGCAAGGGCCACGTGCAGTGGAAGCATTCTCGGATGCAAGAAACACTGGGCAGGCTTCTACACTTGTGCTCTGCCGGGGGTCGGGGGTCGTTACTCCCAACCTGGAGTACTTGTTGCTTTCGCAAGGGATGGCTTGGGTTTCTCGCACCCTGCATCTGAGCACCCAGAGAGCTCCGCAAACACAGGCCCAAGCTCCCTCTCCCCCGCACCGGTGGAGAGCACGGCTGGCTCTGCTTTCAGCGCATTCTTGCAAAAACCCAGCAAGCAGTCTCCTAGCGCATTCTTGCCTCTGAATCACTAGCCCGATTCCTGGACCTCGGGGGCGCATGGAAGAGAACCAGAGTCCCATTCGTTCTTGGGGAGGGGAGAGTCCTGCTCCCAGCCCGCAAGGCAAGGGAAAGGACCTTCCCTTCAGCGCGCTGGGGCTGCTAGGGGCTCCGCGCTTTCTCCAGCCCTCTGTGTGCATCTCTCGCTCTGCAAGACCCAAGGGCAAGGAGCCCCGCGCCCAGCGGCGGGCCTCGAGGGCCAGGCGGAGAGACGTTCTCCCGACATTGCCCCAAGGGCTCCCGGGGTTCGTGTGAGGTCTCGTTGCCCCGCCCCTACCCGCGCCCCAAATCCGCGGGCACCATCCAGCAAAGCCCCTTCCTCAGGCCAGCCCCCCGGCCCCGACGGACGCGGGAGGCGTCAGCTAAGCCGCAAGTTGGAGCTCCCCCGCCCCACACTTGCACGCCCCCTCCCAGCACCCTGCCGGCCAGCGCTCCACCCACTTGCGGGCCCCGCCCCGGCCGCCCGCGCGCCCCAGCAGGTCCCACCCACCGCACGCACGGCGCGACTGGACGTGAGGAGACGAGCAGTCGTCTAAGCCGGAGCCTGTAGACCTGGCCGCTGGAGCCGATGCGCTATAAAGCGAAGCCGGCGCCAGCAAGAGGACCCCGCCCAGGGATGGCCGCGGCTCGCCGCGCAGAGTCTGCGGGCGCCCCGCTGCGTCCGCGGCATGGAGCCTGCGCCCGGGGCAGCCGCCGGGAGTCGTGGAGCTCCGGGAAGAACTGCAAGGTGAGTGCCTGGACCGGGACGGGTGCTTTGGGCAACTCGAGGAAACGTCCTTTCCCTGGGAGAGGCGGGAGCACGGGACGCCGCTGCTGCGCCGCCGCCTTCGCTGCTCTCAGCTCGCGGGCCTGCGCCTCCCTCTGCCCCCCGCCCGCCCCCCGCCCCCGGCCCCCGCCGCCCGCGCTCCCACGCCCGGATGTGTCTCTTTTCCTCTCCAGAGACGAAGCCCTCCGCGATCTCAGGGATGGGAACAGGAGGAGACATCGTCGAGGAGGATCGAAGGTCCGAAGCTGAGCAGGGAGCAGCGGACGAAGGAGAACAAGGCCAGGTTGGCGCAGGAGCTCGGGGCCCCGTGGACCCGGAGAAGGAGGAAGGCGGCGGCGGCGGCGGCGGCGGCGGCGGCGGCGGCGGCGGCTGGGAGCCCCCGCAGCAGGAGCAGCAGCTTCAGGAGCCCTCCCACGTGGCCCCCGAGGATCTGCAGCCCCGCGACAGGCAGCCGGGCCTCCCCCGCCACACGTTCACCGGGTTGCGACTGAAGGGGCTGGAGAGCGTTTTCCAGCGCACTCAATACCCCGACGTGTTCAGCGCGCGGTAAGCCGCTTGCTCTGGAGGCGCCCGGTGCTCTAGGACGCTCGGGCTCCTCCGTCCAGTCCCGGGGCGCCTGCGGGGCTTTCCCGGGTCTCTTTCCCTCCACTCCAGAGCCAGAGCTCCCCAGCGGGCTCCAGGCCACTGGAGTCTGCCCGCCCTTGAGCCCGCGGTGGGGGCGATGCCCACCGGGCATCAAGGGAAATGTCTGCAGGCAGTACAGCAGTGGCTCAAGCCAGGGAACTTTGGCCGCGCTCCTGTTTGGGGAAAGCGGGTTCTGTTGGATCAGGACGGATCAGGGGGAGGAGAGTGAGGCACCGTCGTGCAAGTGCACGGCTGGATCTTGCCTTAACTTACAAGTGTGATCCTTTGGTCCTCGTGGAATTCTTGTGCATTAGTCTTGAGTTTGAAACCCTACCTTAAGAATCGTGAATCCTGAGTCCTGAGTTTCTCAGCGCTCCCTTAAACTTTGCACACAAAGGAAAATCGCCCCTGAAGCCAGGCTGGAGCTGGCTGTGACCCAAGCGCACAATGCTGGGGCATTTGGGAGGAGAGACGCTGGGAAGCCAGCATGAAATGCGCATTGTCTATCTCGCGACCCCCACGACTCCCGATAGTGACTGTTTGCCATTTTCTCCCCTCAGAAAGGAGCTCGCCTTCCTCCTGGATGTGGCTGAACCCAGAGCGCAGGTCAGTGAACCTGAACACGCCGGCGATTCTGCAGGGCCGCCGGTCTAGAACCTGCTTCAGGACTTGGACACTTTTGTTCTAGTCGTTCTCACCTTGTTGTTTTTTGTTGCCCTTTCCATGTCTGGGAAGCGAGTTTTGAAATGTGGGGCTTTGGCAAGTGGAACCTGGGATATGTCGGGCCCCGCCTATGGAAATTGCCCATTCTCAGAGGGAGCGTGAGTTCCTAAAGGGAAAACAATAAAATCCAAGAGAACCCAACCGCTTCTCCTCTTCTCTGTACAAAATGAAAGATGAGTAAAGGTCAGTCCTTCTCACAGTGCTGGTATCTTTTCGCAGCACTTCTGCGTGGAGTCCTGTCGGGGCTCAGTGTCCTTTGGGAAGGATGCACCTTCATGCACCGAGGGCCTAGGTGAGGAGAGGGTCAGCTGTTTTCACTGACGTCAAATGTTGAACACCGGGCCCGAGCTCTTAGCTACATGAGTGAATTTAGGAATATTCAGGCCCTGGGGTCAGGAGTAACCCACACCCAGAGATCACACTACACGAGTCACGCCTGTGTGTTTCCTGATGCCGGGAGCCTGGCGGGCGGGAGACAGCGGGAAAGTCCAAGGGCCTGGTCCTCCTGCTCTTGCTGTCAGCCTGTAGGAAAGCAGGGCAGGAAGGGGCAGCCCGACAGTTTCCCTTTCCGCAGTGCTTCCATGTGTCAGACTGGAAAGGTTGCTGAGAGGGTGACATCGTGGCGGAGGCTGGGAGGAAGGTTTGCCAGCTGGCACTCTGTCTCAACATCGCAACAGACAGAAACGATGTTGAATCAGGTTCCACTGACCTAAGAAGGGTGAAAAGGTCAGAGAAGAGTTCCTTACAGTCCCACTTCTACCTACAGATGTGGCACAGGTTCCACTTTAGGACTGAGTATTCTCTTGAGGACTTTCTCACATCTAATGATAGACATATATATGTACATGTCTGGTGTGTGCGTGAGGAAGATTGGCCATGAGCTAACATCCGTTGCCAATCGTAGTCTTTTTGCTGAGGAAGATTGGCCCTGAGCTAACATCCGTGCCCATCTTCCTCCGATTTTTGTATGTGGGACGCCGCCACAGCATGGCTTTGTTAAGCGGTGCATAGGTCCGCGCCCTGGATCCCAGCCCACCAACCCGGGCCGCCGAAGCGGAGCGTGTCAGCATAACCACTATGCCACCGGCCCGGCCTGTAGTGATATGTATTTTTGATGGTACTGTTTTGGAGAGGTGGGTTTTGTGGAATTTCTTCTTCTTGGGGGGGGGGGGCGTGGGGGCGGCTTTCCATTCAGGCCGGAGTCTTACCTGTGTTCATTTGAAATACCTTTGGATTTGCTCAGGCAATGGTGACTAATCTGTAGGTGCACAGGTTACCACGTGAGACCGTAGAGAACCATCAGTTGGATTAGGAGAGAATTTGTCCAAAAGAGAAACCAAATCCAGGCTGAGTTTCCTAGCTCCGCTCCACGGTGCGCCTGTGAGTGCAGTGATGGGAAGGGGCTGCAGGTCCGGTCTTGGTGAGTTGCAGTGAATCGAGACCCACTTGGACTAAATTTTCCTTAACCCTACAGGCTGAAATATCAAGGCGGTGTCCGGGGCGTCAGCAACTCTGCTGTCCCGCTCAGCCGAGCCACAAACCCCCTGGGCCCTCCATAACCAGCCCTTCCTTGCCACACCATCTTTTTTCAGTCCCCAGAGGTTTCAGAGGGTGAAGGGCCCCTTAGACACCCTTGAGGGAAACCTGTTCAAAAATCCAGCCTGCTCCCATTGACTATTTCCTTTAGACGGAAGGAGCTTTGACCATGCTCAGCTTCCCCCACACCCCGGGGTGTCAGGGGGACACTATCCCTAGAGAGCAGGGGGCAGAGGCAGCAGGACAGCAGGATGCTCCGCCGTCAGGAGACCGACACGTCTTCATCCCGTTACCAGGCGTGGCATGAAGAGCAGGGAGTGGGTGCCGTTCACCAGCTAGACCCGCATCCGAGAGCCAGGAAAACCAGCAAAGACTATTGAAGGTGGGAGGAGAGAGACAAAGCAAGAAGGCTAGTCCAAACTTGGCACAGAGTAGACGCTCACCGAGCCAAAACAGAACTCAGCTTCCGATGCAAATGCGTTCCTGACATCTCCTTCCACAGCCCCCATCCCAGGGTCAAGCAAGAGGAGCTGCCTTTCCTCTTTTGCTCTCCTGCCTACCCTCCTTTGATCTCAACTGGTCTCCTGAAGGGAGCCCACCAGAATGGAAATATTCATAAGGAAGGAGGGAAAGTCCCACCAGGGAGGGAGGGTCTCACAATGTGACGGGCCCTGGCCCAGGTCCCCAGCCCTAACACCCCAAGACACATCCAGGCTGGTCCTATTTCTTCACTTGGACCCAGAAGACATTTCCAAGAATATCCAAAGAATGCTATGGGCCCAGCCACCACCTCAAAACCTCAACCGCAACAGGGAGTCAGACCGAGATCTTGCCTGGTGTTCCGTTGGTCCTTCTGCCCTTTGTTTCACATAGAGACTTAGCCTTCGGGGGTCTCCATGGCCAACCCTGTCCTTCCGTTAGGAATGTATTCTATCCTTTCCAAACTCCGCCTAACCTCCAGCTTACAAGAGTGTTCGCTCCACTCTTTCCCAACGAGACCCAAGGAGGCAGACCACGGTGCTGGTCAAGATGGGGGTGTGAAGAGATGAGGAAAGAGAGCTCCTAGTCACCCGGTGGCTGTCCGAGAGTAGCAACCAAATCCAAGGCCACAAATTGAGGTCCGTTCGCCTCGGCCTGCTCCTTCTCACCCTTCCTTCCCCTGAGAACCCGGAGAGGACTTGAAGCCACAGGCAACAGACCAATGGGATTTGGGATAACTCTTCACCCTCCCTCGACCTCTCAGGGCCTGTACAAACGAACCTTGTTACTGCTTTACCGAGTGACCGCCCCAAGCCCAAACTCTGCTTAGATTCCTCACTCACAGGCGCCCGAGCCTCAATGTCTTTGTCCCGTCAGTTCCTCACAAACTGATGGTTTCTTTGTCTAAAACGTATAAGAATGCTTGCTTGGGTCATTTCTTCAGGTCCCATTTCTGTGAGACCTCCTTACGTACAATTCAGTACGGTTTTTTTCTCTCTCTCCTCTCAGTCTGCCTTGTGTCAATGTAACGCTTAGACCAGCCCTAAGAACCCAGGAAGGTGGGGGCAGGGGCACGTCCCCCGGCCTGACACAAAAGTGCAACGAGCGTGTGTCTCAGTAACTCGTTTTTCCAACAAGAAGTGAGCATTGATAGATGGTAGGGTTGTGTTTTCCACATCCACAGATTTAAGTAATTCTTCTTATCTCTAGAGAGCCATAGCTAACTATATACCACTAATTATTTCTAGGAATGATCCATCCTTCCTTTAAAATAAGGTTACAGACGAGCAGTATGTTTTCCATCATCTGGGCTTCAAGCGCTTTTCCAGTTATACCTCTGAGCCTCTAGTTAGATGTTGACATAGGTGCCACTACTGATCTACCCGTTCCATGCCTCCCTTCTTTCCTTACTCGTTATCTACCTTTCCAAGATCTTCAAGAGGAGAGAAGTGGCGCCTCAGAAGAATGTGCTTTTCAACGTCCTGGTTTCAATTACCTTTCTAGGCTTCCCCAGTTGTCTCTGGAGGAGTAGGTACCCGATTACCACGCATCATCGCTAGGACTAACAAGTCCCCGTTGTTCCCGTGGGAAACGGGGAATTGAGAGAGATCTGTTTCTCAGCTTCCTGCCTTCACCGACTCATTCAGATCATATCCAGTTGTCTCTATATGAGTCTAAACTCGATCAATTCCTTTCCTTACAGTACTACTTCCACAGTCCAAGGAGATAGGACAATTTAGACGTGAGAAGGGAGAAGGGCTTTTCCAACATCCTCAATAGACCAGTGTATCTTGTTGTATCTAGATCCCTCTGATAACTAGTCACCTAGGGAGGACCAATTTCCTCTTGGACTAGTGCGCTGCTTCAACAACATAGAAGAATTTAGACGTGAGAATAACTCGCTTTCCATTTCCCGGTCGCGTGTCACGATCGCCGGCTATCTCCGCTCAACTTGTCGCCTAGGGACCCTCCGCTCTCTCTTGTACTAGCTCCTTATTCAGACGAGAGAGAAGAAGCTGGTGTGGAGAAGAGGGATTTTACAGCTCCCCGGATTCATCGATTCTCTCAGTCACCTCTAGTTCACACCGGTAAAGGAGCTGCCTAGGTATCACTTGTTCTGTCTGGCACTACGCCTGGATTCCCACAGGAAATGTGAATTGAGGGTTGAGAAGATGGTGTGTGGGGGCTGGGTGACTTCCACTTCAGGTCTGGAAATGAGCCCCAAATGGCCTCTGTCTGTTGGCCCCTGGCTTGTCTATGTCTTCGCTGCAGGCTGACACCTCTGCCCTCAAAAGCCTGCTGGAGACCCACTCCCATTTTTACACATCCAGTTGTTTTCCTCATAGAGGAAAGAACCATATGGGGAACCATTTGGAGCCCGGCTGCTTGACGTACCCCGTGAGGTTGTGCCCCACACCTGCTCGCCACAGATAGGAGAAGGCCTGGGCCCCAGAGACCGCAAGTCACCGCTGCCCCTCGGTGCTCTGTGACCCACATGGTCTCCAAGGTGCTGCTAGGTGACGTCCCCTAGACGCGGAGGCCCCCGCGCTGATCCCCTTCTCCCGCAGGCGTTCACTCGCCTTCCTCCCCTTCCCGAGGGCGGCACCCACGGGCCTTAGCCTCTCTGGACAGGCTCCTGCTGTGAAGGACTTCCCCACTCACAAAGCTGGCAAGTCCTGGCCCAGAGAAAGCTTGTGTGTCCTACTGCCACCTTGTGGTCATCCGTTTGTCCTCGGTCAGCCCAGAAATCCCTTGCACGTCTACAACTCATTCCCCTGGTTGACTCCAGGTAGCCCTAGTTCACAGCTGACCTAGATCCCACTGCATAGCTCTTCGATTCTAACTCCTTATTAGAACAAGGAAGAAGAATTTGGACATGAGCTGATGCTGGTCTTCAGCTTTCTGGTGTGGACTGGTTACTCTAGTTATCACTAGTTATCCGTACTCAGATAATCATCTAGGGCCCCCTCCGTATCTATGGTACTGACTCATTATTCCAAAAGAAAATCGGAATTTAGATTTCAGAAGAATGTCTGTTTCCACTTCCGGGCATCAAGGAGTACTCGGGGTTCCCTCTAGAGCTCTCCTGTAAGCGAGTTTCCTGTGCACCACTATTCATCTCAGATTGATCGTTCTTTCAACCTAAAATAGAACGTTCGATTGAGAGGCTACGTTTTCCAATTCAAGGAAGCCCTCCACTCCTTCCACTCATGTTCCTTGGGTGATTAGTTCCCTCTGCACCCGGGTTCATCTACATTAGTAACTTCTGAATCCAGCCAGGAGAAGAAGAATTGAGAGTCCGGAAGAAGCTACATCTCAGCGCCTAACTTCAACTACTTATTCTGGACATCTCTAGCTCTCTCGAAGGAAGGAGACACCTGGTGCCAATATCTATAGGGCGCTTAATCCCTGTTGCGACACGACCTGAGACTCATATTATTTTATTGTGGTAAAATACACATAGCATAGCATTTACCCTCTTAACCCTTTGTAAGTGTACAGTTCAGTGGCATTAAAAGGCGTTCCCAGGGTCGTGCCGCCATCGCCACCATCCATCTCCAGAACTTTCTCACTTGCCACACTGAAACTCCATCCCCATTCAACAATAACTCCCCAGTGCCACTTCTCCCAGCCCCTGGGACCTACCGTTCTCCCTTCCGTCTCCATCAATCTGACTACTCTAGGGACCTCATGTAAATGGAATCATACGATATTTGTCCTTTGGTGTCTGGCTTCTTTTGTAGCTACATGTCTGAAAGGTTCAGCCGTGCTGCTGTGCGTGTCAGAACCTCATTCCTCCCTCAGGCGAAATAATCTTCCGCTGTGTGTACAGACCCCGTTTTGTCTCCCGCTCATCCGTCCCTGGGCGCTTGACTTGTCTCCACCTCTTGGCTCTTGTCCACAGTGCTGCTCTGAACACGGGTCTACAAACATCTGTTCAAGTCCCGCTTTCTGTCCTTTGGGGTGTATACCCAGAAGTGGAATGGCTGGATCCTCTGGTCATTCTGGGTGTCATTTTGGAGGAACCACCACACCGTTTTCCACAGCGGCTGCAACATTTGCACTCCCACCGGCAGGGCCGGGGTTCCGGTTTCTCCAGGCCCTCGCCAACCGTCTCCTTTTCCCTTGTGTTGAGACTCGCCAGCCTGCTGGGTGTCAGGTGGTATGTCATTGTGGTCTGGCTGAAGACTAACACTTGAGAAGAGTATGTTTTTAGCCCTCTGGCTTCAAATGCTTATTCGGCTTATATACGGTTGTCTCTACTGAAATCTTAACTAAGTTACATTGTCGTGATCTGCGTTACTCAGTGAAGAGTCATAACAGAAGAAGTGAGAAGAGTGGTGTGCTCCCCAGCATCCTGGAGTCAAAGTGTTCTAGAGATCTGGGAAAGTAGTTACCTGGTTACTACTAGGTATCTTCGTCCTGATGCATCCTTTCAATAGGAGATAAGAGTTCTGGAAATCTTATCATAAAGAATTACAAAATGTTGTATATCTTGTTATAATTATAAGGAATTCATGGAAATCTCAGATGTGGCGACCACACGAGCCGAACTGTAAGGGATGTGCCAGCTCGGCTGATGCCAGCCATGAGCATCACATGGTAGGTCTCTGATGTTATATCGGATCCCGAGCCACAACCGATCCCAGGCTCTCCAGCCAAGAGAGGGTGAGGCCTGCAGAATCCAGCCAGAGCCAGCCTGAGGAGGAGACAGCTTGCTTCAAGTCAGGGGGGAGGCCGTGGGAGGGAAATCCCTCGATGGCTTTTTCCAAGTGAATTCAACCATCATCCTGTAACCGGTTTCCTACCCACCCTCGGGGAACAAGAGGCAGAGGCAAGGTATCTTTCTGTGTTTTGCACAGTAGGTGAGGTGAGTAGGGCCCACCATACCTTGAGGGGCTATGAAAATGGTTTCACTTAATTTATTAAATGGACCTGATGACAATGGTGGCTGTGAAGGTCAAAATAGGGTGAGTCCTGTACATTGTCAAGCATGTGGACCATTCTCAGAAGCTCCTGTCGATACTGCTCAGGATATTAACACGTCCCGGGGCGCCCGCAACACCCTTGTTGAAGGGAGGGACAGAGCCCTCACTCTGCCCTGGCTCTCTCTCCCTTTTTAATTTTTATTTTTATTTATTTATTTATTTTTTTTTTTGCTGAGGAAGATTGGCCCTGAGGTAACGTCTGTTGCCAATCTTCCTCTCTTTTTCTTCGTTTTTGCTGAGGATGATCTCTGCCCGTCCTCCTCTCTTTTGTATGTGCGGTGGCGCGGCAGCACGGCTTGATGAGCAGTGCGTGGGTCCGCTCCCGGGATCCGAACCTGCGAACCCCAGGCCGAAGAAGCAGAGCGGGCGGACCCGACCACTACGCCAGGGGGCCGGGCGGGCCCCCTGGCTCTCTTTTATGTGACATGTATCAGGGGAGAACAAGAGCTCAGGAAGACAGGTCTGGAGGAAGAGAGAGGGAAGAAGAGGACGAGGGGGAGGAGGGAGAGGAGTGCATGGGAGGGAGGAGGAGGAAAATGACCGCGAGGAGGGGAGGAGAAAACAGCGGGAACTAACCCAAGTCCACAGCACCCGACCAGCACAGGAAACCCGCGCGCTTTTAGGGGACCTGCAGCCAGAGGCGTGGTGGCGGAGCACAGCATGGAGGATGTCGCATGCTCCACAATCGCGTCCAGGGCCAAAGCAAGGGCCACGTGCAGTGGAAGCATTCTCGGATGCAAGAAACACTGGGCAGGCTTCTACACTTGTGCTCTGCCGGGGGTCGGGGGTCGTTACTCCCAACCTGGAGTACTTGTTGCTTTCGCAAGGGATGGCTTGGGTTTCTCGCACCCTGCATCTGAGCACCCAGAGAGCTCCGCAAACACAGGCCCAAGCTCCCTCTCCCCGCACCGGTGGAGAGCACGGCTGGCTCTGCTTTCAGCGCATTCTTGCAAAAACCCAGCAAGCAGTCTCCTAGCGCATTCTTGCCTCTGAATCACTAGCCCGATTCCTGGACCTCGGGGGCGCATGGAAGAGAACCAGAGTCCCATTCGTTCTTGGGGAGGGGGGAGTCCTGCTCCCAGCCCGCAAGGCAAGGAAAGGACCTTCCCTTCAGCGCTGGGGCTGCTAGGGGCTCGCGCTTTCTCCAGCCCTCTGTGTGCATCTCTCGCTCTGCAAGACCCAAGGGCAAGGAGCCCCGCGCCCAGCAGCGGTGGGCCTCGAGGCCAGGCGGAGAGACGTTCTCCCGACATTGCCCCAAGGGCTCCCGGGGTTCGTGTGAGGTCTCGTTGCCCCGCCCCTACCCGCGCCCCAAATCCGCGGGCACCATCCAGCAAAGCCCCTTCCTCAGGCCAGCCCCCCGGCCCCGACGGACGCGGGAGGCGTCAGCTAAGCCGCAAGTTGGAGCTCCCCGCCCCACACTTGCACGCCCCTCCAGCACCCTGCCGGCCAGCGCTCCACCCACTTGCGGGCCCGCCCGGCCGCCCGCGCGCCCCAGCAGGTCCCACCCACCGCACGCACGGCGCGACTGGACGTGAGGAGACGAGCGATCGTCTAAGCCGGAGCCTGTAGACCTGGCCGCTGGAGCCGATGCGCTATAAAGCGAAGCCGGCGCCAGCAAGAGGACCCGCCCAGGGATGGCCGCGGCTCGCCGCGCAGAGTCTGCGGGGCGCCCCGCTGCGTCCGCGGCATGGAGCCTGCGCCCGGGGGCAGCCGCCGGGAGTCGTGGAGCTCCGGGAAGAACTGCAAGGTGAGTGCCTGGACCGGGACGGGTGCTTTGGGCAACTCGAGGAAACGTCCTTTCCTGGGAGAGGCGGGAGCACGGGACGCCGCTGCTGCGCCGCCGCCTTCGCTGCTCTCAGCTCGCGGGCCTGCGCCTCCCTCTGCCCCCGCCCGCCCCCGCCCCCGGCCCCGCCGCCCGCGCTCCCACGCCCGGATGTGTCTCTTTTCCTCTCCAGAGACGAAGCCCTCCGCGATCTCAGGGATGGGAACAGGAGGAGACATCGTCGAGGAGGATCGAAGGTCGAAGCTGAGCAGGGAGCAGCGGACGAAGGAGAACAAGGCCAGGTTGGCGCAGGAGCTCAGGGCCCCGTGGACCCGGAGAAGGAGGAAGGCGGCGGCGGCGGCGGCGGCGGCGGCGGCGGCGGCGGCGGCGGCTGGGAGCCCGCAGCAGGAGCAGCAGCTTCAGGAGCCCTCCCACGTGGCCCCCGAGGATCTGCAGCCCCGCGACAGGCAGCCGGGCCTCCCCCGCCACACGTTCACCGGGTTGCGACTGAAGGGGCTGGAGAGCGTTTTCCAGCGCACTCAATACCCCGACGTGTTCAGCGCGCGGTAAGCCGCTTGCTCTGGAGGCGCCCGGTGCTCTAGGACGCTCGGGCTCCTCCGTCCAGTCCCGGGGCGCCTGCGGGGCTTTCCCGGGTCTCTTTCCCTCCACTCCAGAGCCAGAGCTCCCCAGCGGGCTCCAGGCCACTGGAGTCTGCCCGCCCTTGAGCCCGCGGTGGGGGCGATGCCCACCGGGCATCAAGGGAAATGTCTGCAGGCAGTACAGCAGTGGCTCAAGCCAGGGAACTTTGGCCGCGCTCCTGTTTGGGGAAAGCGGGTTCTGTTGGATCAGGACGGATCAGGGGGAGGAGAGTGAGGCACCGTCGTGCAAGTGCACGGCTGGATCTTGCCTTAACTTACAAGTGTGATCCTTTGGTCCTCGTGGAATTCTTGTGCATTAGTCTTGAGTTTGAAACCCTACCTTAAGAATCGTGAATCCTGAGTCCTGAGTTTCTCAGCGCTCCCTTAAACTTTGCACACAAAGGAAAATCGCCCCTGAAGCCAGGCTGGAGCTGGCTGTGACCCAAGCGCACAATGCTGGGGCATTTGGGAGGAGAGACGCTGGGAAGCCAGCATGAAATGCGCATTGTCTATCTCGCGACCCCCACGACTCCCGATAGTGACTGTTTGCCATTTTCTCCCCTCAGAAAGGAGCTCGCCTTCCTCCTGGATGTGGCTGAACCCAGAGCGCAGGTCAGTGAACCTGAACACGCCGGCGATTCTGCAGGGCCGCCGGTCTAGAACCTGCTTCAGGACTTGGACACTTTTGTTCTAGTCGTTCTCACCTTGTTGTTTTTTGTTGCCCTTTCCATGTCTGGGAAGCGAGTTTTGAAATGTGGGGGCTTTGGCAAGTGGAACCTGGGATATGTCGGGCCCCGCCTATGGAAATTGCCCATTCTCAGAGGGAGCGTGAGTTCCTAAAGGAAAACAATAAAATCCAAGAGAACCCAACCGCTTCTCCTCTTCTCTGTACAAAATGAAAGATGAGTAAAGGTCAGTCCTTCTCACAGTGCTGGTATCTTTTAGGCAGCACTTCTGCGTGGAGTCGTGTCGGGGCTCAGTGTCCTTTGGGAAGGATGCACCTTCATGCACGGAGGGCCTAGGTGAGGAGAGGGGTCAGCTGTTTTCACTGACGTCAAATGTTGAACACCGGGCCCGAGCTCTTAGCTACATGAGTGAATTTAGGAATATTCAGGCCCTGGGGTCAGGGTAACCCACACCCAGAGATCACACTACACGAGTCACGCCTGTGTGTTTCCTGATGCCGGGAGCCTGGCGGGCGGGAGACAGCGGGAAAGTCAAGGGCCTGGTCCTCCTGCTCTTGCTGTCAGCCTGTAGGAAAGCAGGGCAGGAAGGGGCAGCCCGACAGTTTCCCTTTCCGCAGTGCTTCCATGTGTCAGACTGGAAAGGTTGCTGAGAGGGTGACATCGTGGCGGAGGCTGGGAGGAAGGTTTGCCAGCTGGCACTCTGTCTCAACATCGCAACAGACAGAAACGATGTTGAATCAGGTTCCACTGACCTAAGAAGGGTGAAAAGGTCAGAGAAGAGTTCCTTACAGTCCCACTTCTACCTACAGATGTGGCACAGGTTCCACTTTAGGACTGAGTATTCTCTTGAGGACTTTCTCACATCTAATGATAGACATATATATGTACATGTCTGGTGTGTGCGTGAGGAAGATTGGCCATGAGCTAACATCCGTTGCCAATCGTAGTCTTTTTGCTGAGGAAGATTGGCCCTGAGCTAACATCCGTGCCCATCTTCCTCCGATTTTTGTATGTGGGACGCCGCCACAGCATGGCTTTGTTAAAGCGGTGCATAGGTCCGCGCCCTGGATCCCAGCCCACCAACCCGGGCCGCCGAGCGGGCGTGTCAGCATAACCACTATGCCACCGGCCCGGCCTGTAGTGATATGTATTTTTGATGGTACTGTTTTGGAGAGGTGGGTTTGTGGAATTTCTTCTTCTTGGGGGCGTGGGGCGGCTTTCCATTCAGGCCGAGTCTTACCTGTGTTCATTTGAAATACCTTTGGATTTGCTCAGGCAATGGTGACTAATCTGTAGGTGCACAGGTTACCACGTGAGACCGTAGAGAACCATCAGTTGGATTAGGAGAGAATTTGTCCAAGAAACCAAATCCAGGCTGAGTTTCCTAGCTCTGCTCCACGGTGCGCCTGTGAGTGCAGTGATGGGAAGGGGCTGCAGGTCGGTCTTGGTGAGTTGCAGTGAATCGAGACCCACTTGGACTAAATTTTCCTTAACCCTACAGGCTGAAATATCAAGGCGGTGTCGGGCGTCAGCAACTCTGCTGTCCCGCTCAGCCGAGCCACAAACCCCTGGGCCCTCCATAACCAGCCCTTCCTTGCCACACCATCTTTTTCAGTCCCCAGAGGTTTCCAGAGGGTGAAGGGCCTTAGACACCCTTGAGGAAACCTGTTCAAAAATCAGCCTGCTCCCATTGACTATTTCCTTTAGACGGAAGGAGCTTTGACCATGCTCAGCTTCCCCCACACCCCGGGGTGTCAGGGGGACACTATCCCTAGAGAGCAGGGGGCAGAGGCAGCAGGACAGCAGGATGCTCCGCCGTCAGGAGACCGACACGTCTTCATCCCGTTACCAGGCGTGGCATGAAGAGCAGGGAGTGGGTGCCGTTCACCAGCTAGACCCGCATCCGAGAGCCAGGAAAACCAGCAAAGACTATTGAAGGTGGGAGGAGAGAGACAAAGCAAGAAGGCTAGTCCAAACTTGGCACAGAGTAGACGCTCACCGAGCCAAAACAGAACTCAGCTTCCGATGCAAATGCGTTCCTGACATCTCCTTCCACAGCCCCCATCCCAAGGTCAAGCAAGAGGAGCTGCCTTTCCTCTTTTGCTCTCCTGCCTACCCTCCTTTGATCTCAACTGGTCTCCTGAAGGGAGCCCACCAGAATGGAAATATTCATAAGGAAGGAGGAAAGTCCCACCAGGGAGGAGGGTCTCACAATGTGACGGGCCCTGGCCCAGGTCCCCAGCCCTAACACCCCAAGACACATCCAGGCTGGTCCTATTTCTTCACTTGGACCCAGAAGACATTTCCAAGAATATCCAAAGAATGGTATGGGCCCACCCACCACCTCAAAACCTCAACCCCAACAGGAGTCAGACCGAGATCTTGCCTGCTGTTCCGTTGGTCCTTGTGCCCTTTGTTTCACATAGACACTTAGCCTTCGGGGGTCTCCATGGCCAACCCTGTCCTTCCGTTAGGAATGTATTCTATCCTTTCCAAACTCCGCCTAACCTCCAGCTTACAAGAGTGTTCGCTCCACTCTTTCCCAACGAGACCCAAGGAGGCAGACCACGGTGCTGGTCAAGATGGGGGTGTGAAGAGATGAGGAAAGAGAGCTCCTAGTCACCCGGTGGCTGTCCGAGAGTAGCAACCAAATCCAAGGCCACAAATTGAGGTCCGTTCGCCTCGGCCTGCTCCTTCTCACCCTTCCTTCCCCTGAGAACCGGAGAGGACTTGAAGCCACAGGCAGCAGCCCAATGGGATTTGGGATACCTCTCCACCCTCCCTCGACCTCTCAGGGCCTGTACAACCGAACCT
Organism: Ceratotherium simum simum; assembly: GCF_057802395.1. Taxonomy (NCBI): domain Eukaryota; kingdom Metazoa; phylum Chordata; class Mammalia; order Perissodactyla; family Rhinocerotidae; genus Ceratotherium; species Ceratotherium simum. The sequence goes on from NC_141940.1 coordinate 29,724,853, forward strand.
TGTTACTGCTTTGCGGAGTGACCGCCCCAAGCCCAAACTCTGCTTAGATTCCTCACTCACGAAGCGCCCGAGCCTCAATGTCTTTGTCCCGTCAGTTCCTCACAAACTGATGGTTTCTTTGTCTAAAGCATTATAAGAATGCTTGCTTGGGTCATTTCTTCAGGTCCCATTTCTGTGAGACCTCCTTACGTACAATTCAGTGCGGTTTTTCTCTCTCTCCTCTCAGTCTGCCTTGTGTCAATGTAACAGCTTAGACCAGCCCTAAGAACCCAGGAAGGTGGGGGCAGGGCACGTCCCCGACCTGACACAAAAGTGCAGCAGCGTGTGTCTCAGTAACTCGTTTTCCAACAAGAAGTGAGCATTGATAGATGGTAGGGTTGTGTTTTCCACATCCACAGATTTAAGTAATTCTTCTTATCTCTAGAGAGCCATAGCTAACTATATACCACTAATTATTTCTAGGAATGATCCATCCTTCCTTTAAAAATAAGGTTACAGGCGAGCAGTATGTTTTCCATCATCTGGGCTTCAAGCGCTTTTCCAGTTATACCTCTGAGCCTCTAGTTAGATGTTGACATAGGTGCCACTACTGATCTACCCGTTCCATGCCTCCCTTCTTTCCTTACTCGTTATCTACCTTTCCAAGATCTTCAAGAGGAGAAAGTGGCGCCTCAGAAAGAATGTGCTTTTCAACGTCCTGGTTTCAATTACCTTTCTAGGCTTCCCCAGTTGTCTCTGGAGGAGTAGGTACCCGATTACCACGCATCATCGCTAGGACTAACAAGTCCCGTTGTTCCGTGGGGAAGCGGGGAATTGAAGAGATCTGTTTCTCAGCTTCCTGCCTTCACCGACTCATTCAGATCATATCCAGTTGTCTCTATATGAGTCTAAACTCGATCAATTCCTTTCCTTACAGTACTACTTCCACAGTCAAGGAGATAGGACAATTTAGGCGTGAGAAGGGAGAAGGGCTTTTCCAACATCCTCAATAGACCAGTGTATCTTGTTGTATCTAGATCCCTCTGATAACTAGTCACCTAGGGAGGACCAATTTCCTCTTGGACTAGTGCGCTGCTTCAACAACATAGAAGAATTTAGACGTGAGAATAACTCGCTTTCCATTTCCCGGTCGCGTGTCACGATCGCCGGCTATCTCCGCTCAACTTGTCGCCTAGGGACCCTCCGCTCTCTCTTGTACTAGCTCCTTATTCAGACGAGAGAGAAGAAGCTGGTGTGGAGAAGAGGGATTTTACAGCTCCCAGTTCATCGATTCTCTCAGTCACCTCTAGCTCACACCGGTCAAGGAGCTGCCTAGGTATCACTTGTTCTGTCTGGCACTCCGCCTGGCTTCCCACAGGAAATGTGAATTGAGGGTTGAGAAGATGGTGTGTGGGGGCTGGGTGACTTCCACTTCAGGTCTGGAAATGAGCCCCAAATGGCCTCTGTCTGTTGGCCCCTGGCTTGTCTATGTCTTCGCTGCAGGCTGACACCTCTGCCCTCAAAAGCCTGCTGGAGACCCACTCCCATTTTACACATCCAGTTGTTTTCCTCATAGAGGAAAAAGAACCATATGGGGAACCATTTGGAGCCCGGCTGCTTGACGTACCCGTGAGGTTGTGCCCCACACCTGCTCGCCACAGATAGGAGAAGGCCTGGGCCCCAGAGACCGCAAGTCACCGCTGCCCCTCGGTTGCTCTGTGACCCACATGGTCTCCAAGGTGCTGCTAGGTGGCGTCCCCTAGACGGAGGCCCCAGCGCTGATCCCCTTCTCCCGCAGGCGTTCACTCGCCTTCCTCCCTTCCGAGGCGGCACCCACGGGCCTTAGCCTCTCTGGACAGGCTCCTGCTGTGAAGGACTTCCCCACTCACAAAGCTGGCAAGTCCTGGCCCAGAGAAAGCTTGTGTGTCCTACTGCCACCTTGTGGTCATCCGTTTGTCCTCGGTCAGCCCAGAAATCCCTTGCACGTCTACAACTCATTCCCCTGGTTGACTCCAGGTAGCCCTAGTTCACAGCTGACCTAGATCCCACTGCATAGCTCTTCGATTCTAACTCCTTATTAGAACAAGGAAGAAGAATTTGGACATGAGCTGATGCTGGTCTTCAGCTTTCTGGTGTGGACTGGTTACTCTAGTTATCACTAGTTATCCGTACTCAGATAATCATCTAGGGCCCCCTCCGTATCTATGGTACTGACTCATTATTCCAAAAGAAAATCGGAATTTAGATTTCAGAAGAATGTCTGTTTCCACTTCCGGGCATCAAGGAGTACTCGGGGTTCCCTCTAGAGCTCTCCTGTAAGCGAGTTTCCTGTGCACCACTATTCATCTCAGATTGATCGTTCTTTCAACCTAAAATAGAACGTTCGATTGAGAGGCTACGTTTTCAATTCAAGGAAGGCCTCCACTCCTTCCACTCATGTTCCTTGGGTGATTAGTTCCCTCTGCACCCGGGTTCATCTACATTAGTAACTTCTGAATCCAGCCAGGAGAAGAAGAGGTGAGAGTCGGAAGAAGCTACATCTCAGCGCCTAACTTCAACTACTTATTCTGGACATCTCTAGCTCTCTCGAAGGAAGGAGACACCTGGTGCCAATATCTATAGGGCCCTTAATCCCTGTTGCGACACGACCTGAGACTCATATTATTTTATTGTGGTAAAATACACATAGCATAGCATTTACCCTCTTAACCCTTTGTAAGTGTACAGTTCAGTGGCATTAAAGACGTTCCCAGGGTCGTGCCGCCATCGCCACCATCCATCTCCAGAACTTTCTCACTTGCCACACTGAAACTCCATCCCCATTCAACAATAACTCCCCAGTGCCACTTCTCCCAGCCCCTGGGACCTACCGTTCTCCCTTCCGTCTCCATCAATCTGACTACTCTAGGGACCTCATGTAAATGGAATCATACGATATTTGTCCTTTGGTGTCTGGCTTCTTTTGCTTAGCTACATGTCTGAAAGGTTCAGCCGTGCTCTGTGCGTGTCAGAACCTCATTCCTCCCTCAGGCGAAATAATCTTCCGCTGTGTGTACAGACCCGTTTTGTCTACCCGCTCATCCGTCCCTGGGCGCTTGACTTGTCTCCACCTCTTGGCTCTTGTCCACAGTGCTGCTCTGAACACGGGTCTACAAACATCTGTTCAAGTCCCGCTTTCTGTCCTTTGGGGGTGTATACCCAGAAGTGGAATGGCTGGATCCTCTGGTCATTCTGGGTGTCATTTTGGAGGAACCACCACACCGTTTTCCACAGCGGCTGCAACATTTGCACTCCCACCGGCAGGGCCGGGGTTCGGTTTCTCCAGGCCCTCGCCAACACGTCTCCTTTTCCCTTGTGTTGAGACTCGCCAGCCTGCTGGGTGTCAGGTGGTATGTCATTGTGGTCTGGCTGAAGACTAACACTTGAGAAGAGTATGTTTTTAGCCCTCTGGCTTCAAATGCTTATTCGGCTTATATACGGTTGTCTCTACTGAAATCTTAACTAAGTTACATTGTCGTGATCTGCGTTACTCAGTGAAGAGTCATAACAGAAGAAGTGAGAAAGAGTGGTGTGCTCCCCAGCATCCTGGAGTCAAAGTGTTCTAGAGATCTGGGAAAGTAGTTACCTGGTTACTACTAGGTATCTTAGATCCTGATGCATCCTTTCAATAGGAGATAAGAGTTCTGGAAATCTTATCATAAAGAATTACAAAATGTTGTATATCTTGTTATAATTATAAGGAATTCATGGAAATCTCAGATGTGGCGACCACCACGAGCCGAACTGTAAGGGATGTGCCAGCTCGGCTGATGCCAGCCATGAGCATCACATGGTAGGTCTCTGATGTTATATCGGATCCCGAGCCACAACCGATCCCAGGCTCTCCAGCCAAGAGAGGGTGAGGCCTGCAGAATCCAGCCAGAGCCAGCCTGAGGAGGAGACAGGTTGCTTCAAGTCAGGGGAGGCCGTGGGAGAAATCCCTCGATGGCTTTTTCCAAGTGAATTCAACCATCATCCTGTAACCGGTTTCCTACCCACCCTCGGGGAACAAGAGGCAGAGGCAAGGTATCTTTCTGTGTTTTGCACAGTAGGTGAGGTGAGTAGGGCCCACCATACCTTGAGGGGCTATGAAAATGGTTTCACTTAATTTATTAAATGGACCTGATGACAATGGTGGCTGTGAAGGTCAAAATAGGGTGGGTCCTGTACATTGTCAAGCATGTGGACCATTCTCCAGAAGCTCCTGTCGATACTGCTCAGGATATTAACACGTCCCGGGCGCCTGCAGCACCCTTGTTGAAGGAGGGACAGAGCCCTCACTCTGCCCTGGCTCTCTCTCCCTTTTTAATTTTAATTTTTATTTATTTATTTTTTTTTTTTTTTGCTGAGGAAGATTGGCCCTGAGGTAACGTCTGTTGCCAATCTTCCTCTCTTTTTCTTCGTTTTTGCTGAGGATGATCTCTGCCCGTCCTCCTCTCTTTTGTATGTGCGGTGGCGCGGCAGCACGGCTTGATGAGCAGTGCGTGGGTCCGCTCCCGGGATCGAACCTCACGAACCCCAGGCCGAAGAAGCAGAGCGGGCGGACCCGACCACTACGCCAGGGGGCCGGGCGGGCCCCCTGGCTCTCTTTTATGTGACATGTATCAGGGGAGAACAAGAGCTCAGGAAGACAGGTCTGGAGGAAGAGAGGGAAGAAGAGGACGAGGGGAGGAGGGAGAGAGGAGTGCATGGGAGGGAGGAGGAGGAAAATGACCGCGAGGAGGGAGGAGAAAACAGCGGGAACTAACCCAAGTCCACAGCACCCGACCAGCACAGGAAACCCTTGGCGCTTTTAGGGGACCTGCAGCCAGAGGCGTGGTGGCGGAGCACAGCATGGAGGATGTCGCATGCTCCACAATCGCGATCCAGGGCCAAAGCAAGGGCCACGTGCAGTGGAAGCATTCTCCGGATGCAAGAAACACTGGGCAGGCTTCTACACTTGTGCTCTGCCGGGGTCGGGGTCGTTACTCCCAACCTGGAGTACTTGTTGCTTTCGCAAGGGATGGCTTGGGTTTCTCGCACCCTGCATCTGAGCACCCAGAGAGCTCCGCAAACACAGGCCCAAGCTCCCTCTCCCCGCACCGGTGGAGAGCACGGCTGGCTCTGCTTTCAGCGCATTCTTGCAAAAACCCAGCAAGCAGTCTCCTAGCGCATTCTTGCCTCTGAATCACTAGCCCGATTCCTGGACCTCAGGGGCGCATGGAAGAGAACCAGAGTCCCATTCGTTCTTGGGGAGGAGAGTCCTGCTCCCAGCCCGCAAGGCAAGGAAAGGACCTTCCCTTCAGCGCGCTGGGGCTGCTAGGGGCTCCGCGCTTTCTCCAGCCCTCTGTGTGCATCTCTCGCTCTGCAAGACCCAAGGGCAGGAGCCCCGCGCCCAGCAGCTGGGCCTCGAGGGCCAGGCGGAGAGACGTTCTCCCGACATTGCCCCAAGGGCTCCCGGGGTTCGTGTGAGGTCTCGTTGCCCCGCCCTACCCGCGCCCCAAATCCGCGGGCACCATCCAGCAAAGCCCCTTCCTCAGGCCAGCCCCGGCCCCGACGGACGCGGGAGGCGTCAGCTAAACCGCAAGTTGGAGCTCCCCGCCCCACACTTGCACGCCCCTCCAGCACCCTGCCGGCCAGCGCTCCACCCACTTGCGGGCCCGCCCCGGCCGCCCGCGCGCCCCAGCAGGTCCCACCCACCGCACGCACGGCGCGACTGGACGTGAGGAGACGAGCAGTCGTCTAAGCCGGAGCCTGTAGACCTGGCCGCTGGAGCCGATGCGCTATAAAGCGAAGCCGGCGCCAGCAAGAGGACCCCGCCAGGGATGGCCGCGGCTCGCCGCGCAGAGTCTGCAGGGGCGCCCCGCTGCGTCCGCGGCATGGAGCCTGCGCCCGGGGGCAGCCGCCGGGAGTCGTGGAGCTCCGGGAAGAACTGCAAGGTGAGTGCCTGGACCGGGACGGGTGCTTTGGGCAACTCGAAACGTCCTTTCCTGGGAGAGGCGGGAGCACGGGACGCCGCTGCTGCGCCGCCGCCTTCGCTGCTCTCAGCTCGCGGGCCTGCGCCTCCCTCTGCCCCCGCCCGCCCCCGCCCCGGCCCCCGCCGCCCGCGCTCCCACGCCCGGATGTGTCTCTTTTCCTCTCCAGAGACGAAGCCCTCCGCGATCTCAGGGATGGGAACAGGAGGAGACATCGTCGAGGAGGATCGAAGGTCGAAGCTGAGCAGAGAGCAGCGGACGAAGGAGAACAAGGCCAGGTTGGCGCAGGGCTCGGGGCCCCGTGGACCCGGAGAAGGAGGAAGGCGGCGGCGGCGGCGGCGGCGGCGGCGGCGGCGGCGGCGGCGGCGGGCCCCCGCAGCAGGAGCAGCAGCTTCAGGAGCCCTCCACGTGGCCCCGAGGATCTGCAGCCCCGCGACAGGCAGCCGGGCCTCCCCGCCACACGTTCACCGGGTTGCGACTGAAGGGGCTGGAGAGCGTTTTCCAGCGCACTCAATACCCCGACGTGTTCAGCGCGCGGTAAGCCGCTTGCTCTGGAAGGCGCCCGGTGCTCTAGGACGCTCGGGCTCCTCCGTCCAGTCCCAGGGCGCCTGCGGGAGCTTTCCCGGGTCTCTTTCCCTCCACTCCAGAGCCAGAGCTCCCCAGCGGGCTCCAGGCCACTGGAGTCTGCCGCCCTTGAGCCCGCGGTGGGGGCGATGCCCACCGGGCATCAAGGGAAATGTCTGCAGGCAGTACAGCAGTGGCTCAAGCCAGGGAACTTTGGCCGCGCTCCTGTTTGGGGAAAGCGGGTTCTGTTGGATCAGGACGGATCAGGGGGAGGAGAGTGAGGCACCGTCGTGCAAGTGCACGGCTGGATCTTGCCTTAACTTACAAGTGTGATCCTTTGGTCCTCGTGGAATTCTTGTGCATTAGTCTTGAGTTTGAAACCCTACCTTAAGAATCGTGAATCCTGAGTCCTGAGTTTCTCAGCGCTCCCTTAAACTTTGCACACAAAGGAAAATCGCCCCTGAAGCCAGGCTGGAGCTGGCTGTGACCCAAGCGCACAATGCTGGGGCATTTGGGAGGAGAGACGCTGGGAAGCCAGCATGAAATGCGCATTGTCTATCTCGCGACCCCCACGACTCCCGATAGTGACTGTTTGCCATTTTCTCCCCTCAGAAAGGAGCTCGCCTTCCTCCTGGATGTGGCTGAACCCAGAGCGCAGGTCAGTGAACCTGAACACGCCGGCGATTCTGCAGGGCCGCCGGTCTAGAACCTGCTTCAGGACTTGGACACTTTTGTTCTAGTCGTTCTCACCTTGTTGTTTTTTGTTGCCCTTTCCATGTCTGGGAAGCGAGTTTTGAAATGTGGGGGCTTTGGCAAGTGGAACCTGGGATATGTCGGGCCCCGCCTATGGAAATTGCCCATTCTCAGAGGGCGTGAGTTCCTAAAGGGAAAACAATAAAATCCAAGAGAACCCAACCGCTTCTCCTCTTCTCTGTACAAAATGAAAGATGAGTAAAGGTCAGTCCTTCTCACAGTGCTGGTATCTTTTTCGGCAGCACTTCTGCGTGGAAGTCCTGTCGGGGCTCAGTGTCCTTTGGGAAGGATGCACCTTCATGCACCGAGGGCCTAGGTGAGGAGAGGGGTCAGCTGTTTTCACTGACGTCAAATGTTGAACACCGGGCCCGAGCTCTTAGCTACATGAGTGAATTTAGGAATATTCAGGCCCTGGGGTCAGGGAGTAACCCACACCCAGAGATCACACTACACGAGTCACGCCTGTGTGTTTCCTGATGCCGGGAGCCTGGCGGGCGGGGAGACAGCAGGAAAGTCCAAGGGCCTGGTCCTCCTGCTCTTGCTGTCAGCCTGTAGGAAAGCAGGGCAGGAAGGGGGCAGCCCGACAGTTTCCCTTTCCGCCCAGTGCTTCCATGTGTCCAGACTGGAAAGGTTGCTGAGAGGGTGACATCGTGGCGGAGGCTGGGAGGAAGGTTTGCCAGCTGGCACTCTGTCTCAACATCGCAACAGACAGAAGCGATGTTGAATCAGGTTCCACTGACCTAAGAAGGGTGAAAAGGTCAGAGAAGAGTTCCTTACAGTCCCACTTCTACCTACAGATGTGGCACAGGTTCCACTTTAGGACTGAGTATTCTCTTGAGGACTTTCTCACATCTAATGATAGACATATATATGCACATGTCTGGTGTGTGTGCGTGAGGAAGATTGGCCATGAGCTAACATCCGTTGCCAATCGTAGTCTTTTTGCTGAGGAAGATTGGCCCTGAGCTAACATCCGTGCCCATCTTCCTCCGATTTTTGTATGTGGGACGCCGCCACAGCATGGCTTTGTTAAGCGGTGCATAGGTCCGCGCCCTGGATCCCAGCCCACCAACCCCGGCCGCCGGCGGGCGTGTCAGCATAACCACTATGCCACCGGCCCGGCCTGTAGTGATATGTGTTTTTGGTGGTAGTGTTTTGGAGGGGTGGGTTTTGTGGAATTTTTTCTTGTGGGGGGGGGGGGGGCGTGGGGGCGGCTTTCCATTCAGGCCGGAGTCTTACCTGTGTTCATTTGAAATACCTTTGGATTTGCTCAGGCAATGGTGACTAATCTGTAGGTGCACAGGGTACCACGTGAGACCGTAGGGAACCATCAGTTGGATTAGGAGAGAATTTGTCCAAAGAGAAACCAAATCCAGGCTGAGTTTCCTAGCTCTGCTCCACGGTGCGCCTGTGAGTGCAGTGATGGGAAGGGCTGCAGGTCGGTCTTGGTGAGTTGCAGTGAATGGAGACGCCCTTGGACTAAATTTTCCTTACCCCTACAGGCTGAAATATCAAGGCGGTGTCCGGGGCGTCAGCAACTCTGCTGTCCCGCTCAGCCGAGCCACAAACCCCCTGGGCCCTCCATAACCAGCCCTTCCTTGCCACACCATCTTTTTCAGTCCCCAGAGGTTTCAGAGGGTGAAGGGCCCTTGGAGCACCCTTGAGTGAAACCTGTTCAAAAATCCAGCCTGCTCCCATTGACTATTTCCTTTAGGCGGAAGGAGCTTTGACCATGCTCAGCTTCCCCACACCCCGGGGTGTCAGGGGACACTATCCCTAGAGAGCAGGGGCAGAGGCAGCAGGACAGCAGGATGCTCCGCCGTCAGGAGACCGACCGCGTCTTCATCCCGTTACCAGGCGTGGCATGAAGAGCAGGGAGTGGGTGCCGTTCACCAGCTAGACCCGCATCCGAGAGCCAGGAAAACCAGCAAAGACTATTGAAGGTGGGAGGAGAGAGACAAAGCAAGAAGGCTAGTCAAACTTGGCACAGAGTAGAGCGCTCACCGAGCCAAAACAGAACTCAGCTTCCGATGCAAATGCGTTCCTGACATCTCCTTCCACAGCCCCCATCCCAAGGTCAAGCAAGAGGAGCTGCCTTTCCTCTTTTGCTCTCCTGCCTACCCTCCTTTGATCTCAACTGGTCTCCTGAAGGAGCCCACCAGAATGGAAATATTCATAAGGAAGGAGGAAAGTCCCACCAGGGAGGAGGGTCTCACAATGTGACGGGCCCTGGCCCAGGTCCCCAGCCCTAACACCCCAAGACACATCAGGCTGGTCCTATTTCTTCACTTGGACCCAGAAGACATTTCCAAGAATATCCAAAGAATGCTATGGGCCCAGCCACCACCTCAAAACCTCAACACGCAACAGGGGAGTCAGACCGAGATCTTGCCTGGTGTTCCGTTGGTCCCTTCTGCCCTTTGTTTCACATAGAGACTTAGCCTTGGGGTCTCCATGGCCAACCCTGTCCTTCCGTTAGGAATGTATTCTATCCTTTCCAAACTCCGCCTAACCTCCAGCTTACAAGAGTGTTCGCTCCACTCTTTCCCAGCGAGACCCAAGGAGGCAGACCACGGTGCTGGTCAAGATGGGGGTGTGAAGAGATGAGAAAGAGAGCTCCTAGTCACCCGGTGGCTGTCCGAGAGTAACAACCAAATCCAAGGCCACAAATTGAGGTCCGTTAAGCCTCGGCCTGCTCCTTCTCACCCTTCCTTCCCCTGAGAACCCGGAGAGGACTTGAAGCCACAGGCAACAGACCAATGGGATTTGGGATAACTCTTCACCCTCCCTCGACCTCTCAGGGCCTGTACAAACGAACCTTGTTACTGCTTTACGGGTGACCGCCCCAAGCCCAAACTCTGCTTAGATTCCTCACTCACGAAGCGCCCGAGCCTCAATGTCTTTGTCCGTCAGTTCCTCACAAACTGATGGTTTCTTTGTCTAAAGCGTATAAGAATGCTTGCTTGGGTCATTTCTTCCAGGTCCCATTTCTGTGAGACCTCCTTCACGTACAATTCAGTGCGGTTTTTTCTCTCTCTCCTCTCAGTCTGCCTTGTGTCAATGTAGCGCTTAGACCAGCCTAAGAACCCAGGAAGGTGGGGGCAGGGGCACGTCCCCGGCCTGACACAAAAGTGCAGCAGCGTGTGTCTCAGTAACTCGTTTTCCAACAAGAAGTGAGCATTGATAGATGGTAGGGTTGTGTTTTCCACATCCACAGATTTAAGTAATTCTTCTTATCTCCTAGAGAGCCATAGCTAACTATATACCACTAATTATTTCTAGGAATGATCCATCCTTCCTTTAAAATAAGGTTACAGACGAGCAGTATGTTTTCCATCATCTGGGCTTCAAGCGCTTTTCCAGTTATACCTCTGAGCCTCTAGTTAGATGTTGACATAGGTGCCACTACTGATCTACCCGTTCCATGCCTCCCTTCTTTCCTTACTCGTTATCTACCTTTCCAAGATCTTCAAGAGGAGAGAAGTGGCGCCTCAGAAGAATGTGCTTTTCAACGTCCTGGTTTCAATTACCTTTCTAGGCTTCCCCAGTTGTCTCTGGAGGAGTAGGTACCCGATTACCACGCATCATCGCTAGGACTAACAAGTCCCCGTTGTTCCCGTGGGAAACGGGGAATTGAGAGAGATCTGTTTCTCAGCTTCCTGCCTTCACCGACTCATTCAGATCATATCCAGTTGTCTCTATATGAGTCTAAACTCGATCAATTCCTTTCCTTACAGTACTACTTCCACAGTCCAAGGAGATAGGACAATTTAGACGTGAGAAGGGAGAAGGGCTTTTCCAACATCCTCAATAGACCAGTGTATCTTGTTGTATCTAGATCCCTCTGATAACTAGTCACCTAGGGAGGACCAATTTCCTCTTGGACTAGTGCGCTGCTTCAACAACATAGAAGAATTTAGGCGTGAGAATAACTTCGCTTTCCATTTCCCGGTCGCGTGTCACGATCGCGGCTACCTCCGCTCAATTTGTCGCCTAGGGAGCGTCCGCTCTCTCTTGTTCTAGCTCCTTATTCAGGCGAGAGAGAAGAAGCTGGTGTGGAGAAGAGGGATTTTACAGCTCCCCGGATTCATCGATTCTCTCAGTCACCTCTAGTTCACACGGTAAAGGAGCTGCCTAGGTATCACTTGTTCTGTCTGGCACTCGCCTGGATTCCCACAGGAAATGTGAATTGAGGGTTGAGAAGATGGTGTGTGGGGGCTGGGTGACTTCCACTTCAGGTCTGAAATGAGCCCCAAATGGCCTCTGTCTGTTGGCCCCTGGCTTGTCTATGTCTTCGCTGCAGGCTGACACCTCTGCCCTCAAAGCCTGCTGGAGACCCACTCCCATTTTTACACATCCAGTTGTTTTCCTCATAGAGGAAAGAACCATATGGGAACCATTTGGAGCCCGGCTGTAGCGTACCCGTGAGGTTGTGCCCCACACCTGCTCGCCACAGATAGGAGAAGGCCTGGGCCCCAGAGACCGCAAGTCACCGCTGCCCCTCGGTGCTCTGTGACCCACATGGTCTCAAGGTGCTGCTAGGTGGCGTCCCCTAGGCCTTGGAGGCCCCCGCGCTGATCCCCTTCTCCCGCAGGCGTTCACTCGCCTTCCTCCCCTTCCCGAGGCGGCACCCACGGGCCTTAGCCTCTCTGGACAGGCTCCTGCTGTGAAGGACTTCCCCACTCACAAAGCTGGCAAGTCCTGGCCCAGAGAAAGCTTGTGTGTCCTACTGCCACCTTGTGGTCATCCGTTTGTCCTCAGTCAGCCCAGAAATCCCTTGCACGTCTACAACTCATTCCCTGGTTGACTCCAGGTAGCCCTAGTTCACAGCTGACCTAGATCCCACTGCATAGCTCTTCGATTCCTAACTCCTTATTAGAACAAGGAAGAAGAATTTGGACATGAGCTGATGCTGGTCTTCAACTTTCTGGTGTGGACTGGTTACTCTAGTTATCACTAGTTATCCGTACTCAGATAATCATCTAGGGCCCCCTCCGTATCTATGGTACTGACTCATTATTCCAAAAGAAAATCGGAATTTAGATTTCAGAAGAATGTCTGTTTCCACTTCCGGGCATCAAGGAGTCTGCTTTCGGGGTTCCCTCTAGAGCTCTCCTGTAGCGAGTTTCCTGTGCACCACTATTCATCTCAGATTGATCGTTCTTTCAACCTAAAATAGAGCGTTAGATTGAGAGGCTACGTTTTCCAATTCAAGGAAGGCCTCCACTCCTTCCACTCATGTTCCTTGGGTGATTAGTTCCCTCTGCACCCGGGTTCATCTACATTAGTAACTTCTGAATCCAGCCAGGAGAAGAAGAATTGAGAGTCGGAAGAAGCTACATCTCAGCGCCTAACTTCAACTACTTATTCTGGACATCTCTAGCTCTCTCGAAGGAAGGAGACACCTGGTGCCAATATCTATAGGGCCTTAATCCCTGTTGCGACACGACCTGAAGACTCATATTATTTTATTGTGGTAAAATACACATAGCATAGCATTTACCCTCTTAACCCTTTGTAAGTGTACAGTTCAGTGGCATTAAAGGCGTTCCCAGGAGTCGTGCCGCCATCGCCACCATCCATCTCCAGAACTTTCTCACTTGCCACACTGAAACTCCATCCCATTCAACAATAACTCCCCAGTGCCACTTCTCCCAGCCCCTGGGACCTACCGTTCTCCCTTCCGTCTCCATCAATCTGACTACTCTAGGGACCTCATGTAAATGGAGATCATCACGATATTTGTCCTTTGGTGTCTGGCTTCTTTTGTAGCTACATGTCTGAAAGGTTCAGCCGTGCTGCGTGTGGCGTGTCAGAACCTCATTCCTCCCTCAAGCGAAATAATCTTCCGCTGTGTGTACAGACCCCGTTTGTCTCCCAGCTCATCCGTCCCTGGACGCTTGACTTGTCTCCACCTCTTGGCTCTTGTCCACAGTGCTGCTCTGAACACGGGTCTACAAACATCTGTTCAAGTCCCGCTTTCTGTCCTTTGGGGGTGTATACCCAGAAGTGGAATGGCTGGATCCTCTGGTCATTCTGGGTGTCATTTTGGAGGAACCACCACACCGTTTTCCACAGCGGCTGCAACATTTGCACTCCCACCGGCAGGGCCGGGGTTCGGTTTCTCAGGCCCTCGCCAACACGTCTCCTTTTCCCTTGTGTTGAGACTCGCCAGCCTGCTGGGTGTCAGGTGGTATGTCATTGTGGTCTGGCTGAAGACTAACACTTGAGAAGAGTATGTTTTTAGCCCTCTGGCTTCAAATGCTTATTCGGCTTATATCACGGTTGTCTCTACTGAAATCTTAACTAAGTTACATTGTCGTGATCTGCGTTACTCAGTGAAGAGTCATAACAGAAGAAGTGAGAAGAGTGGTGGGCTCCCCAGCATCCTGGAGTCAAAGTGTTCTAGAGATCTGGGAAAGTAGTTACCTGGTTACTACTAGGTATCTTCGTCCTGATGCATCCTTTCCAATAGGAGATAAGAGTTCTGGAAATCTTATCATAAGAAATTACAAAATGTTGTATATCTTGTTATAATTATAAGAATTCATGGAAATCTCAGATGTGGCGACCACGAGGCGAACTGTAAGGGATGTGCCAGCTCGGCTGATGCCAGCCATGAGCATCACATGGTAGGTCTCTGATGTTATATCGGATCGAGCCACAACCGATCCCAGGCTCTCCAGCCAAGAGAGGGTGAGGCCTGCAGAATCCAGCCAGAGCCAGCCTGAGGAGGAGACAGCTTGCTTCAAGTCAGGAGGCCGTGGGAGAAATCCCTCGATGGCTTTTTCCAAGTGAATTCAACCATCATCCTGTAACCGGTTTCCTACCCACCCTCGGGGAACAAGAGGCAGAGGCAAGGTATCTTTCTGTGTTTTGCACAGTAGGTGAGGTGAGTAGGGCCCACCATACCTTGAGGGGCTATGAAAATGGTTTCACTTAATTTATTAAATGGACCTGATGACAATGGTGGCTGTGAAGGTCAAAATAGGGTGAGTCCTGTACATTGTCAAGCATGTGGACCATTCTCAGAAGCTCCTGTCGATACTGCTCAGGATATTAACACGTCCCGGGGCGCCTGCAACACCCTTGTTGAAGGGAGGGACAGAGCCCTCACTCTGCCCTGGCTCTCTCTCCCTTTTTAATTTTTATTTTTATTTATTTATTTATTTATTTTTTTTTGCTGAGGAAGATTGGCCCTGAGGTAACGTCTGTTGCCAATCTTCCTCTCTTTCTTCGTTTTTGCTGAGGATGATCTCTGCCCGTCCTCCTCTCTTTTTGTATGTGCGGTGTGGCGCGGCAGCACGGCTTGATGTGAGCAGTGCGTGGAGTCCGCTCCGGGATCGAACCTGCGAACCCCAGGCCGAAGAAGCAGAGCGGGCGGACCCGACAGCCACTACGCCAGAGAGGCCGGGCGGGCCCTGGCTCTCTTTTATGTGACATGTATCAGGGGAGAACAAGAGCTCAGGAAGACAGGTCTGGAGGAAGAGAGAGGAAGAAGAGGACGAGGGAGGAGGAGAGGAGTGCATGGGAGGGAGGAGGAGGAAAATGACCGCGAGGAGGGAGGAGAAAACAGCGGGAACTAACCCAGAGTCCACAGCACCCGACCAGCACAGGAAACCCGCGGCGCTTTTTGGGGACCTGCAGCCAGAGGCGTGGTGGCGGAGCACAGCATGGAGGATGTCGCATGCTCCACAATCGCGTCAGGGCCAAAGCAAGGGCCACGTGCAGTGGAAGCATTCTCGGATGCAAGAAACACTGGGCAGGCTTCTACACTTGTGCTCTGCCGGGGTCGGGGGTCGTTACTCCCAACCTGGGTACTTGTTGCTTTCGCAAGGGATGGCTTGGGTTTCTCGCACCCTGCATCTGAGCACCCAGAGAGCTCCGCAAACACAGAGCCCAAGCTCCCTCTCCCCGCACCGGTGGAGAGCACGGCTGGCTCTGCTTTCAGCGCATTCTTGCAAAAACCCAGCAAGCAGTCTCCTAGCGCATTCTTGCCTCTGAATCACTAGCCCGATTCCTGGACCTCGGGCGCGTGGAAGAGAACCAGAGTCCCATTCGTTCTTGGGGAGGGAGAGTCCTGCTCCCAGCCCGCAAGGCAAGGAAAGGACCTTCCCTTCAGCGCTGGGGCTGCTAGGGGCTCCGCGCTTTCTCCAGCCCTCTGTGTGCATCTCTGCGCTCTGCAAGACCCAAGGGCAAGGAGCCCCGCGCCCAGCGGCGGGCCTCGAGGGCCAGGCGGAGAGACGTTCTCCCGACATTGCCCCAAGGGCTCCCGGGGTTCGTGTGAGGTCTCGTTGCCCCGCCCTACCCGCGCCCCAAATCCGCGGGCACCATCCAGCAAAGCCCTTCCTCAGGCCAGCCCCCGGCCCCGACGGACGCGGGAGGCGTCAGCTAAACCGCAAGTTGGAGCTCCCCGCCCCACACTTGCACGCCCCTCCCAGCACCCTGCCGGCCAGCGCTCCACCCACTTGCGGGCCCCGCCCCGTGCCGCCCGCGCGCCCCAGCAGGTCCCACCCACCGCACGCACGGCGCGACTGGACGTGAGGAGACGAGCAGTCGTCTAAGCCGGAGCCTGTAGACCTGGCCGCTGGAGCCGATGCGCTATAAAGCGAAGCCGGCGCCAGCAAGAGGACCCGCCCAGGGATGGCCGCGGCTCGCCGCGCAGAGTCTGCAGGGGCGCCCGCTGCGTCCGCGGCATGGAGCCTGCGCCCGGGGGCAGCCGCCGGGGAGTCGTGGAGCTCCGGGAAGAACTGCAAGGTGAGTGCCTGGACCGGGACGGGTGCTTTGGGCAACTCGAGGAAACGTCCTTTCCCTGGGAGAGGCGGGAGCACGGGACGCCGCTGCTGCGCCGCCGCCTTCGCTGCTCTCAGCTCGCGGGCCTGCGCCTCCCTCTGCCCCCCGCCCGCCCCCCGCCCCCGGCCCCCGCCGCCCGCGCTCCCACGCCCGGATGTGTCTCTTTTCCTCTCCAGGAGACGAAGCCCTCCGCGATCTCAGGGATGGGAACAGGAGGAGAACATCGTCGAGGAGGATCGAAGGTCGAAAGCTGAGCAGGGAGCAGCGGACGAAGGAGAACAAGGCCAGGTTGGCGCAGGGCTCGGGGGCCCCACGTGGACCCGGAGAAGGAGGAAGGCGGCGGCGGCGGCGGCGGCGGCGGCGGCGGCGGCGGCTGGGAGCCCCCGCAGCAGGAGCAGCAGCTTCAGGGCCCTCCACGTGGCCCCCGAGGATCTGCAGCCCCGCGACAGGCAGCCGGGCCTCCCCCGCCACACGTTCACCGGGTTGCGACTGAAGGGGCTGGAGAGCGTTTTCCAGCGCACTCAATACCCCGACGTGTTCAGCGCGCGGTAAGCCGCTTGCTCTGGAGGCGCCCGGTGCTCTGGGACGCTCGGGCTCCTCCGTCCAGTCCCGGGGCGCCTGCAGAGCTTTCCGGGTCTCTTTCCCTCCACTCCAGAGCCAGAGCTCCCCAGCGGGCTCCAGGCCACTGGAGTCTGCCCGCCCTTGAGCCCGCGGTGGGGGCGATGCCCACCGGGCATCAAGGGAAATGTCTGCAGGCAGTACAGCAGTGGCTCAAGCCAGGGAACTTTGGCCGCGCTCCTGTTTGGGGAAAGCGGGTTCTGTTGGATCAGGACGGATCAGGGGGAGAGTGAGGCACCGTCGTTGCAAGTGCACGGCTGGATCTTGCCTTAACTTACAAGTGTGATCCTTTGGTCCTCGTGGAATTCTTGTGCATTAGTCTTGAGTTTGAAACCCTACCTTAAGAATCGTGAATCCTGAGTCCTGAGTTTCTCAGCGCTCCCTTAAACTTTGCACACAAAGGAAAATCGCCCTGAAGCCAGGCTGGAGCTGGCTGTGACCCAAGCGCACAATGCTGGGGCATTTGGGAGGAAGACGCTGGGAAGCCAGCATGAAATGCGCATTGTCTATCTCGCGACCCCACGACTCCCGATAGTGACTGTTTGCCATTTTCTCCCCTCAGAAAGGAGCTCGCCTTCCTCCTGGATGTGGCTGAACCCAGAGCGCAGGTCAGTGAACCTGAACACGCCGGCGATTCTGCAGGGCCGCCGGTCTAGAACCTGCTTCAGGACTTGGACACTTTTGTTCTAGTCGTTCTCACCTTGTTGTTTTTGTTGCCCTTTCCATGTCTGGGAAGCTGAAGTTTTTGAAATGTGGGGGCTTTGGCAAGTGGAACCTGGGATATGTCAGGCCCCGCCTATGGAAATTGCCCAAATTCTCAGAGGGAGCGTGAGTTCCTAAAGGAAAACAATAAAAATCAAAGAGAACCCAACCACTTCTCCTCTTCTCTGTACAAAATGAAAGATATGAGTAAAAGGTCAGTCCTTCTCCACAGTGCTGGTATCTTTTAGGCTAGCACTTCTGCGTGGAGTCCTGTCGGGGCTCAGTGTCCTTTGGGAAGGATGCACCTTCCATGCACCGAGGGCCTAGGTGAGGGGAGAGGAGTCCCGGCTGTTTTCACTGACGTCCAAATGTGTTGTTGAACACCGGGCCCGAGCTCTTAGCTACATGAGTGAATTTAGGAATATTCAGGCCACAGGGTCAGGGTAACCCACACCCAGAGATCACACTACCGAGTCAACGCCTGTGTGTTTCCTGATGCCGGGAGCCTGGCGGGCGGGGAGACAGCGGGAAAGTCCAAGGGCCTGGTCCTCCTGCTCTTGCTGTCAGCTCTCGTAGGAAAGCAGAGGCCTGGGAAGGGCAGCCCGACAGTTTCCCTTTCACCAGTGCTTCCATGTGTCAGACTGGAAAAGGTTGCTGAGAGGAGTGACATCGTGGCGGAGGCTGGGAGGAAGAGTTTGCCAGCTGGCACTCTGTCTCAACATCGCCCAACAGACACGAAACGATGTTGAATCAGGGTTCACACTGACCTAAGAGAAGGGTGACTGAAAGGTCCAGAGAAAGAGTTCACTTACAGTCCCACTTCTACCTACAGATGTGGCACAGGTTCCACTTTAGGACTGAGTATTCTCTTGAGGACTTTCTCACATCTAATGATAGAGCATATATATGTACATGCTCTGGATGTGTGCGTGAGGAAGGGTGGCCATGAGCTAACATCCGTTGCCAATGCGTAAGTCCACTTTTGCTGAGAAGATTGGCCCTGAGCTAGCATCCGTGCCCATACTTCCTCCGATTTTGCTGGCTATGTGGGAGCGCCCCGCCCACAGCATGGCTTTGTTAAAGCGGTGCATAGGTCCGCGCCCTGGATCCCAGCCCCACCAACCCGGGCCGCCCGAAAGCGCAGGCGGGATGTCCTTTGCATAACCACTATGCCACGGCCCGGCCTGTAGTGATATGTATTTTTGATGGTACTGTTTTGGAGAGGAGTGGGTTTTGTGGAATTTCTTCTTCTTGAGAGGCTGTGAGGGCGGCTTTCCATTCAGGCCAGAGTCTTACCTGTGTTCATTTTGGAAATACCTTTGGATTTGCTCAGGCAATGGTGACTAATCTGGCAAATGGGTGCACAGGTTACCCGCGTGAGACCGTGAGAAGGCCATCAGTTGGATTAGGAGAGAATTTGTCCAAAAGAGAAACTGGAAATCAGGCTGAGTTTCCCCTAGCTCTGCTCCACGCGTTAACGCCTGTGAGTGCAGTGATGAGGAAGGGCTGCAGGAATCCGGTCTTGGTGAGTTGCAGTGAATCGAGACCCACTTGGACTAAATTTTCCTTAACCCTACAGGCTGAAATATCAAGGCGGTGTCAGGGCGATCAGCAACTCCTGCTGGCCATTCCAGCTCAGCGAGAGCCACTGACCCCTGGGCCCCTCTACAACCCAGCCCTTCGCCCTTGCCACACCATCTTTTTCCAGTCCCCAGAGGTTTCAGAGGGTGAAGGGCCCTTAGACACCCTTGAGGGAATGACCTGTTCAAAAATCCAGCCTGCTCCCATTGACTATTTCCTTTAGGGCGGAAGGAGCTTTGACCGCTGTGCTCAGCTTCCCCACACCCGGAAGGTGTCAGGGGACACTTATCCTAGAGCAGGGGGCAGAGGCAGCAGGACAGCAGGATGCTCCGCCCGTCCAGGAGACCGACCTGCGTCTTCATCCGTTACCAGGCGTGGCATGAAGAGCAGGGAGTGAGTGCCGGTTCACCAGCTAGACCCGCATCCGAGAGGCCAGGAAAACCCGGCAAAGACTTCTTGAAGGTGGGAGAGAGAGAGACGAAAGCAAGAAAGGCTAGTCCAAACTTGGCACCGAAGTGAAGAGCGCTCACCGAGGCCAAAGCAGAGAACTCAGCTTCCGATGCAAATGCGTTCCTGACATCTCCTTCCCACAGCCCCCATCCCAAGGTCAAGCAAGAGGAGCTGCCTTTCCTCTTTTGCTCCTCCTGCCTACCCTCCTTTGATCTCAACTGGTCTCCTGAAGGGAGCCCACCAGAAATGGAAATATTCATAAGGAAGGAGAGAAAGTCCACCAGAGAGGGAGGTCTCACAATGTGACGTGGCCCTGGCCCAGGTCCCCAGCCCTAACACCCCCAAGACACATCCAGGCTGGTCCCTATTTCTTCACTTGGACCCAGAGAACTTGTTTCCAAGAATATCCAAAGAGATGCTACTTCAGGGCCCAGCCACCACCTCAAAAGCCTCAACCGCATGACAGGGAGTCAGACCCGAGATCTTGCCTGGTATTCCGTTGGTCCTTCTGCCCTTTGTTTCACATAGAGACTTAGCCTTCCAGGGAGTCTCCATAGCGAAAGCCCTGTCCCTTCCGTTAGAAGTGCTATTCCTATCCTTTCCAAACTCCACGCCTAACCTCCAGCTTACAAGAGTGTTAAGCTCCACTCTTTCCCACTTGAGACAAGGAGGCAGACCACGGTGCTGTAGTCAAGATGGAAGTGTGAAGAGATGATGAAAGAGAGCTCCTGAGTCACCCGGTGGCTGCTTCACGAGAAGTAGCAACCAAATCCAAGGCCACAAATTGAGAGTCCGATTGCGCCTCGGCCTGCTCCTTCTCACCTTCCTTCCCCTGAGAACCAGGAGAGGACTTGAAGCCACAGGCAACAGACCAATGGGATTTGGGATAACTCTTCACCTCCTCCGACCTCTCAGGGCCTGTACAGCGAACGCCCCATTGCCACTGCTTTACCGGAGTGACACTTCAAGCCCAAACTCTGCCCAAATTCCTCACTCGCAGCGCCCGAGCCTCAATATCTTTGTCCATCCAGTTCCTCACTGACCGATGCAGTTTCTTTGTCTAAAGCATATATAGAATGTCTTGCTTAGGTCATTTCTTCAGGTCCCATTTCTGTGAGACCTCACTTCTAGTACAATTCAATCAGTTTTTCTCTCTCTCACCTCTCAGTCTGCCTTGTGTCAATGTAACGCCAGACCAGCCCTAAGAACCCAGGAAGGTGAGGGGCAGGGGGCCACGTCAGCCTGGCCTGACACAAAAGTGTGAGCGTGTGTCTCAGTAACTCGTTTTCCAGCAAGAAGTGAGCATTGATAAGATGGCATTGAGGTTGTGTTTTCCACATCCACAGATTTGAGTAATTCTTCTTATCTCTAGAGAGCCATAGCTAACTATATACCACTAATTATTTTCTAGGAATGAGTCATCCTTCCTTTAAAATGATTTACAGGCGAGCAGTATGTTTTCCATCATCTAGACTAAAGCGCATTTTCCAATTATACCACCTCTGAGCCTCTAGTTAGATGTTGACATAAGATTGCCACTACTGATCTACCCGTTCCATGCCTCCCTTCTCTTTCCTTACTCCAATTTATCTACCTTTCCAAGATCTTCAAGAGGAGAGGAGTGGCGCCTCAGAGAAAGAATGTGGCACTCAGCACATTACCTGGTTTCAATTACCTTTCTAGGCTTCCCCAGTTGTCTCTGGAGGAGTAGGTACCGGGTCACCACGCATCATCGCTAGGACTAACAAGTCCCGTTGTTCCCGTGGGAAGCGGGGAATTAGAAGAGATCTGTTTCTCAGCTTCCTGCCCTTCACCGACTCATTCAGATGTATCCGAGTTATTACTCTATGTGAGTCTAAACTCGATCAATTCCTTTCCTTACAGTACCCACTACTTCCACAGTCCAAGGAGATGTTAGGACAATTTAGGCGTGAGAAGGGAGAAGGGCTTTTCCAACATCCTCAATGAACCAGTGTATCTTGTTGTATCTAGATCCCTCTGATAACTAGTCACCTAGGGAGGACCAATTTCCTCTTGGACTAGTGCGCTGCTTCTAACAGCATAGAAGAATTCAGGCCGTGAGAATAACTTTCGGCTTTCCATTTTCCGATCGCGTGTCACGATCGCCGGCTATCTCCGCTCAGCTTGTAGCCTAGGGACATCAGCTCTACGGTACTGGCTCCTTATTCAGGCGAGAGAGGAAGAAGCCTAGTGTGGAGAAGAGGGATTTTACAACTCCCAGTTCATCCCGATTCTCTCAGTCACCTCTAGTTCACACCGATAAAGGAGCTGCCTAGGTATCACTTGTTCTGTCTGGCACTACGCCTGAATTCCCACACAGAAGCTCTTCTGAGATTGAGGGTTGAGAAGATGGTGTGTGAGGGGCTAGGTGACTTCCACTTCAGGTCTGGAAATGAGCCCCAAATGGCCTCTGTCTATTGGCCCCTGGCTTGTCTATGTGTAGCTGCAGGCTGACACCTCACCCTCAAAAGCCTGCTGGGGGGGCACTCCCCATTTTTACACATCCAGTTGTTTTCCTCATAAGAGAAAAGGCTCCATATGTAGAACCATTTGGAGCCCGGCTGCTTGGCGCCTGCCCATGAGGTTGTGCTACCTGCTCATACAGATAGGAGAAGGCCTCAGGCCCCAGGGCCTGCAAGTCACCTTTGCCCCTCAATTGCTCTGTGACCCTTGGTCTCCAAGGTGCTGCTAGGTAGCGTCCCTAAGGCTGAGGCCCCCAACGCTGAAGTCCCCTACTCCCGCAGGCGGTGCTCGCCTTCCTCCCCTTCCGAGGGCGGCACCCTGCAGGCCTTAGCCCTCTGGACAGGCTCCTGCTGTGAAGGACTTCCCCACTCTGACAAAGCTAGCAGATCCTGGCCCAGAGAAAGCTCCATGTGTCCTACTGCCACCTTGTGGTCATCCGTTTGTCCTCAGTCAGCCAAGAAATCCCTTGCACGTCTACAACTCATTCCACAATTGACTCCAGGTAGCCCCTGGTCCCCAGCTGACCTAGATCCCACTGCATAGCTCTTCGATTCTATCTCCTTATTAGAACAAGGAAGAAGAATTTGGACATGAGCTGATGCTGGTCTTCAACTTTCTGGTGTGGACTGATTTACTCTAGTTATCACTAGTTATCCGTACTCAGATAATCATCTGGAGCCCCTCCGTGTCTATGGTACTGACTCATTGTTCCAAAAGAAAATCGGAATTTAGATTTCAGAAGAATCATCTTGTTTCCACTTCAGGGCATCAAAAGACTACTTCGGGGTTTCCCTCCTAGAGCTCTCCTGTGGCGAGATTTCCTGCCACCACTATTCATCTCAGATTGATCGTTCTTTCAGCTTCTAAAATAGAAGCGTTCGATTGAGGAAATAAATTTTCAATTTCAAGGAGAGGCATCCACTCCTTCCACTCATGTTCCTTGAGTGATTAGTTCCCTCTGCACCGGGTTCAATCTACATTAGTAACTTCTGAATCCAGCCAGGAGAAGGGAATTGAGAGTCAGGAAGAAGCTACATCTCGGCGCCTAACTTCAACTGCTTATTCTGGACATCTCTCGCTCTCTCGAAGGAAGAGGAGACACCTGGTACCAGCATATCTATGAGGCCATAATCCCTGTTGCGGCACGACCTGAAGACTCCTGTTATTTTATTGTAGTAAAAATGCACCAGCATAGCATTTACCCTCTGCCACTTTATGAAAGTGTACAGTTCAGTGGCATTAAAGGCGTTCCCAGGAGTGGTGCCGCCATCGCCACCATCCATCTCCAGAACTTTCTCACTTGCCACACTGGAAACTCCATCCCCATTCGCTTAACTCCCCAGTGCCAGCTTCTCCACAGCCCCTGGGACCTACAGTTCTCCCTTCCGTCTCCATCAATCTGACTACT